>NC_090939.1:151920590-152552660 GCF_040938575.1 Ambystoma mexicanum | reverse complement strand
AACACCTTTCCTAAGCGAGAAGGGACGCCCACTGGCTCCCAGTTAGAGAGCGGATACTCTTTAAGACCCTGTCCATCACACACATGAGCCTCTCTCTGATCCTCCATAACTATCTGAAAGAATCCACCGTGCCAAGTCAAACAGACACAATCAGGCCCAACTCTCCGACCAGCTCTCAATCCCATAGAGCCAAGGCTGGAGGCGCAAGCTTCCCTTTCTTGGCACCAAAGAATTGAAACACGGTATCCAATATTCCTTAGGAAGGATACCTCATTGACAACGTTCCGGAGAGCGCTCAAAACTAAGCTCTTTAACTAGCCTTGCCTGCATGTATGTACGTAAGAACCAACAGCCTCCCATGGAACCTGAGAACCTGTCCTATCCTTACCCTGTTCTCTGCAACTATATGTATTTCCAGGACTATGTTACTGCATACATATTTTGCCTCCTACTTTAATGTTAAGCAAAGCTGTATGTAACAGCACCACTATGCCTCAGGGCTGTTAGGCTCTTTATAAATTCTAATAAATAAAAAATAACTAAATGGACCCATGCTGCAGAAAAATAGTTATGGTAAGTAAATTTTTCTTTCTCTAAAAATTGCTAAAAGGGTACCTTTCTTTTCAAAAGTGAAACTGCCTGTGTACTATAATGAATAATGGAATTTCTCGTGTTGAGTAATTTTATGTAATCTATTTAATATTTTAAATGGTTATTTGATGCACATTTTGCTCATCTACTTTCTTTTATGCTACTTTACTTTAGGTATTGTATCAGCAGTGCTTTGACTTCAGTGTATGAAATTCCTCTTACAAATGCGCATTTACCACTTCAGGATAGTGATCCACACAATGATAAGAACCCTAAAATGGTAGTCCTTGATGCTGGTCGTTTCCAGGTATGTTTTCTTTCAGGAATGCTACAGCCCAGAAGTCTAGTTATTTTCTCTGATTACCTGCTTTTTTTGTGTTTTTTTAAACATATAGCCAATGTCCTTCCTGGGTCCAGCGATCTTCCGTTCCTAACTTAGTTTGCTTCCTGTGCTGGGACTAGAGCATAGACTATTGGTACATCTTTCTGTATACACCACAAAGGTTTTGCTCACCATTTCAAAGTGTCGTGTTTCGAAGTTTAAATATTATTGTACCATTTTTGTTACGACTTCCAATCTAAAGAAAATGTGTAAAGCGGGCTCATGAAAAAAATATTCTTAGATTCATGAATTTAATATTTTCATTTTTTTTCATGCCATTTCAGATCAGGGTTTTTGTGATCACATGTATTTTCTTGTGGAGTATCCACGCCAGTTAATTGGTCTGTTTCTTGCAAAGTTCAGTTGAATAGTTGTGCACATGTGAACCTTGAATTTAAGGTTCTTGTTCCCTTCGTCAAATGGTTTACTAAAATATTCACATACTATTGTTGCAAATTCAAATGTTCCCGTCTGATTACAGAATGCAGAGTGGCTTGGTCACTATCCTCATGATATGAACCTCTTCATATCCAGAAGCTCTCAGCCGATCCTTCCTCTTAGACTAATTAGTGCCTGATCTCCATCACTCCTTTCCTGAGCAAACTCCTGGAAAAGCTGGACATCGCCCAGCTTAATCTACATACTGAATCTGTTGGTTGCCTCCATGACCAGCAGTCTGACTTCAGAGCTGCCAAAAGCACAGACACTGCTCTCCTGAACACCCGTGAAGACTTGCTCTTCAATCCTGACTCTAATCTCCCTTCTGTTCTCATTCTCCTCAATCTATCCTCTGCTTTTGACACGGTCAACCATGCCATCCTGCTCATTTGCCTACGCAACAACCTTGGTATTACTGATCAGGCCCCGGCCTTGTTGACCTCCTTTCTCACTGACCGACCCACTCAGGTCCAACTGGGGTCTTTCCCCTCTTCTGTCTCTCTACTTGGTGTTCGCCAGGGGTCTAGCCTCTCCCCCTGGCTCTTCAATCACTAGATAGCAACTCTTGCACACTGCATTGTTACTTTCTGCTCCAATTTTCAATGTTATGCAGATGACACTCTGCTCTCTTTCAGGCTCCCCTCAGCCACCTCTGCTTCTTCTTTCATACCAGACTGTCTGGCCGCAATTCAGGAACGGTGTGCTGCCAATGATCTGCTTTAATGCCAGTAAGACTGAGATCCTCCTCATTGGGACATCAGCTCCCTCCTTTCATCTCGCTCTCTGGCTGCCCACTTTGGGACCTCTTCCTGCTCCTTCCTGTAAGGCTAAGAACCTTGGTGTCATCTCCTTCTCTCCTCACATCTGACATCTCTAAGAAGTCAAACTATCAGCTGTGCCTCCTCAGAGGTATTCTTCCTTTTCTCACTTTCCCCCAGAAGCTCACGGTCTCCAGAGCTCTGGTCCTCTCTAGGCTGGACTATTGCAACAGACTCTTTATAAATCTTCATGTCTCAACTCTTCAACCTTTACAATTTATCCAGAAAAGGACTGTGACACTTGTCCTTGTCGTCAAACCCAGGGACCCCATCTCTCCAGTGCTGAAATCTCATCACGGTCTCCCTGTGGCTGCAAGGATCAAGTGCAAGGCCCTCTGCATCGTCCACAAGGCTTTTTGGGTCCTGGTACCGCTCTACCTCCAACTTTCTCTTCCAAAACATCTTCCTTCTTGAGCTCTCTGCTCATCCACCTCGAACTCTGAGGGTCAGACGTTTCTCCAAGCAGAGAGCTTGAGGAAGATCTATCGCCTTGTCTGGGGCCCTTCCTCTGGAACAGCCTCCCTGCGCCTCTCAAACTTGCACAGAACCACTTCTGGTTCCGGAAGCAACTTGTGAGCTTCCTCTTCACTTCCGCTTTCTCTCTTCCTCATCCCTGCTAATGCAGCTGACTGCTCCACGCAAAGCTCAACTGGTCACCGTCTGAACTCTGTCCCAGGCTTCATCATGTCCAGTTGCTCTTGCACTGCCTCTGGCCTCCCCATCACTTAAGGGTCTATCTGCAACCCTACAGTCCCTGCTCTCTGCACTTATGAGCCGCCCGCTGGCTGCGCTTGTGAGTTAATTGCACTTTCGACTAACCCCCCCAACACCCCCTTCGGCTCCCCTTTAGCACTTCTCCCCTGCACTTGAGCAATCTGAAAAACGAGGCCTAGTAAGATCGTTATTTTATCCTCCCTTTGTTTTCCCCCATCCTTTTCTTGTCGCGCCTAGAAACACTTGTGTACAATCGCGTTATAAATGCCACAGCATGTATCATATCTTTGAATGCCGAGTGGGGGTTGCTTCTTTAACTCAATGTTCATTTACTATTGCATTGGGAAACGTTGGCCCCAGGTTCCATAAAATGCAGTTTTCACTTGTCCTATGTTAGGACTGATTTTCTCCAGCATTGGATCTTTCATGGATTCACATGCTTGGAATATTCCCCGTCGTCAGGCTGGGAATCCTCGGTAAGTTATATAGACATTTTCCATAGGAAAAAATCTGACACTTTTGTGTCCTATCCATGTCGTTTTGGGCCGCGCACGCCGGCGCCACTAGGACGTAGGGGTATATATAGCTCCGCCCCGCGGTTCCCTCAGATTTCAACCGTCTTCCAAAGTGGTGGGATTACCTCGCGTATCTATTTGGTTAGGCTGTTCTTTCTACTTCTGCGACTGTTCTTTTCAAGAAGAATGTCTGGAAAGGCGTTGCTTCGTCCATGTGCCACGTGCGGCCTTAAGGTGGTGTACGAAGGGGATGGTCATATGGACTGCATTTACTGCCTTCATCCTCACCACACGGCAGACACTTGTGAAATCTGTCAGTTTTTCTCCCAAAAAACCCTCAAAGATTGTAAAAGACGCCTGGTCGATTGGCTCAACGACGGAGCGGGTGGGTACCCGGCATCGGAGGTGGGCTCCACGGCCTCTAGAAGTAAGTCGGAAACCCCCGACGAAGAAGGCACGTGCTGCCGAAAAACAAACCACGGAGTCGGCCGGAAAACGGCCCTCGGAGAAACATTCGAAGGCCTCCTCTTCACACAAGGCGCCGTCTTCCTCCTCATCTAAAAAGGAGAGAAAATAATCATCTAAATCCTCCTCAGGAGACCGTCATAAGTCTACCTTGAGTCGAGAGGCCGCGGCCAGCAAGTCGGCCCCGAAAGCGGCGGGAACACCTCAAGGCCCTGCGCCATTGGCTTCGCCGACGGCCCGCTCATCGACGCCTGTGTCATCGGCGGCTCCTCCCGCATGTCAGACTGCGGCGGTAGGAAACATATCGTCGATGGTGGTCCCGTCGATGGGATGGCAACCAGAGGTTTTCGATCCCGTTCCGCCGGAGGCCCTGCTTCAACCAGAGGCGACTTTCTCCATCTCGTCGGCTGACAAACGCGACACCGTCGCGCGCCCAACCAATCTGGGTCTGCAGCCGACCAGCGCAATGTCCCTCTTGGGTGTGGGTTCCATCCCTACTACCTCGTCATTACTGAACCCCCAGGCGGTTCTGTCCTTGAGGGTGCTAAATACGCTACAGAAACTATTACAGCGTTTGGACACACAAATACCCCAGCCTGGGGCCCCAACACGGATACAGTCTATGCCATTCGTCGACGAGCCGGGCCCGGCTCCTCGCTCGGCGACCAGGATTACGGCCGCTTCCCACGTGCCGGAAGATTGTCCTACCCTGCAAGAAGAACTACAGGTCTCTGACCGTGAGGGATCAGGTTCAGACATCTCACGATCCCCCTCAAGGGACCCAACTTGGGACTTTGAAGCGGACATGGAAGCTCCGAGAAGCCCGGCACATCCATCGCCGCCTGACGACGTGGGTGCATTCCATGCCATGATGAGTAAGGCGTGTTCGGAGTATGGCCTAGTTCCTGAAGAGGAGAAAAAGGATTGCTTTCTTTTTGATCTTATGGGCAAGAGAAGGAAATCCATATTCGCCATCCCGATTTTGGATCATGTCTGGCAAGAGGGCCTGAAGACCATGCGGCACCCGTTCTCTGAACCGGCAGTGAAAGCTCGTTTGGAGAAGAAGTTTAAGGCTCCGGAATCGACTCCGAAGTGCCTGACGTCTCATCCTTTGCCGGAGTCGGTGGTATCGGCGGCGGCGAGAAAGGCCAGGTCTCAACATAAATGCACAACCCCTCCAGACAACGAGGCCAGGAGACAGGACGCTTTCGGCAAGAAGGTGCTGTCCGTCGGCACGACTACGGTTAGAGCAGCAAACTCCTTGGCTATTATGTCTAGGTATGACAGGGAAATGTGGCACCGACTGGCTCCTATCTTGGAGCATTTGCCCGAGGAACATAGAAAGTCCACAATGTTGCTAGTGCAATATAAAGTTTTAGATATGCCGTGCGAAGGGGAGCAACTGTTCGGTGAAAAAGTTGATGAGGCATTGAAGGGCATGAAAGAGGATACTGACACGACAAGGTCACTCTGAGCCCTGCAGAGTGGTAGGAATTTTCGTTCCTTTCAGAGGGGCCTCTGGTAACTCCCGGTTTGGGTCATCTAGAGACCGAGGTTTCAGCAGACCCTCCTACTCGTCCCAAGGCTACAGGCGTGCGGCCCAGTCCTCTCGTAGAGGAAGAGATTACCAAACCTCCAGACGACGGAGTGCCTACCCTTCGTCGACGAAAGATAAACAAACCAAGAACCAACAATGACATGCTTCAGGGCGTCCTGGGGAGTAGAGTGTCTTGTCGCATCGACGAGTGGGAGCGCATAACATACCGATGGGTTTTGGACACGATTCATCTCGGCCACTCTACAGTTAAAGGACAAGCCACCACACATTCCACTGTTGTTCTCGGCCCAGCCCCACCTTCAAATACTACTACAGGAGGTGGCGCTTATGCTGCAGAAAGGGGCAATAGAACTGGTCTCGGTGGCAGAAAAAGGACAGGGAGTGTACTCCCGGTACTTTGTCGTCAAGAAACCAAATGGAAAATGGCGTCCCATTCTGGATCTACGAGCGCTCAACAAACTGCTCAAGAATTTAAAATTCAAAATGCCGACGCTTCAGGAGGTGATGCGATCGATACAACCCGGAGTTTATTTGTCGTCACTAGACCTTCAGGACGCATACTTCCATATCCCGATGCGTCGACGGCACAAAAGAGTTCTGCGGTTTGTCGTCGGATGAACACACTATCAGTTCAAGGTCCTCCCGTTCGGCCTGAAATGGTCCCCCAGGACGTTCACCAAATGTCTGGCTCCAATAAAAGCCTGGTTAAGAAAGTAAGGTCACCATGTGTACCCTTATTTAGACGATTGGCTAGTGAGGGGTCTGTCTCCAGGAAGGGCACAAGAAAGCCTAGATGCCACTCTGTCCCTCCTGCAACGTTTGGGCTTCGCAGTGAACTTCGACAAGTCCTCGTTAAAGCCTTCAAGGAACTTGGTCTTTTTAAGAGCAGAGTTCCACACAGTCGGGACTGGTGAAGCCATCCCTCGAAAGGATTCACAGACTGCAACAAAAGGCAACGGAATGGGAGATTGACGTCAAAGTGTCAGTACGAAGGTTCATGTCCCTGCTGGGTACCATGTCGTCCTGCATACCCTTGATAAACAACTGTTGCCTCTTCATGAGGCCTCTTCAGGAATTCTTGGCGGATCGATGGGCACAGAGTCGAGGTCGCTGGTCGGACAAGTTCACCATCAACGCCCAGCTCGTGCAGGCGCTTCAATGGTGGAGAATCTCCATACACCTAACGAAGGGAATGCCCTTACTGAAGCCTGCGTTCCAGAAGACACTGGTTACGGATGCTTCTAACTGGGTTGGGAGCTCATCTGGACTCCTTACAGGTTCAGGGTCATTGGTCATCGGAAGAGTCCTCCCTCCACATCAACCTGCTAGAGCTGAGGGCGGTGCGTTGGACCCTGAAATCCTTTCTGCCACAGAGAAGGGGCTCAGTGGTGAGAATGACGGACAACACGACAACCATGTTTTATCTACGGAAGTAGGGAGGTACTCGCTCCAGGAGCCTGTCGACGGAAGCCCAGGAGATTTGGCATTGGGCCACGACATACGTCTGTTGGCGTTCCACTTACCAGGAATAAAAAATGTGCAAGCAGACGCTCTCAGCAGAGAGATGAATTGTCTACACGAATGGGAACTGAACGATCAGCAACTGCACCGGGTCTTCGCGGAATGGGGTCATCCGGCCCTCTATCTCTTTGCGACAAGGGACAACAAGAAATGCTCCCAGTACGCGAGCAGGTGGACACAACTAGACTCGCTAGGGGACACCTCCTTCCCGTGGATGGGCAAGTTTCTGTATGCCTTCCCCCCATTCACTCTCATCCGTCAGACTCTTCAATAGATCCACAGATATCCTTGTCGGGTGATCCTGGTGGCCCCGTATTGGGCCAGACAAGTGTGGTTCTCCGATCTACTTCACCTCTCAGCGGCAGAGCCAATGAGGTTCCAGAAGATCCCCAACCTTCTGTCTCAGGAGGAAGCGACCGTTTGGCATCACGACCCGGACAACCTCAGTCTGACGGCCTGGTTCCTGATTTTGCCGCGTTAGCGATTCCATCGTATTGCCGTCGTATTTTGCAAGCCGCAAGGGCACCTTCCACGAACGCTTCATACACATACAAATGGAAAAGGTTCTGCATATGGTGCACAGGTCAACCAGGTCTGGTCCCGCGGACAATCACACCGGAACAACTCCTACTATACTTGCTGCTCCTGGCAAATAACGGGTTATCTGTTTCATCCATACAGGTGCATTTAGCTGCCATCTCGAGATTTACTCGGAAGAGACATTCCACTCCACTGTTCAGTGCCCGCCTAGTTAAACACTTCCTTAAAGGGTTGTTTAGAACCTTTCCTCCCAAGAAGAAGTTTCCTCCCATCTGGAGTCTGAACTTGGTCCTGGCAGCCCTGATGAAACCGACTTTTGAACCAATGTCGACGACATTAAAATTCTTGTCTTGGAAATTGGCTTTCCTGGTGGCCATTACTTCTGCTTGTCGCCTGTCGGAAATACAAGCTCTAGTGATCGACCGTCGGTATTTGTGGTTTTTCAGTTAGTCGTGCTGGCCACTAACCCACATTGCATACCTAAAGTACCTTCCGTGTTCCATAAACACGCTGCTATAGTGTTGCCTACATTCTTTCCAACAGTCTTCAGTGGCAGAGAAGACTCTCCATACATTGGACGTGAAAAGAGCTTTGAAATTTTATCTCCATCGCACTTAAAGCTTCAGAGACGGGAGACAACTCTTCGTAACTTATGGTCCTGCGGCTAGGGGTAAAGTGATTTCAAGATAAGGACTATCCAGATGGGTGTCTTTTCTTATTGTCATTCCAAGGCTGGAAAGCCACTAGAAAAGCGCCCAAGGGCCCATTCGACAAGATCTACATCGTCGACGGCTTTGTGGTCCTGAATTCCGCTGGGGGACATCTGCCAGGCGGCTTCCTGGTCGGTACCACACACGTTTACCCAGCATTACTGTCTCGCACAGCAACATGCTGAAGATACACAGATGGGGCGTGCAGTACTACGTCACCTGTTCCAATAAGGTAAGCCCCAAGTGGGGGTTACACCCTTTGGCAACTATGCTTAAGTGTTGTGTCTTTCACTGTTAACGTACTATAATGTGATGTGTTACCATGGTAAATATGCGTTGTGATTATTGTGATGTTCTCCAGCATGGGGTCTGGCATGGATTCACATGCTCATGAATATTCCCCGTCGTCAGGCTGGGAATCCTCGGTAAAGAAAAATCAGTATCAGTTTCGTTTGTCTTTCGTAGTAGTAAACAAACGTTGATCTCTGCGTCATACTGACCACAGCCAATGACTGCCATTTCCCTATGCCCCGCCTCTGGCAGCCATCTTCAGATTTTTACCGCACGTTCAAGTGTTGGGAGTCCTCGTGCTTAGCTCTCGAGCTTTTGCTGCATGTTTCGCGCTTTTTCAGGTGAATTTTCACATTTTTTCGGTTAATCGAGCCTCAAGCTCCACAGTTTCTACTTCCGTTAACGGGTACCCGTTGTGGGATTTTCCTACGCCCCTCAAGGGTGAAGATTTCGCCGAATCAACCTCTTGGAGGATTCCAGATGATTTGCGGCCTACTTCAAGATGGCCCAGGACGCAAGTTCGTCACCCGGACCCAAGCTGTTTCGCAGCTGCCCTGGATGCGGGCTGCAGAATGTGTTTAAGGGGGACGAACATTTGCGATGCCTCTACTGTCTTCATGGGGACAAGTCTCATGTAGAGAAGGACTGCCAGTTCTGCAAGAATTTGTCGGAGCGGACCATGAGGGACCGTCGATCCCGTCTCGCCAGCTGGTTGGAGAAGGGCTCAACGGGTGAGAAGAAGAAGAAAGGGTCAGAGCGGGCTTCTAAGTCCTGTGCGGGCGCCCCGGCGACAGGGGCCCAACACCAGGCCAAGCGCCGCGAGTCCGCTGGCTCCGGGAGCGCCGAAAGGTCGGGCTCTTCGGTCGCCAGGCAGGGCGCACCTTCCCCGGCACAGTCAACCACGAGCCAGCGCTCCGGTTCGGGGAAGAGGAAGTCCGAGACCCCGGGTAAGCTTCGGGAGAAGCCCTGTCCGATCTCGGGAGAGGGGGAGCGAGGCGTCGCCCCTCCCCCTAAGGAGAAGGCCCAGGACGCACCTAAGGTGGTGAAGGCCCCTACCCAGCAGGCAAAGGCCTCTATCGAGGCGATTGCGGAGACTCTGGCCAAGCCGGCAGAGACCCCGCCAGCGGAGACTGCCTCCGGGACTAGAGTTTCCCTGCCACCAAGGAGGGAATCCTCTTTTCAGCCCATCGTCATGGCCCCCGTGATGGAAAAGGGGGGGGGGGCACGGTAGCCTCCTCGAGCTCGGAGTCAGCCTCGGAGGGGGAACTGACCGAGGTCGTGAGGAATCTCGAAGTCCAATTCGAGAAGATTCAATCCCGCAAGGAAGATCCTCGGGAGATAACCGAGGAAGAGCAGCCTTCCCTTCTGGCGCAGCCGGAACCTAGGCCTCAGGATAGCTTGGTGGCCATTTTGTTTGCGATCCAGTCCTTATGCTCTGTGATAAGGACGAGATTACCACGGCCCAGGCCGGAGGACCCGCAACCTTGCCCGTCGGGAAGTCCTCGGAACAAACGACGGAGGACCCAACCCTCTCCTCCACTCGTCCCAGTAAGGCCTGCAGTTCCCTCCTCATCCTCCCACGAGTCGGGAGATGACGGTGCGGTGGGCTCGACGACGGGTTGCGACGGCGACGACGGAACGGGTCTCCCGTCGCACAGGCCTCTCCGCCCGACGAGATTGGCTCATTCCACGCCATGATCGCCAGGGCGTCCAAATTGTTCCAGCTCTGCCCGGAGGAGCAGAAAAAAGGTTTCCTCTATCAGTGCCGGGAGGCCAAGAGGAAGACTGTCATCGCGGTGCCTCTAATCGATGACATCTGGGAGGAGGGCCTGTCGGTACTCAAGAACCCCTCCACGGCACCAGCCAAACTGGACCGGTATGAGAAGAAGTACCGGGTCCCCGAGACCGCTCCCCTGTGCCTCAGGGCCCAGCCAACGCCAGACTCGGTCGTCTCGGCGGCGAAGAAGAAGGCGGCGGGGTCAGGAGCCTCAACGTCGAATTCCCCTCCGGACGGCGAGGGAAGGAAGTTGGACGCCATGGGGCGACGGGTCATTTCGCCGGCGGCGACGACGATCAAAGCGGCCCAACGCCCTGGCGATCGTGGCCCGTTACGACAGGGAGCTCTGGTTTAAGCTGGCCCCCATATTGGACTTCCTACCGGACGACAAGAGGTCCGAGGCCCTGGAAATACTTCAAGAAGGCGAGGTGGCGTCGGACCACGCCATAACGGTGGCAACCGATATTGCCGATACCGGGTTCCGCCAGCTGGGCAACAGTGTTTGCCTACGACGACGGGGTTGGCTCCGGGCGACAGACTTCCGTCAGGACGTCCAGACCAGGGTGTTGGACATGCCGTTCAATGGCAGCTACTTGTTCGGGAAGGCGGTGGACAAATCCCTCCAAGCCATAAATACTGACGCGGAGACCTCCCGCGCCCTAGGAGCCCTTCAGCAACAACGGCTCTTTCGGAGCTCCGGAGGCAGACAGGGTGCCTCCAAGGGATCCAGCGGTGGCTCGTCCTACCGCCAGGCGGCACGCTCCTCGTCTCAGGAGGCCTACAGGGGTCGCGGCAAGGAGGGAGTGCCTCGCCTCCGTCGGCAAGGTGGCCAGGGCGGCAAGACCACCACCTCCAAGCAGGACTGAACCGGCCGTGGTCTCGGGCCCCCACCGAAGCACCCCGGTGGGAGGCCGGCTGACGAAGTTCGTCGGCGTGTGGAAGTCCATCTCCACCGACCTTTGGGTGCTGGATACCCTGGCAAGAGGACACTCTATCGCATTCCTGAAGAAGTGCCCTCGCGTCTCCACCTGTGGCCAGGAAGGAAAATCACGTCCCGCAACTGCTGTTGGAAGTACGGGCGATGCTCAGGAAAGGCGCCATCGAGCTTGTCCCGAAGAGGCTCCGTGGGGTACTCAAGGTACTTCCTCGTCAGGAAGAAGACGGGCGGCTGGACCCCTATCCTGGACCTTCGTCGTTTGAACAAATAAATCAGGTCACAAAAGTTCAGGGTGGTCACCCTCCAGCACGTACTGGGACAGCTGGAGGAAGGCGACTTTCTATAGTCGTTGGACCTGGAGGATGCATACTTCCACGTTCCCATCCTCAAAAGTCACCGAAAGTTCCTCACGTTCGTCGTCCAGGGACGCCACTACCAATTCAGAGCACTGCCGTTTGGATTGAAGTCGGCCCCCAGCGTCTTTACCAAGTGCCTAGCACCTGTGGCGGCGCGGCTGCGCCTACAGGGTATTCACGTCTACCCCTACCTGGACGACTGGCTCATCCGCTCAAGGACGAGGGAACTCGCCGTCGAACACACTGCGAGGACCGTCCAGCTACTCACAGACCTGGGATTCGCAATAAATTACCCAAAGTCCCACCTGGTGCCGTCGCAGGTGGCCCTGTTTCTAGGAGCGAAGCTCGATACAGTGAGGCGCCTGGCGGCACCGTCGGAAGAACGGACAAAGACCATTCTAGGCAAAGTGCAGCGCCTGCTAGCCACGGACGTGGCCAGGGTGAGGTCCATCAAGTCCCTCCTGGGGATGATGTCCTCTTGCATCTACCTGGTGCGCCTCTGCAGACTACGGATGCGCCCTCTTCAAGAATTTCTCGACGCCCGTTGGATGCAGGCGACGGGCACCTTCGAAGACAAGGGTCCCCCTCAACGAGGTGTTCCGGCGGGCGATTCAGTGGTGGGGCGTTCGAGCGCACCTCACGGCGGGCAAGGACTTTCAGACGCCGGCGTACCAGGAGACGGTGACGACTGACGCCTCCCTGGACGGTTGGGACGCCCACACCGGAGATCTAAACGCAAGAGGCCTCTGGCTCCCGGAGGAGAGGCTCCTGCACATCAACGTCCTGGAACTCCGAGCCGTGTTCTGGGCTCTCAAATCGTTCCTCCCGTCGCTCAAGGGCAAGGTGGTGCGGATCTTCACGGACAACACCACGACAATGTTTTACATACGGAAGCAGGGAGGCACCAGATCCCCCACCCCTATCCAAGGAGGCACAGGATCTGTGGCACTGGGCGGTCGCCCAGGGGATGTTCCTGGTTCCCTTCCACCTGGCAGGAGAAAGAAACCACATCGCCGACTCGCTCAGCAGGGAGCTGCACGCGTGTCACGAGTGGGAACTGCGCCAGGATCAGGTGGATCAACTCTTCCGTCGATGGGGCAAACCCCAAATCGACCTGTTTGCAACAGCGACGAACTCCAAGTGCAAGAGGTTCGCCAGCAGGTTTCCCCAGCCGAGAAGCATGGGCGATGCGTTCTCGTTCCCCTGGGACGGCCTATACCTGTATGCGTTCCCTCCGTTGCCGTTGCTGCTTCGACTCATCAACCAGCTCAAGAGGTTCCGGTGCAGGATGATCCTCGTCGCACCGGCGTGGCCAAGGCAGATCTGGTTCCCGGACCTTCTGGACTTGTCAACGTCCCCTCCCCTCCCATCAAGCTGTCGGCGGACGCGGATCTTCTCTCCAGAGAAGGAGGCGCCATCTTCCACCACGACCCGGCGTCGCTGAAGCTGCAGGCTTGGCTCCTCTAGCGCTAGAGTTTGGAGGGTACGATATACCCGCCGATTGCAGAGAAGTTCTTGCAAAGGCCAGGGCGTCTTCGACTCTCAAATGCTACGGTCACAAGTGGAAGAGGTTCTCTATCTGGTGCCAAGCACAGATCAACCCCCTACGGATTACGGCCCCTCAAGTGCTGCCGTACCTGCTATCGCTGGCAAAGGCTGGGCTAGCCCATGCCTCCATTAAGATTCATCTGGCGGCGATCTCCAGATATACCAGAACCACAGGACGGACGTTCCTGTGGTCCCAGCGACTGGTGAAAGAGTTTAAGAAAGGACTGTTCCGGTCGTTCCCGCCGGTGAAGGCCCCGGCGTGGGAACTTAACGTGGTGCTGACCAGGCTCATGGGGCCCCCATTCGAGCCGATGCACTCTGCACCGATGAAGTTTGTGTCGTGGAAGACTGCATTCCTGGTGGCCATTACCTTCGCACGACGAGTGGGAGAGATCCAGGCCCTATCCTGCAAAGCACCGTACTTGACTTTCCATGCCTCGAGGGTGGTGCTTAGGACGCACCCCTCCTTTATGCCCAAGGTGCCGTCGGACTTCCATCTTAACGAGCCCCTGGTGTTACCGGTTTTCTTCCCGTCTCCTTCGTCGCCGGCCGAGAGGACTTTGCACTCGCTGGATGTGGCTAGAGCACTGAAGTTCTACGTGGACCGCACAAAGTGTTTTCGGAGGACATCACAGCTATTCGTGAACTTTGGACCCGTGAATAAAGGGAATGCTCTCTCGAAGTCTATTTCCAGATGGCTCTCCGGCAGCATCATGCACTGCCACCGGTTGGCTAACCGACCGCTGCCAAGCCGTCCGAGAGCCCATTCGACCAGAGCGATCGCTGCTACTACGGCGTTCTTATCTGGTGTGCCCCTGCTGGACATCTGCAGGGCTGCTACGTGGAGGTCGACGCACACCTTCACGAGATTCTACTGTGGCGATCGGGATTCCAGGGAGAAGTCCAGGGTCGGCCAAGCAGTGCTGCGCAACCTGTTCGCTTAAGGTGAGCCTGGTGAGGAGATAAGAGATGCTTAATGTTGAGTTTTTTGTATTGCTTAATGTTGAGCCTTTTGCCACCCCCGTGGTTGTGCATGTATGTACTGCTATTTATTCTTATATTCATGAGCATGTGAATCCATGCCAGACCCCATGCTGGAGAAGGAACAAGTTACTTACCTGTAACTGTTGTTCTCCAGCATGGGTCTGGCATGTATTCACATGCGAACCCTCCCACCTACCCCTCTGCGGCTCTTCACTTGGTCATACTGCCACTTCACGTGCTACCAAATCGGAAGATGGCTACCAGAGGCGGGGCTTAGGTAGAGGGCAGTCATTGGCTGTGGTCAGTATGACACAGAGATCAGTGATTGGTTACTACTACGAAAGACAGATCAGAAACGAAACTGATACTGATTTTTCTTTACCGAGGATTCCCAGCCTGACGACGGGGAATATTCATGAGCATGTGAATCCATGCCAGACCCATGCTGGAGAACAACAGTTACAGGTAAGTAACGTGTTCCTTACAGGACAAATGGATAGGACCCTTCAAAGTTGTGGGTAAACTTGGAGAGGTGATCTATCTGGTGGACTTGGGGAATCCTAACGAGGCTCCTAGAGTCTTTCACACCAACCGTTTAAAGGCTTATGTCTCTAGACCTGACATAGGAGCATTGCTCCTAGCTTCAGCTCAGGAGGAGAGTGAACCTCTACCTGAACTCCTCAGAGGCTTAACTTTAGATGAACAAGTGGAAGGAGTTAATCTCTCTTCCAGTCTCACATCTGACCAGCAGGATGAGTGCAAATTACTGTTAAATCAGTTTGCCTCCCTGGTCTCACTTTCACCAGGCTTGACCCCTTGGGGCCAGCATGATATCCTCACTGGTGACTGTTTGCCTGTCAAAAGCAGGGGGTACAGAATGTCAGACAATGTAAGGACCCACATAAGGAATGAGGTCAACAAGATGCTTAATTTCGGGGTTATAGAGCCCTCTACTAGCCCATGGTCTAGCCCATTTGTGCTTGTACCAAAGGCAGGATATCAGGAGTTGAGATTCTGCGTGGACTATAGAGCTTTAAATGCAGTCACTAAGACTGATGTCCATCTTTTACCAAGGACAGATGAGCTGGTGGACAAGCTTGGTGCAGCAAGTACCTCAGCACATTTGACCTCACGTCCGGCTATTGGCAAATAGCCCTGACAGACCATGCCAAGGAGAAAACTGCATTCTCCACCCCAGCTGGCCTCTACCAATTTAAGGTAATGCCTTTTGGATTAAAGAATGCACCTGCTACATTTCAGAGGATGGTCAATCAAGTTCTGAATGTGATGGAGGACTTCTGCATGACATACTTGGATGACATTGCAGTGTTCAGCCCTACATGGAAAGAACATATTGATCACTTAGTTTATGTATTGCAAGCTCTGGAACAGGCCCATCTGACCATAAAGGCAAGTAAATGTCAAATTGGTCAGAGTACAGTGGTCTACCCTGGACATGAGGTGAAATAAGGTCATTGCCTAGCAAAGTACAAGATGTACAAAACTGGGCCACCCCTACTACTCAAACCCAAGTGAGAGCCTTCCTAGGTCTCACTGGGTATTACAGGACCTTCATTGAGAACTATGGGACCATAGCTTCTCCCTTGAATGTCATCTCCGCTCCCAAATTTCCTAAAAAGGTCAGGTGGAATGAGTGCAATCAAGCCTTTGAAGGTCTAAAGAAAGCCCTTTGTCAAGCTCCAGTCCTAAGAGCGCCTTACTACCACCAACCCTTCATTGTACAAACTGATGCTTCTAATGTAGGTATAGGTTTAGTCCTTAGTCAACTGGATGAGAAAGGTAGGGAACATCCCATTTGTTTCATCAGCAGGAAGATAAAGGATCCTGAGACAAGGTGGGCAACAATAGAACATGAATGTTTTGCTATTGTGTGGTCACTGAAGAGGTTTAGGCCAAACTTGTATGGTTCTACCTTCATTATTCAGACTGACCACCAACCCCTGTGATGGCTGATGCAAATGAAAGGGAAAAACCACAAACTACTCAGATGGTCAATCTGCCTGCAAGGATTTGATTTTACCATTGAGCACAGAGCAGGAAGTAGCCACCAAAATGCTGATGGTCTCTCTAGGATGTTTATAAGCGACTAGAGGTATGCGCTCCATCCATGAGTGGATTAAATCCTCCTGTCCCTTAGTCTGGGGGCAGGGGGGAGGGGTGTTGGTGTTCTCATTCTATGGCTAATTACCCTCACCTAGCGAGTCCCCCAGCAGCTTTGCTGGATTTCTGGAGTTTATTTTTTCCACCTGGTAAGAGTGAGCTTCTCCCCCACTCTTACCTGTGTTTTACCATGTGTATTTTGACTGTTTTTGTGATTGTGGACTCTGGAGTACACCACTTCAGTAGCCCCACTCTTGCGTGTTACACAGCACCTTCAGTGCCGTAACAAGGGGTTATCTCCTAGGCTTCCCACCGAGTCCATTTTCTGGGGCTGACTACTGTCCCCCAGGAAAGGGTAAAGTTGCCATTAACTTTACATAGTCACTTTTCACCACGGATCCAGTACACCCCATCTTATATGGAGTATTGGAAAGGGTTAATTCTTAGCCCTTTTTATCTGTGCCTCATGGAGCATCGTTTCGCTCCCTTAGCATTAAGACTTGGCTGGTGGCAGTGGTACCTACCCTAATTTTCCTACTGCGGTTATATTATATAACGTGGTAACGTTTTAAGGCTATTTTAGTAGCCTCAAACTTTAAACCCGCTTGCCCAAATACTTTTTATTTCGGTTCCGGTTGGGTTTAATCGCCATTTCTTTTTGTTAACATCCTTCTTGCGTGGATCTTTGCGCGGCAAACCAGGTTTGCCTGCTTTGTTCGTTGACCTTTGGCGTCTGGGTGTCTAGGTGGGCTGAATGTGAGGGAGGGGTGTAGTCACCCCTTGCACAGGGTCTCCTTGGAGACCCAAGTCGCACTTTGTGGTGTTTGGCTTCGCGCCTTGAAACACTCGCGCCTTGAAACACTTGTGTATAGGCGGTTACAAATGCCATATCATATCATATCATTGGCTGAGGTGGTTGTCCGGGCTGGACAACCCCCCTGCTGAGTGAGTGACAGCCAGGCTGTGTGAATGGGGGATTTTGGCATAAAAGGCAGTACTCTTGGGCTGGAAGTCAGTCGCCACTGGAACTGCAAGGAACCGAAGAGAAGTGCAGAAGATGGCTGCTGCAACGACTGGATCCCGGTGAAGTCCTGAGCTATCTACGCTTCAACGACAGAGAAGATCCAGTCAGGAGTGTTCTTCCCTTGAGCCTGGTGGGATCAACCAGCTCACCTTCTACAGCCAGAGAATCCTCTTCTGGGTCGAAATCACTGCACTGAGCTGTAGTGGTCCGGATAGCCATCAGAAGAGCCTCTCCTGTTTTAAAGGAGCGCACCTTTTATTCACCGTTGTTTTTGCTGCTGCTGGCTTCATCCCTGGGTAGTGCAGATTGCTCCAGATGTCGTCCTTGTCCCCGCGACTGAAGCTTCAAGAACCGTGAGTCTGCAGGTACAACTGCCGTGGCACCAGCTCTTCATACGAATAAGGTACTGTGTCCGACTTCGAGGAACCAGGTTGAACCCCTTTTCTCCTCACCAAAGGCTTGTCCTTATCTTCCTTCCCTCTTATAACTTTTGCTTCCCTTTTGACAATAGCTAAGTACTCCTGGCAATCTTCAATCGTGAACTGTTATAATCTTGTGATCCTCGACAACAGGACCCCCTGTCCCATTGACACTTGCACAGGCCTATTGACTTGTATCTACGTTTTAGAAAGGGTCTCTGGATTCTATCTGCCTTGACAAAAGTATTGCCTATGATTTTTATCCCCAACTCTCTTATGTTAATTCGTGTGTTTGACTACGGTAGCATTTCTGCTCACGGGTATGCTTCTCTTTCGTAAGACCAAACTGTCATTACTGTCAAAAAGTGATCGCGTAATCACCCCCGGTAATGTCTTTGTTTCACAACACCGGTCTGTCAAATCCAAATGTACTTACCTTGAATTGTTCTGGTCCAGGGGTATTGGTTGTGTGTAGTGTATTTGAAGTGTGGTTTTAATTTAATAGAAGTGAAGTGTTTTGTGAACAGTTGGTCTAAAAATAAATTTACTTTAACTTTTTAACCAGAAACCTTGAGTCAGTGTTTGCTTAGTCACAGTAATTGTAGACCTTTGTGTAATCTCTACTACTGCTCATTTGCTCTTGAGAAAAGTCTGGCTGCTCCGCTACTGTTACCACTCTAACTGTGTAGTACAGGCTTATACCAAAGGTGAAATTGTACTACCACCTGTAGTCTTAATCTTGTGTAGTGGTCCCTAAGGGCACTGGCCAGGATTCTGCCTAACACCCACTAACAATATCCATGACAAATTCCTTTCATCAATAGCATTAATCAGGAAATATCTATTCACAATGAACCCTGTGCAAGATGACCTATAAAATGAAAACTAACACATGCACATACAAAAAGACAGCAAGACCTACCTCAAGCACACACACCGACCCAACCCCTCTTAATGCATATACCAAGACTAAGTTTTAACTCAAACCCCTGTACCAACCATTACAACGGCCCGCTATAGTTTGGTAAAAGCCCACCACATTTCCAAATTAAGATCCTTCTGCTGTATCTGCAGTATGCATTTCTCATAACTGGGCAAACTCTGTAAATCAGACAACCATCCCTCCACCATTGGCTTTTTTCTCATCTTCCACACGCTCAAAATCTATATAGCCACCACGACCAAAACTTTATTTATCCAGCACCTCAAAAACTACGAGCCACCCTACCATTAGTCGACAGCAGGACCAACAGTAAGGGTGACCTCGCAAACGCCATACCCATAACTATATCCAACCTATCTTAACACTTCCCTCCAAAGGTCCATAACCCTCAAACAATCCCACAACATGTGTAACAAAGTACCTCTTCTTCTCTTACCACAACCAGACTCATTCAACATACCTAACTCGTGCATTTGCACAGTGGTCCAGTACAAACCACCCACTGTCCTCTGGTGAACAAATCGCGAATTCAAGTGTAACTTGGCGCGCACCCTCAATAGACAATCACACTTGACAGAAATATCCTGTCCTAACCCATCAGCCCAAGCCTGTCTCAATCTCTCCCATGACGTCCATAGGCATCATCTTGAGGAAGGTGGAAACCATATGCGACGGAGATTGAAACCATTTATGAGCTGCGGGCTTAGTACTCATCGGAGCGTCCAACATACGTCTTTGTGATAACAGGTACTCCAGGTCTGCATACCTCCTGAACTCTGTCCTCCCTAGTCCAAAATTACGACTAAGGCAAAAGATGCCATCCGCCCCTCAATCCAAACATCACTGACCTTCAGAATCCCCCTTGAAATGTAACTACGCCAGCACAAGGTCTTATTCCCAATTTGTAAATCAGGATTGTCACATTTGAGCCCCATTATGTATCCATAAATTCTAAACATTAGTAACAATTTCTTATTGAGATGGACTGCTCCGATTCCTTGATATTACTATGTTCTCTATTTGTACTGGAATTTAGTTCAGCAGCCACTTCCACATTTCTACCCACGATATACACACAGGCACTATTTGGAGCATCCTACACAACATTATGTTCCCCTGTTTTACAACCTCGATCACGTAGTAATATCCGCTTCCTCAATTCAGTTAGTATGGAGGTGTTTGATCTCCCCTCTAGTAACACAGTATCAGTCTTATGACTATAGGACTAGATTCAATGCAGCGAGCGAACTACCTCCAGCCTAAGAGGATTCTTAATGGAAGGTATCCTCTCCTGCAAATGACAGGGAGAAATAATCGCCTACCATGGTATGCGCAAGAAGTCTCATCGCCACACTAATCTTCAACCGCCTCATTCTCAGGAGGTTCCAACATGTTTAGTGAGACACTGCAACATTTGTGAGGCATCCCCAGTTCTTGAATTTCATCCTCTAGACTAAGATACACCTTCAAGGCCCGTCTTTCTACATTGCTGAGCACTGGCCCTGAGATTTCAATCCCTTCAATGCACTCACTATTCCTAAGATTAGGGTCGGTTATGGATTGAGCAATGTCCTTGTCTGTTCTATCCAGCCCTGCACCAGGCTGGCTTGAACCACTTGACTAGGTTTTAGTATTGCTTTGTTGAAAGAATGAAGTGCATTTTTTGTCCTTACCCCGCTTAGCTTTTAATTGCAAATTTTCGCACCACAACTTTGTCTAACGGAGTGGGTTCAAGACTTCTCAAGTTATACCTTTTGGACTTTTCACGCATCCTCAGTACTAAATACACAATCAGATTACAACCAATTCAACAAACCCTCTGTGCAGGCAAGCATATCGGAATTGCAATACTGTCAACCGCGTTGTTTTTAGTGCGTTGCTTTAAATTCTATCTTTCCAATTAGCTGTTTGCTTAAGATTCAACATGTGGCATCTCAAAAGGACCAGTCCCTGCAGTCACTGCCACGCTAAAACATCAGACCTTATCCACTTTGTCCCAATTTCCTGTGGCTCATTTGAGTCTGAGGCAAGCGATTTACTTCAGTGAATAACAAATATAGGGCTCCTATGCCCAACCTGCATCTCGCAGATTTACAGATGTTCAACTATTTATTGGTCTTTATTGTCCATTCTTTACTTTGGGTAAAATACGTGGAAGCTCAAAGGGAAAAAACCCTGCAGTCACTGCCACGCTTCCCACGAAACGTTGGGGTTGCATTTAACTATCTTATAAATTGATGCAATTAGTGAGTCCCTGCTCACTCCGCTGCTGAACCGACTGGTGGTTATAATCTCGGCCCACATTCCAGAAAGTCACTGACACCTGTTAATGCACCATTGGAATGCTAGTGCACATGAATATTTCATTTTCACCTACAATTCTTTGTGACGCCGGCTGACTGCCAACTGCTTGCTCCCCGGGAGCTGGAGGTTTTGAATAAGAGGCAGAGCCTTCACTTCAATGCACAGCACACACAGGATGCTTCACAGTAAGCAGAATCAGGCTGCTTTGCCACTTGCTCGCCACTTCGCAGTGACTGTGTTTCTCCAGCATGGGGTCTGGCATGGATTCACATGCTCATGAATATTCCCCGTCGTCAGGCTGGGAATCCTCGGTAAAGAAAAAACCAGTATCAGTTTCGTTTCTGATCTGTCTTTCGTAGTAATAACCAATCACTGGTCTCTGCGTCATACTGACCACAGCCAATGACTGCCCTCTACCTAAGCACCGCCTCTGGCAGCCATCTTCAGATTTTTACCGCACGTTCATGTGTTGGGATCCTCGTGCTATTGCTCTCGAGCGTTAGTGCTTTTTTTCGCGCTTTTTCACAAAAAAACTTCGATTCTTTCGGTCAAAAGAGCCTCAAGCTCCACCGATCCTACATCCGATCAACGGGGACCCGTGTCGGATTAATCTGTGCCCCTCAAGGGTGAAGATTTCGTCGAGCTACGCTTCGGAGGACTCCAGAAGCTTCTCAGGCCCGGTCTCGGAGATGGCCCAGGAGAAGGGAAGCTCGACGCCCGGAAAGCTGTTCAGGGTCTCCCTGGATGCCAGCTGCAGAACGTCTTCAAGGAGGACGAACACTCTTTCTGCCTTTACTGCCTTCATGAGGACAAGACGCACGTGGAGAAGGACTGTGCGTTTTGCGGCAACATGTCGGAACGGACCATGAAGGACCGCCATCAACGTCTCGCCAACTGGCTGGAGGGTAAGAGCCCGTCTGGCGAGAAGAAGAAGAAATCCGAGCGGTCTTCTAAGACCTTTGAGGGCGCCCCGGCGACGGGGGCCCAACATAAGGCCAAGCACCGCGAGTCCGCTGGCACCGGGAGCGCCGAACGGTCGGGCTCTACGGGCGCCAGGCAGGGCGCACCCTCCCCGGCACCATCAACCACGAGCCAACGCTCTGGGTCGGGTAAGAGGAAGGCCGAGCACCCGGCGAAGCTCCTGGAGAGGCCCCGGTCGAGCTCTAAGGCAGAGGAGGAGCGTGGCAGTGCCCCCTCCCTCAAGGATAAGGCGGTGAGCGCACCTAAGGTGGTGAAGGCCTTGATCCATCCGACCAAGCCCTCTATCGAAACGGTCGCGGCGGCCCTGGCTCAGCCTGTGGTGGCTACACCAGTGGTGGCGACCTCAGGGCCCAGAATCTCCCTGCCTCCTCGGAGGGAGTCTTCCTTTGTGCCCATCGATAGGACCCCCGTGAAACCCTCCGTGGGGAAGAAGGGGGGGCAGGGCGTCGTCGTAGATTCGGCCTCAACCTCAGAAGAGGAGCTGATCGAGGTCTTAAGCCACGGCCTAGGCGTGGAAGAAGGCCAGCCCGTCGGAATGGACCCCGACGCAGGTGACGACGACATCGTCGAGGATACCGACGGGGCCCCTGCTCGCCCGTCGGATTCCCCTCTGCTAGCGCCGCAAGACAACTCGGCGGCCATTTTGTTGGCCATACAGTCCTTATGCTCCGAGATAAGGACGAGGCTACCGTTACCGACGGAGGAAACTCTCCCGTCGGGGGATCCAGAACCGGGACCTTCTGGTGTTCCCCCTACCAAGAAAAGAAGGATCCATCCACCACCTCCTTTTCAACCGTCGCGCCCCGTCCAGCCCTCCTCCCCGTCCACCCGAGGGGATGATACGGGGACTGACACGGCAGCGACGGGTACGGACGACGAGGCATACGACGAGGATTTTCCGTCGTCGCCTCCCACCAGGGCTTCTCCGCCCGACGAGATCGGATCTTTCCACTCCATGATCTCCAGGGCGTCCGAGCTTTTCCAACTCTGCCCTGAGGAGAAGAAAAAGGAAGGCTTCCTTTATCAGCGGCGCGAGGCCAAGAGGAAGACGGTCCTCGCAGTGCCTCTGTTGGACGACATTTGGGATGAGGGCCTTTCCCTCCTCAAGAACCCTTCCACGACGCCAGCTAGAAGAGACCGGTACGAGAGAAAAAGTACCGGGTCCCGGACACGGCCCCCCTATGCCTCCGGGCGCAGCCTACCCCGGACTCCGTCGTCTCCGCGGCAGCCAGGAAGAAAGCGGGGGGGGGTGCGGCCTCCACATCGACTTCCCCGCCGGACGGCGAGGGAAAGAAATTGGATGCTATGGGACGTAGAGTCATCTCGTCGGCAGCGACGACGATTAAAGCGGCCAACGCCTTGGCTATCGTGGCCCGCTACGACAGGGAGCTCTGGTACAAGATAGCTCCCCTGCTGGATTTTCTGCCGGACGACAAGAGGGCGGAGGCCCTTGAGATCCTGCAGGAAGGTGAGGTGGCGTCGGACCACGCCATCACCGTGGCGACGGACATCGCCGACACTGGGTTCCGCCAGCTGGGCAACGGCGTTTGCCTTCGATGTCGTGGATGGCTCAAAGCTACGGACTTTCGGCAGGACGTCCAGACCAGAGTCCTGGACATGCCCTTCGACGGGAACAACCTGTTTGGGAAGACAGTGGACGATTCCCTTCAGGCCATCAAGGCGGATACTGAGACGGCCAGGGCCCTTGGAGTCCTGCAGCAACGACGAACGCCCTTTCGGAGCGGCGGAGGCAAGGGCGCCTCCAAAGGTTCCGGCGGCGGTTTCGCTTCCTACCGTCAAGCGGCCCGCTCGTCGTCGCAAGAGGCCTACAGAGGACGAGGCAAGTCTAGCGGACCCCGCCGTCGTCGCCAAGGAGGTCAAGGCGGCAAGGCCGCGTCCAAGCAGGATTGAACCGGCCGTGGGGTCGGGCCCCCACCGAAGCACCCCGGTGGGAGGCCGGCTGGCGGGCTTCGTCAGCGTGTGGGAGTCCATCTCCACCGACCGTTGGGTGCTGGACGCCCTGGCCCGGGGCCACGCGCTCGAGTTTCTAAGAAGGTGCCCGCGCGTCCCCCCCGTGGCCAGGAAAGAACTTCACGTCCCTCAACTTCTCCTGGAGGTAAGGGCGATGCTCAGAAAGGGCGCCATCGAACTCGTCCCAAAGAGGCTTCGGGGCTCCGGAGTCTACTCGCGATACTTCCTCGTGAAGAAGAAGACGGGAGGATGGCGCCCCATCCTAGACCTGCGACGTCTGAACAAGTTCATCAAGGCGCAGAAGTTCCGGATGGTCACCCTCCAGCACGTCCTGGGTCAGCTGGAGGAAGGAGACTTCCTATCGTCGTTGGATTTGGAGGATGCCTACTTCCACATTCCCATCCTAAAGGGGCACCGAAAATTCCTCAGATTCGTGGTCCAAGGGCGTCATTACCAGTTCAAAGCCCTTCCCTTCGGACTACGGTCGGCACCCAGGGCATTCACCAAGTGCCTCGCACCGGTGGCGGCGCAGCTGCGCCGCGAGGGGATTCACGTCTACCCCTACCTGGACGACTGGCTCATCCGCGCCAAGACGAGGGAGCTCGCCGTGGTCCACAAGGCAAGGACCGTCCAACTCCTCACGGACCTGGGATTCTCCGTGAACTACGCCAAATCCCACCTGGTGCCCGCGCAAGTCGCACTGTTTCTGGGAGCGAGGCTCGACACAGTGTCCCTTCTGGCCTCCCCGTCGGAGGAGAGGACCAGGACCATCTTGGGCAAGGTGCAACGGATGTTGGTGGCCGACGCGGCCAAGGTGAGGTCCATCAAGTCCCTCCTCGGGATGATGTCTTCCTGCATCTACCTCATTCCCATGTGCAGGCTCCGGATGCGCCCGTTGCAAGAATTCCTGGATGCGCGCTGGATCCAGACGACGGGCAGCTTCGAGGAAAGGATCAAGCTCGACGAGAGTTTCCGACGAGCGATACGGTGGTGGGGCACCCGCGCGCATCTGACGGCGGGCATGGACTTCCAGACCCCAGCCCACCAGGAGACTGTGACCACGGATGCCTCCCTGGAAGGGTGGGGAGCGCACACCGAAAATCTGCACGCAAGGGGACTCTGGCTCCCGACGGAGAAGTCCCTGCATATCAACGTCCTGGAGCTCCGTGCAGTGTTTTGGGCCCTCAGGTCCTTCCTTCCGTCCCTCAAGGGCAAGGTGGTGAGGATCTTCACCGACAACACCACCACCATGTTTTACATCAGGAAACAGGGCGGAACCAGGTCCCCAGCGCTGTCCAAGGAGGCGCAGGACCTGTGGCATTGGGCCGTCGCCCAAGGGATTTTTCTGGTGCCGTTTCATCTGGCAGGGATAAAAAACACCATCGCCGACTCACTCAGCAGGGAGCTGCGCTCGTGCCACGAGTGGGAACTACGGCAGGATCTGGTGGATCGCCTCTTCCGACGGTGGGGCACACCCCAGATCGACCTGTTCGCGACGGCGACGAACACCAAGTGCCGGAGGTTCGCCAGCAGGTTTCCCCAGACGAGGAGCATGGGCGATGCTTTCTCGTTCCCCTGGGAGGGCCTGTTCCTCTACGCGTTCCCTCCCTTGCCTCTGCTAATCCGGCTCGTCAACCAGCTCAAGAGGTCACGGTGCAGGATGATCCTCGTCGCACCTGCGTGGCCGAGGCAGATATGGTTCCCGGACCTTCTGGACTTGTCAGCGTCCCCGCCGATCAAGCTGCCGGCGGACGCGGATCTACTCTCCAGGGAAGGAGGCGCCATCCTCCACCACGACCCGAAGTCGCTGAACTTGCAGGCCTGGCTCCTGCAGCACTAGAGTTTGGAGGATACGACATACCGGCCGATTGCAGAGAGGTTCTTCCAAAGGCCAGGGCGTCCTCGACTCTTAAATGCTACGGACACAAATGGAAGAGGTTCTCTGTCTGGTGCCACGCACAGAAGATTAACCCTCTACGGATTACGGCTCCCCAAGTACTGCCGTACCTGCTGACGCTGGCCAAAGCTGGTCTGGCACACGCGTTCATCAAGATTCATCTTGCTGCGATCTCCCGATACACCAGAACCACGGGGCGGATGTCCTTGTGGTCTCATCGTCTGGTGAAAGAGTTCATGAAGGGACTGTTCAGATCGTTCCCGCCGGTGAAGGCTCCGGCCCCGGCGTGGGAGCTCAACGTGGTGCTGACCAAGCTCATGGGACCTCCGTTCGAGCCTCTGCACTCGGCCCCGTTGAAGTTTCTATCGTGGAAAACAGCTTTTCTTGTGGCCATCACCTCCGCACGACGAGTGGGAGAGATCCAGGCCCTTTCCTGCAAGGCCCCGTACTTGACTTTCCACGACACGAGGGTAGTGCTCAGGACGCACCCCTCCTTCATGCCCAAGGTACCGTCGGACTTCCATCTCAACGAACCCTTGGTGTTACCTGTGTTCTTCCCGTCGCCTTCATCGCCGGCTGAGAGGACTTTGCACTCGCTGGATGTAGCTAGAGCGCTTAAGTTCTACGTGGACCGCACGAAGGGTTTTCGGAAGACGTCACAACTCTTTGTGAACTTTGGACCTGTCAATCAGGGGAAGGCTCTCTCGAAGGCTTCCATCTCCAGATGGCTCTCCGGCTGTATCATGTGCTGTCACCGGTTGGCAAACCGACCGCTGCCTGGCCGTCCGAGAGCCCATTCCACCAGAGCGATCGCAGCTACCACGGCGTTCCTATCTGGTGTGCCCCGGCTGGACATATGCAGGGCTGCTACGTGGAGGTCGACGCACACCTTCACGAAATTCTACTGCGTCGACCGGGATTCCAGGGAGGAGTCCAGGGTCGGCCAAGCAGTGCTGCGCAACCTGTTCGCCTGAGGTGAGCCTGGTGAGGAGGTAAGATGCTTAATGTTGAGTTGATGTGATGCTTAATGTTGAGCCTTTGCCACCTCCTGTGGTTGTGCATGTGTGTACTCCTATGTATTCTTTATTCATGAGCATGTGAATCCATGCCAGACCCCATGCTGGAGAAGGAACAAGTTACTTACCTGTAACTGTTGTTCTCCAGCATGGGTCTGGCATGGATTCACATGCGAACCCTCCCGCCTACCCCTCTGCGGCTCTTCACTTGGTCATACTGCCACTTCACGTGCTTCCAAATCTGAAGATGGCTGCCAGAGGCGGTGCTTAGGTAGAGGGCAGTCATTGGCTGTGGTCAGTATGACGCAGAGACCAGTGATTGGTTATTACTACGAAAGACAGATCAGAAACGAAACTGATACTGGTTTTTTCTTTACCGAGGATTCCCAGCCTGACGACGGGGAATATTCATGAGCATGTGAATCCATGCCAGACCCATGCTGGAGAACAACAGTTACAGGTAAGTAACTTGTTCCTACACCATTCTGTTAGTGGAAGAGTAAGCATTCAGCACGGGTTAGCTGCAGGTGACTGTACCTTTTAGACTGGTTTGTAAACTTTGGTGGGATTGTTATACTGTAGTTAATGCTAGAGGGATTCTCCCCAGTGACAAACCAGAAGCTTTTGCGATGCTGCCTCAGATCATGCTCTCTCAGTGGCAGTTGATATTGCTGGTACAGGATTCTGCCAAATGGGCAACCGCTCAGTCCTGCGTCACCAGGGTTGTGAAGAAACACCCCTGCAGACTCACACCAGAAAAAATACAACCCACTAGGGAAAAATGCGCAAGTCACCGCTTGAAAGGATAACAAGTATTTATTTATACAATATAGTAGTGCATCAGCAAAGAACTCTGCTGCTGCCGGACATTCTGACCTTCGTAGACTTGTGCAACACATTAGAAGCACAAACGTCACTGATGTATGCAGTACAATTCTACAACAGTAATTGGAGGAGTCCTATGCATGTAGGGCCTGCTCCATATGGGATGCCAGGCCATTGGTCCATCTTCGTTCATGTGGATGCTGTGGTGCTCGACATCTGCAGTATTATTGGCCTAACAATAAATTAGCTACTTGGAAAAACAATATTTACTCTTATGTCCCGTCCCCTTTCCTCCATACTGCATGGACGTCCCTTCCAAGGGATGGGAGACGGAACCTTTTTCACCAGAAAAACCTTCTTCCCTTTGAATTTAGATGCGCGCAGGGGTGCGACACAGGGAGCATGTGCTGCCCTGAATCACCCTCTCGCGCTACACCTCGGTCCCCTTTTCCACGTTGACATGAACGGGCCGAATTCACCAGCACTTCTGGGTTTGGCTTCGGCCATGTAATTCCACGTGCGGATACTTCGTCTTTTTTTGTCTTGAGCATTCAGGTACTTGGTCGTTCGGCATCACGCTCCTCCCCGGCGCATGTTGACTTACACAGGGTTCAGCAGGTGTTCATCGTGCAATGGGCTCTTCCCAACTTCAGACCCCCATGCCCTCTGCCTACGTTGCCTTGGCTCAGACCACAGTTGGCAAGCTTGTTCAGCGTGTAGCTCGCTATCTTCGAAAGTGCTGAGGAACAGACTAGCCAGGTGATGGGAGCTCTTCCAGAAGTCTCCTCCAGAGGACCTAAAATTCATCAAGCATCGAACCAAGCCTAAGGTAGGGCCGATATTCTCCATCGCACCCTGCAAGGGAGACTCCTTCCCAGGTACTCCCCCACGTGGGAGGGACCGGTCAGGTCCTTCTACCAGCACGTGCACTGAGGCTGCTACAGCTACCGGCATTCGGGCCGAGCGATCCTCTGATCCTCCCGGTGACAGTGTTGAGGGACCGGAAGGCTCTTGTAGCGGGTCTTCACCCAAGGGGCACTGTTTGTACCGGCATCATGGCGGAGGGGCAATGCCCTAGTACCGGCAATATGTCAGAGGGGGTGCCTAAACACAGGTCTACCAATCCCCCGGGTTGAGGGTGTCGCACCTACCGGGCCTAGGACAGAGGAGCAGGGGTAGGCCTTGTGATCCACACGCAAGCGTCCTGGAGGAAGCCGGGCCGAGCAACACGTGGCAGGCAGCTCGACAAGATTGCTGCTGCGCCAGACGGAGGCACCTGTCCGAGACATTCCAGGAATTCAGCGAAGAACGAGTGTCGGGGTGGGACTGGCCTCAACCAGGTATGTGGCCTACAGCCTATCCCTCTTTTGCGCAGGGCAGCTTTCCTTTGCGTCCATATGGGCAGGGTATGCAGTGGCTCCAGCAGCTCCCTTCTACCTCGTCAGCACCCCCTGCCACCTCCTCAGCCAGTGATGAGGCTTTCTTCGTGAGGTTCCTCGGCCTCATGAAGTCTCCTCGGATGGGGGTTATCCTCAAAGACGCAGTCAGGGAAATCCTTCCCGCAATGCTAGCAGCACCACAGAGGCCTCTGCCGACGCCCCAGGCCCTGGCGCAGCCTCCTCTGGCTCTTCCGTACCAGCCTCCTTCTCAGCCTCTGGCCACAGTCCCTGTGCCCCAGCCTCTGGTACCCTCTACTCCTCCTCCTTCACAGGATCCCCCTGACCCGCAGGATACGGACGAGGAGGATTCAGACATGCCATCCTCAGCCAGGGCCTTCCATGAACGTCTTGCTGGGCTGGTGTAAGTATCTGGGCCTACCCAAAACCGAGGTCGAGCAGCCGGCAGAGGAAGTCCTCATGTGACGCCCCGCTGCCAAATCGGGGATTCCTCTGCAAACCGATGTAGTCTCCCTGGCCAAGAAGGGCTGGCTCAAACCCCACTCGGCCCAGCCGGTCAGCTCTATTCCAACGCTTCCTTGCATCTTCGTCAGGTCAACGCCGATGCCATGCTGGCTGCTGCCAACCAAAGATTATGGCGTGAAATTGCAGACTTCCTCCTGGAACTCCACGCTCAGAGCCAATCCTGCTTTAAGACGGGGCTAGCCGAGGCCAAGCTGGTGGCGCAGAACCTCATGGAATCCACTGTGTCCCATATTGAGGGGGGAGTAAGGGCTTTTTCCAGTCCCCCTCCTCTGTGTCTCCCGTGGGGGGCAGGCTTGCTCTCCAGGCACACTTCTGGCGCCAGGATTTCGCGGACCCCTGGATCCTCTGTAGTATCCACAGGGTACCGCCTCCCTATCCCAGCCTCTCCTCCCGCCTCCCCTCACACAGGTTGGGACAGCAACTCTTTTGAGGGAGATCCGGTCGCTTGTAGAGAGCCAGGCAGTGGAGGAAGTCCCATCCTCCCAGCAAGGCCTTGGCTTTCACTCCAGGATTTTCACCATTTAGAAAGAACAACCAGGCAGGCCTGAGTTGTGCTGGATCTTTCCACCCTCAACCTCTCAGTAGCCCTGCAAAATTTCAAGATGGCTACGCCAGCTTTTATAGCGGAGACATTGGACAAGGGAGACTGGATGTGCTTCCCTGGATCTGAAGGACTCATACCTACACGTCCTGATTTGGCAGTCCCATCGTTCTTTACTACAGTTCAGGATCATGGGCTTCCATTTTCAATACAAGGTCCTTCCTTTTGGCCTCAACTCGTCCCCCAGGGTATTTACCAGACTCGTGAATGCAGTGGCAACCCTCCTCCGAGCGCAGGGCCTCCACATCTACCTGTACATAGACAACTGGCTTGTCAGGGCTACATCTCCTGAAGAGGTTCACCACTCTTCCATTTCCCTTATGAACACACTGCATGATCTGGGCTTCTTGCTCAATCTCAACAAGTCGCAGCTGCTGCCTACGCAGATTCTGACATTCCTGGGTCTCATCTGGGACACGTGCTCCGAGAAGGTATTTCCGTCAGAGGGCAAGGTCTTGGACATCAAGAGGGCCACCACCCACTTCCTCAGCAGGGAAGTGACCTTGGCATGGTGGTACCAACATCTCCTGGGTCTACTTGCAGCGGTCCTATTAGCCGTCCTGCACACGAGACCAAGGATGAGGATCCAGCTGCACTTCACTGCCTCATGGAACAAGCAGCGGGGCTCTCAATCTGAGATTATCAACGTTCCTCTGTCTCTCCTCCCGGACCTAACTTGGTGGTCTCGAGACTGCAACCTACGGACAGGCAAACCTTTCCAGCCCACCACTACGCAGGCCACCATCACCACAGATTCCTTGCTCGAGGGCTGGAGACCCACCCTAGACTATCTCTCGGCCCATGGCATCTGGACTCGACAGGAGCAGTAATTCCACATCAATTGGCTACAGCTGAAAGCCATCTGGCTAGCGCTCTGCGCATTGCCACCACTTCTCAGGGGCAAGGTTGTCCTCATCCAGATGGACAACTCGACCAGCATGTACTAAGTCAACAAGCAGGGAGGCACCAGATCCCCCTCTTCTGTGCAGACTGGCAATCAGCATGTGGGAGTGGGCCCTGGAAAGCGACATCTACCTCACAGCAATCCACCTCTTGGGGGAAGCCAGTCTGTAAGCGTATAGGCTCAGCAAACTGGGAGTGGACAATTATGAGTGGCAGCTAAACAATCTCACGGCACCTCAGCCTCTCTCAGGCCATGGCAACGGCCATGGCAAGTCATCAGGGCAGCCACTTGGGCTACCCCCTCGGCCTTCTGCAAGAATTACTGTTTGGATGCCGGCTCTAGATCCGATGCGGCTTTCGGACAGGCGGTTCTTAGGAACCTATTGGCTTAAGGATGGTCTCCTCTCCACCCTGGGGCTATATTCAGTTGTAATCGCCCATGCAGTATGGAGGAAAGGGGACGGGACATAAGAGTAATAGAAGTTACTCACCGTAGTTACTAACTTACTCTTAGTCCATAGTCTCCATTCCTCCATACGTCCCACCAACCTCCCCCCTAATAATACTGGTGTCATTCGGCAATGTTAAATCTATTGTCAACGCATCAATGGGGACTAAGGTGACGCGCTGGAGGGTGGAGTCAGGGCTGCGCATGCTCCCTGGGCCGTACCCCTAAATCTTGAGGGTACTTTTTTTTTTCTGGTGAAATACGTGGTCTCCTGTCCCTTGGAAGGGACGCCCATGCACTATAGAGGAAAGGGGACTATGGACTAAGTACGTTTGTCACTACGGTGAGTAAATTATAATTTATTGTTGTACTAGTGCACCTGGCAGGCACAGAGATGGGCCTGGGTCGAGAGCTGAGGTCAGGCTAACTCACGCTTCTCACTCCCAGACAAGTCCGCAACTTCCAAGGTCTTCCTGCTTCGATTTAGGTTATAATTTGAAACTAACCTGCACCTCGCTGTACAAATCACGTGACCCAATTGTGAAAGCAAGATGGCCTTGTTTCCCGATTATAGTGATCGAAGGGTGTAACAGTTTTATGGTTGGTGGTCTGGGTTTGGATAGTACAGTGGTATGTGGGGGTCTTAGGATAAAAGCATTGTAAAGCTGTTATTTCTTGTGTGGAGGTCGTTTGGCGAAGAGGGACCTTGCTATCTGTTCCATGGGATGGTAATTGCCAAGAGGCGCTCTGCTCCCTTCTCATGACATTGCAGTGCGCATTCTTCTGAGAGCACGAAGGCCTGTAACTTCTAGGACAATGAAGTTATGCATCTCTAAAACCTGGCCAGTGTGGGGTTGATGTTCAGGCAGGGGAATCTAATGCTAACCTATTTAGTGAATTTTGCTGCGCTTGGGCCAGCCCTCTAAAATGGCAGCCACGAACTAAGATGGCATTTAGACTTGCATCTACTTTGTAGCTTCTAATGCATGCACTGCCATGATTGTGCACCCTCCTTTTGTATGCACCCTCTGCTCTCTAGCATCTGTTTCTCACTCTATCCCCCAAGAGGATGGGAAGACCCTCTCTCCTTTCCAACATTTGGCTGAAGTCCCCACATTTTAGACTTGTTGTACAGGCGAATGTAGTCGATATGCCCTTCACTGGGGAAGACTTTTTTGTTTGTGGGTTTTTTTTAAATTGTGTAAAAAAAAAAAAACACACTGGGCACTAGAGAGGCTGGACGCTCTACAGAGGAGGCCTCTTAATTTCGATCAAAGCAGTGCCACTTCTCTATCCAGCAGAGACTACTGCTAATCTTACAGCTCCCACTCATATAGAGGGACATCATACGCCTTAGGCAAGCAGTACAAGGCTCAATCACCTTAGAGGCACCCAGTCATTGTGGCTCTCATCAACCTAAAGGCCAGTCTAGCAAGCAGACTTCATCCCTGCAGTGTCGTGTGCCACCCTTCCATTTCAACACATCAGTGGGAGGGTGCTTGTCTTCATTACATCAATAGAAACACATAATAAATGGCTTCTCCAGCATTGGGTCTTTCATGGATTCACATGTTGTGAATATTCCCCGTCGTCAGGCTGGGAACCTCGGTAATTTTAACTTGGCGTTTTAGTATGGAAAACTTTGACACTTCAGTGTCCTATATATTTTCTTTTTGGGTCCTTTAGGCTACACCAATAGGATGTCTGATATAAATAGCCCCACCCCACGGCTTCCCTTCAGATTTAAACCATCTCCAAACTGTTGGATCACCTTGTGCTTCTCTCCGTGTTTTGCATCTGTGACCCAGAAAAAAATTGCTTTAGGCCTGGTGCGACCTGCGGACTGAAGATCTTCGAAGGGGATGGACATACTACCCCCATCATTCGGTGGATGCCTGGAGATATGTCAGGGGTTTTCTCAGAAGACTTTGAAAGACTGTAACCGCCGGCTCATCTGTTGGTTAAACGAGGGCACTTACCCGGCTTCGGAAGTGGGTTCTGCCCGGGGGAGCCAGTCTTCGGTGAGGGCGGAGAAGGCCCCTGAGCATAGACGAGCGGCATCAGCGGAATCCCCCCCCCCCCCTTCTGCCTCCCCCGAAGAAGCAGCGGACTGTTGCCTGCCTCAGAGGTGGGGAAAGGTAGCAAGTCTTCTACATCCAGGTCGCATCATTCGAAGGGGGCGAGTGGTTCCTCGCTATGCAAGTCAGATTGGCCTGACAAGTCCAATGGGTCGGGTGGTAGGCCCGAGAAGTCAAAAGGTTCCGAAAAAGGACAGACTAAGCCGAAGGAGTCTACCTCAAAGCACTCAGCTAAAGATCATCATAGGTCCTCGTCCAGCTGGGATTCTTCGAAGCACCGTTCCCGTTCTTCGTCCAGTAAGTCCGGGTCACTGTTTAAGGCTGACCGTGGCGGCCGTAGTTCCGATGACGAGAGCGTCGACTGATCCTTCGGGGACGGTGCATTCGGTTGTTTCGTTGACTGTCGTCTGCTCTGTCCACGACTGTTACCGACTGTGGTCCGCTGTTGTCAGCGACACGGATGGAGTTGGAAGGTTTGTTGTAGACTGGTGGGCCGTGGCAGTCGGACAGCTTTGAACCCATGCTTCGGGTGGACGTTATGCAGCAGGATCCGGTAGCGTATTCGGTTTCCTCATGGATGGAGGAGGAACATGAGCCACTTTTTGATCCGTCTGCACTGGGTCTGCTGAGGGCACAGCCATCTATGTCAAGTGGGGTAGGTGCTGGGCCGCCCCTTTACACGTTGGTTAATTCTCGATCCCTGCTATCCTTGCAGGTGCTCAACACACTTGAGTCATTGTTGGGGCAACTGGATGCAAGGTCGCCACCGCCTCCGAATACATCCGTTCCGGTGGTGGGAAGTATGCCTTGTGAGGCCCCTAGGAAGTTGCCTCCGGGACGGTTGCCATTGCCGGTGGGTTTTGACCATCCACTGAGTCATCCGGAAGAGGGGGAGCTGCCTGATTCAGATCTGAAGAGTGCACCTTGTGACACCCTGTCAAAGGTGTCTTTGTTGCTGACGGGGGATGCTTGGGACACGGGTCCTGAGGTGGAACCACCCAGTAGCCCGGCACAACCATCTTCGCCGGATGACATTGGGGCATTCTACGCCATGATGGTGAAGGCGTGTAAGGAGTTTGGTCTGGTCCCGGAGGAAGAGCGTAAGGACTGCTTTCTCTTCGACCATATTGGAAAGTGTCAGAGGGCGGTCTTCTCTGTTCTGATTCTCGACCACGTGTGGCAGGAGGGCTTGTGGACTATGCACCACCTGTTTACTGAGCCTGCGGTGACGGGCTGCCTGGAAAAGAAATTCAAGGTTTGAGTCCACCTCCAGATGTCTCGTGTCGAAGCCCGCATCCGAGTCGGTAGCGGTGAGCCATAGGGCCAGTAGCCAACACAAATATCATGCCCCCGGACAGCGAAGCCAGGAAACAGGACGCGTTTGGGAAGAAGGTCCTGGCGGTTTGGGGCTACTGCAGTAAAAGCTGCAAACTCCTTGGCCCTTATATGGAGATGTGGGACAGCTGGCCCCAATTTTTGATCATCTCCCAGAGCAACACCGGAAGGAGGCAATGCTCTTGTTTGGAGAAGGGGAGGAGGCCTCCAACCACAGCATCAATATAGCAGAGGACCTGGCGGAGTAGTTTATGCAGATCAATAATGGCGTGGTGCTCCGATGGCAGGCCTGGCTGTAGTGTACAGATTTTTGCCCAGAGGTCCAGTACAAGGTCGTCGATATGCCCTGTGACGGGGAACACTTGTTCAGGTAGAAGATAGATGAGGCCCTGAAAGGGATAAAAGAGGATCCTGAGACGGCAAAGTCTTTAGGTTCCTTGCAGAGTGGCCGTCCTTTTCGTCCCTTCCGGGCGTTTCGTGGAGCTGCTGTTAATGCCTGGTTTTCCTCCTTCAGAGACCGAAATTACAGACACTTCGGCTACTCGTCACAAGGCTATAGGCGCTTGGCCCAGTCGACGCAGAAGAACAGACTTTCAAGCTCAACGCAAGAAAGGTTTGCAAGCCTCGACTGCTAAAGGAAGAGAGTCAGTCTCAACAGTGACTGCCATGAGGGCAGTCTGCTGGGTGGCAGGGTGACCCATGTCGACGAGTGGCAGTTAGAACATCAGATCCCTGGGTGCTCGACCCAGTAAGTCTCGGTCACTCAGTTTCGGTGTCCTCGGTCCATATTCCGCCGAGGTATGTGACGCAGCCGCAACTTCCAGTCTTTCGGCAGGAGGTGGTACTCATGCTAGAAAAAGGGGTGATAGAACCAGTTCCGGTTGCGGAGCTGGGCCAAGGGGTGTACTCCTGGTATTTCGTTGTGAAAAAGCCCAACGGCAAGTGGAAGCCTATTCTAGATCTTCGCGCACTCCTCAATCTGCAGTGCCTGAAGTCCAAGATGCTCACTTTTCAGGAAGTCATCCGCTCGGTGCAACCGGGCGAGTTCCTTGCATCGTTGGATCTGCAAGATGCCCGTTTTCACATCCTGATGAGGCAGAAGCACCGCAAGTGCCTGCATTTTGTGGTAGGGATGTCACGATATTGATTTTTTGACGGTATGATAACCTTCATTTGAAATCACGATATACCGCGGTTATCGCGATATAGCACACACAAGGGTGTAAATTCAAATTAAGTCACAAGGAGGAGGAAGGAGGCTCTAGTCGGAGGCATGGTGTCAAAAGTACTTGCAGGGGTTCAGAAGCTATGGCGCTGCTGCTTGTAGGCTGAAAGAGCATGGTTAACACAGAAGCACACATCTGGAAGACATTTAAAGCATAATAGGGTGGGTCAGGGGGGACAGGGCCATATAAAAAGTTATATTTTTCGGATCATATGACATGTGTGTGTGCAAGCCGATGCATTACACTTGGCTCAGTCAGGACTCAGCAGTGTGGGAAAATGTAGGCCCTCTTTCCCCAAAGGTATTGCCTTATTACTAATGTACAGGGAATGCATCGGGGATGCCAAATAGTCAAGTCACTATAATCCAAAATTGCAGGGGGGTTGTGGGGCTGGGACTAAAGCCCATTTAGAAAGATGAAAGGCTGAGTTGACTTAGCAGGGATTGGAACCTGCCGATCACACAGATAGCTCAGCAAGTTAAGGGCCTGCTGCTATCTTACCGGCTATTAAATAGTTTTGGGGGTCATCATTCCTTGCATGGCAAGAGAGTTTGTTTGGCTATGTAATGTATAGACTATTGGACTCTTGCAGTTAATAGCTCAGTCTTCTCTGCCTCGGATGGTAGAACTAGACCTCCGGTGTTACACCATCTCTGATGAGCACTTGCAAAGCATGTGCTGCTGTGTGCTCTGCACTGCAAGTGCAAGCAGGGCTATTAACGTGGCACTGCACGTGCTGGAGGATCTGGGCAAAACAGTAACATTTAACTGGTACTGGACTAGTGGGGGTTGGGGATGGATCCCAAAGCAACGGGCCTGGCTGACAGAATTAACTTTGTTAAATATAAAAAAAGCCATGTTTAATGTTAGGCTTCCAAAGGAATTAAACATGGGGCTTGCCATCCTTGCAGCAGACCTCCACTCCAGCTCTGATCCCACCTAGTGATGGTACAGCGACCTTGCAAGCAATTGCATGGGAATTCGAGTGTGCTGTGCACATTTGATCTGCATTGTGCAATTTGGAAAACGAGCTGATCTGTACAAATAAGATCAGATGAACTTGTTTTACAGTTGCAGTTCCAGACCGTCACGGTGAGTGGCACAGGGCTGGAGTCAGTGGACTGGAGAGGGCTGCTGCAAGCCCCACGTTTTGTTGTATATAAAGGGCAATACCACATGAGCATTTATTTTAGAAGGTTAAAATGTTAGCAGGAAGCACCTGGGCACTTTTGCAACAAGCTGCCCATAGGAAGCTCCATGTACATGAAATTTCCAGTTAGGCAGTGGTGGAAGTGAAAAAAGGAACGCGTGGTACTCTGGCTGCATCCAAAAAGGAGGGAGTGCGATGGCCGGACAGATGGCGAGGGTGGGAGGGCCCGGGGGTCAGACCAGGATCACAAACTTTGGCTGAACAGTGAGTGAAGCAGGGATTTTAATCCATTCTTCAAATTTGACCATCTATCTACTTTCCAAGCTTTACTCAGTAAAAATAATTTGGATTTCAAGGCCTATAGTAATAGGTTTACTTACAAAAAATGCAAATTGCAATTGCATAATAAAGCCACATGAATATCTTTGTGGCTTTAATTTCTACATCCCGAACGGTAAACTATAAGTCCCAGAATGCAAGATGTCAAAGTGAAAAATCTATTTAAGCCAACTGTGTACTTTCAGATATGTAATAAACTCAGATGGGTATGGAGATTCCTTGCAACAAACCTGCAGCTCGTTATTCATTGTGATGTTGAGAACAAATGATTAGTGAGTGACATAAAGCAACTTTATTTTTTTGCATTTCAAGATGGCTTTAAATGGGTGCTTTGTGTTGCTCACTTTAACTATCACAGATCTGCAAAGTAACGGGTGCTTTGCGAGCTCTTTGAGTTGGAAACGTTCCATCATGCCACTGATAAAAGAAATGTTTGCAACCTGAGCACCTGACCTCGCAGTACCTTGCTGCCTCCGACCCCCCCCCCCCCACTCCCTCCTTCTACGGCCCCCATCTTTTAATACAGCGACTAGTAGCTCGTCAAGCTCACCCTACAAACACGCACTAGGTCGCATGCCCCCTCCCCTGGCTGCAGCTGTTTGTCAGGTAAAGACCTATACGCCCTCCCCCCATTCCCATCCCCAACCGGTTTCACGGTTGCAGGCAGTTCTGTCATCAGGTTAAGGTCAGAAGACCCCCAGCCCATTCAGGTAAAGCCTGCATTTAACCACCAATGCTCACCGTAGGCTAGGGCTGCAGGTTTCACAGTCACACCCAACCAGGTTTAATGCTGGAGTTAGAGGCTCCCACGCACCCTCCCACGCCATAGCAAAAGGCTGCTGATCTCTTACTCACCCCCCTCAGGTAAATCTTAATGCTAGGCTCTGTGGCTCCCCTATGCTTTTTTCTGACACCTGCCCGATTTAAAAACAGTGGCTGTAACATCTCACTGTGTCTCAAAGGACTGCCCCCCACATCCTTGCTACAGCAAAAGGTATATTGAGACAGGGATTGGAAAACCGCGTCACTTCGAGTAGGAAGACCTCTCCTCCAACTCGTCTGTTCAAAATCGAACAAAAAACGTCCGACAACCGGTACATGATTTTAAACCGTAACACGGTCTTGAACACTAAAAAAGGTGAAAACTCTTCAGCACTTACAATCAGCCGACTTCACACTAATCGAACCATACCACAGAAAGAATCAAGCGAAGGCTTACTTACACATCAAAAAATCTGCACTGGACAATCTACAACATGACATATTTGCCGAACTAGCCCTACTGGGCTTCAACCTCTACGAGATCCCCTCCTTGATCCCCAAAGATCCACTAAAAGATAGCTACAGAATGTCTCCGAAAAAAAATTATAGATTCAAGTCACGCACTGAAGATCTCTATCGATCAGCAAGAAGGGGAAGAAGCCCAATATCACCATCCAAAAAGCATTCGTCAAATAACAGATCACCTTCGGATGGTCGCCTTACAACAACACGCCGAAGATTAACTTCAAGGAGAGAGTGGAGCACAGTGAAGACCATAGACAAAAACACAATTCTGAACGGCATCATGGTCACTCCGCAACTACACGGCCGAGATACCACGCCAGCAAAGAGGCTCCTTCGATCGACAGAACCTCGAGAAATACCACAAAGCAGACCCGAAACGAGCCCGAAAAGTCAGCCAAGGTAAACAAATGGAACTGGTTCCGCAACGTCCTGACTCCAGGGGTGAAGAAATAGCAACCATTGGGCGACGCTGTAGAGACGTCACCCACATCCAAATCTTTGCAGCAACTATCGTCGAGAACAAACATAAGCATTGCCTCATGGAACATTAGAGGCCACGTCCACCTTACTAAGTCTGACAGTCAAGATCTGAGTCCGTACGACATCATTTGCCTTCAAGAAACGTGGCTATGCGAAAAACCGGCCCTTGACGGTTACCGCATTGAAATATCCCCAGCCTCTAAAGGACCATTGGGTCGCCCTTTGTCGGGACTACTAATAGCAACCCGCATTGGATCTGGTATAACCATCACAAAAGTCCTTGCCCGCAGTTATGAAATTCTGGCCATTTTGACTACTTGGAACACCGAAAATTCATCAACCAAACCTATAACCCAGGACTCGGTAGCAATTATTAACGTCTATTGGAACCCCCAAAAGACCTCTTCAGTGACCATGTGTGAAAAGGTGTCCAACACAATCGACGAAATCACCATCAAATATAAATCTTCGAACATTGTGATTTGCGGTGACCTCAATGCGAACTGCTCTACAGCCAACGTCACAACCAGACGTGATCTTACCAATTGTTCTGCATCAGATAGAGGTTCCGCTTGGAACGCCATTATGAAATCTAGAAACCTTCTTAACTCAGCCGTTAAATCAGACCCCGACGCCCTGATACCAACCTGGGAACGTGGCTCGTCATCAGCCACCCTGGACTATATCTTCGTCTCTGATCCTGTGTATTCCAACCTAGTGTCATTCAACGTCATTAAAACAAAGCACAGTGATCACAATCTACTAAACCTGATTTGCAGAAATAAAGAGACCTTTGAGCAACTCTATGAAACTCAAATCGAGACCAATTCGCAACGAACCAGTCTTCGATTGATTGCTCCAGACATCCGCAAACTAACAGATCAATTTGCCAGCCTGACCTCAGAACCCGCATCTCACAACGGAGTGGCCAGATCAAGCTACATTCCCCTTCTGTTGGCCTTCAAAAAACCGGGGAAGATCTCTAAAATTCAAAATAAACACACCCATAAATACAATCCTACCCTTGTAGTTAAACGGAAATTCCTCAGAAAATTGAAAAGAGTGGCAGCATCATCAAACCTACCAAAAGATTGGGAAGCCCTCAACGTAGAAACGAGGAACTTCAGGCAATGGCTAAGAAACGAAAGAAGCGGCCTTTATCAACGGGATGCCGAAGACATGCTGAAGGCTCTCGCCAACAAAAAATCACGCGATTTTTGGTCACTCATCAACAAATCTAGCAAGTTTCCAAACTCGCACATGATAAATCCAATCCCAGAAGAAAAATGGGCATCCCACTTTATGAACCTATTTCATCCAACAGAAGGCTATGTTGAAGAAACAAAGCGTACAGAGCTCCCAACCTGGGTGGACCTGACTGACATTAGTGACATCAAGTCCATAATTTTAAAATTAAAGTCATCAAGAGCGCCCGGGCCCGATGGCCTAGCGAACCTCGATCTAAAACAACATCCGGAGGAATGGTCAATCCTCATTAGCTCAATCTTCAAACTTTGTCAGGTTAAAAGAACGATTCCGGACTCATGGACGACTGCTGTGGTCGTCCCGATCTTCAAGAAAGGAGCAAGAGAGGACCCCTTGAACTATCGTCCAATAGCCCTTCTCGACGTAATCGGGAAAGTGTTTGCTTCACTCCTCCTTCTACACTTCCAGAAATGGACCTCTACCTCGACGTGCTTCGATTTCCTGCAAACAGGATTTCAAAAAAATGCAGGTACGAGCATCAACATAATGTGTTTGAATATACTAAAGGAAAGAGTTTTAGCAGGAGCCCCTCAAATCTTCCTAGCTTTCGTCGACCTGTCCCAAGCGTTTGACAGAGTGGACAGGCCCAAGTTGTGGTCGAAACTGAGATCTTGGCATTGCCCGGATAACATCTTGGAACCCATAATCAGTCTCCACGCGAACACTAGCATAAAGGTTCGGCTAAACAATCAAGGTCTCACCTCGAAGCCTATACCAACATCTCGCGGAGTGAAGCAAGGTTGTCCGCTGGCCCCCGCCCTGTTTATATCCTTCCTCAGTGATTTTAAAGACAGCCAGGAACAGATACGGTCGTTTCCGCCCAAAATAGGCTCTACAAGGGTCCCCAGACTCCTGTACGCGGACGACCTGATCTTACTCGACCAAACTCAGGTCGGTCTGCAACGTCAACTAAATAATCTCACAATTTACATCATCAACAATAACCTCGATCAACAAATCCAAAACAAAAATAATGATCCTGCAAAAACCAGGGAGCAAAAAGACAGATCGTTTTCGCTGGCATCTAAGCGAGACAAAAATCGAAGTGGTTGACTCATTTAAATATCTAGGAGTCCAACTCGATACTACAAAGAAGGCCCTGAATATGCAAGCAACCCTTTGGGCTAAGGCAAAGAACCTAGCCGCCCAACTAAAAGCAGTCGATCGAAAATATGGCAAATTCTCACTTCAGCCAGCAATCAATTTTTACAAAGCAAAAATTATCCCTTCTCTAACGTACGGCATGGACGCCACACCAGCAATTCCTTCTCATCTTTGGCTTAGACTCGAAGGTCTAATTTGGAGAGCAGTCCTAGGACTTCCCAATTCGACACCAGTAGCGCCGATAAGACGAGAACTTGGCCTTATATCCCTCAAAGCAATGGTAGATCACAGTACTTTGCAGCTCTACAGGAAAGTCATCCACCCAGACAGCCTGGAAATCTACCACATGATAGCCGAAGAAATTGAAATAGGCAAAAACCACTTCATGAACAAGTGGGCTATGGAACAAAAACAAACTCCACTTAATTGCTTGTACGGAAGAGGATCTGACGAACAACCCTACCAGGGTCAAAACCAAACTAGACTGTTGGGACTGGATCTCTACCATCGACAAAGCGACTTCATATAAACTTCTAGCCAACCTGCCAGCGAATACAAACAAGCTGAAAGAGCCAATGGCTTACTGCAAAAGATATCCCAGCAAATCACTCATGAGAATCTTTTTGAAAGCTTGTTTGAACGTGTTACCGACACAAGAAACTCTAGCCATTAGATCGAGATCTAAAGAAAAATTTTGCAGACTCTGCCAAAACTCTGAAGAGACTGAATCAATAAAGCATCTAGTAATGTGCTGCCCCGCCTTGCACCAACCCATAATCGCCTACTTTAGCTCTCTGACAGCCACCTCTTTCGCAGGAAACGAAGATATTTGGTGGAATCGAATCATCAATGGCGAAAAGACCCGATGGCACACGGCAGCCGCCAAACTTCTAAAACTTGCAATCGAAAAGACAAGCATCATCACTGTCGCTGATCCACCAACGAGAGAAACTTGAATCCGTGGCTTATACTGCTGACAAACCTCTTCAAACTGCAAACGAGATTTGCTTCACCTGAAATCAGTCCTTGTAAAAATCTGTTTCTTGATTATATACAAGTAAATAAAAAAAAAAATAAAAAAAAAAGGTGGGATACCTTCCTTGACCACAGTCCCTATACACTCATACCTTTACTTTACCTCATGGCTGCCCCTCCGTTTCACCTCACTGTCGTATAATTACACCCACCCACTTGTATAATTTTGCACTGCCAATCTGTACCACCCGACCTATCTGTACTATTCCACAAAGCCTACCCGAGGTCTCTTCTCCCTATTAATCCACACTTTAACTATTTGCCTCTTCCACCTCTGGCAGTCCTCGTCAGGCCACGTCTTGTAATGCCTACCTATCCCCTCAGTACTGGCCCCAGTCCACCTCACCCCCATGCCTGCAGACCTGCATAGCCACGGAAAACTGCCAGTGCTTGAATGCAGCCCATTTGGCTCAGGAGAAGGCGCCGTTTATTTATATTGCACTTTCATGCAATTGGGGAAAAAAACACATACCTTTCTTTTTGTGCTGGCTACGGCCGCGTCTGATTCAGAATCCAGGGCACCAGACCATGTTGGAGTGGCAAAGGGCTGCAAATGTAATTAGCCCTTTCCAACACCCGCTTGTCATCTGCTTTCTGTTGTCACTCGAGTAGCTTCTGTTGAATCCGCTCCACTAACAGCAGCACCGGCCGTGAATTGTTCAGGGTGGTTTTATGGAGCCTGAACGAGCACTCGGACAGTGCTGAGCTAACTGTCTCTCTGACTTCACTCAGACACGTGTCGGCGTCGGGCACATCTACTGTAAGCAGCCCGGGCAAACTCCTCCTCCAGGCCCAGGCGTACGGACTGCAGACAGAAGCCAGTGCCCCCGGGCAAACTCCTCCTCCAGGCCCAGGCGTACGGACTGCAGACAGAAGCCAGTGCCCCCGGGCAAACCCCTCCTCCAGGCTCCTGGATGCAAACAGAAGCCAGTGCCCCCGGGCAAAATCCTCCTCCAGTCCCAGGCTCACTGACTGCAAACAGAAGCCAGTGCCTCCACAGCCCTGTTTGCATATTGTAAAGTGCACTGCACACGTGCACTACAAACACAATATCGGTATACCGTGACAAACAAGATAACGGTAATTTAATGATAGTTAACTTGTTCAGTGTTCATACCGATTTTGTGGTTGGCGAGTGTTAGGGAGAATTCTCATTTTATGGCTAATTTCCCTTACCTAGTGAGTCCCCCAGCCGCTTTGCTGGATTTCTGGAGTTATTTTTTTCACTTGGTAAGAGTGTGCCTCTTTTTCCCATTCTTACCTGTGTTTTTGCCCTGTTTATTTCATCTGCTTTTATGATTTTGGGCTCTTGAATACACCACTTCATTAGCCCCCTTTTTTTGTTACACAGCACCTTCAGTGCAGTGACACAGGGTTGTCTTTTAGACTTCCCACCGACTCCATTTCTGAGGCTGACTACTGTCCCCCAGAAGAAGGTAAAGTTGCCATTCACTTTACCTAGTCATTTAACCATAGATCTAGTACACCCCATCTTACATGGAGTACTGGAAAGGGTTAATCCTTACCCCTTTTTATCTGTACCTCCTAGAGCATTATTTTGCTCTTAACATTTCGACTTGGCTGGTGGCAGTGGTATCTACTTTAACTTTTCTATCGCGATTATATTATATAAACGTGGTATTGTTTTAGGCTATTATATTAGCCTCGAACATAAACCTGCTTGACCAAATACTCTTTCTTTTGGCTCCGGTCGCGTTTATTCACCATTTCTTTTTGTTAAAGTCCTTCTTGTGTTTTACTTTGCGTGGCAAACCAGGTTTGCCTTCTTTATTCACTTTTTTTTGGCAGGCTTCTGCCAAGAAGCCCTCCTCCAGGTGCCTGGGTGTCTAGGGGGGCTGAATGTGAGGGAGGGGTGTTGTCACCCCCCTGCACACGGTATCCTAGGAAACCCAAGTCGCACTTTGCCATGATTTGCTGAGGTGGTTGTCCGGGCTGGACAACCCCCCTGCTGCGTGATTGACAGCCAGGCTGTGTGAATGGGGGATTTACGCATAAAAGGCAGGTCTTTTCGGCTAGAAGTCACCACTGGAACTACAAGGAACCGAAGAGAAGCTGAGAAGACGGCTGCTGCAACTCCGAGTCCCGGTGAAGGCCTGCTGCAGTCCTGAGCTATCTACCCTTCGACGACCAGAGAAGATCCAGTCCAGAGTCTTCTTCCCTTGAGCCTGGTGGGGAAGACCAGCTCATCTTCCACAGCCAGAGGATCCTCTTCTTGGTTGAAATTGCTGCACACTGCTGTTGTCATGATGCCTACCCCCAGGCATCCGGACCAAGCCCATCAGCCCCGGGAGCAGGCATCTAGACATTTAGTAAAACCTCAGCAGCCCTGGCTAGGGGCTGTTTGGGTTCAGTCCTGGCGCCTTAGGCGCCATGCTCATAGTAGAAATCAGTCCTGGCGCTTAAGGCACCAGGCTCATAGTCCTCCAATCCAACATGAAGCCTGAAAGGGACTATTTTTCTACAGGCCCTATTTTTTACTCGGGTGTGGGTCCAGGGACGTCTTTCCTGGGACTACATTTGAGGCTATTTAAACCACGCCCGACCAGCAACAAACGCTTCGTGTTCTGCATCCAGCAGCGAAACGCTCACCGTGCCTGCAGCCTGCATCCAGTCTTCTGCCACGCCCGCCTCAAATCCGGAGCTCCTAAAACAAAGAGGAAAGAAAGGGACAAGGTTAGAAAACAAACATTTCTATTCCACACCTGATTCTGGATCCATCTCGTCTCCAGACCTGTAAAGAACATCATTTTTACACGCGCTGCGCCTCCAGCTGCCGCGCCATACTCGCCAGTCTTCACAGCATCCTTCGGGTCGCCGCTGCCTCCATTTCTTCGCCGAACTTCGTCACCTAGGAGACAAAAGAAAACCACAAGGTGAGCCGAGGGAACCAACAAATATAATTCTTACCACCATAGACTTACCTGATTTACCACCGGAGGCATCCTTTTGTGACTCTCCATATTCTCACGTGCCGCATCTGTAGAGAGACAAAACGTTTTCCACATGCAACATTTACCGGACAGCGCCGGGTAATAAAGATTCTTACCTGAGCGCCACCAGCTGCCACAAGAGCATCTTTTCACGAGCCAGGTGCAAGACAAGAAAGGAAGGCAGGAACAAGAGTGAACATCGGACATATTGAACTCTATGAACTTAATACTTACTGGTCCTCACCAGGAACCTCAGAGTCAATACTCTCCGGAACTCTCCAGAGCCTTCAAACCAGTGAAGTAACTGGAATCGACGCGCCACTGCAAATCCACGCAGGATGGAGAGCTCATCTTTCAAGAATATAAGGAGAATATTTCTATGGGTTAAGCAGACAAGATTAGGAGGGCAGATCAAGTCAGTCATCGTTGCACTACGCATCATGTGGGTGGAGACCGCAGCTGTCCGGGTCCGACCGACGCCCCTGTGGGAGCCAGGTGAGTGTAACAGCTGTAGTTGTCCGGATAGCCAGCTGAAGAGCCTCTCCTGTTTTTTTTAAGGAACGCACCTTTTATTCACCATCGCTGCTGCCGGCCTCATCCCTGTGTGGTGCAGACTCCTCCAGACGTCCTCCTTCGTACCGAAGCTCCAGGAACCATGGGTCTGCAGGAAACTACCAGGAACAACTGCTGTGGCACCAACTTCTTCATTGAATAAGGTACTGTGTTCTGCTTGAAGAATTAGGGTGAATCCCCTTTCTCCAGCATGGGGTCTGGCATGGATTCACATTAGAAAAGTGCTGCATCTATTCTACTAGCACCGGATGCCATTTGGCCTTTGTTCACCACACAAGGCTCTCTGCAATTCCAAGAACGCCACCTCGAGTGCCTGCACCCCTTCTGCCCATCCGAGTTTGTAGCCAACCGCCCTGATTGCCCTCTTGACAATAGAGGGAGCCAATCAGAGAACCGGAAGGTGTGAGCCGGCCGCCGTGAGAAGGCGTCGGGAAAAGGCTTCCGATCCTGACTGAGCTGACAGAGCTGCAGACTGCGCCAGGACATTAAGCCTGACCCTCATCTGCCCTGCTTGCTACCATCACACCCCCAGGCTCCAGAACCTACAGACTATCCACTGGACCTGACCCTCGCAGTACACCATATTCCTGGTGCTCCACCGTTGTATTCCACTACATTAAAGTAACCTATATGTGAACGCCGGGTACCTGTTACTACAAATGTGATACTAGATGGCCCACCTGGCAGCAAACTCCTGACAACTGCTCCCAAGTCATGCCGCTTGCTATCTAATCCCACCCACTTGGTGCACCACCCTTTATCAGGCACACCCATTGTATGGCCCACAGCTACACATGCATACGCATCTACATGCTTCTGCGCTATACATGACAGCTGCACGTGAACTCTTAAATGTACACTGCCTTTGAAGGCTGCTCTGTTGGCTGCATTTAGCCTGCCTCTGTAAGCTGTATTTTAAAAGCTATATTCAGCCTGCCTTTGAAAGTTGCATTAGCCTGCCCCTGCAAGCTGTATTTTAAAAAGCTGTATTCAGCCTGCCTTTGAAATTTGCATTTAACTTGCCCCTGCAAGCTGTATTTTAAAGCTGCATTTAGCCTGCCTTTGAAACCTGAATTTAGCCTGCCCCTGCAAGATGTATTTTAAAAAGCTGTGTTTAGCCTGCCTTTGAAAGTTGCATTTAACTTGCCCCTGCAAGCTGTATTTTAAGTTATATTTAGCCTGCCTTGAAAGCTGCCTTCAGCCTGCCCCTGCAAGCTGTATTTAAAGCTGTATTCAGCCTGCCCTTAAACTGTATTTTGCCTGCCACTATAATGTATCTTGATAGTAGCACTTAGCCTGCCTCTGATAGCTGCATTCTAATCCTGGCTGTATTCGACTCTCTAATCCAGACGTACCTACAGACTTAGTTTCCATGTCCTGCTACCTCACCTGCCCACCTAGAAAATTAGACTAATTAGCCCCTCACTTAGATATAGGGTACCCAACACACTATACAATGCACCTTATATTGCCCATCCTAGTATACTTGGGCACCTTACCCATACTACTGGGACTACACACTGTCGCCCTTTACAGGAACACCACCACAACAACCTATGACACAATGCAATATAGCCGAGGCAAATGTAAGATTACGAGCACGACTACCTAGAATCTTTTGATCCTCTTATCAAATACGAAACAAATAACCACCGAACCAAAATGGCCACTCAACCCACTCAACCCAAACCTAGCTCTCACAACTACAATAGGCATAACAACCTTCAAACAAATAGAGAAAAAAGCCTCACCCCCACAGCATCTATAAACCTTCTCACTCCCAACAAAATCCACACCCAAACTTAAAGGAGCCTTAATAAATGCTAGATCTCTAGTCGCCCATGCCATAGTAATATCCAAAGTCTTCTCTACTGAAGACTACAACTTCCTAGCCATAACAGAAACATGGCTGCATGAGGCATCAGGCCCAGCCCTATCCCTAGCTGTTCCTGACAACTACACTATCCTCAGAATTGATAGATGTGGAGCTCGAGGTGGCGCCCTAGCCATAATCGCCAAATCTAAGCTTGGAAGGGACTTACTCCTTCACCAACCATTGAGTCTTGTGAGATAATGTCTACTAAGACACCCACAGCGAATTCTCAAACTCTTACCCTCCACTTGATTTGTAGACCCCTGGTCCCATCAAGACTTTCATGGAAGACTTATCTACCATCCTTTCAGAAAACCTCAAAGACGCCACCCAAGCAATACTACTTGGTGACCTTAACATTAGCTTCAATGATATCAATGACCCACAAGCCATAGCAGCATCCATCATTCTTACTGAACTGGGCTACACCCAAAGAGTGTTTGAGCCTACACATCAAAGAGAGAACCCTAGATTGGATTGCTGACTATAACTGCAAAATCTCCACCCTCCCTATCTCACCTCAAATATGGACAGATCACCATCGAATTTCATTCTCCTTGGACACCACAACCCCCAAACTACAACAACCTTGTGCACCACATGCACTTACCAGAAACAAAAGAAATATGACACTAGACAAACTACTTCCCGCTATCATGCCTACTTTGAACGCTCTACCCAACAACCTAAACTCCAACGACTTAGTAGAAGAATTTAATAATATCATGAACAAAACCCTTGATATTGCTCCACTCAAGCTTAGAAACAGTAAACCACAGAGCCACCTGAATAACTGGTTCACCCCTCTCCTAAAAAACCTTAGATTAAAAAAAAGGAAATGGGGAAAATATGTGGAAAGTTCACCCCACTCCAGAAAATAAACTGAAATTAATTAATATTTCATCTCAATATAAAAAAGAAATTATCTCAGCTAAACAAGAGACCTACATCAACAGAATTACACAAGCCAATTCAAGCACAAAAGAGTTGTTTTCCATACTTGGAAAACTGGAAAATCCCATAAAGCCTCAAGATAACTGCCTTAAAGATGGTAAATTGTGCTCTGAAATCCAGCAAGCATTATCTAACAAAATCCTAAACCTCCAAAAGAAAATAGAACTAAAACGAGAGACCCTAGCCTCTGACACATTACCCTCTACTAAGACGCTTTCTAACCTCAAACCAAGCACCCAATTCCACTTCTCCAAAGTCTCTACATTAGAGGTGGAGAAAGTAATACTTGGTCTAAACCCGTCCAACTGCAAAGGAGACCTCTCCCCAGCACAACTCATCAAAGATGCTGCACAAGACCTAGCACCGTTTATCACAAAGTTGATTAATGCCTCCCTTACCACGGGCACCATCCCGAGTAACCTAAAAGAGTCCTGGGTGCTCCCTCTCCTTAAAAAAGCAACTTTAGACCCGGCTATTCCCACTCATTATAGACCAATTACCACCGTACCGTTCCTCCTGAAGATCCTGGACAATGTGGCATATATTCAAATCCAGAACTTCCTGGAACAAAACCAACTACTAGGCTCCCGTCAATCCGGTTTCCGTCCACTACATGGCACAGAAACTGCATTGATTGACTTAAAAGCCCAAATAGATAAAGTACCAGACTCTGGAAAACCAGCACTTCTCCTATTAGACTTATATGCCGCATTTGACTTAGTGGATCATGAAGTCCTGTGTGTGGATCCAATCATTCCTTAGCGACCGAACCATGAGGGTCTTCTCACCCACAGCAGCTGCGGACCCCATCACCTGCGGCGTGCCACAGGGATCTTGCGTTTCACCAATGCTATACAATATTTTCACTAAGCCCCTGTTTGATGACCTGGACCATCCGGGTATCACGTATACTAATTACGCTGACGATACTCAGATCCTCCTCCAACTCACAGCAGACTACGAAAGGGATTTAGCACTAGTGAACAAAACCTACAGCATCGTTCAGGCATGGATTGCAACCCATGGCTTATGCCTTAACGATGATAAAACTGAGCTTCTTATCCTAGGTACCGCTTCTCTCATTAATAAACTAAATACAAACTACCCCTCCATCATCGATGAGAACTGCATACAAGTAGCCAAAGAAGTAAAAACGCTAGGTATTTACCTTGACTCCACCTTATCATTCTCCAAACAGGTAAATTCCCTAGCCTCATCGGAGCAGGTGAACAATTCTTATCCCGGCACAGTTGTCTAACATTAGCCAGAGCCCTAATTATCTCCAAACTAGACTACTGTAACGCATTGTACATAGGCACTAAATCCACCATTAACAAAATTCAATACAGCAAAATAATGCCCTCCGAGCAGCACTGACCATTCCCAAGAGAGAACACATCTCAGAAACAAGATACAAATCACTTTATAATAAAGCCCCTCAATACTTAAAGGAAAGATTCACCAGAACTCACTCCACTAGACAAACTAGACTAGCCAACACCAATCACCTCCAAGTACCCCGATTTAAACTCGCCACTATAGGCGGAGCTAGTTTCCCAGTCAAAGCTGCTCAATTATGGAATGAATTACCCATAACTGTGAGGCTAGAACAATCTTTTACCAAATTCGGGCAAAATGTGATTAACTGGTTGACGACAACAAATGTCAAATGAATGCATGAATTTGTTCCCTCCTGCCTGTTACCTGCCACATGTATTACTTGCCTGTAACCTATGACCGTTGTAACCTGTAACCTTACTCTAAGCTGTACATCTTATGATCTTCTGCGCCCTTATACTCGAGGGTCCGATGCGCATAATAAATACTAAACAAACATGCTCATGAATATTCCCCGTCAGGCTGGGAATCCTCGGTAAAGATAAAATCACTATCAGTTTTGTTTCCGATCTGTCTTTCTTAGTAGTAACCAATCACTGATCTCTGGGTCACACTGCCCCCAGCCAACGACTGCCCTCTCCCTAAGCCCCGCCTCTGGCAGCCATCCTCCGATTTTTACCGCACGTTCAAGTGTTGGGAGTCCTTGTGCTTTAGCTCGAGTTTTTGCTTCGTTTTCGCGCTTTTTCAGGAGATCTTCATTTTTTCGGTTTAATCGAGCCTCAAGCTCCACCGTTTCTACTTCCGATAACGGGGACCCGTTTCGGAATTCTTCTACACCCCTCAAGGGTGAAGTTTTTGTCGAGTTTACGCTTCTTGGAGGATTTTGGAAGCTCTGCGACCTACCTCAACGGACATGGCCCAGGACAATGGAAGCTCGACGCCCGGATCCAAGCTGTTCAGGTGCTGCCCTGGATGCGGATTACAGAATGTTTTCAATGAGGACGAGCATTCGCGATGTCTCTACTGCCTTCATGAGGACAAGACGCAGGTGGAGAAGAACTGTGCGTTCTGCAAGAACCTTTCGTAATGGACCAAGCAAGATCCTTGTTTCCACCTCGTCGCCTGGCTGGAGAAGGGCACAGCAGGTGAGAAGGCGAAGAAAAAGTCTGAGCGGGCTTCCAAGTCCTCTGAGGGCGCCCCGGCGACGGGGGCCCAACAGGCCAAGCACCGCAAGTCCGCGGGCACCTGGAGCGCCGAAAGGTCAGGCTCTTTGGCTGCCAGGCAGGGCGCGACTTCCCCGGCACGTTCAACCACGAGTCAGCGCTCTGGTTCGGGGAAAAGGAAGTCCGAGAACCTGGGTAAGCTGCTGTAGCGGCCCCGGTTGATCTCGAAGGGACCCGAGGGGGAGCGAGGCGCTGACCCTCCCCCCCCCCCCCCCCCCCCCCCCCCCCCCCCCCCCAAGGCGAAGGGCCAGGATGCACCTAAGGTGGTGAGGGCTTTGATTAAGCCGGCAAAGGCCTCTATCAAAGTGGTCGCTGCGGCCCTGGTGAAGCCGGCTGAGACTATGCCAGTGGAGACAGCCTCTGGGCCCAGAGTATCCCTGCCACCGCGGAGGGAATCCTCTTTCCAGCCACATCGTTAAGACCCCTGTGAAGACCCTGGCGGAAAAAGAGGGGGTGGGGCGGTGGCCATTAAAGACTCAATCAGCCTCTGAGGAGGATCTGGTGGAAACCGTGAAGGACCTCAACAAGAGGTTCGAGGAAGTTCGATCCCAGAGGAAGGATCCTGCTGAGGAGATCGAAGATAGCGAGGATGGCGACGACGAAGGCCCGGTGGAGCAACCGTCCCTCCCGTCGCAGCCTTTGCCAGAGCCTCAGGATAGCTCGGTGGCCATTTTGTTGGCAATCCAATCCTTATGTACTGAGATGGACGAGGTTAGCACGGACCCTGACGGAGGATCCTGAGCCAGGACTGTCGGGAAGCCCCCCGAACAAGCGGCGGAGAGTCCATCCCGCTCCGCCCTTTGTGCCCACAAGGCCTGTGGACCCCTCATCCCCCTCGCCCGACCCTCGGGATGATACGGCGACAGATACAGGGACGGACGACGACGGTGGCAATGATACGACGGATATTCCTTCATCGCCTCCCCCTCTGGCCTCACCGCCCGACGAAATTGGCTCCTTTCACGCCATGATAGCCAGGGCGTCCGAGCTCTTCCAACTCCGCCCACAGGAACAGAAGAAGGAAGGCTTTCTTTATCAACGACGGGAGGCCAAGAGAAAGACGGTCCTGGCAGTGCCGTTGCTCGACGACATCTGGGGCGAAGGGCTGGCTGTCCTCAAGAACCCTTCTAAGACGCCCGCCAAGAGGGACAGGTACGAGAAGTACCGGGTCCCCGACGCTGCCCCTTGTGCCTCAGGGCCCAGCCTACGCCGGACTCGGACTTCTCGGCAGCGGCCAAGAAGAAGGCAGCGGGGGGCGGCAGCATCAACTTCCACTTCCCCGCCGGACAGCGAGGGCAAGAGGTTGGACTCCATGGGACGACAGGTCATTTCGTCGGCGACGACGATTAAGGCGGCCAATGCCTTAGCAATCGTGGCCCGTTACGACAGGGAGCTTTGGTTCAAGTTAGCTCCCCTGCTGGACTTCCTGCCGGACGACAAGAGAGCGGAAGCCCTACAGATTCTTCAGGAAGGCGAGGTGGCGTCGGATCACGCCATAACGGTGGCAACGGACATTGCCGATACCGGATTTCGCCAGATGGGCAACAGGGTTTGCCTACGACGACGAGGGTGGCTCAAGGCTACGGACTTCCGCCAGGACGTTCAGACCAGAGTGTTGGATATGCCGTTCGGCAAGAACCTTTTTGTGAAGACGGTGGATGAGTTGCTCCAGGCCATCAAGACTGACTCGGAGACGACCCGGGCCCTAGGGGTACTTCAACGACGGCCCTTTCGGAGCTCCGGAGGCAGACAGGGTGCCTCCAAGGGATCCAGCGGTGGCTCTTCTACATACCGCCTGGCGGCCCGCTCCTCGTCCCAGGAGGCCTACAGAGGTCGCGGCAAGCAAGGAGAATCCCGCCACCGTCAAGGAGGCCAGGGCGGCAAGGCCTCCTCCAAGCAGGACTGAACCGGCCGTAGCGTCTGGCCCCCACCGAAGCACCCCGGTGGGAGGCCGGCTGATGAAGTTTGTCAGCGTGTGGGAGTCCTTCTCCACCGACCGTTGGGTGCTGGACACCCTGGCCAACGGGCACTCGCTGGAATTCCAAAAGGTGTCCTCGCATTCCTCCCGTGGCCAGGAAGGAGAATCACGTCCCTCAACTACTGTTGGAGGTAAGGGCGATGCTCAAGAAAGGTGCCATCGAGCTCGTCCCCAGGAGGCTCCGGGGCTCTTGAGTTTACTCAAGGTATTTCCTCGTCAAAAAGAAGACAGGCGGTTGGCGGCCCATCCTGGACCTGCGTCGGTTAAACAAGTACATCAAGGCACAGAAATTCAGGATGGTCACCCTCCAGCACGTGCTGGGTCAGCTGGAGGAGGGCGACTTCCTACCGTCATTGGACCTGGAGGATGCTTGCTTCCACATCCCCATTCTAAAAGGACACAAAGTTTCTCAGGTTCGTGGTTCAGGGACGCCACTACCAATTCCGAGCCCTGCAGTTCGGATTAAAGTCGGCACCCAGGGTATTCACCAAGTGCCTGGCACCAGTGGCGGCGCGGCTGCGCCTGCAGAGGATCAACGTCTACCCCTACCTGGACGACTGGCTAATCCGTGCAAGGACAAGAGAACTCGCCGTCGAACACAGCGAGGTCCGTCCGGCTGCTCACGGAGCTGGGATTCGCCATCAACTACCCCAAATCCCACCTGGTTCCGTCGCAAGTAACACTGTTTCTGGGAGTGAAGCTCGATACAGTGGGGCAATTGGCCTCCCCGTCGGAGGAGAGGACGAAGGCCATTTTGGGCAAGGTGCAACGCCTGCTAGCCACGGACGTGGCCAGGGTGAGGTCCATAAAGTCCCTCCTCGGTATGATGTCCTCATGCATCTACCTTGTACCTCTTTGCAGACTTCGGATGCGTCCGCTACAGGAGTTCCTCGCCGCCCAATGGTTTCAGGCGACGGGCTGCTTCGAAGACAGGATCCCTCTCGACGAGGAGTTCCGTCGGGCGATCCTATGGGGGGTACCCATGCGCACCTCACGGCAGGCACGGACTTTCAGAACCTGGCGTTTCAGGAGACGGTGACGCCGGACGCCTCCCTGGAGGGTTGGGGGGGCCCACACCGGAGATCTCCACGCAAGAGGCCTTTGGCTCCCGGAAGAGAGGTCTCTACACATCAACATTCTGGAGCTTCGAGCAGTGTTCTGGGCACTCGAGTCTTTCCTTCCGTCCCTCAAGGACAAAGTGGTGAGGATCTTCACCAACAACACCACCACGATGTTCTACATACGGAAGCAGGGAGGCACCAGAACCCTAGCCCTATCCAAGGAGGCCCAGGATCTGTGGCACTGGGCCGTCGCCCAGGGGATGTTTCTGCTTCCCTTCCGCCTGGCAGGAATTAAAAAAACCATTGCCGACTCACTTAGCAGGGAGCTGCGCTCGTGCCACGAGTGGGAACTACGTCGGGACCAGGTGGATCGGCTCTTTCGGCGATGGGGCAAACCCCGGATCGACCTTTACGCGACGGCGACGAACTCCAAGTGCCTGAGGTTCGCCAGCAGGTTCCCGCAGCCGAGGAGCATGGGCGATGCTTTCTCGTTCCCTTGGGACAGCCTGTTTCTATACGCGTTGCCGTTGCTGCTCCGTCTCATCAACCAGCTCAAGAAGTCCAGGTGCAGAATGATCCTCGTCGAACCGGCGTGGCCGAGGCAGATCTGGTTCCCGGACCTTCTGGACTTGTCAGTCCCCACCAGTCAAGCTGCCGGCGGACGCAGATCTTCTCTCCAGAGAAGGAGGCGCCATTCTTCATCACGACCCGGAGTCTGTGAACTTGTAGGCCTGGCTCCTGCAGCACTAGAGATTGGAAGGTACGATATCCCGGCTGACTGCAGAGAGGTTCTTGCAAAAGCCAGGGCGTCCTCACTCTCAAATGCTATGGACATAAGTGGAAGAGGTTCTCTGTCTGGTGCCATGCACAGAAGATTAACCCTCTGTGGATTACGGCCCCTCAAGTACTGCCATACCTACTGTCGCTGGCCAAAGCTGGACTGGTTCACGCCTCCATCAAAATACATCTGGCTGCCATCTCCCGATATACCAGGACTACGGGACAGGCGTCCTTGTGGTCTCATCGCCTGGTGAAGGAATTTATGAAGGGACTATTCCGATTGTTCCCGCCGATGAAGGCTCCAGCCCCGGCGTGGGAGCTTAATGTGGTGCTGACCAGGCTCATGGGGGGGGGGGTCCCATTCAAGCCTATGCATTCGGCGCCTTTGAAGTTCCTGTCGTGGAAGACAGCGTTCCTCGTGGCCATCACCTCTGCACGACGTGTGGGAGAGATCCAGGCCCTATCTTGCAAGCCTCCATACTTGACTTTTCACGACACGAGGGTGGTTCTGAGGACGCACCCCTCCTTCATGCCCAAGGTGCCATCGGACTTCCACCTCAATGAGCCCTTGGTGTTACCAGTTTTCTTCCCGTCCCCTTCGACGCCGGCCGAGAGGACTTTGCACTTGCTGGATGTAGCTAGAGAGCTGAAGTTCTACGTGGACCGCGCGAAGAGTTTTTGGAAGAAGTAACAGCTGTTTGTGAACTTAAGGACTGTGAATCAAGGGAAGGCTCTCTCGAAGACTTCAATTTCCAGATGGCTCTCCGGCTGCATCATGCATTGTCACTGGTTGGCAAACCGACCGCTGCCTGGCCGTCCGAGAGCCCATTCGACCAGAGTGATCGCTGCTACCACGGCGTTCCTGTCTGGTGTGCCCCTGCTGGACATCTGCAGGGCTGCTACGTGGAGGTCGACGCACACCTTCACAAGATTCTACTGCGTTGATCGGGAGTCCAGAGTCGGCCAAGCAGTGCTGCGCAACCTGTTCGCTTAAGGTGAGCCTGGTGAGGAGGTAACAGATGCTTAATGTTGAGTTGTTGTATTGCTTAATGTTGAGCCTGTTGCCACCTCCCGTGGTTGTGCATGTGTGTAGTGCTATGTATTCTTTTATTCATGAGCATGTGAATCCATGCCAGACCCCATGCTGGAGAAGGAACAAGTTACTTACCTGTAACTGTTGTTCTCCAGCATGGGTCTGGCATGGATTCACATGCGAACCCTCCCACCTACCCCTCTGCGGCTCTTCACTTGGTCATACTGCCACTTTACGTGCTACCAAATCTGAGGATGGCTGCCAGAGGCGGGGCTTAGGGAGAGGGCAGTCATTGGCTGGGGGCAGTATGACCCAGAGATCAGTGATTGGTTACTACTAAGAAAGATAGATCAGAAACGAAACTGATACTGATTTTTTCTTTACCGAGGATTCCCAGCCTGACGGGGAATATTCATGATCATGTGAATCCATGCCAGACCCATGCTGGAGAACAACAGTTACAGGTAAGTAACTTGTTCCTTTTTCGCCTCAAAGGCTTTTCCTTGTCTTCCCTCCTTCTTATAACATTCGCTTCCTCTGTTGACAATATCTAAGTACTCTTGGCAATGTTGAATCTTGAACTGTCCGACTGTGTGATCCTCGACAACAGGAACCCGGTTCCACTTGACACTGGCTCTGGCCTATTGACTCTTGAATTTCTGTTGAGTGTTCTCTGATTCTGTCTGCCTTGATAAAAGTATTGCCTATGTTGTTCTTTCCCCCAACTCCCTCTGGTTAACTCGGGTGCTAAGGTTGTTTTTGCCCCGGTAACATTTCTTGTCACGGATACGCGTATCTTTAGTAAGACCGAACTGTCATTACTATCAAAAAGTGATCCCATGCGTATTCCCGGTAACGTCTTTTGTTCCACAACACCGGTCCATTAAAACATAGGGTACTTACCTTGAGTTAGGGTACCAAAGTGAATTGGTTGTAGTATATTTTACGTGTGATTTTGAATTAATAGAAGTGTTGTGTTTATAACAAATGGTTTAAAAATAAATGGACTTATATTTTTTACCTGAAACCTTGAGTCAGTGTTTGCTCGAGTTACAGTAATTGTGGTCCCTTTGTGTATCTCTGTTACTGCTCATTTACTCTTGAGATAGGCCTCGCTGCTCCGCTACTGCTACCATAATTTGTACCCCCTTCCTGGACGACTGGTTGGAAGGGTTTGTCGCCAGAGCGAGCAAGGGAGTCTTGCATGGCGACCATGGGCCTGTTGCAACGGCTGGGATTCGCTGTCAACTTCGGAAAAATCCTATTTGACGCTGTTAGGCAGAAACCTGTGCAGTTCCCTTAGGGACCACTGCAAAAGATTTAAGGCTACAGGTGTTGGCAGTAAACCCACTTGGTAGCAGTCTGCACCACCCAGATTTACCTGGTAGCTGTGGCTGAACAGTCAGACTTCCCTCAAGAAGTATTAGGCAGTATGCAAAGTATACACAATAGGCACTCGGGTACAATAATACAAGCAAACACTGACCAGAGCTTTGGTATCAAAGTATATAATTTATTTAATAACACACGGTTTGAAACACTCCAGCACTCTTATTGTAAAATATTCTAAACAGTTACTATTGTAATATATACACCCCTTTTTCCTTATCAGATAAGTCATTGTAAAACACCACTTATTTTCATACAGAGGTGAGCGCTTAACTAGATGGCACTCCAATACGTTTGTGAGAAAGGGAGGGAAAAGACAGAATATGGAAAGGTACACCACTCTATGGTTCAAGAACACTTAGCAAGGTAGAAGAGCAAAAGTCACTGTTGAGCCAAAGGCTGGTCCCACTCTTAGAGGGAGCAGAGCACAAATGCGCCCAAGATCACAGTTACACTAGGCTTAGAAAGTCTTGCAGAGGGTTCAAAAAGAGTTTAGAGAGGCTTAGGAAAGTTTAGCCAGAGTGTCCCAGGCTAACCAAGGTTCGAAAGCCGGGGGCTAAATCTACCCCATACAGTCGGTAGCAAGGGAAGCCAGGCGGGACACGGTACCTTAAGTTGGAAGGATCCTCCAGCGGTGGCAGTTGTTCCTGGTAGTGGGTGCAAGTTGCATCGTCGTCCAGGGGAAGAGAAGATCTCGACTTGGAAGAAAGATGAAGGTAGTTGCACTACCAGGGAAGAAGCCGTGGAGTTTTCCGGTTAAAGGTGGTACCTTTGTTTCGCGGTCGTGGTAAAACGTGGTATCCCGGTTGCCGGGGTGCTTGGCACAGGAAAGGCGGCCACAAGGTACGTCGGGAAGGCGAAAAGACGGTGAAACTGGTTATCCCCACCAGTCAAAGGAAGAAGACTCTCCGGCGGGAGATCTCCTCTGTCGTTGGGAAAAGTGGTGATGCGGTCCAGCAGGGCTCCACCGGTGGTGGTGTCGTGGCAGTTCGGCTCAGCTTCTCCCTCGTCGGATTCTTAGGTCCTGTGGCGACTTCTGAAGTTCCAGTCCCCAAAGCCCTGCTTTTATGCAGCAAACCCCCATTCACTCAGCCTAGCTGTCACTCAAACATGCTACTTGGGCCAATCAGGATGAAGTGCGACTGAGTTGCCTAGGCAACTCAGTCCAGGGTTCCTAAATCCCCCTCCACTCCTCCTAAGTACCCCAGTCAGAGTGGCACCACTTTGGAGGGCTTCTGTGGAGAAGCCCGCCATAAAGTGGAACAAACGGTTCGACTTGGGTTGGAGTCACAGAAGAGAACACAAACGCCATTTTAGAATCAAGTTTTGGCAAAAAATACCAACCGGAGAATTAATATTAATTAAACCGGCGGTATGTTTGAAGCTACCGTAAATAATTTAATAAAGATAGTAGCCTAAAACAATGGGAAATCCCATAGGAAAATATTCGCAGTTGAATATAAAAAAGTAGTATCCACTGCCACCAGCCAAAACTCGATCAGGGGGGGACGGAGACGTGCCCCCTCGACTAACAGACCCTGGGGCAATTAAATTGCCCCAGCCAGTACTTCCACAATATGATGGTTTGTACTGGTTCTGTTCAGAATTTAAGACTAGTAAAGTCAATGTTGACTTTACATGCCCTGGGAGACAGTAGTCAGTCCCAGGGTATGGAGTCTATACTGGGGGGTCACTATGACACCCCTGTGTCACTGCACTGAGGGTGCTGTGTAGCACACATCACAAAAACACATTCAGCCCTATGGGGTAAAAGACCCCATAGCCCATTAAACACATCTAGATCCAAAGAAACACACTCAAATCATGTCCAAGAGTGAGGGTAAAAGAGTCTCTCTTGGCAGGAGAAAAAAATAAACCCCAAAAATCCAGCAAAGCTGCTGGGGGGGGGGGGACTCACTAGGTTAGGAAATTCAGCCTAAACGGAGTATTCTCCCTAACAGACGCCGGCCAGGGAATTGTTTCTCGGGGTGCAGTTTCTCACCCAAGACAAACTGGTGAAGCCCTCCGGCGCTAGGGTGGTGAAGTTGTGAGCCAAAGCGGGTGGGCGGAGAAGGGGTACGGAGGTCTTGATCCGAAGCTACATGTCACTGTTGGGGGCCATGCGTCATGCAACCCGCTCCTTCCTAATTGCTGGCTCTTAATGAGACCAGTTCGGGAGTTCCTCGCAGACAAGTGGTTGCAAAGTCGAGGGTTATGGTCAGACAAGCTGGTGTTCGGCGAGCGGTTGGTGGAAGCCCTTTGGTGGTGGACTTGTGTGAACAATCTCGTACGGGGTATTCCCCTGCTGGAACTGGAGTTTCAGTTCACAATCGTGGCAGACACCTCCCAGGCAGGGTTGGTGGGGGCGGTTCTCAGCAAGTTGCCGGTACGAGGCCGATGGTCTCGGGAGGATATGGCATTGCATATCCATGTTCTCAAATTGAGTGGTTCACTGGGCCTTAAAGCTGTTCCTCCCGCGCATCTGAGGAGCAGTGGTGAGGGTGTTGAAGGACAATACCACCATGATGTTCTATTTGAGGAAGCAGGGGGGGTCACACATTCCCAAGTCTTGTCAATGGAGGCTCAGAAGGTTTGGCATTGGGCACTGGCTCAAGGGATCCATATTGTAGCTTTCCATCTGCCAGGGGTTCTGAATGTTCAGGCGGACACGCTCAGCAGGGACACTAGTCAGCTACACGAGTGGCGGTTGAAAACGCAGCGGTTGGGGGTCTCCGCTGATAGACTTGTTTGCTACGATGGAAAACAGTGCCTGGAATTTGCCAGCAGAAGGGCTCATCTGGAGTCGATGTGACGCGTTCTCGTTCCTGTGGACAGACCTCTTCGCGTATGAGTTTCCCCATTCCCATAGATTTGGAGGACCATCCAGTGGGTGAGGAAGTATCGGTGCAGAGTGATCCTGGTGACCCCGTTCTGGCCCATGCATATGTGGTTTTCGGATCTCCTTCAACTAGCGGTGGAAGAGCAGTTTTTTCTCTGTGCGGACCAAGATCTGTCTCAAGACGATGGCAGTGTGTGGCATCACAATCGGGCATCTCGGCCTGGCAGCTCCTGATCACTGAGTTTGGTCACTTGGGTATCTCACTAGAGTGTCACCGGATATAGGAAGCGGCAAGACAAGGAGCCATGCTGCTCCTCTGTTTAGTGATCGGTCGGTTAAGCAGTTTCTAAAAGGGCCGTTTCGACATTTCCCCTGGAGAAGCGATTTGCACTGGTGTGGTCTCTCAATATGGTTCTCTGCCCTGATGAAGCCTCTGTTTGAGCTGATTTTGACTGCTTCTTTGAAATTCCTCTAGTGGAAGGTTGCATTTCTAGTGGCGATTACCTCGGCCCGACAGGTGTCGGAATTACAAACACTGGTCATTGACCCGCCTTATCTGAGATTTCTGGAGGACAAGGTTATCCTGACTACTAACCCGCACTTTATCCAGAAAGTGCCGTCGGCGTTTCACAAACTTGCTTCTTTTGCCTTGCCCACATTCTTTGCTAATGCGCCCACGCCGGCAGAAAAGGCCATGCATTCTCTGGACGTCAAGAGGGCGCTGACATTTTATCTGAACCGTACCCAAGACTTCTGGAAGGCGTAGCAGCTGTTTGTGGCATTTGGTCCCTCCAACAAGGGGCACTATTTCTAAGCAAGGGCTTACCCGGTGGGTCTCGTCTACAATTTTGTTTAATCACACGAAAGCTGGAAAGCCTTTGAGGTGCACTCCGAAGGTTTATTCCACACGGTGTTCGGCTTAATCGGCGGTGCTATGGTCGGGTATACCGCTTGTGGACATTTGCCAGGTGGCTTCCTGGGCGGTGACTCATGTTCACCATGCACTGTCTGGGACAGCAACATGTGGAAGATATGCAGGTGGGACGGGCGGTCCTCCAACGCCCGTTTCAGTAATGTAGGCCCTGCAGCTTCAAGGGTTTTCTGTTACTTACTTGCTAGTTTTTGTTCTCCTGCATGTCGGAGTGTTATTGGTTGGTTTGCCTGCGTTACACCGCCACACGTTGGTCATACTGCTATGTAATCTATTTACAGCATGTGAATCCATGAAAGATACAATGCTAGAGAAGGGGGTAGTTTCTCACCTGTAACTCAATTTCTCCAGCGTTTGTATCTTTCATGGATTCACATGCACCTGCTGGCCACCACTGCAGGCAAACCTTGGTTTTGGGTTCCCTCTACTTTGGAGGTTAAAATCTGAAGGGAAGCTGCGGGGGCAGGGCTGTTTATATCAGATGTCCTATTGGTGTAGCCTAAAGCACCTAAAAAAGAACGTTGATAGGACACTGGTGTTGAATTTCTCCAGCATGGGGTCTGGCATGGATTCTCATGCTCATGAATATTCCCATCAGGCTGGGAATCCTTGGTAAAGAAATCAGTTTCACTTCTGAACTGTCTTTCTCCTAACAACCAATCACTGGTCTCTGGGTCATACTGCCCCCAGCCAATGACTGCGCTCTACCTAAGCCCCTTCTCTGGCAGCCATCTTCAGATGTTTACCACGCGTTCAAGTGTTGGCAGTCCTCGTCCTATAGCTCTCGAGCTTTCACTGTGTGTTGCTGAGGATGGCTGCCAGAGGCGGGGCTTGGGGAGAGGGCAGTCATTGGCTGGGGGCAGTATGACCCAGAGATCAGTGATTGGTTACTACTAAGAAAGACAGATCAGAAACGAAACTGATACTGATTTTTTCTTTACCGAGGATTCCCAGCCTGACGACGGGGAATATTCATGAGCATGTGAATCCATGCCAGACCCATGCTGGAGAACAACAGTTACAGGTAAGTAACTTGTTCCATCCTTTCACCGAAACAGTCTCCCTTGGTCACAGAGAAGAGGGGGGGGGTCACAGTAGTCCTCCAGGGCATGGACATTTCGTCAGACGAAGAGCTTACCAGCCTCCCGGTGCTCCAAGAAGGGAGATGCGTCGAGCGCAGGCCCTACGGGAGGGATCCCGACAAGGGCAACGACAAAGGTGATGACTAGGAGGAGACCGACTAGCAGCAGTGCAGTGATGACAGAGCAGATCAGCCTAAGCTGCAAATGCCCCGGTCCCGTCGCCTCCACCCCAGCAACCACCTGGGAATATCTCAGACATTCTTACGGCTCTGCATACCCTGTGCTAGGAAATCCGAGCAAGGATGCCTATTATGCCAGCGGCCCGCCCACTGCTCCGAGGCCATCGGAGGAACCGCCACCCAAAAGGAGAGTTCACCCCCCCCCCCCCCCTTGTGCCTTTTCACCCCTTGCTGCCTCCTCCCCACCGAGGGATGACACGGAACCAGACACGGCAACGACAGGCACTGACATGGATGACGACGGCCAAGGGGAATCTCCGTCTCCGCCAGCCAGATCTTCACCACCCGACGATATTGGCTTGTTCCATGCCATGATCTCCAGGGCCTCGGAGCTGTTCTAGCTTTCCCCCGAGGAGAAGAGGGTTTCTTTTACCAGTGCTGGGAGGCGAAGAGGAACACCGCACTTTCGATCCCGTTATTGGATGAAATTTGGGACGAGGGTTTGTCCCTCATGAAGAACCCTTAAACGGCTCTGACGAAGAATGAACACTACGAAAAGTACAGTGTGTCGGACTCTGCGCCCAAGTGTTTACGATCCCAGCCGTCCCCAGACTCTGGTTTCGGCAGCAACCAAGAAGTCTTCTTTGGGCTCATTCTCGTCAGCGGCCTCCTCCCCCGGACGGTGAGGGGAAGAAGTTGGATGCCATGGTGCAAAGTGATCCCTTCTGCAGCAACGATCATCGAGGCTGCTAACGCCCTCACCATCGTGGTGCGTTACAACAGGGAACTTTGATTCAAGATGGCCCCCCTCCTGGACTTCATTCCCGACGACAAGCTGGCTGAGGGATTGGAGTTTCTACAGAATGGCGAGGTGGCTTCGGAACACGCCATTACAATGGCCATGGGCATTGCCGACATGGGATTCCGCCAGATGGGCAACAGCATTTGCCTCCGTCAGCGAGGCTGGCTGAGAGCCACGAATTTCCACCAGGATGTTCAGTTGAAGGTGTTGACATTCCCTTCGGGGACAATTTGTTTAGAAAGACTGTGGACGAGCTTTCCAGGCCATCAAAGTGGACACGGAGACGGCTTGTTCCCTGGGTACGCTTCAGTAACGGTGGCCGTCCTTTCGGACTTGTGGAGGGAAATCCCAAAGTTACTCTAAAGGATTCGGAGGAGGTGTCTCCTCCTACCGTCAGCCCCCCCACTCATCGCCCAGGAGACTTACAGGGGACGCGCCAAGTCTCGACACGGGCGTCGTCTCCAAGGCGGCACATCGAAACAAGATTTGAAGCGGCCGTGTAGTCGGGCCCCCACCCGTGCATCCCAGTGGGAGGGAGGGAGGCAGGCTGGCAAACTTCATCAGCTTGTGGAAGACCATCTCCAATGACGGTTTGGTGCTGGACGCTCTCGCCCACGAACACACCCTAGAGTTTCAACCGATCTGTCCAAGGATACCACCAGTGGCCCGTCAGGAAAACCACGTCCCTCAGCTGCTGCTGGACATACGGGTCATGTTAAAGAGGGTAATTGAGCTCGTCCCGAAGAGGCTCCGGGGCTCTTGAGTGTACTCTCGTTACTACTTCGGAAAGACCAGCGGCTGGAAGCCCATTCTGGACCTCTGCCGGCTGAAAAAGTACATACATAAAGTCCCAAAAGTTTCGGATGGTGACCCTTCAGCACATGCTAGGACAACTGGAAGAGGAGGATTTTGTATCGTTGCTGGACTTGGAAGATGCCGATTTTCACATCCCCATACACAAGGGACACCGCAAGTACCTACGCTTCGTGGTTCAAGGACAAAATTACCGGTTGAATTCAGCGTCACGCAAGTTCACAAAATGCATGGCCATGGTGGCGGCGCAGCTGCGTCTACGAGGGATCCATGTGTACCCGTACCTTGAGGACTGGCTCATCCGGGGCGAACTCAAGGGACATCGCCTTCGACCACATGACGGTCCAACTCCTGTCGGAAGTGGGGTTCTCGATAAACTTTATGAAGTCCTGTTTGACTTCATCGCAGGTCGCACTGTTTCTGGGAGCCCGACTCAGCACAGTGTTGTGCCTGTCGTCTGTCGGAGGAAAGGATCGTGTCCATCTTGGGCAAGGTACAATGACTGTTGGCCCTGAAGGTCACAAGGGTAAGATCCATCAAGTCCCTACTCAGCATGTCGTCGTCATGCATTTACCTCATTTGGCTGTGCAGGCTGCAGGTGCGTCCCCTGCAGGAGTGCTTCGATGCCCGCTGACATCAACGTGTTTGTGCAGCGGGCAGGGTTTTGGGCCCTGAAGTACTTTCTTTTTTCCCGCATGGGCAAAGGGGTACAGGTCTTCACAGAAAACACCACCACGATGTTCTACATCCGGAAGCAAGGGGGAACCAGATCCCCTGTGCTCTCCAAAGAGGCGCAGGACCTTTGGCACTGGGCAATAGCCCAGAGGATGTTCCTCATCCCGTTTCATCTAGCACGAGTGAAGAACACCATTGCCGACTCTCTCAGCAGGTAGCTGCGAGTGGGAACTTCGGCAGGACCAAGTGGATCTTCTGTTCCGCAGATGGGACAATCCCCAAATCGATGTGTTTGCGACAGCGACGCACCAAGTGCCAGAGGTTCGCCAGCAGGCTCCCCCAGCCAGGGAGCATGGGGGACGCATGGGATGGCCTGTTTCTGTATGCGTTCCCTCTGTTGCTTCTTCGACTAGGCCATCAACTCAGACGGTCCCGGCGCAGGATGATCCTTGTTGCACCGGCGTGGCCGAGACCGATATGGTACTCGGACTTTGTGGACATGTCAGCGTCCCCTCTAGTCAAGCTTCTGACTGATGCAGATCTCATCACGGAAGGAGGCGCGATTCGGCATAGCGACCCAGGATCGCTGAACCTAAAGGCCTGGCTACTATCTCCAAGGCGATTGTAAGGAGGTGCTCGCCAAGGCCAGAGCTTCATCTACTCTCAAATGCTACGGGCACAAGTGGAAGAGGTTTGCTGTTTGGTGCCGTACTCAGATCGACCCTCTACGAGAACCTGCTCTGCATGTGCTTCTGTATTTTGTCGTTGGCCAAGGCACAGGACTGGCCCATTCTTCCATCAAGGTTCATCTGGCGGCTATCTCCCGCTACACCACATCTCCTGGACGATCATCCTTATGGTCGCATCATTTGATCAAGGAGTTTGTCAAAGGACTATTTTGCTCGTTCCCACCAGTGAAGGCCCCGGCGTGCGAGTTCAATGTGGTGCTTACTAGGCTCATGGGTCTACCATTCGAGCCTATGCATTTGGCGCCACTAAAAGATTTGTCGTGGAAAACAGCTTTTCTTGTGGCCATCATCTCCGCACGATGAGTGGCAGAGATCCAGGCCCTCTTGTAAACCACCTTACTTGACATTCCACAAGACGAGGGTCGTGCTACGGACACACCCCTCCTTTATGCCCAAGGTGCCGTCGGACTTTCATCTAAAGGAGCCCTTGGTGTTACCTGTATTCATCCCAACGCCTTAATCGCCGGCTGAGAGGACTTTGCACTTGCTGGATGTGGTAAGAGCGCTGAAGTTCTATGTGGACCTAATTTTCGGAATACGTTGCAGCTTTTTGTGAACTTTGGCCCAGTGAAGCATGGGAAGGCCCTTTCCAAGGCTTCCATTTCCAGGTAGTTCTATGGCTGCATCACCCATTGTCACCGGTTGGCACACCGACCGTTGCCTGGCCGTCCGAGAGCCCATTCGACCAGAGCGATCGCTGCAACTACGGCGTTCCTGTCGGGTGTGCCCCTGATATCTGCTGGGCTGCTATGTGGAGGTCGACGCACATCCTCACGAAGTTCTACTGCTTTGACAGGGATTCCAGGGAGGAGTCCAGAGTAGGCCAAGCGGTGCTGCGCAACCTGTTTGCTTGAAGGTGAGCCTGGTGAGGAGGTAAGAGATGCTTAATGTTGAGCCTTGTCACCTCCCGTGGTTGTGCATGTGTACTGCTATGTATTCTTTATTCATGAGCATGTGAATCCATGCCAGGAGAAGGAACAAGTTACTTACCTGTAACTGTTGTTCTCCAGCATGGATTTGCATGCAAACCCTACCGCTCTGCGGCTCTTCTCTTGGTCCTACTGCCACTTTACGTGCTACCAAATCTGAAGATGGCTGCAAGAGGAGGGGCTTAGGTTGAGGGCAGTCGTTGGCTGGGGGCAGTATGACTCGGAGACCAGTGATTGGTTGTTAGGAGAAAGACAGTTCAGAAGTGGAAGTGAAACTGATTTTTTCTCTTTACTGAGGATTCCCAGTCTGACTAGGAATATTCATGAGCATGTGAATCCATGAAAGATACCAATGCTGGAGAAATGGAGTTACAGGTAGGAAACATAGTCCTTTAGCTCGAAATGCTTTTGATCCTGTCCAGAGGATCTAGAGTACCTATTTACGGTGGAATCGGGGCATCTACTCAGGTTTTCCTGGTGCGGGAAAGTGTCGGGTGGGTGGAGGTTCACCCTCCATCTACAATATTAAGAAATTCCTCCACAATTAAACTTTTCAAATGGTCACGCTGCAAAGACATTCACAGCCAGCTGGCCAGAGGAGACTTTCATCCCTGTGCATGGAGCACGCTTAGTTCCACATCCCCATTCAGCACCTTCAAAGCAAATTCCTTCACTTCCTAGTGGTAGGCTGCCACTTTCAATTCAGGGTACTAAAATTTTGGCCTCCAGTCTGCCCCAAGGGTGTTTACAAAATACCTTGCCCCAGCCGCTGTGCACTTCAGGAAGTTGGGGGAATCCATGTCTACCTTCATTTGAATGACTGGTTGATGGCACCATCCCTCAAACTCTGCCTACAACACATGGGCCACAAGAGTCTGACATTGTTGGTCTCTCAAATATTGTTATTTTGCACTTATATAGCGCCTTATATACCATTGGTATGGTCTGAAGGCGCTGGTAGGTTGAACGCCCTTGGGAACCGAAGTTCAGATCAGTAGAGAGAGTAGGGAGCGTCAAAAGGTGCGTGTGAGCACCGGATATGTGTGCAGCTTGTGCGGTACACGTGTAATAGCTGCTTCTTATCGGTAGGTGTGGTGGTTGAGAGATCAGGAGAATGTGTTCGTTCTGGCAGGATTTATCCGGAACGGATGTGGCTGCGTTAGGCCTGAGGAAAACGCCTGGCTGGGGGTGTGAGACCAGCAGTGTTTACATAGAATGATGTGGAGTAAGCGGTGGATGTTCGTATGAGAACAGTTATACCGAATGGTGTCATAGTATCTCTGTGTTCTAGTTGAGTGGTGATGTAAAGGAGAGAGTAAGCGTGGGGTGTGGTGTGATGGGTTATATGCTCTTTCAGTGTGCAAACTTCTAAATGCAACTTTCCCAGAGAGGGAACTGGGCGAACTTCTAAGTACAATTTTCCATACAGAGTCTATTGGGAACACTTCTAAATTCATTTCGTCAGAGAGGGTATTGGCACACTTCAAGTGTAACTCTCGCAGAGGCTATTGAGTACACTTCTAAACGCAATTTTTCATAGAGCGTCTACTGGGCACTCTAACTTCAGTTTTCCAGAGAGGCTATTGGGCAAACTTCTATATGCAACTTTCCAGAGTGTCTATTGGATACACTTCTAAAATCAACTTTCACAGATGCTATTGGTAGCACTTCTAAATGCAGCTTTCACAGAGGATATTGGACTCATATCTAAATTCAATTTTCTACAGAGAGGCTACTGGGCGCACTATAAAATCAATTTTCCAGCGAGGCTATTGGGAACACTTCTAAATTCAATTTACCAGAGATGCTATTGGGCACACTTCTAAATGCAACTTTCACAGAGTGGTTTATTGGGAGCACTACTAAATTCACAGCGAGGTTATTTGGCACACGTTTAAGTGCAATTTTCACAGAGTGTCTACTGGGCACACTTCTAAATGCAATTTTCCAGAGTGTCTATTGGATACACTTCTAAAATCAACTTTCACAGGAGCCATTGGTAGCGCTTCTAGATGCAGCTTTCGCAGGGGCTAATGGGTACACGTCTAAATCTCACAGCGAGGTTATTGGGTACATTTCTAAGTGCAACTTTCCAGAGTGTCTATTGGGCACAATTCTAAATGCAATTTTCACAGAGCGTCTACTGGGCATATTTCTAAATTCAATTTTCCAGAGAGGCTATTGGGCACACTTCTATATGCAACTTTCCAGAGTGTCTATTGGGCACACTTCTAAAATCAACTTTCACAGGTGGTAGCACTTCTAAATGCAGCTTTCACAGGGGATCTTGGGCACACTTCTAAATTCCATTTACCCGAGAGGCTATTGGGCACACTTCTAAATTCCATTTACCCGAGAGGCTATTGGGCACACTTCTAAATGCAACTTTCACAGGGGATCTTGGGCACACTTCTAAATTCCATTTACCCGAGAGGCTATTGGGCACATTTCCAGACTTGACGGAGAGGCTGTAGGGGACACTTTGTGAATGCAACTTTCACATGCTAAATATGAGAAATCATCTGATGCATTCACAACAAATGCTTTCCAGGGACATGCCTAGACACAACTTCCAGCCCAGCAGCCAACTGCAGCACAAATCAGAGGTGCAAACTTTGTCTCAGAAATGGATTTAGTCCGATTGAATGCTTAAATCCCTTTCAGGCATGATATCCTTAAGCAACCACTTAGAAAAATTGCATGCTCCACATACGCCCCCATGCAAGAATTCTTGGATGCCTATTGGGATCAGGTCTGCATACATTGTAATGACAAATCATCCCTCACCTACCTAGCATCAACGTGGTGCGATGCGCTGGTAGGATGTCACCAACCTCAACAGCAGAGTTGCTTTTACAGTCCCAAACCATCCAGGTACTGTGGCAACACTCATCCATGGAGGACTGCGAGGCCCACATTGCCAATCTGAACACACTCCTGATTAACAGAAGGGTTCCTCACATCAACGGTCTACAGCTCAGGGCTGTTTTGTGGGCCCTCAAGTCTTACTCGTACATCCCGTCGCCTAACTCCATCCTTGTGGGTGTCTCCCAAACATGGGGACAGTATCGGAACCTTTGGCAGTGAAAAATTGAGCTTCCCCTTTAAATTTAGTATAGTGCGTGTCCCCTGGTGTGAACACCCCACCAAAGCCCCACCCTCCAGCGCCTCACCAGTCTGCTGGGATGCATGTTCGGCCCACCTTAACGACTTCGTCTCCAGGACCTCTCGTCAAGACAAGGTAGGCCCTCTGTTCAGCGCGGCGACTCTCCCCAGGGTTCCTTGGATTCAGGTTCTGACAGGCCTGAGGCATCTAAGGCTACTGGCTCCCAAGTCAGGGGTGCCGGGGGCCCTCCTGGGCACTCGGGGAGCAGACTTGTGGCTGTCCTGGTTACCGGCTCCCAAGCTGAGTGGCCCTACCAGGCAGTCTTCGGTAGGGCAATCAAGTTCATCCTCTTCTACCCCAGGGGGTAAGGGATTGTCGAGTGCCACCTCCAAGAGTCTGTCCTCGGCTAGATCCAGCAGGGCTCCCGGCACGGGTGCCGAGGACATCCAGCCTACTGGAGCTCACTCAAAGGTCGTGAGTCAGGGCATTGCTACTACCGGGTGTCGGGCCAAGGGCCCAGCGCCTACCAGAGTGATCCGAGATCGACGCCTCTGCTTCGGGTGCAAGACCCAAGATGTATTCTCTCGTATCTGAGGCATCTCTTGGCCCAGGGCCTCCTGGGGCATGGTCGAAAACTACAAAATGGCAAAGCTGCACGTGGCAGAGCCTGCCATGCAGGTGGCCATGTTGGATCCAGCTCATGTCCTGCCGTACAGCTACATGCACCAGGTGCCTCGGCGCTTTGACAGGCGTGGAGGCCCAGCGCCTTGGAGGGCTGGTCCATAGGGACCCCGCAGCATTTGTGGACCACTACTTCATGCGCTTCCTCTTCCTTTGTGTTCCCCTCAGTGAAGCGGCTCCTGAAGGACATTGTGAGTGAGGTCATCCTGCAGGTGGCACCGCCGGCCCCCCCCCCCCCCCTCTGGGTACTCCTGGACCTCCTGCGCTACCGGTGCCAGTCCCTCCACCGGTTCAGGCCCTACCGGTCGTTCTGACCCCTCCTCATATACTACCAATGCCTCCCCATCAGCCACTGGACTTGTCTGCGTCTCGGGACCTGTGGGGGACCCCACCAGCACCTGTGTTCTAGGGCCTGGATTCCCCTCTCTGTGAAAAGGGTGAGTAAGGGGGCGGGGTGATAACTGATGCCTAGGACAATGAGCCCTCTGCATCCGTTCAGGTCTTTCATTTCTGCCTTCATGGCCTGGTGGAGTTATTGAAGGGGGGGGGTGAAGAGTCCCTCTTCCTGAAGAAGCCTCCCAGGAGTCTGGTGTGCTAGCAGGGTTCTTGGGGAAGCTCACCACGATCCGGTCTGCCATCCCCTCCATAAGGGTGCCCTGCAGGTGACGCGAAAGGTCTTCGAGAAACCCAGGGCCAACACCCAGATAAACAAGAAGTTGGACAGCAGGTTTAGTCTGACGGACGGGGAGCCAATCCTCCTTGCCTCCCACCCGCAGCCCCATTCCTATGTGGTGGCTGCAGCCTCGTATTCTAAACCATTGTCTTCGTTGCTGTCCTCCACGGGAGCCACATCCAGTTGCCTCTCCAAGGACAGTTCTCAAGTCTTTGGGAAAGCACTGTTATTCCATATCAGGACTGACTCTGCGGCAAGCACACGCGGACGCCCTCTTGGCTGCGGATAACCAGAAGCTGTGGTGGGAACTCTGGGAATTTCTGCCCGACCTCCCTTTCGGACAAGCAAGCCTCCAAAGCCGGTCTGGCAGAAGCCTGGTCCATTGCGCAGGACATCATGGAGTCTTCAGTCTCCCACATCGACACACCCAGCAGAGGGTTGTGCCTTGGGTTTGAGATGAGGGATGGCATGGATACATGGCACAAAGTTTTCTTTTGACGTGCAGGAGCCGACCCTGAATCTGCCCTTTGAGGGTGTGGACCTTTTTCATTTGTTGCCGGATGAGGTGACAAAGAAGAAAGCCTCCACTCAAACCTCCAAGTTCTTGGCCATCCTGACAACAGTCCAAAATCTTTCCCTCCGGTCCCATGGCAGGACCGAGTTCAATCCCCGCTCTTTCTCCAGATTCTAAATCTCTCTTTAATGCTGGAACGCTTCAAGATTATTACACCCACACACATAGTAGAGGCTCTGTGTGCAGGGGACTGGATGTGTTCCCTGGACCTCAAGGGTGTGTACCTGTCTGTACCCATCGATCAACCGCATCGGACGTTTCTACGATTTCATGATTATGCCATACCCCTTTCAGTACAATGTGCTTCCCTTAAGCCTGAACTCGGCTCGTCGGATCTTCCCGGAATTGATGAACAGTGGCAGGCCTTCTCTGCTTGGAGGGCCATCATCTTACCCTTATTTGGACAACTGGATGTTGAGTGCAGGGTCACCCAAAAGGGTGGTGCATTGCTGCCAGAGATTGGCGAATATCGTTCATCAGCTGGGGTTTTCCCTCAGTGGAAATCAGTACATTCCTTCTCAGGAACGGTTTCCCAAGTGTCAGTTGAAACACTACCATTCAACGTGTCTTTCCCCGTGCCCAATGTCCCTCCGCAAGGCGGTGGGACATTTTCTGGCCAACTCTACCAACTTGGCATGGTGGTTCCAGCACATCCTGGGCCTGATGGCCTCCTGCGTGCTTACTGCACAGCACGCTTACCTCAAAATGTGACTCCTCCAACTCCATCTGGTGGCCAATTGGGATCAGGTGACGGGCTCAGACAGGATCCCAATACCACTGCTCCTGCTGCCCATCTTCGCTGGTGGCTGATGGAGGACAATGTCTCAGTGGGAGCCCCCTTCACCCGAATGCAGCCTACCCTTTTTGTGAGAACGGATTCTTCCCTCTCAGGTTAGGGGGCTACTCTGGAGGGCTATGCAATTCATGGATCATGGTCCTGGTTGGAAGCACTCTTGCAGATTATTCTAGTTAAGCTCGGGCAGTGGTCCCGGCCCTCAAGGCATTGTTGCCCCTCATCAGGGACTGGTGTGTTCTGCTCAAGACAAGCAATTTTACTATGTTTTGCTTGAATAAGCAGAGTGTCATCTGCTCCCCACACCTCAGCATGGAGGCGGTTTGGATCTAGGAATCAGCCCTGGCGGAGGGGATTTGGATTTCGGCAGTCCACCTCTTGGGGACAGCAATGCCAAAGCAGGGCAGTTTAGTCGCTTGTGGTTCAACACCTACGAGTTGGAGTTGCACGTTGACTCCTTGTTTCCCCCTGTTACAGCTTTGGTGGTTTGCAGACCTGGATTTATTTGCATCCCCCCTGAATTCGTAGTGCCCCCAGTTTGCTTCATGAGCAGATCTGTTAGCACAGCTGCAGGTGTTAGGCGTTCCCGCCAACCCCTATGCTCCAACAAACCCTTTGCAAGTTCTGGTCCTCTGTGGGTTGCAGCTTCATCCTGGTTGCCGCACTGGCCTTCAAGTCCCTGCTGCAGTTGTGCTTCCACGGTCACATCCATCTTCCGATCCCCAGCAGTGGCGTCCTGACGCAGCAGGGCAGGGCAATGGAACATCCAGGCCCGGGCAAACTGGCCCACGCGGCCTGGTTCCTAGCCAGCTGAGGCTTCAGTGTGATCAATTATTTGACAACTGGGACATAATTCAGCAGGCTCTCGACTTGGTCCCAGTATAAGAGCAAATAGACTAGCTTGTGACGAGTCTGGACCCAGTCACCTGTCCTTTAGATAACCTACTCGCTTTTTCAGCACACCTGTCTTTGGAGTTCAGCTGGGTACTTGCTGCTTGTCTTTGGTGGCCATTGGGGCTTACAAGAATTCCCATGAGCATGTTTTCTGCAGCCAACCCGGTGGTTAAGGTCCACCTTATGGTGTTGTCTAGGCTTTTTATTTAGTTTTGGACCTCAATGTGGTTCTTGCAGCTTTGAAGCGCAAGCCCTTCGAGCCAATGCCCTTATGTGGACATCTGCTTGGTGACACTAAAGACAGTTTTACTCGTGGCTCTCACCTCTGCATGCAGGGGTTAGTGAGCTGAAAGCGTTGTCCTTGGGCAAGCCCTTCACCATGTTTCACGATATGGGCATCTTGCGCACTCACCCAAACTTCTTGCTCAAGGTGGTCTCTCCATTTCAATTGAATCAGGAGATTTCTTCCCAAACTCTCATAGGTAGAGAGGGCACTGCATTCCTTGGAGGGTCCTTCAGTTTTATCTCTCTAACAAATAACTTCAGGAAGTCTGAGGCATTGTTCATGACTTTTTGGGGCTCTAACCCAAGCTCTCGGGCTTCCATGGCTCGTTGGATGGTTTTTAATTTCGAGGGGATTGGGTCCTCCGACGTATTCCATATCTATGACATGTAATCACCACAGCTGTGCTGCTTTGGAAACTTTTCTCGGCGTCCTGCGTTGATGACGTCGATGCGCCGTCGTCGAGGACCTCCTCCGACGTCCGTCATTCGATGTGATAAGTAGGACGCCCGTAGCCTGAGTTCCGTTTTTTCTGCGAAAGTGTTGCTTCGTGAATCTCGGTTAACGCCTCGACTCTTTGGAGTTCTGTTCTTCTCGGTTCTTCGAACCTGTTCGCTTTTGTGAAAATCCTTCGTGTGAAGATGTCTTCTACTTCGTCTTCGAGGGTCTGGTTGGCTCTAGGATTGGAACCTGCCCATGCTAAGCACCATTTATAGGTTGGAAGGTTTGTTCTGGTGTCGCAAGATCACAGGAGTGGTTAGGGGTTTAGCCAGGACCCCAATTTGGTGCGTATGAGAGGTGGGTTTACTCCTGGTTATCTTGTCTGATTCGGTATCAATAATCCTTCTAACACGGTAGTTAGTGCGATACAGGTTCGCTTTTATTGATGGTTTATGAAAGATTTTTTGTGAAAATCCTTCGTGTGAAGATGTCTTCTACTTCGTCTTCGACCCCGCGTCCAGGCTTCAAGAAGTGCGGGGAGTGTGGGTCCAAGATGTCGGTGACGGACTCGCACGACGCCTGCCTCTGGTTCCTCGGGGAGGCCCACGACACGGATGACTATCGACTGCCAGTCGCTCACGTCCAAAGCCTTACGTGAACGTAAGAAGTTGTCGGTAGGTCAGGTGTCCAAGCCCCGGAAGCCGAAGTCTGCGGGGCTTTCGACGGATGATTCGAGAGGAGACTCTCCGCGTCATCGTCGGAAGTCTTGTGGTTCTCCTTCTAGGAGTCGGTCTCGCCACTCAGCCTCTTCGAGGCATTCTCGGAAGCGCCGACACCGGTCGTCTTCCAGGTCCTCTTCGGAGGACTCTGCCCGGCACGTCGCTTACCCCACCAGCCGTGCGACGCCGGAGGAATGGGCTTCCTTCGGGAAGAAAATGCTGGCGATTCTCGAGTCGCAGGGTACTAAGCCGTCCGCGCCCCCGAGTGGGGTCGGTCGTGAGAGGTCGAGAGACACCGCTCGCAAGAGTGGTCGGCACGAGTCACGGGAGAGGTCCCGTTCAGACAAGGACTTGTTCTCGACATACCCATTCCCGGTCCCGGTCCTCGACGCGTTCGAGACCGTGTGCACCTGTGATGTCTTCGAGGAAGACATCGACGTCTGAGGCGTCGACAGGCTTTCTCGAGGCTCCGGCTCCGAGGAAGTCATCAAAGCCGTCGACGCTCAGGTCGTCGAAGGACACGCTCGGAGCTCCGGCTTCGAGGACTGTCGCCAGGGAATTTTCTTTATTTTTGATTGGTTGCAAACTATTTTACAACGAGGTATCTCAATAAAGCTCCTAGGCTGACGCCCAAAACCAACTTCCCTCCAATGGAAGAAGCACAAGCTAATGAACTATTTTTTAGATATCGACAATTAGGCTCACCAGCCCCTACTCAGAGAAACAATCAATCCTTAAGGCATCCATTTGAACAATTGGAACACTTAAGTAAGCAAGAGCTTAATAAATGGTGGGAAATCAAAACTCTCAAAATGTACCTGGAAGTAAATCGGATCACCAGAGGCCTCCGCATATGTATTTTTCCCCCGTTTGAAGAAGATGACGTAGCAGCATTTAAAGATTGGGTAGACCTATTAAATAATACATCAAAAGAGATAAGATTAATTAACCAAGCGGCAATGGCACATGAAAGGATCATGAAAGAAATGGAGGACACCAAGGAGATTAAGAATCTGGAATGCCCAGAAATTACATTTAAGAATTACCAAATGTTAGATGAATATCTCAATTACGAAAAGGAGTTAAAAAATCAAAAAACAAAACATTTATAAGAGATGAGGAGGACTACATCAAAAACAGAATCTTTACATTTCAAAGGAAATATGATGTTAATTACAAACAACAATCTAGGAAAAAAAACTTCAATACAGAAAAGTCTTACCTCAACTCCATCTACTTCAGATATCGAGATTTCCAGCGACAAGGAAATATCAGAAATAGAATCTACCCCGGCACCGATAGTGCCAAGAAAAGATAATGTATCAAAAGAAGATCAAACAATTGAGCCTAGAACCTGTCCTTTTTTGGAAGACGTTTTAAGACACAGAAAAAGTACGAGAATAAACTTAACAAATCCTCGTGGAGTACCTCAATTACAAAAACAACTTCCAGATACCTCCCTTTCCAACACCCTAGAGGAAAGAGGGGGGGCAATAAAAAAAACGCAAACGAAAACCAGGGAGTGGAAACAAGAGCCCAGAAACGAGGGAGGAGAAGGTAAACCTAATCATAAACTTATCAAATTTTCAAGTTACTCCGGCATTAACAGCATTAAGTAAAGGACTAACATTTAGTCCAACATACAGAGGAGATTACTTTCAGACTCAGATCTTTATACATTTTGCAGAAAGCTAAAACTAAAAAAATATTTTGAAGAAACTAACGTAACCAAAGAAAGACGACAAACACAAATTCCGTCGATACTTACAGAAAACCTGGTTGAGGACACTGTAAATTTATTGAATATTGAGGAAGATCAAGCTTACTCAACAGAAACCTTCCTACAAGAACAAGGAATACTAACTTGCTTATCTGAGGAGACCAACATCAAGCCCAAATCAAAATTCACACCGGTATTTCCATCAGAAAATGCAATAGATATGTTCCAAAAAACTGTGTGACAAACTGAGGAAAAATTATTTAAGTGGAAAACAAATCCAAACAAAAAGCAATTTGACTCGAGAAGAAAAATTTGCAATTAGAAAACTAGCAGAAGACACATCAGTTATAACAAAAGCAGCTGATAAAGGAGGAAAAATTGTTCTAATGAACAGCACTGATTATATAAATGAGGTCTAAAACACCTAAACATGGTTGACTGTTATGAAAGATTGTCAACAAACACATTACAAGACTTGGAATCAGAATGGAACAGCAAAATCAAAAATTGGTATGAACAGAGCTTGCTAAGTGAAAAAGAATACTATGGTCTACTTACCAAAAACTCGATTTTAGCAACCATGTATTTTCTACCAAAAGTACATAAAACATACAGGCAATTTCCACCAATACAACCCATAATAAATGCAATAGGATCAATCACGGAAAACACCTCGCAATATATCGACAAACATCTTCAACCACTAACTACCAATCTTGCCTCTTTTGTGAAGGATTCAAAACACATCATTCAACAGGTGAATCAGATTCCGTGGGAAGAAAACTACCTATTCGTTACCCTGGATGTAGTACATCTTTACACGAGTATTCAACATAAGAGGATTAGAAAGCACAGCATTTTTTTCTAAAAAGGAGATCTATCAACAACAAAATCAAATATTAGAAATGCTTCATTTTTGTCTTCATCACAATATTTTCATCTTTAACAATACCTTATAAAAACAATGTCAAGGCACAGCGATGGGCTCAAAATTCGCGCCATCGTATGCAAACCTATTTATGGGCTTCTTTGAAATAAAGTATGCATGGAGACATCCACTTTTCGACAACAATGTTAAATTCTGGGGACGCTTTATTGATGATATTTTGCTCATTTGGGAAGGCAACACTATAGAGCTGGAAAACTATAACTTATCTCAATGACAATAATTACAGTCTTTCCTTCACAAAATCGGTTAGCCCAACAAAGATAGAATTTTTAGACCTGGAACTCTTTGTTGAGAATTCACAGATTCAAACTAAATTGTATACAAAACCATCAGCAGGAAATAGTCTCCTCTATGCAACATCTTATCATCCAAGACACACAGTACAAAATATACCATATGGGGAGATTCTTAGAATCAAACGCAATTGCAGCACCACTTCTACCTTTTAAGAACATTTGAAGATTACTTTTGCAAAATTCAGACAAAGAGGATATGGTGCAAATAATATTAAAACCGCCTTAAAAAAGGCAGAAAACATTTCCAGAGAATCACTACTAATTGATAAACCGAAAGCAATAAATGACATACGAAAGATTCAATTCATCACAACATACAGTACAGAATCAAAGAAGACCAAAAAGATACTATTGGAAAACTGGAATATTCTCCCAACAGACTCAAGTTTGAGAAATCATTTGGATGAAACACCAAGGATATGTTATCGGAAAGCTCCAACCATTAGAAACATCAGTCCCAGCTTCCTCAAACCATTACCAGACAAAAGGAAAATATTCTTTCAATCACTCACAAGAGGCACTCAAAAGTGTGGACATTGTAAATTATGCCCATTTTTGATTAAAGGAAAAAAGGATATCACATTACCAAATGGACGAACCAAGCAAATCAACCAATTTATCAATTGTAATTCAGCCTTTGTAATTTTTGGACTAGAATGTGTTTGTAAAAAAATGTACATTGGAAGCACAATAGGTAAATTCAAGGTAAGAATGTTTGAACCTTTGAGAGCTGTCCAAAACAAAGACCTAAGATCCCCCATATCAGCCCATATGATGGACACTACAGATTTAAAAATATTTGGCTTGGAAAAAATCTCTTTACCTCCAAGAGGAGGTAACAAAGAAGACATTTTGAGAAAACAGGAAAGCAAATGGATTTGTATTATGGACACATGCTCTAATGGTCTAAACTGTGACACAGATGTATAATTGGTTATGATTTCTATATTGTTTTTCTTGATACATGTTCAAATGGTCTAAACTGTGACACAGGAATATATAATTGGCTATGATTTTTATATTGTTAATCTTGATATTCAATCTATCAAAAGGACACTCGGCTAAATTTAATTGTTTATTTTGCAAATAAAAGTTAGTACTAAAAATACAATAGAGTAAAAAGAAATAATTTAATAATAATGTTGCCCAACACGAATAAATGATAGAAAATTGAGTTAGCTGGCAATAAACCGCCAAAATACAGTATACACAATTGATCCATTGATTCCTAGTCTTTATAAACAAATTGGGAACCCCTTCTACATGAATAGACTACTACAAACCTAAAATCAAAAATGGCAGCCGAAACTTAATCTACGCAATGACGTCATTGCGTATTGCGCTATAACGTGACGCACGACGTGATGTCATTGTGGCTCACACGGTAGCATAAAAACAGAGTTGCTGCGAAAGCCTCCAGCAGCACTCTGCTAGACTCCAGGACCAAAATAACGTTTCTTAAGAAGACAAACAGGAAAAACTGGTCAGTTAAATAAGCTATTCCCTATGGGGTGTTTGTGATGGTAACTTTACAAAAAATATTTCCAAAGCCATTTTCAGAAAAAGAATTAGTGATACTTTAACAATTAAGAAATCCTTCTCTCGTCCTACAGAATTCACAAAACATTATTAGCAGAGAGTTGGAGACAAAATATCAGTTTCTAAAAATACAATTGATGGATAAAAAATGATAGAAAAGCCAAATTAACATGGTTAAAGTGAATGCACTACCAAAAGTGTCTATGGAGGAACTAATTGGGGTGAGTTAAGAAACAATGTATTATTCCTTACTTTTGAGATTTTATTTGGGCAAAATGCAATTGCTAAAATGGTTTCTATTTCTTTTTCGTTTTTTTTTTTCTTTTTTCTACAAAACTCAACAGACCAAAGTTTGCTCTCCTGAAGAACCATTGTAATTATCAATGGGGAAACACGTGTTGAGAGAAATTTGGATATGCATATTTGCTCTTTGAATTGTCAAGTACCGAATGTTAAATACATACTTGGATAATGGAATCATTCATGTGATGAGAACATGAGGAATTGTTAATAAAAAAACATCATATCAGTATCAACAAACTCAAGAATTGATTATCTTTATTCTTTCACCTTTAATAATTTCCAAACACTCACCGCAATCAACCAAAATGGTAAAAGTTGGCGCATTTGAGTAAAAACTCAAATCACTAAAACGCTCTCAACTACCGGACAGCATGCTAGAGTCACTAATACCCATCCTGAAACCGGGTAAATCGCCCCTTGACTGCAGATCATATAGACCACTCTCTAAGATCAACCAGGACAATAAGATCCTCACGGTAATCCTAGTCAACAGGTCATAGATACCCTGGTGCACCCAGACCCAATGGGATACGTTACAGAATGCAACACCACGTGGAACCTGAGATTACATCACGTCATAGACCAGACCAAACATAGATGGGAAGAGAGTGCGGTTGCCTCCCTAGACGCGGTCAAAGCCTTTGACTCTGTTCACTGGACTGGCTCCTGCATGTACTAGAACACTTTGGGATGGGTGCAGGCTTTCTGCGGTGGATCAGGCTGATGTACATGGAACCTAGAGCTAGGGTCAAAACAGGCAGACATGTCTCGGAAGCATGGGGAATATACAGGGGTACGAAACAGGGCTGCGTGCTGTCATCAATGCTTTACATACTGGCCTCGGAACCACTGGCATCCTTCCTCAGGAAGGAATATAGCAGTGTGGGCAAAGCATAGATACCACTCATCTAATCTCGTTCTATGCCGATGACCTGCTCATGTACGTCAACTTTGAAAGACAACCTGCCACTTACTAGACGTAACAGAATTCGCTAAACTATCAGGCATATGCATTAACAATGATAAATCCTTTGTTTCCTTTGGCGGCACTTAAGCGAAGGAATATAGACCACCTGCATAGCCTGGGCTTGAAATGGGCACTGACCGCCTTCCGATACCTAGGGTTAGATATACACCATAACTCAGCAGCATCAACCCAAGCTAACATGTTAGTAGCACTCGGGTACATCACAAAGTCCACTGCGTTTTGGAAGATGCTGCCTCTGGGGATGCCGGGCAGGGCAGCCCTGCTGAAAATTATAGTACTGCCCCGCCTCCTTTAACACTTTACTAACATACCCTATAACATACAGGGAAAATTCTTTGTGCAACTGAACACAATAGTAAGGGAATGCCTGTGGGGAGGTGGCAGGAACAGATTAGCACTAGACACACTGCAGATGAACTACGATTTAGGCGGGATTAAATCACCGAGCTACGAGCTATAATACCTGGCAGGGCAGCTGCACTGTTTGGCACACTGGCTGGGAGACGAGACCTCCAGATACATTGCTCCTACAGCCACATTACTACTACAGCCCGCACTACAACACTGTTATCTGAAATAGATCATATGGATGAAGAAGCCCCTACACAAGCAGCTCCTCTCACTCATTACACTGGGCCTCGCCTTAATGCGAAGGGCATGGAAAATCCTGAAAATCCCAGTCCCCTGTTCAGCACATGTCCCTCTAGCGGGACTGGTGAACAGCCAACCAGATGTGCTTAAGGCTTATCAAATACACTGGGAGGTCAAAGGAATAGCTCAAGTAGGTGACCTATGGAAGGGGGCAGGGGCGTGAGTGGGTGGAGTTCCAAACCCTAATGGAAGAAAACGCACATAAAGGCCACTTCATGTTACACAAAAGTATGGTGAAGGCAATGAACAAAAGGTGGCCAGGCCTACGCACTGAAGAGGGGATGGACGAAGTGCTAGACTCCTGGTACGATGTGGCAGGAGGAGGGCACACAGTGTCCAGACTGTACGAACTGCGGAAAATGGGAATCAGAACTTCAGAGAACAATCAAAGACGAAGAATGGGCAAGGGCCTTGATGTATATAAAGGTTTTCAGAAACACAAGATTGCAACAAACACAACTATGTCATGCAGAGAGTGTACCTCACCCCGAGCAGAATATCCAAGATGGGATACAAAACAAAACAGACCTGCCCCAGATGTGCAGCGGAAGACGCAGATAAGTTGCACATGTTCTGGACCTGCCCAGTAATAGCAAAATTCTAGGTACAAATCTGGACAAAAGCTGCAGCGGGGGGAATTCAAATGCATGCTTGGAACCAGAATCCTACTTGCTGGGACTATTCCTGAGAGGGACAAAGCAGAGGGCGCACCTATCTAAAATGAATGACTTAATGGGTGTTTTGGTGAAACGCTGAATGTTGTTATTTTGCATTTATATAGCGCCTTATGTAGCATTGGTATGATCTCAAAGCGCTGGTAGGTTGAACGCCCTCGGGAACGGTAGTTAAAGTCAGTAGAGAGAGTCATAATGTGTGTGGCTGCACCGGATGTGTGTGCAGCTGGTGTGGCACTTGCATGATAGCTGCTTCTAAGCGGTAGGTGTGGTGGTTGGGAGGTCAGGAATATGTGTTCATTCTGGTGGGTTGATACCCAGACTGATTTAGGCCTGAGGAGACGCTTAGGCTAGCGGTGTGTGCTCAGCTAGCTGTGTTTAATTAGGATGATTAGTATGAGGCGGGTGGTAGTATGATAACAGCTATACCGAATGCGTCATAGTATCACTGTGTTCTAGTTGAGTGGTAGTGTATAGGAAAGAGTAAGCGTGGTGGTGTGATATGGTGGAGTTCAGTAAGGTGCTTGAGATCGAGCGCTCCTCTGTACCATCTATTCTATCTGTTTTGTTCACTCTGTACGTTCATTCAGCTTGGTCTGTTCGTACATTTCGTCTGGTTCATCATTTGGTTTACTGGTCTTTCCATTCATTCCATCGTTCGATCCTTAATCTACAAATTACTTCATCCAATCTGTTGATCCATTTCATCTTTCCCATCTGTTTAGTGTGTTCCGTCTTTTCTATCCTTTTTGTTCATTCGATCTGTTCCATGTGTTTTACTCACTTCATCAGTTCCCTCCGTTCCATGCAATCATCCGTTCCATCCACTCCATCCGTTCCATCCAGAATAGTGATAGCCTGTAAATCCAGAACCGGCCCGGCAATCTAGGCATGGTGGGCAGACTTGAAGATGTGGTCATTGGCTGAGTTAACATTATGGTCTGTGGCACTACAAAGAGGGGCACATGAAAGCAGATAATAATGGCATGAAACACAATGGTGCATGAGTTGTTTGCACCCAATGACGGAAACAACCCAGAGAGTCCCAGTCAATAAGGGTATTGCAAACGCATACCTGCTCCAAGAGTGGAGGCGCAACACAAGCCGCAACCTGTTGAAAAGTCAGAAGTGGGCAGACTGGAACCCTAACCCCCCCTCCTAGGAAGATACGCCTGGATACCCACAAGAGACCATGGCAAAAATTATACCTAGTAAGACTATGGAAAACGAGCTGTATGATGTTCCTGCCATGGTGTGTTGTATTGTATTCAAAGTTTTTTTTTTGTGTATATAAAAAACAATCATTCTTTTTCTTTAAGTGGTGGATGAGTGAAGAGTGTGGGCACGTGAAAGGTGAGATAGTTGTATTAGCATGGATGTTGATTTTTTTTTTTTTAGGAGTTCCCTTTAAGTGCCAAGGACGAGGTATCTCATCCTTGGGATTACCTCCCCAGTGCCAAGGACGAGATAGCTTGTCCTTGGCACTTCAGGGGTTAATGAAGGAGAAAATGTTAGAAGGCTTTGCATGGTGAAATACTGAAATCGCCAAAAAAGGCCTTGGCACTGGGGGGAAAACCCATGGCAATTAAAAGGGGAGGAGGCGGTATTTTGTGTAATGGAGGGGAAAAAAGGAACCCAGTAGGAGCCCATCTTAATTAGTGGGCTTGGGAAAAGTAGTTCTTATTTTGTTTGTGTTTTTGTTGTGTAGGGTGGAGGCCCGAGGAGGGGCGTTTTGTAAATAGTGCGTGAAGAGTGGGGGAAAAGTTATTTTATTTATTTTGACGGGAGGGAGGAGATTAAGAACTGAACTTTTTTGACAAGCAGGCGCAGCGTGCCTGGCGCTCTAGCAAAGGTGTAAGGGCAGCAAGACACAATCATTCTAATGGGAGGAGAAACGCCTATAGAGTATGTGTATGGCCCTACCACTGTACCCTAACAAACTCAAGAAAGATCATAAATGGTGTGACTGAGACAAAAGGAGGGGGGTGCCCCGCTTGTGGCCAGAGCAGGGCTCACATATTAAGGGTATTTTGGAACACATGTCCATATTTGTGACAGCCATAAGGGAAATAATTACAGAAAAGGGAAAGATACTAGAAATTTGGAAAATGTTTGAAGACCAGGAAGATTGTGAGGGAGGGCGAGGGTAGAACCATAGCAAGGGAAATTATTCAGGAAAGGAGGGTGGGGCACCAGCTGAGTGTGGGGGATATACCCATTGACAGCCTGCCCCACAGTGAGTTATACCAACCAAACTTGTGTCCACAACAGCGACTGCCATGTTTCCCTCTGTATGTCTCTGCGCATGCCGATGTGAATAGGATACCTAGGCAGCAGCGAGAAGAGAATTGACTAGATTGCGGGCAGCACAGAAGGAAGTAAACACTGATAAAACAGTACAAGGATCAGACGGATGGAAAGCGGGAGACCTTTCTGTTATGAAGTACAGAATTTTCAAGTCCTAGCTATAGGTTAAATGATGTTCCAAAAATCATGTTGTATCATGAGGCTTTTTTATTCCAAAAATGATCCTCCAAAAATTGTTCTTAAATAGTAATGCCCTCTACCCGTGTTTCACCAAATCTTTTGGCTCATCAGGAGGGATTTATAACAGAAAATTCAATTCAAATTCATTGATTAGATATAAACATGCCTAATGATTAAATATTTACATTCATCTAGAGAGCTTGGTTCATGTCATGTTTAGATTCCAAATTAGTTGGAAATTGGGGTGGTCTTGGTAACGTGTATTTGGGGTTTCCCCTGTGCTGTTTTACCCCGATAGGAGTTTCTTTAAAGTCTTTCGATTGAGACTTGAGAACTTCTGAAAATAGTCTTCTTTCCTTGTTTCTACTTCTGTTATGAATAGAGATAGCATAGCCATAAATGTTGTATACAGCGAAGGAAGGGTAAGAGGCCGAGAGGGCAGACAGCATAGGATACAAGAATTTCTCGGTCTCGCAGGGGGGCAGGAAGACTGGGGGAATAAGATTGAGTTTGAGGGCGAGAATACCGAACAAGTGCCAGAACAAACTCCATGAGTGGAGGGCAGGTTAAGAAGCAGATTTGGACGGATGGCAGTGTCTAGGAGAAAGGGGAAGTGGAAAAAGGGCTGATGGGATTGGAACAAAGATGCAAATGCCTCTGGCAGGCCACATTATGTGCCATGGGCCCAGATGGATAAAAACAATTTGATAAAGGCCTGGGTGCGGGCAAGTGGATTTATGCATTTGAAAAGCAGACTGCTGGAATACTCCCGGCAGACATCGACATAAAAAGCTTATTGATGGTGACTATTGATCACTGCCTGTGCCATGACCGCACCAGCATGGCTGCCTCCATTTGAGCACCAGAGTGGTTTGGTGGACTGACTGCCTGGGGCCTTGTGCTAGGCCGAGCCAAGACATCCGGGCCAATCTGGGTCGCCGGTAGACAAATCCCAGCCCCCGTCCAAAGTCCCATTCTTCAGGCCCATGTCCAAGGGGGGTAGGAGGGGCACCTTTGCCTTCATCCAACTATGGAGCTGCCACCCTATAATACAGCCTGCCACCCCACGAACCTGCACCCCCATGCGCTCTACAGATCCACCAGTCAATGATGGTTGAACATTTCCACTGCTTCCTCCACTAACACTGAACCAAGCTGTGCCCATCTAACTGCCTCTTTGCCTCAACTAATCTACTCCTTCTCTTATTGCCTTTTGTGTCCTTTTTTTGGAAATTCGAATCGGTGTGTCCTTTGCACTCCATTCTGCATTGCTTTTTGTGTCGCTCCTTGTAACTACGAGGCTGCCTGGTGAGTTTGGGCTTGGACTGTGCTGTGAAACCACTCATTTCCTTCAACTAGCCTCTGCTGCCCATATGGCACTCAACATCTTCCCTATCTTCTCTAACTGCTACACCATCACCTACCCTCCCTCTCGCACGAAGTCTGGAAGAAATGAGCACAAAAAAGACATCCTGGCATACCGATCGCAGACACCTAGGTCAGTGCAACTTCCAGACAGGTCTTCGCTGATGCCCTCTTCTCTGTCCCCTCTCCAGATCTATGGACTCCTCATCTCTACTCTCTCCCCTTTCACATCCTCTCCTATTAATGGTGGCAACAAATGGGAAGTCCTCTGGGCGGGCTTTGCATCATCTAGGTGTATCATTAATGGCTATCACACTGGCACTATCTTGGTTCAGGATCCTCAACCCAACTTCCTTCCCACATTTGCAGCTACTCCCTCTTCCACTCTGTCCCCTCCCGCGACTGGTGTACCATTCCCCTGTAACCCTCCTTGGAAAACCTTCAAAGGTGGAGACCCCCTGCATCTAGCAACACTTGATGTTCGTTCAGCTATCAAACACTCAGACGACCTCTGCTTCCTCCTTGTAGACATTCACCTAGACATCATCGCTCTTACCAAGATGTGGTTCAATTCCAGCTCAGTCACTGCTTTTGACTCCCTTCTCTCTGATGGCTACAAGATCATTTCCAAGCCTTGCCCTAACCATGCTGGTGGTGCGGTTGCTTTGATTTTTCCTGAGTGGCTCTTTTCCTCCCTAATACCCACCCAACCTTACTCTTCCTTCAAGAAACTGGTCTGCAAGCTGGTCATCTCTTCCTCTGTCCATTACCATGATCTACAAGCCACTTGGTTCCACAACCACTCTCCGAATGGGCTGATTTCTGCTCCTCTCCTCACAACCACCACAAACTCCTTCTCATGGGGGATTTCAACATCCATCTGGACTCCTCAATCACCTCATCCCCTCTCTTCGATGACCTCTGCACCTCACTCTCCCTCTCAAACTCAAAGCAAGGTTTCTTGTTGGAAAATCCTGGTAATCAAGGCTTTTATGGAAGTGGTGAAAAGACTCCTGGGATCCTGTCTCTAAATCTGCAATCTCTAAATGGATCGTTAAATGGATCCAGGTGTCACAGAGAAACTTGTCTTTTACGCCTAGAGCACATTCTACTCGCGCCTTGAAACACTTGTGTATAGGCGCGTTACAAATGCCATATCATATCATATATCAAGGCACAGGGGCTACTATTGCTTTCATTGCAAATATTCCTCTACATTATATTTGCAAAGCAGCGACCCGGACACACTACTGCTTCAATACACATTCTAAGACTGATTCGCATGTGGGTCAGGCAGTTGTTAGGCAGAATTATATGCAGTACCCTTTGGGAACACCACCCGCAATTAAGACTACAAGTGACGGTACAAGCCTGTACTACACAGTTAAAGTGGTAGCAGTGGCTGAGCAGCCAGATTTCTCAAGAGTAAGTGAGCAGTATCAAAAAAGTTACACAAAGGACAGCAATTACTATGATTCAAACAAACACTGACTCTAGGTTTTCAAGTAAAAGAATATACATTTATTTACTCTTCAGTTCTATAATATTTCACTAAAGTAAAGCAGTCTAGAAATCACACTCTTAATACACCACACCACTCCCATTAAGTTGCAGACAAGTTAAACTCACAAAATGAAGTGGGAGCAAAATGGCACCCCAGCAATTTAGAGAGGGAAAGAGAAAAGTTAATAGAAATTGAACCACACCATCAGGTAAGTACTCAGGGCAATTGAGCAAGCCAAACTACAGTGATAGAATCAGGTAATAATCAGGCTTGGGGCCAAAGTCACTAGGTCACTAGGTCAAAAGTCTTTTGCTCAAGATCACACGGTTCAGGGTAGTTAGCGGTAAGGTTCGTGCCACGAGTTCCGGATGAAGTTGGTCAGCAGAAAAGTTTGTTCAAAGAGAAGAGAAGGACAAGCCTTCGGATTGGCGAAAGATTTCGCACACTTTCACCACAGCTGAGCGAAACGAACAACCGGATTTGCACAGTACCTGAAAACGAAGTGGAAGCTGTAGCTGAGGCGGACGTTCCTGGTAGTTTCTGCAGGCTCACGATTCCTGAAGCGACTGTCGGACTGACACGAAGTAGGAAGACTGGAGGGTCCTGCACTACCCAGGGAAGAAACCAGCAGGAGAGCAAAGCAACAAATAAAAGGTGCGCTCCTTAAAACCCAAGCAGGGTACGATCTTCCTGGCTATCCGGCCCACTGTAGCTCTGTACATCGAATTCGACCAGAGGAAGGGTCTTGGCTTGAAGTTTGGCGGAACTGGTTGGTCCCACCAGCTCAAGGGAAGAAGATTCCTGGAGGATCGTCTGTCGTTGGAGCTTGAAGATTCGGACCTGCAGCAGGGCTTCACTGGGTGGTTGTCATTGTAGGGGTCCTCTTCTGTCAGCTCATCGTTAGTTCTTTCGTTCCAGTGGCGATTGCCTTTCCAGTGCCAGAGACCTGCTTTTTATGCAGTGTTCCCCCATTCATACAGCCTGGCCGTCAATCACACAGCGGGGTGGCTGTCCTGGCAAGGGCAGTCCCCCAGCCAATCAAACAGGAGTGCGACTTGGGTTACCAAGGGAACCCATGCCAGGGGTCCAAAGACCCCTCCCTCACATCCTGCCTACCAAGACTTTCAGGCGCCTTAAGGACGGCTTCTGTGCAGAAGCCCGCGAAAAAGACAGCGAATAAAGGGACCAAACCTGGAGTAAAACACGAGAGACTTTTACAGAAAGAAATGGCGAATAAACCAAGCCGGAGCCAAAATAAAATATATTTGGTCAAGCGGGTTTATGTTCGGGGCTAATAAAGTAGCCTAAAACAATACCATGTTTCAACAAAAAATAAAATGGGTGAATTAATTTACACCCAGCACTTTTTTGCATTCGGCACCTTGCACTTTTTTGCATTCAGTACCTTATTCCTTATTAACAATTTGGTACTTAGCACATGGTTACATTCAGCACTTTATCCAATTGTTAACTATTCGCTTTTTCCACAGCATTTCCACTATTTGAATGAAATTTAAAAATGAGACAGTGGTATTTTACCTTGAGTAATACGAGGTTATGAACTGTGGCAATCAAATTGCGATTGAATGGTGTAAAGCATTAGATTTGATAAGTATTTTATACTATAAATTAATTCACCCATTTTATTTTTTGTTGTGATGTTTGTATATTATGCTATTTTATAATGGTAATAAATTAAAAATGAAAATGTGAATATTTATGACTGGGCTTCCTTCTCTTTTTTGCCTCTATTCTCCACAATTGAGTACTCAAACTAATATAGTACTCTTCCATGTGAACTCCCTTTTCCCCTTTGGGATTTTCTTGTGATATATTGTTGTTCCCCAGTTCCATGGTTTAGGGGTTACCCATCCGCTGTGACGTAAAACAATACCATGGTCATTTAAGATGACCGCGGTATGAAAACTAGGGTAGTTACCACTGCCACCAGCCAGGTCTTGATGAAAAGGGAGCGAAACAGTGCTCCAAGAGAAACAGACAAAAGGATAAGAATTAACCCTTTCCATATTCCATGTAAAATGGGGTGTACTGGGTCTGGTTTAAATAGACTTCATAAAATTAATGGCAACTTTAAATGTATCTGGGAGACAGTAGTCAGAACATCTGTTCAGAGAAATTCCCACTTTTGCCTACCAACACAGCCAAAACTTGAAAGACAAATTGGTGAACACTAAACCCCCACAGAGAAAGAAAATCACAGAACGCATTGGGACATTTCCATGCCTCAATTGCAGGAATTGCAGCTACATTATGAAAGATGACTCTGTGAATCATCCGTACACTGGAGAGAAGATCAAATTAAAAAGTTATGCAACCTGTGATACTACAGCATGGGTGCACAACATACAGCCCGCGGGCCAGTTGCGGCCCGCCATGCCCTTTTGACCGGCCCGCGAGGCACAAAGACTTTCCTAATGGAGGGCAGTCTTTGTTGACTTCCGGGCCGGTGAAAACACTGGCCCTCATTGGCTCAGCACACACACGCATCAAGTCGCTCCTACGAGCCACGTAATGCGTGTGTGCTGCACCAATGGAGGGCCAGCACTACGGCTGGCGTGGCCCATAAGGCTTGATGCCGGAAGGCATTTCAGTATTGGCGCATCAGCAGCAACTGGATGTAATGTATAACTTTGGTTTATGTGAATTTCCTCTTTCCTCGTCATGCGGACATTCCGATTTGTTAAAGTAAGATTCTTTGTATGTATGTAGAATTGTTACAAGTATACCACCTTAGAGAATTGTCCACGCATTCACAAGCGTCAATCTAGGGCTTGGATGCACCATTTGCAACCCTTCTAATAATTGCAACTGGCCACGTACGGTGTAGCAACCAGTCGGGCATCAGATATCTCCATGGAGACGATCCTGCCCCTCCGTGCTTACACAGGAGGGTGGGGCCGGTGGCGTATGAGCAGCGGTGTTCACGCTGCAGCTCATTGCCCCGCCCCCGTTTCCATGGAGATCTTGAAATGCTCAGAGGTTCGCGCTCATCCGCGTTACCGCGCACGCGCCGGACTCATGAACATGAAGACATCGGAGAAAGGTAAAAAAGCAGTTCACTACGTGCTGTCTAGACTAGCACCAGATAACTCACTACTGACAGGCTCTGCTTCTATTTGACAGGAGCTGCAGCCGCATCATGTGTTTACACGTTACAAGTAAAGATTCACAGCACGAAGGGTACAATTCCTGACTGAGGGCACAGATACTGGTACTCTTCGAATAGTAAAACGGTGTAGACACAGTTCTTCTTGTCTTTTTCCTTTACCTTATGATTGGGATGCACCCGGATTCTACTTTGGGTATATTTGCAATTCTTTTTATACAATACTGTCTTTAAATTCTACAATTGTTGGTGATATAGTATGGTTGAGATAGTAATGTACAGACCTGAAGATGTACTTGGCATATGTACACAATTGAGTCGACCTATGTGTTTGTGTTTTGCCTCAAGATTTAGAAAGAAAATATATGGCATAAATATGCAACAGGAATGTGAATGAAATATTTCCTATCAGCAACTTTTTAAGAGGTTTCCTAGTATATTATTTTTGAGCATTATTACTATCAGATTGTTTACTTGCACAGCCTCAATAGGGGCCAAATGAGAGCACTAGTCCTAATAGGGTGGAGCCACCTTATTTTCTTTTTTTTTTTAGACAGTAGTCAGTCCCAAATAAATGGAGTCAGTGGGAAGTCTGAAAGACAAAACCCTGTGTCACTGCACTGAAGGTGCTGTGTAATACAAAAAAAGATGCTCATGGTGAGGCTCCAGAGCCCAAGATCACACAATTAGTAACACGCACAGCAAAATACCTGTAAGAGTGGGGGAAAAGGCTCACGCTCTTACCAGGTGAAAAAAATAAACCCTAGAAATCCAGCGAAGCTGATGAGAGACTCAGTAGGTAAGGGAAATTAGCCATTTTGGAGAATTTGCCCTAACGGCAGTGTAAAGACATCTTTGCTGTTGTTCCTTCACGCATCCAATCACCATCTCCCGCTATACATAGCATATTATTGTAAGCAGATTGACAAGCATCTTAAGACCTACATTACTCATCGTTCTATTATTTTTGGTGCTTTTATCTGCTTAGATTCACATGTGCCCTCTCTGAGTTGTAGGAACATAGACCTCTTACACCTTTTCTTCTATACTTGTGCATTCTCTTCAGGCTCCCTCGTGCCAGAATAAAAACCGCGGGGGACCATGGTGTGCGAGTTATCGTGGGTACACCACACTTTGCAATAGGGATAGTGGTATAGGCACGGCCAGGTCAACGCGTTTTATATATATATATATATATATATATAAATCAGAAATAAGATTACGGTGAGTAATGCATGTCTTCTCCACCATCGGCATTGTCCATCGATTCACATCCGACGCTCTTGCCTGCCCTGCGTTTGCCTTCTTGTTGCGCTTTTAAGTATGCTACATATGGCCTCCTAATGGAGATTCTGAATATTGGCTGAAGGGTGAAGAACCCACAATACTGAAAGAACACTAAAGTGAATGGAGTTTCTTAGTTTTTCTGTGAGACTGCTTAATGGTGCAGAGGGTTGCCAACTTGGCTGGATATTGAAACAGCCTGTATACCAATGCTGGAGAACAGCAGTTACAGGCAAGTAACTTATTCCATACTAGTAATGTATAGTGTTATTTGTTTGTGGTCAAAATGTTTGCAAACAGCGTAGGAACGCTCAAGGTCTGTGTAGAGGAGACAGCAAACCAATCCTTTCCCTCAATCGCTACTGCACTGTCAAGAAGGGAGCAAATATGCTGTTAGTTAAACAAATCGCAAAAGTAGGTAAAGTGGCCATTGTTTGGTAATGTTGGATAAATGCGAGTAACCTATGAAGTAATGTGGACCCTGAGCCTGGAGATTATTTTCCATCATAGGAAATGCACCAAAGACTTTGCCAACCAAGCGCTGGCATCGTGCAGCTTCCATCAAACTGCTTTGTGAGCTGTAGTTCCACTGTGTAGATTTCCAGCTACTCGCTCAAACTCTGCCCAGACAATGCCATTGCATGCAGGAGAGGGTTCCTGCATCCACTGCTACAGATGTCTGCAACGTTGGTCTCACCAGATGTTATGACCTACAATTCCCATCAGCCCTACCTAGCATATTAAAGGGCTCATGGGAGTCTTGGTCAAAGACCTCTTAAGATCCAAAAGTTGCAGACACTTGTACTACTGAATCAGTTCAGGTGACTGATCACTGCCCAGCAAAGACCACTCTTCTGAGCCTTTACTACTGTGACAGCCTCTGCAGAGGGGAACACTGGATGCTGTTACATCTCCTAACTTCCTGCTGTTCCAGTGCACGAATCTCAAGAATTATTAACTTAATTTTCAGAGCCATCTTTTGACCTAGCACATGCTTCACACATACAAATGCATTTTACATTTCCTAAGGTTCACTAAAACTATTAAAAATGATATCACACTTTATTTCCTTATTAGCAATCTGCTGAATTACATTTTCCAACTCAATTTGGAGGAAAGGGCGTGCACACTTTGCATGTCTCCACGTTTCCCTCCCATAAAGAATTCACTTGAGTTACCACCTCCATTTGATTTCCATGCTGACAGTAATAGATTACAGGTGCGATATGCCTACATTTTTCTTCATGTGCACAAGACGAGCATCTAGAATGCGTTGGCTATGTAATGTGGTTGTTGGGTTTGCTAGTCCGAGCTGGCAGACCGAGGTAAAGCATGAAAATGAAGAAAACAATAAAACTACCAGTGGTTTTGTGATCACAAAAAGAATGCAACATTTTGTTCCAAGCTAAAACCGACTAGAAGGACTATATCCTAACCACCTCTATTTCGGACTACCTGATGAGGAAACTACAAGTCCAAAATGCAGCTGTGAGACTACTTCTCCGGATGAAGGTTCAAACACATCATGACACTACTAATACTCCAATGGTTGCCTATCGAGCACAGGATTATTGTCGAATTATTGTGCATAGCGCATTGCTCCTGTTATCGTAAAGGCCCCTTCTCCTTTCAGCACAACACTCCTTCCCGAATACTAAAGTCTAGCAACACTGCACTAGTCATGGACTCAAAATTCAATAATAAACTAGGGTTATTCTTACTCTTCTTTCTGTTCTCAACTCTTGAAACCTACCCGCCTGGAAGTTAGCCACCAGACACTCTTGAAACCGCTCAAGACTCGGTTCTTAAACATGAAAGATATGAAGGAAAACCGTATGCTATGTTTAGTCTTGCATAACATGTCGACAATTTTGTTACATTTGTTTTTCCTTTATTGTGGATTTTAGTTACTTAACTTAAAGCACAGTAAAACATTCCATCTAAAAAACTTATTATGAAAAAGACAGTTTAAAATTACACATCAAGATCTATTAACCTTCATAAAGAATACAGAAATAATCCTAAATTGTTAAGTTGAGTATGCCAAGAGCAGGCATTGGGTAAAAGTTGGAAAGGATTATCAATCAATTTGAACAATTACTTCCAAATATTGTAAGCCGCTGCAGTAAATGCAATAGATTGGGCTCCAATCAATATGCTCCAAAATTGATCTTTCAATATACTCAATACTATTAATAAAATTACTATAACCCTTAATGTAATTAGTTCTTAGTGCATGAAACTTGGACAGAATGACTAGTTTCAATATTATTCATACGTAGACGACATAAGCCATCTTCTAGGGGCATTAGTTTCCCAAGGCCCTGTGAATTCGAATGTGGGAAGTATGTTTAAACCGAGAGATTTTAAAACTTTTTAATCTATAGAACAAAATGTGGTTAGTAAGAGTACGGAGTATTTGCTAGGAAGTTCTGATGCGCACATTCGCACGCGTTCATGGACCGAGGAGACAGACCCCGTGAGAGACGGCGCCTCCAGCTGAACCTTCCGGTGCTGTGATTTGACCGCAGACAGATAACTGACTCTGTGAAGCTACCAGCGTCGAATGGGTGGGTGCAATATTGGCATCCCGTACACTAGACATGTCATACACCGTACTGAGACGTTACACTGTGTCCCACGCCATACGGGTCAGAGGCTCGGATCTCCTACAAGGGCATAATAATTAATATTATCCGGAGCTGGAACGTAAAACTTGTCTGACGTTGGATACGTGCATGTTGACATTGTGCAGCGCGGTCTAAGAATAATTAGTGCCTTGCGTGAGAGTCCGCTACCAACCATCAGATACGGAGCCTTCTACCGCAATGGGAAGCTACCCTTTGAAGTCCTCTTTCTAGAATTCCTTGAAATCAAAAATTGGAATATCTATGAAATCGACATAAAGATTTGCGCTCTGAGGAAATCCATTGCACGCAAGAATACATAATCACCGTTACTATGCAACGATTCCTACTTTAATGAGGCCCCTGAAGAATTTCCACGGATTAACCCCCTATAGGAAAGAAACATGTTGGGCTTGTTTTAACCCTTGTTGAAATGTATCTTGTGTGAATGAATAAATAACTTTTCGTGTGTGTGATAATAATTAACTAAAATATGATGATTACATTGCATAAGCCACTGAACCATCTAGGCCCCCATTGTCGGGATGTATTTGTGGAATTAATTTGCATTGTTTCTGTACAGTGATGTTCTCTTTAATCCTTTTATTAACCCTCTTTTTTTTTTTATTAGCCCCATGAGAGGGTAGTCGTACTGTCTATGCATCTAATTTGTAGGGGGCAGGTTAACTCACCATCTGACGGAATGGCAGGCTATTACGTCAGATGCTTGGGCATTGGAGACAGTTGCCCAAGGAGACTGCCTGCCTTTTCTACGCATCCCTCGGCCATTTACCGGGGAACAGCTCTCTGAAAGTGCAGGATCCGCTCCTCTTGCAAGAAATTGTAGACCTGCTAGAGAAAGGTGCCATAGAACCGGTACCTGTAGCGGACAGGAACAAGGGCTGGTACTCCCCCTACTTTCTCATACCAAAGAAAGACAGAGGACTGAGACCCATCCTGGACTTACGAGAATTGAACAAGTTCCTCAGGAAGGACAAGTTCAAGATGGTAACTCTCTCTCTCAGATCCTTCAGGCCCTCCAGCTTCAGGACTGGTTGGTATCTCTGGACCTTCAGGATGCTTATTTCCATGTGCCAATCCATCCCAAGCACAGGAAGTACCTGAGGTTCGCAATTGGCAACTCATTATCAATTTCGAGTTCTGCCATTTGGGCTGACCTCCGCCCGAGGGTCTTCACCAAGCTAATGTCGGTTGTGGCTGCAAGTCTAAGGAGGGAAGGGATTCACGTCTACCCCTACCTGGACGATTGGTTGATTATAGCAGTTTCTTCTGAACAAGCTCGGATCCAACTAGATTATGTCTGCCACTTCCTTCACAAGCTGGGCTTCTCCCTCAATTTAAAGAAGTCACAGATGATACCATCACAGACACTCCAGTTCATTGGAGCAGTCCTGGACACGTCCCTGGGAAAAGCCTCGCCACAAGAGGTGAGGGCTCAAGATATTCTGCAGATGGTCACCAGGTTTCAAAATGCCCAACGTCTCCCAGCCTACAACTTTTTGAGGTTGCTAGGCCTCATGGCATCCTGCATATCCCTTGTGCCAGAGGCTCGCCTGAGATTGAGATCCCTTCAGTGGGCACTGAGGACTCAGTGGTCACAATTCTCAGGGAGGATGACAGATCTCCTCCGGATTCCGGACAAGGTAGCCCACGACCTTCAATGGTGGGCCTATCCAGAGAACATCTTGAAAGGAGAACTGTTTTGGCAACCATGGCCGGAGATAACAGTAGTCACAGACGCCTCACTCACGGGGTGGGGAGCTCATGCCAACGGCTTGACCATCAGCGGTCGTTGGTCTCCATCGGAGTCCAGACTACACATCAACCTGTTGGAGCGGAGAGCCATCAGACTGGCACTGAAGGCTTTTCTGCCGTCTGTACGGGGGAGAAACGTCCTGCTAATGACGGACAATACAGTGGCCATGCACTACCTCGACAAAAGAGGAGGCGTAGGGTCACTGCCACTGTGCAGAGAGGCGATGCAGCTCTGGTTTTGTGCAATTCAGGAAGGAATCTCTCTATCGGCAATTCACCTAGCCGGAGAGAAGAACTTTACAGCGGACGCTCTGAGCAGGCAGAACAGTCTCCCACGAGTGGGAGATAGCTCAGGAAGTCCTTCAAGAGATCTTCACCGTTTGGGGAACCCCTCAAGTGGATCTGTTCGCCACCAGTATCAACAGGAAGTGCGACAGATTTTGCTCAAGGGAATTCCCCCCGAGAGGAGCTCTAGGAGACGCGTTCGTAGTGGACTGGGAGTTCCCACTTCTGTACGCGTTTCCTCCGGTTCCTGTCATACCTCAAATGATCACGAGGTTGAGAAGGTTTCGGAAGACCATGATCCTAATTGCCCCGGATTGGGCCAGGAGAACGTGGTACCCGGACCTTCTGGACATGTCCATCCATCCCCCAGTTCGTCTACCGTACAGAGAGGATCTTCTCTCGCAGAAGGGAGGTCAGGTTCTCCATCCAGCCATCAAGACCCTCAACCTTCACGCTTGGTATCTGAAAGGTTGAGGTACAAGGATTGGGACCTTCCAGATGACATCATGGAGGTGTTGCTTTCGGCCAGAAGGCCAGCAACCAAAACTCTATACCGCTGCCGTTGGAATAAATTTTGCAGCTGGTGCAGAGAAAAGAATATCGAACCCTTTTCATGTGGTAGACCTGCGGTGTTATCCTTCTTACTTTATTTGGCAAATTCAGGCCTTCAAGTAAGGGCCATCTCGCAACGCTATCGATCTTAAAGCGCACTGCAGAGGAGCCTTCATATTTCAAAATTCCATTGGTAATACAATACCTGAAAGGTCTAACTAATGTTTACCCTCCAAGACCATTCCAAGGTCCCTTATGGGACTTGAATCTAGTTTTAAACTTCCTAAAGGGTGCTCCATTTGAACCACTCCACTCTTGTTCATTGAAGTTTCTCACCCTCAAAACTGTTTTATTGGTAGCATTAACATCTGCTAGAAGGGTTGGCGAGATACAAGCCCTATCTTGTAAACCTCCCCATACAGTTTTTCACAAGGACAAAGTCATTCTACAGGTGAAGCCTAACTTCCTCCCAAAGGTAGTTTCTGAATTTCACATTACTCAGAATATTACTTTACCTTCATTCTATCCTCCTCCCCATCCGGGGAAAGAGGAAGAGAGACTACACAGGCTGGACCCTGAGCGAGCCTTGCGTTTTTATATCAGTAGACTTGCTAAAATTAGACAAGCAGACCAACTCTTTGTAGGTTACGCAGGACATAAGTTGGGATTACCAATAACCAAACAAACCATCTCCAGATGGATTATTTTAGCCATTCTGGAATGCTACAAACTGGCAGGGAAAGAGCCCCCCCAAAATCTAAGGGCTCATTCGACCAGGGGTATCGCAGCCTCCTCAGCTCTTCAAAGAGGGGTACCAATTCGAGACATATGTGCGGCTGCCACATGGTCGTCCGCACATACCTTTACCAAATCTAGTCTCTTGACTAGAGGAATCCAGGCTATAAAATTTGGTAAAGCTGTGTTACACTCTGTTCATTCTTAGAGTAATATGGCATCTCTTACTCCCGCCTCCAATCACATACCACTGCTATGGGAGTCTATCATAGATAAGGAATACGTTGGAGGACACAATCCCTTCGAAGAACAAGTTACTCCTTACCTGGTAACGTTCTTCCGATGGGATGTTCCTCCGACGTATTCCTTATCGCCCCTCCCATCCATCCCCGCAGTAACATTTCCCTTGTGGTTGCAGCTTACGCTCCTTCAAGGGTAGTAACCATTCATGCAATAACTACCTTACTCTACAAAACGGAACTGAGCAACGGACGCTGCACGTGGCCATTTATAGGCATGATGTCGGCGTCGATCCGGTGGCTGTCGAACACCTACTCGACGGATGTCGACGCACAGCGCCCTCTACTTGGAAAAAATAAATTCCGAGGCCAGCAAGCTGGAGATACAAATATCATAGATAAGGAATACTTCGGAGGAACATCCCATCGAAAGAACGTTACCAGGTAAGGACTAACGTGTTCTTCTGCTGTCATCACTTTCCCCATTAAGGCTTTCTGTCCGTGCGTCTACTAATCGGTATGTGTTGCAATCGCGAAGCCAGCAATGGGGATAGTGAGGAAACACAACTGGTGAACAGGAAGTTGCTGTTGAAATGACAGCCTAGCACTGGTACACCAAACACTGTATAGCAGGGCTTTGTTGAAATAAGGACTCCTCCTTCAATTAGCAGGGTAGAGAATGCCAGCCAGGAAAAAAGAAAAACTGCACTGTTCCACCAAACACTCTGTACTCTGTCGACAATTTGATGCCTGAAGACAGAGCTGTATGGTGCTGGGGTGGCGTGTTAACCATGGGTGAAACCTGAACAGTGACAGGCGATCCAATGAGGTTCTCTGCCGGCATCGCAAAGTTCACCTTGGCAAAGACTTAAAGCATCTGCTGCCACAAGTCTCCCACTCCTCTGGAATAGAGCACTTAGTGGGGAACAATATCTTGGGTGTAATTGACAATTCCTTGGAGCATATCCCTGGAGCGTGAGTGATGATTCAGCTTTCTGGCCGACATAATAGTTTATTACTGGAAGAGTCACTGGGGAAAGTAGGGCCTTGTCCTAAACTGCTGCTTTTGTACTCTTGATTGGGAAACATTTTAGTTCTTAAACCACCACCTTCCTGTCTCTGAACCGGTTAATTGGAAGACTTACACTTTCCACCTTTGTCTAAAGTTTTTTGACACTCACTGAGGAACATTGAATGCATGACTGGTAGGAACCAAAATCCTTATTGTGGTAAACGCACCCTATTCTGCTCCAGTGCAGACATTTGCCTCCCGCAGTTGCAGCAGTGCTTGTAGCCCTAGGCCTTTGTAGCATTAGGCATGACGTAGTAAGCTACAAAAATCAAAGTGGTTTTCAAAAGTGTACTGAGTGTGCAGCACAAAAGAAATTGGGTCATAAGGTACAGTAACGTGATTTCTGAGGCTTGTGGAATCTGATTGGATCACATTCTATGCATAGGCCAACACCTAGTGGTAGCTACAGAGTATAAGTTTTTTGTTTTCAAAACTCAAAGGGATCCCATAAGTTGTGCAAGTACTACGTTTAGGTCCCACCCTGGAGGCGGGTTCAAAATGGGAGGAGAGAGTCTTTTAACTCCTTCGATGCATGCCTTAATGACAGGGACTTTCCACCGGGACACCTTGCTTTGAGAAGTGGTGGACGCAGATTGAACTGCCAGGTGAACCTTGGAGTTGAATACTAGCCCAGAGTCTAGTAAGTGGAGCATGTAGTGGCGAATGTGTGATAGGGTACGTTGTATCGGATTTATGCGCTCTGACTGCCACCATATTACAAATCTCTTCCATTTGTTAAAATAAGTGTCTGGTGTTTGGTTTGCATGCCTCCTTGAGAATGTCCATACACCTTTGAGATGGTATTAAATGGTCAAATTTTATGACTTCAGGAGCCAAGCTGGCAAGTTCATAGACTGAGGTTGTGGATGGTATGTTGTCCCGCACCCCGCACTGTGTGCATGTTGTAGGGGCACGGGAGATTGATTGGATCGCACATCACAAGTTTGCGCAGATGTGGAAACCAAGGTTGTCTTTCCCACATAGGATCCACTAGGATTAGTGTCACTTGTTCCTGGTGCATTTTGTTCACCAACCTGCTCAGTGCCGGGGGGGGGAAAAGCATAGGCAAATTTCCCTGACCAGTCCTTCCACAGGGCGTTCCACTTGGACCCTTGTGGGGGGGGGGGACCTAGATGCCAAGTCTGTGCAATGGGTGTTTTGGCTTGTGGCAAACAAGTCTAAAGGGGGGGGGGGTAGGGGAGTCACCCCATTGGGAGAAGATGGGGCGTGCCAGTAATACTATCCCTAATGTGAGGTCTATTGTACCCATGGTCCTTCACACGTCAAGGTCATCCCTCAGATAGTTTTTTTCCACCATCATAGTTGGACGCATTTTGCAGAGTTCCTTCTTGGCTGACACTATTATTTACAAAAAGTTTAATTCTAGTATTTCTGTATGTCCTGTCTATCAGTTTACTGCAAGATCTTCGGCACCTGCTTTAAGGACAAGTTTCAATAGTCGACGGACAGCAACGTCTCGACGAGCCTTTGTCTATGGCCTCTGAAGGCCCCGCCATGCCTCGGCCCTGCACAATAGGGAGAGCAGGGGGAGGTTCATATTCTAGTCTCGTTAAGAGAATGCATATTCCCATCTATTTTGCCAGGCTGCCATCCCCATACGTCATGGAAAACTCCTTTTTAAATGTTGCCCTTCCTGTAACTGGAAGAGTTGTACCAGGTGTGCAATCTTTGTCTCCCCAGGGATCACGCCGAGGGACTGCAAGTCTTGCAAAAACCCTAGAGGACCGCAAGACCAAACGCTGGGCCCAGCACGCCATGCAGTCCAAGATGGATGTCGAGGGAGCCTCCAGTGACTGCAGCATCGACGTCTTAAGTGACATCAAGGGTGATTGGGATCCATCCGATTCCCACGTGCGAACCCCTGACCCAGCAGGAATGCCAATGATTCTGCTATGGGGACGATACCCGGCGCCTCGAGTACTACCAAGTCTCATCACACTAAGCACACCCCCATGGCCGAAAGTCCACCAAGCTGCCGACCGATAGGCCACACGTAGCGTCGAGGGGGAGGTCTGAACGTTCCCTGGCCTCTGGGCCATCGTGGTCACGATCAAAACATGCCAGGCCCCCAAGACTGACGATAAAGTCAATTTCTGACACCGCGTCTAAGCCTACAAACTCATCGTGAGCCAACAACCAGGCATCGAAAGACGCATCAACGGCCTCCAGAAAAAACACTCAAATATGAGCAAATTTATTAAAAAGCACGGCACCCGAACGTCGAAAAACCACAAGTCTTCGATGTCCCAGGATAAAACATTTGAAGGTGCTAAATCCAGGGATTACACTGCCCCTGAGGGAGCTCTTTCAAGGGCTTTGCAGAGCCCACACCGACACCCGCTCCTCCTACTCCTGCTCACTCTGTAGTACCAAGCTCCTCACCGTGGACCACAGAACAATTTGATAGTGAGGAGGATATCCTGTTTTCTTTTTCTACCACCCCAAGGTCCTCCAATCTTCAGGGAACCCCACAGAGCGGGGCAGCAGTGACTCAGCCCTCTGCCAAAAGAGCCTGTCTAGACACCATGCAAACTACCACCTCGCATCAGGACCTAGGGCAAGATACTTATTTTTATACCACGCAAGGCTCACAAGAACCTGGCACATACAGACTCTGGGGACACAGCTGACGTGGACCAATATTATGATGACTATGTATACGTCATCCAGTCCCCAGATCACACCGACCCGCCTGTGGCTGACTCCCAGTAGACCACCAGTTGCAATATAATACCTGCTCCTAAAGGTGGCAGAACACTTCAAAATAGACTCACAAAAAGCCCAAGTCGACTGACTTCGTGGAGGATGTACTTGGGGATAAAAAAATCAGCAATCCAATTGATTCCCCTTTTACAATTGGTACAGACACTCATCCAACCCTCTCTGCTTACACCCAGTTTAACACTTGCAGTCACCCCACTCATCGAGAAGATGTTCAGACCAGGCCCCTTATACGTTAGGGAGCAGATAAAGCCCAACTCTTTGTAGTTACTACTACAAGAAGGAGGGTGGGAATCTCGTCTTTGCCGAAGCCCCTCCTGTCAAGGAGAGTAAGAAAATCTACACCCTGGGCAGGAAGATGGCTTCCTCGGCAGCCTACCAAACGAGGATAGCTAATAAATTGTTATTAGCTAGTTATAATTGTCAACAGACTCAGTCCCGAAGTTCTTAAACAAAGCTCACTCACCATCGCAGAGGGGAAATAAGTAGCCAACTGTATCCTCAAAAACAACTTGGATGCAGCGGACAATCCAGGGAGAATCGTGGCAGAAAGCACACTGATTAAATACCACACATGGCTGCGCCAATCAGGCTTCAAACTAGAAACCTAGACAACCCTCCTAAATATGCCCATTGAACACAATGCTTTGTTTGGCAAAACTGTGGAGAATGCTCTCGAATGCAGAAGAGGAATTTGACCCCCTCAAATCCCTAGGGCAGCTCACCAACAAACCCTTGGACAAAGAGGGAGCTCTTAACTCTCGCCATTTCAGAGGACAAAACTCCCAACGGGCCTCAAATTACAATCAAGGCAGCAAAGCTTCGTCCTGGGGTTCGTCACAAGGGCAGTCCTCGCAACAGGGTTTTCAAAGAGGCCAAAGAAGGTCTCGAAGTAGAAGCAGATCCTCCTCAAAAGGGGGCTCAACCCCAAGCAGCAGACAACCAGCTTAGATTCCTTCCCATGCCACACCTCTAGGTCGTATTTCATACTTTACCCACGCATGGGAGGGGATCACTGGGCACTTTCCAATGTGGCAGGGGGTTATTGCATAGAACTGAGCCAAACGCCAACCAACCACCCGCCAAGACAAAGGCAGTTTTCACAGGAAGAACAGCGGATCCTGTTGAAAGAGGTGAAGACGCTGCTTCTAAAAGACACCATAAAAATCGTCCCAGCAAACGAGGGTATTTCTTCAATGTACTTCCTTGTGCCAAAAAGACCTAACAATGTGCCGTGTCCTAGACCTGCGCCCTGCAAACACCTATGTCAAGCTACACAAATTATGCATGGCAACGCTACAAGAAGTGATCCCACTGCTAAAACCGGGGTCTACATGTCAACCTTGGATATGAAAGATGCATGCCTTCATATTTCAATATTCCCAGCGCGCAGAAGATTCTTGTTTCAAAATAGCGAACCAGCACTACCAATTCAAGGTGCTACCCTTCAGCATAGCCTCCACTTCAAGGGTATTCACCAAGGTACTAGCTGTATTGGCAGTGCACCTATGCAGAAAATCAATCCCAGTGTACCGTTATCCGGACGACTGGCTAATAACAGGGGAGTCCCCCCAAATATGCAAGCGGAATACCCATAGAATAATCAGTCTCCTGTTCCAATTGGGATTCGCAATTAACAAGCAAAAATCAAGTCTCATTCCATGCAAGACCAAACAGTTCTTAGACCGAAGAGGGTCTAGAGGTTCTAGTTTTTCCGTCAAACGAAAGAGTACAAATCCTACTGCTGCAAATACCTCCGTATCTAGCTGGTCGCCAAATAACTGTACACAAAGCAATGCGCTTGCTCGGAATGGCATCCAATGCAAGAGTGGTTAGCAAAACGTGGTCTCAGGCAAGCTTTCAGTGAGACAATCTAGTGGTTGTTTCGCTAACCCTAGTTTAAGCACTATGCTGGTGGACAAAGGAAAACCTGTTAAAGGGAAAACCTTTTCACAGCCCTGCAGTGCAAGCAGTTGTCACAACACGCGCATCAGTCACCGGGTGGGTAGCCCATTACCTTCACCACACAGCGCATGGCCTGTGAACTGAGATATCAGTGCAAAACCACATAAACCTTCTGGAACTGCTAGCAGTGCTCAAAGTACTGCAAGCTTTCCAAGTGCACCTGTCAGGTCAGACTGTACAAGTCCTCACGGACAGCACAACTGCCATGTTTTACATAAACGAGCAGGGGGCACACACTCAAAGTCTGTCCAGACTAGCACAAGAAATGTGGAAGTGGGCACTCAAGCGGGCTATGTACCTAACATCGCATCATATTCCAGGGGAACTCAATTCTCTGGCAGACTCATTAAGCAGAGATCCTCTACCCGAAGAGTGCGTGTGGCAACTCAACAGAAATATCCTAGACTAGATCTGCACAGACTTTGCGTCCAGGTTTCCCCAACACAGGTCCAAGGGGAACACCCTGTGGAGGAACTGGTCATGGAAATTTGCCTACGGTTTTCCCCCAAACCTGCTACTGAGCAGGTTGGTGAACACAATGCACCAGGAACAAATTACACTAATCCTAGTGGCTATGTGGGCAAGACCACCTTGGTTTCCACATCTGCGCAAACTGGCGATGTGCGATCCAATCAATCACCCGTGCCCCTACAACATGTTCACACAGCACAGGGGGACAACATACCACCCACAATCTGTCTATGAACTTGGCGGCTTGGTTCCTGAAGTCCTAGAATTTGGCCATTTAAAACTACCTCAAAGGTGTATGGACATCCTCAAGGAGGCACACAAACCCAGACACTGTTATTTTAACAAATGGAAGAGATTTGTAATACGGTTCCAGTCGGAGTATAAAGCTGATAGTATGTACCCCATCGCACATTCTCCACTTACTAGACTACGGGCTAGTATTACTCCAAGGTTCACCTGGCAGCTCTATCCGTGTACACCACTTCTCAAAGCAAGGTGTCCTGGTGGAAAGTCTACCCCCTTGGAATGTGGCAATGCTAGCAATTGCAATTATCTCCATGCGTGGCGTCTGCCTTCATTCACAACTCTTCGTCCATGGCCCTGCCAATATCCACAGCTTAGTTGGTGTGGCAGGCGCTAACGTTCACCCAACTTTATACAGGTATGAACTATAGTAGCATTTGTCTCATGGGTGATGGTGGTTCGCTGAGAGTTGGCTAGGGATGTTGGGTTCTGTCCTCGTGGGTGGTGTTTGTGTCCTATTAGACTTAGTGTTGTCTCTCTTGTTGTAGTAAGAGTTTCTTTATTTGGTTTTGGATGTTGTCATTGTCGTCTTAGATTGTCAACCTTTTCATTGTTTTTCCCGTTTGGTTTTTCAGTTTTAATCTATGATGAAGAGGTTTTTAGTAGTTTTCTGAATTGTAGGAGGTCTTTTGTGTTTATTTCTTTCGGGGTGTTCCAGGTTTTTGGCGCTAAGTGGGAGAAGTCTGCAAGTTTTTTCTTGAGGTATGGTTTTTCTTCCAGACGGATTTCGGTGCTTGATCTGAGGAGTCTTGTCGGCTTGTAGATTGTTAATTTCTTTTGCAGGAATTTGGCTCCTTGTCCGATGATTGCCCTGTGTGTCATGCACATTGTTTTGAAGGTGATGCAATGTTTGACTGGGAGCCAGTGCAGTGTTTTTAGGGCTGGACTGATGTGGTCGCTTCTGGATAGTTTGAGGAGTCTAGCTGCTGCATTTTGGATCAGTTATAGTTTCTTCAGGAGGTATTCTGGTATCCCGAGAGGCTGTTTGCATAGTTGATTCTTGACATGATGAGGGCGACTATTGTGAGTGAAGGAGAGGAAGGATAAGATTCTTCTTGCCGTGTGAAGGAGGAAGAAACATTTCTTGATTATTGCATTTATTTGTGTTTCTAAGGTTAGGATGTTGTCCATCAGGACTCCCAGGTTTTTTACTACCTCAGATGGAATTGGTGCGGTTCCCATTTCCATTGGCCATGGAATGTGTTGTCATGATTTTTGGATAAAATCATGATTTCTGTCTTTCCTGGGTTGATCAAGTTGACGTTCATCCGGTTAAAGACTTCTTTTAGACACTCGATTAGGGTTCAGTGATGGGCTTGATTGTCTTCAATTTTGTAGATGATTGAAGTGTCATCTGCGTAATTGTAGCATTTCTTTTTGTATTTTTTGAAGATTCTGATTAGTGCAGTTTGGTAGATGTTGAAGTACAGTGCTGATAATGAGGACCCTTGTGGTACTGCAGTCGTTGACTCCTGGTGTGGATTTGAAGGGCTTTAACCACACAGTTATCTTCTGTCTGCTAGGAAAGATTTAGTCCAGAGTAGTGCCGTGTCTATTATGCCTATGTCTTCTAGTCTTTTGGTTAGGGTGTCATGGCTAACTGTGTCAAAGGCTGCTGAGAGGTTGAGCAGAATCGGGGCTGAGGTTGTGTGGAGTCTGCGTTTGTTTTTAGGTCGTCCCAGGTGGATAGTAGAGCTGTTTCTGTTCCTCTTGCGGGTCTGAAGCCGACTTGTGCTTGGTCCAACAGGTGGTGTTTTTCTGTGTTCTTGGGTTAATTTGTACAGATAGGTTTCCAGGAGTTTTGCTGGGTAGGGAATGTTTGAGATCGGCCTGTAGTTGGAGAGGTATTCTACGTCTCCACTTGTGTTTTCTAAGAGTGGTTTCATATATGATGATTTGAAGGATCTTGACGGTTCGTGTTTCGATGTAGGAGTTATCTGTAATATTCTGATGGTGTTCCTTGTGCGAGGATTGATTTGTAGATGTCAGGCGGGCATGGATCCATGGGTGAACCTGATTTCTTGCTGTTTCACCAGCAAGACGAAAGCCTCTGCTGATATTTCGGGATAGTTTTGGAGTTTATGCTTTGGTTCTGTTATGTTCGGTTGGTTGGATGTTATGGTTGGTCTGTTTTATAATTTGTCGTATGTCGTTGATTTTGTTCTTGAAGTGGTCTGCCAGGTCATTGCAAAGTTTCTCTAAGGGGGTTGGGGTGTTGTCGCAGCCTAGTGGGTTTCTCATTTCTTTAATGATCATTTCTTTTTGTGAGTTTGTCGCGTTAGCGATTCTGTCATAATGGCTTGCTTTTGCCTTTTTGTATTTCCTTCTTGTGTGCTCCGATTTATTTCTGGTACCGTATTTTTTTTCTGGGTTGTATTCTCTCCTCCATTCCAGCTCCGTTATCTTGTTGTCCTTTTTCATGTTGCTTAGTAGTGGGGTGAGCTATTTTGCCATTGATCTTTTTTTTGATGGGGTGAATGGTTTTTCTGGGGTGATCTTTTTGATTGTCAGCGATCCATTTGTGTAGCAGCTCCGTTTTCCTGTCTAGTTCAGCCAGCTCTAGTTCTGTAATTGAGGGTTTGGTTGCCTCCAGTTGTTCGAACAGGTTGCTTGTTTTGACGGTTTTCCAGTTTTTTTGTGGTGGTACTTTATTTGGTGGTCTGGATGCAGAGTGGAGTAGGTAGTCTGATGATGAGACAGTCACTCCACAGTATTTGTCTGTGGTGCCGCGGTGATGAGTTTTTCCTGGGCGAAGATGGCATCGAGGGTGTCCTACCAAGTGTATTGCTCCTTTGACTAGCTGTCGTAGTTTCATGGTTGTAAGTTGTCTGGTCAGTGAGTTTTGGGAGTTGGCGTGACTTGTTTCAAACCAGATGTTGAAATCCCCCAGGATAATTAGATGTTGGTGCTTGCTGGCTATGTTGGTGATGGCTTCTATGAAGTTATCAACCAAGGTTGCATCATATGACGGTGGTCAGTACACCAGGATGAATGTGACGTTGGTTTTTGGGTTCGCTGATAGGTGTATGACCATAATGTTGCAATTGATGATGTTGAGGGGGTTGTCTTTTTATTTTTTAGCTATTCTTTGAATGCTATTGCAAGACCGCATCCTTTTTTGTGTTTTCTATTTATTTGGAGGCATTTGAAGTTGGCTGGCAGGCAATTTTGAAGTGCGATTTTGTAGTTTTCGTCCAGCCATGTTTCTGTGACAAATAGGATGTCAATGCCGTTGTCGAAGGTCAAAGATCTGTTGAATGTTTTGACATAGATCTTGCGTTTAATAGATTGCTGTGAAGATTAGAGGTGTGGTTTGGTTTGGGCTTTATTGTTGTGGTCGTCTTCTGATCAGTGTTTGGGTTTCCTTTAAGGTTGATCTCTAGTTGAAGTGTTGGTACAGGTGCGTCTGTGTCCTCAAAGTTCTTCTAGGTTCAATCTTAGGTTTTTGTTTTCCTCTGACTCTTCCACAAATAGTGGGTGTCGAATGGAAGTTAATCTTGATTTAGTGATGTAGGGTGTTATTGTGTCAATTTTGTGTTTATTTCTGGCGTTGTTTGGTCTTCTGCACGGTTGTTTGCTGTTGAGTTTCGCGTTGGGTTGGTTCGTTCTGGTGACCGGTTGTTTGCGAGTTAGTGTTATGTACAGGGATTTTTCTCTTCTCTCATCGTTGGTGTCGGAGTGTTTTCTGCAGTTGCGCATCTTTGTTGCTGTTCCGGTGTGTTTGTTCTTTCTGCTCTTTTTCTTCCACTCGGTAAAGGTAGTTTGCGTGGCATTTTGGGTTGAGAGCTTTTTTAGTCTTTGTTTGTTTTGGTCTGGCTGTCTTGTGGTGTCGTACTGGGTGAGGGGGAGTTGTCCGCTATAGGTTTGGTACTGTCTGTCGGTGGTCAGCAGCTGATATTACCGAGTATTTAGTCAGTGTTTGAGTAAGGTAGGGGAGTGAAAAGCAAAACTTTCCTTTTTTTTTTTTTCTTTTTTTTATGTTGACCTCCAATTGTAACTCCTTACATTTCTGGCTAATATATCCAAGGCAGCATTCAAGCCTTGCGGGGTAGTAGACAAAAGAACTGCATCTGCATAGAATAATGCAAGGTACATGTTGGGACATTTTCGGACAATTCTGACATCCCATCACTAGAGCATATATGACCTGAATATAAAAGTTAAATATTATAGGGGCCATGGTGCACCCATGCCTTACTCACTTAGTAGCCGGGAATTCATTTGTGGATTCCCCTCCCAGACCATAGTGGACAGAGGCACTGTTTTTCTGAATACAGTAGACTGACCATTTCTATCAGATTGGAGGGGACATTCGGACGAGCGAGGATGCACCACAATTTTTCCCAGGATACTGAATCAAAAGCAGTTTTGAGATCCTGAAATACCACATAGAATTTAATCTTATTCAATGCAATGTTTTTCTGGATCACAAATACAGCACAAAACATTGATCCAGCATACTCTTTTTCCTCCTAAATCCCGCCTGAAGGTCTGTGATGACATTGTTATCATTGGCCCAGTCCTGGAGCCGGGACAACAAAACGTTGACAAATATTTTGCCCGCACTATCCAGGAGGAAAATTGGACGGTAGTTTACCGGTTGATCCTGCCCTCCCTTCTTGTACAGCGGGATTATTTCGGCCTTCCTCCAGGACTCTGGCATCGGAACCCTCCTAATAGTTAAAAACTCTGCAAAGGGTAGCTGCCCAAATTATTGCCTCATCACTAAAAAGGTCCCCCCGGCATGAGGTCTGCGCCTGCGGATTTACTACGCTTCTGGGCAGAGCGCTTTCCATTTCCCCCAGGGTAATACTCAGATGTGCCCGTTCATATGTCAGGCCAAGGCAAAAGCTGAGAGACTGCAGGGTTCCGGTGTGCATAAAGAGACGAAATATGCTGTCACCAATCATCTGCTGTAATGCAGCAATCAAATTTTGAATTGCCCTTTAATCCCTTTGTCCTTAACCAATTTCCAAAATAATGCATTATTTTTAGACTGTAGGGCATCAAGCAAGGCCCTCCATTTGTCTAAATGTTCCTTTTTCTTGATTTGAATACTTTTTTTTGTAATCTAGCCGTACTTGCTGTAAAGCCACTTTATTCAACCTCTGCTTTGCTGCAGCGCAGTCAATCTTTCTTTTGGCCTTAAGACAGTCCTCATTGCACCATCCCTCTCGGTAGATTGCTTTAGTTCTTATTCTGCCCACAGTAGTAGAGATAAAGGGAAGTATTTTCTTGTTTAGGTTCTCATGATTCTAGAATCAATTCGTCGTTAGACTCGCTGCCACAGATATCTGCAATGTTCCCTACTATTGCAGCATTAAGAGAAGGTTTAAACTCTTTTAGAATGACAACTATTTCCTGTAGTGGATTTAGATATGTCCCATATTCACCCAGATCTCCCAAAAGAGAAACTGTTTTTCCCCTGAGGTAAAGTGCTGTTGGGGGGTGGTCACTCTGTCCTATTTAGTACCTCAAAATGGAATACCCTCGCCCAATATGCTGCTGAAATATCTTCTATAATAATTGCCAAGGACGAGTATGCTTGTCCCTTTTGCATAGACTTGCATAATAGCCTAGCAGTTAAGGGGTTAAAGAGCACCCGTTATGCCCTACAAATGTTTTCTTTGCATGTTGGTCCTCTAGGGTTCTCCCATTGTATGCCCTCAGATTGAGATTAGATAAGAGGCAGGCACATTCAATTGCAAGCTGGTGCGTACGCTTTGGGACTGCTACCACTCCTTCTGGGATATCCCAGTCCAAATCCTGATCCTCCAACAGTCCAGCTAAGATACCCAAGGGTTCTATTTGGCAATTCAGATCCCCTGCCACCAAAATCAATTTGTCTGTATGCCCAGACTCGTTATCTAAGAAGTTCTTGAGAAGGGTTAGGTTCTTCATTCCTTCAGGATTACCGGGCCTATTTTAAATGTTCATTAGGAGAATTTCCTCCCCCTCTCCAGTGGTGATACTAAGGATTGGAGCTCTGGGGTGCCCATCTCATTTTGCACTTCCTTCCATCCCAGGAGAACTTCCACCCAGGCTAACCAGCCTACACTGGGTCTGTCTGAAGCCAGAAGGAGTGAGACAGGAGCTGTTGCCCGGGTCTCCTGTAGTACTATAACGTTGAAACCTTAGTCCCATAGTGGGTCTGACAACATTATGTTTAATCCCACTATATTCCAGGATAAGAGCTTAATGGTCCCACTTACTGACGTCCTGTTCCCTTTCCTCCATACTGTATGGCTGTCCCTCGCGAGGGACGGGAGACGGAACCTTTTTCACCAGGAAAAATCTTCTTCCTCTAACTTTAGTGGCGCACAGGGGTGCGGCCTTGGGAGCATGCACTTGCCTGACTCCGGCTACCCGGCGCAACTCCTCGTCCCATTTTCCGCATTGACGGGAACGGGCCGAATTCACCAGCGCTCCTGGGTTTGTCTTTGGCCATGTAATACCATGCGCTCTTCCCCGAATATTCTTTCTTTTTCTTTTCAATAGGTACTTGGTCCTCCGACGCCACGCTCCTCCCCGGCGCATGTCAACTTCAGCAAGCTTTAGCAGGTGTCCAGCTGGCGAGGGCCTCTTCCCTACGGCCGACCCATGCCCTTTGCCTCTGCTGCCTTGGCCCCGACCACAGCTGGGAAGGTTGTTCCGTGTGTGATACTGACTCCACGTGCACTGAAGAACAGGCTAGCTAGGTGGAGGGAGCTCTTCCAGAAGTCACCTCCGGAGGACCTGAAGGACTTCGTCAGACATCGCTAGAGGCCGAAGTTAAGGACTCGATATACCATTGAACCCAGTTAAGGTGACTCCTTTCCAAAGAAGCACCAGACTGGGAGGCACCCTTTGGGTTCTAGCACCAGCACACATATTGAGGCTACTCCAGTTCACGGCCCAGGGGGGTCTCTGGATCTTTCCGGTGTCAGTGCTGATGGACTGCAAGGTTCTTTTACCAGGGTTACTCCTGAGGGGCAACACCATAGTACCGGCATCATGTCCAAGGCGGCACCTTCACGCAGCACTAACTGCAGCTCTGCTGAGGGCAAAACGCCTTCCAGGCCTCTGTCTGAGGTGCGGGATAGGCCTTATGTTCCATCACCAAGCGTCTTGGACAGGGCTGGTTCCAGCGAGCCAGGCACCACGACTTCGGTCCGCAGCTCGACAAAATGACTGCCGCGCCTGACGAGATGGCCGCTCGTCCGATACCCCCTCTGGCTGAGCGGGTGGAGGAACGAGTCAAAGTGGGACTGGTGTGAACCAGGTGCGTAGCCTACAGTTTATCCATCAGCAGCGCAGAGCAGGTTCCCCCTGCACCCCAGGCAGAGTGTGCCCTGGCAGCCTGTAGCAGCTCAGTCAATACCACCTGCCACCTCTTCAGCCTCCAAAGACCAGTTCTTCAAAAGGTTCCTAGGGCTGATGCGAACTCCCCAGATGGGGGCCATCCTCCGGGATGCCATCAGGGACATGCTCCCCCAGGTCACCTCAACAGACCCCAGTGCAGCCGCTGCTGCCCCAGCCGGCTCCTCAGATTCCGGCTTCCCTGCCTCCTGCAGTACAGGCGGTTCCACACCAGCCTCCGCAGCAGCCACCGGCTCTGATCTCCACACTGCATCCCACAGCACCCAGCACTCCTCCACCAGATGTGGACCCTCCGAGTACCCTAGTGGACACTGAAGAGGAGAACCTCAACACCATCTTCAGCCAGGGCCTTCCACAAACGCCTTGCAGGTTTGACAGAATATTTGGGACTTCCTCGGCCCGAGGAGAGCGTCTTGGCAGAAGTCCTCACCCTAAGACCCCTTACCAAAAGGGGATACCGATGCAGAAAGACTTAGTTGCCCCGGCCAAGAAGGGGTTGCTCAAGCGGCACTATGCCCAACCTGTCAATCAGCGCCACTTTATTCCAAGCCTTCGTTGTCCTCAGCCACCTCGTCCTCGACGCTGCTAGGAAAGAAGATCTTGGAGGCGTATGGGGAAAAGCTGTACTCAAACGCCTCCTTGCACCTGCGTCAGGCCAACGCGGATGCCATACTGCTTAACCAAAGGCTCTGGTGGGAAATTGGTGACTTCCTCCCGGAACATCTGGCACAGAGCCAAGTGCACTTCAAGGCGGGCCTAGAGGAATCCAAGATGGTAGCGCAGGACATAATGGAGTCCACTGTGGCCCACATTGATAACTCTGCCAATGCCATCTGCATTGCCACGGACATGAGAAACACGGCTTGGCTCCAGGCTATTGAGTTCAATCTTGATGTCCAGGAACGCATATTGGACCTTCCCTACTAGGGTAGTGACCTCTTCCACTCCCCCACAGATGAAGAATTAGATAAAAAGAACAGCTCGCAAACCACAAAGTCTAGTCTTACGAAGGCCTACACCCAGTCGCAGCAATGCTCAGACAAGGGGCAGGTGTTTGGCATGTTCCGAGGCTTCCAAGAACGGAGGTCCAGGCAACCGGAACGTTCTCAGTCAGCACCGGAGGAAACAAAGGGGGAGGTGCAAGGTTTTTTTTCCAACACCTCTCCTCTGCAACTGCCTCAGTGGGAAAGAAGGCATGACACACCCCTTCGGGTCCACATGTCTCCAGTGGGGGCAATCTTGCCTTTCACATGCAACTTTGGCACCAGAATTTTTCGGACCCTTGGATCCTCTTCCGTTGTCTCAACGAGGTACCGCCTACCGGTACTTCTCTCTTCCCTGTTCCCCTCCTCTCCCACAGATTGGGATAACAACTCTGCTGGCAGAGATCCAGTTGCTCGTCGAGAGCCATGCAGTGGAAGAAGTCCCAGCCTCCCAGCGAGGATTGGGCTTCTATTCCAGGATTTTCGCCATACAGAAGAACCACCATGCTGGCCTGAGAGTTGTGTTCGACCTTTCCACCCTCAATCTCTCCCTCACTCTGCAAAAATTCAAGATGTTTATGCCAGCTCTTATTGCGGAAACACTGGACAGGGGAGAGTGGATGTGCTCCCTGGATCTTAAGGATCCTTATCTGCACGTCCCACATCGTTCATTACTGCGCTTCAGGATCATGGGCTGCCATTTCCAATACAAGGTGCTACCCTTTGGCTTCAACTGAGCACCCAGGGTATTTACCAGGTTAATGAATGCAGTGGCAGCCCTCATGAGGGCCCAGGGCCACTACGTCTACCCATAGCTGGGCTGGCTCGTCCGAGCCACCTCTCCGGAAGCGGTTCATCATACTGCCTCCCCACTGAGCACACTCCACGACCTGGGGTTCACTATCAATCTCAAGAAGTCTTGGCTGCAGCCCACGCAAAGCCTGACCTCCTTGGGCCTCATCTGGGACATGAGCTCCGTGAGGGTCTTTCCCTCGGAGGACAAGATTGTGGACATCAAGCGGGCCACAGATCACTTCCTCTCCAGGCCAGTGACCTCAGCCTGGTGGTACCAACACCTACTTGGTCTCATGGCAGCGGTCCTGTTTGCCGTGCCCCACACAAGACTCAGGATGCAGAGATTACAGCTGCACTTTGCAGCCTCATGGATCGGGGGGGAAGGGCTCCCAAGCGGAACCAGTCAACATTCCTCCCTTTCTCCACTCTGACCTTAAGTGGCTGCGGCAGGATAAGCCCTTCCGACAGCCGGCCCCTCGGGTCACAGTTACTGAGGACTCTTCCCAAGAGGGCTGGAGAGCCATCGCGGACAACCAGTGTCCATGGAGTCTGGACTCAGCAGGTATCCCATATCAATTGGCTAGAATTGAAGGCCATATTGCTGGCCCTCAAGGCCTTTCTCCCTCTTATCGAGGGCAAGACCGTTCTTCTCCATACAGACAACTCCACCAGCATGTACTATGTCAACAAGCGGGGGGAGGGGTACCAGATCCCCTCCGCTGTGCAACATAGCAGTCAGCATGTGGGAATGGGCTCTGGAGAACATCTACCTCTCGGGGCAATCCAACCTGGAGCGGACAGGCTCAGCAGTCTTGGGGCGGACAATTACGAGTGGCAATTGAACGGCCTGGTACTGAAGGATATGTTCCTCAGGTGAGGCCATCCCCAGGTAGATCTGTTTGCCTGGGACAACTGGAAATGCCAATGGTTTGCCTCCTGCAGGGGCAGGGCTCCGGCTCCCTGGGTAACGCATTCCAGATACAATGGAACAATGACGGCATACGCATTCCCGCCCAACACCCATGGTCCACAGGGTGATCTGCAAGATAAAGGCACCACAGCCGGCGACACTGTGGTTCTCTGAGCTTCTCAGCCTATCAGACAGACCACCATTCACATACGGCTGGGCCCAGCTCCTCTGCTCGCCCAGCGGGGGGCATGGTTCTCCACCATGCTCCTCACAAACTAGTCCTTGCAGCATGGTTCCTGGGCAGGTCACGGTGAAATACTTGAGCCTTTCTCGGCCAACCTAGAGATCATCCAAGGTGCCAGAAGCAAGGCTAGTAGCAGACAATATAAGAGTAAATGGTCTAGATTCTGTCATTGGCCCGACTCAAGAGAGATCGACCCTCTTAAGTGCTCCTTGGACGACTTGCTCTCCTTTTCGGCACACCTCGCCCACTCTGGCATGCAGGTGCAAACATGCTACACCTATTTGTGAGCCATAGGTGCTTACAGGAATTCAGAGGAGGCCCAGGCTACGGCCATTGCGTTCCAACGGCATGTGCTGTGGCAGGTCATCAGCAGGTGGGGGGGGCTACCTGGGCCACCCCTTCGTCTTTCTGTAAACACTACTGTTTGGACGCCGCCTCTAGGTTAGACGCGGCATTCGGCCAGGCAGTTCTAAGAAACCTGTTTTCGAGGGGATTGGATTCTCCAGCATGGGGTCTGGCATGGATTCACATGCTCATGAATATTCCCCGTCGTCAGGCTGGGAATCCTCGGTAAAGAAAAAATCAGTATCAGTTTCGTTTCTGATCTGTCTTTAGTAGTAGTAACCAATCACTGATCTCTGCGTCATACTGACCACAGCCAATGACTGCCCTCTACCTAAGCCCCGCCTCTGGCAGCCATCTTCAGATTTTTACCGCACGTTCAAGTGTTGGGATCCTCGTGCTATTGCTCTCGAGCGTTGGTGCTTTTTTCATGTTTTTTCTCAGAAAAATTGCTCTTTTTTCGGTCAAGAGCCTCAAGCTCCACCGTCTCTTCATCCGATTAACGGGGACCCTTGTCGGATTCGTCTACGCCCCTCAAGGGTGAAGATTTCATCGAGCCACGCTTTTGGAGGATTCCAGAAGTTTCTCAGGCCCATCTCGGACATGGCCCAGGAGAAGGGAAGCTCGACGCCCGGAAAGCTGTTCAGGGTCTGCCCTGGATGCCAGCTTCAGAATGTCTTTAAGGAGGACGAACACTCCCTTTGCCCCCTACATGAGGACAAGACGCACGTGGAGAAGGACTGTGCGTTTTGCGGCAATATGTCGGAGCGGACCATGAAGGACCGCCATCAACGTCTCGCCAACTGGCTGGAAGGAAGGAGCCAGTCGGGTGAGGAGAAGAAATCCGAGCGGTCTTCTAAGACCTTTGAGGGCGCCCCGGCGACGGGGGTCCAACAGAAGGCCAAGCACCGCGAGTCCGCTGGCACCGGGAGCGCCGAACGGTCGGGCTCTACGGGCGCCAGGCAGGGCGCATCCTCCCCGACATCAACCACGAGCCAACGCTCTGGCTCGGGTAAGAGGAAGGCCGAGCACCCGGCAAAGCTCCTGGAGAGACCCCGGTCGAGCTCGAAGGCCCCATCGCAGGGGGAGCGAGGCTGTGACCCTCCACCCAAGGAGAAGGCGGTGAGCGCACCTAGGGTGGTGAAAGCCTTAATCCATCCGGCCAAGGCCTCTATCGAGACAGTCGCGGCGGCCCTGGATCAGCCTGTGGAGGCAACACCAGTGGTGGCGACCTCGGGGCCCATTCTCCCTGCCACCGCGGAGGGAGTCCTCTTTCTTGCCCATCGACAGGACCCCCGTGAAACCTCCGATGGAGAAGAAAAAGGGGGGGCAGGAGGTTGTCGTGGATTCGATCTCCTCCTCTGAGGAGGAGCTGATCGAAGTCTTAAACCACGGCGTTGGCGTGGAAGAAGACCAGCCCGTCGGGAGGGACCCCGACGTAGGAGACGGCGAGAACGTTGAGGGTGCCGACGGAGCTCCTAACCGCCCGTCGGACTCCCCTCTACCAGTGCCGCAAGACAACTTGGCGGCCATTTTGTTGGCTATACAGTCCTTATGCTTTGAGATGAGGACAAGACTGCCGTTACCACCGATGGAGGAACCGCTCCCGACGGAGGACCCGGAACCAGGCCCTTCTGGGAGCCCTCCCCCTAAGAGAAGGATTCATCCTCCACCTCCTTTTCAGCCATCGCGCCCTGTTCAGCCCGTCCACGACACGTGGGGATGATACGGGGACTGACACGGCCACGACGGGTACGGAAGACTAGGTTTACGACGAGGATCTCCCGTCGTCGCCTCCCACCCGGGCTTCCCCGCCCGACGAGATTGGATCGTTTCACTCCATGATCGCCAGGGCATCCGAGCTTTTCCAGCTCTGCCCGGAAGAGAAGAAGGAAGGTTTCCTTTATCAACGTCGCGAGGCCAAGAGGAAGACGGTCCTCGCTATACCTCTACTGGACGATATTTGGGATGAGGGCCTCGCCCTCCTCAAGAACCCATCCACGACACCGGCTAGAAGGGATCGGTACGAGAAGTACAGGGTCCCGGACGCGGCCCCCTTGTGCCTCCGGGCACAGCCGACCCCGGTTTCGGTCTTCTCTGCGGCGGCCAGGAAGAAAGCGGGGGGCGCGGCCTCTACGTCGACCACCCTGCCGGACGGCGAGGGTAAGAAATTGGACACGATGGGATGCAGAGTCATCTCGTCGGCAGCGACGACGATTAAGGCGGCCAACGCCTTAGCTATCGTAGCCCGCTACGACAGGGAGTTGTGGTACAAACTGGCCCCCCTGTTGGACTTCCTACCGGACGACAAGAGGGCAGAAGCCCTAGAGATCTTGCAGGAAGGAGAGGTGGCGTCGGACCACGCCATTACGATTGCGACGGACATCGCGGACACTGGATTCCGCCAGTTGGGCAACGGTGTGTGCCTTAGGCGGCGTGGATGGCTCAAGGCTACGGACTTCCGTCAGGATGTGCAGACCAGAGTCTTGGACATGCCGTTCGACGGAAACAACCTGTTTGGTAAAACAGTGGACGATTCCCTTCAAGCCATCAAGGCGGAGACGGCCCAGGCTCTGGGGGTTCTCCAGCAACGGCGGCCGCCCTTTCGGAGCGGCGGAGGCAAACAGGGTGCCTCCAAAGGTTCCAGCGGCGGATTTGCCACCTACCGTCAAGCGGCCCATTCGTCGTCACAGGAAGCTTACAGGGGACGAGGCAGGTCAGGCGGACCCCGTTGTCATCGCCAGGGAGGACAAGGCGGCAAAGCCTCGTCGAAGCGGGACTGAACCGGCCGCGGGGTCGGGCCCCCACCGAAGCACCCCGGTGGGAGGCCGGCTGGCTAGCTTCGTCAGCGTGTGGGAGTCCATCTCCACCGACCGTTGGCTGCTGGACGCCCTAGCTCAGGGTCACGCGCTCAAGTTTCTAAAGAAGTGCCCGCACTTCCCCCTGTGGCCAGGAAGGAACATCAGATCCCTCAACTTCTCTTGGAGGTAAAGGCGATGCTCAAGAAGGGCGCCATCGAGCTCGTCCCAAAGAGGCTTCGGGGCTCCGGAGTTTACTCAAGATACTTCCTCATGAAGAAGACAGGAGGATGGCGTCCCATCCTGGACCTACGACAACTGAACAAATTCATCAAGGCACAGAAGTTCCGGATGGTCACCCTCCAACACGTCCTGGGTCAGCTGGAGGAGGGCGATTTCCTGTCGTTCGATTTGGAGGATGCCTACTTCCATATCCCCATCCTAAAGGGACACCGAAAGTTTCTCAGGTTCGTGGTCCAAGGGCGTCACTACCAGTTCAAAGCCCTTCCTTTCGGTTTGAGGTCGGCACCCAGGGTGTTCACCAAGTGCCTCGCACCGGTGGCGGCGCAGCTGCGCCGAGAGGGGATCCACGTCTACCCCTACCTGGACGACTGGCTCATCCGTGCAAAGACGAAGGAGCTAGCCGTGGAGCACACGGCAAGGACCGTCCAACTACTCACGGACCTGGGATTCTCCATAAACTACGCCAAGTCCCACCTGGTGCCCTCGCAAGTCGCACTGTTTCTGGGAGCAAAGCTCGACAGTGTCGCTTCTGGCCTCTCCGTCGTAGGAAAGGACGAGGGCCATCTTGGGCAAGGTGCAGCTGATGCTGGTTGCGGACGCGGCCAGGGTGAGGTCCATCAAATCCCTCCTCGGAATGTCGTCTTGCATTTATCTCGTCTGCCTGTGCAGGCTTCGGATGCGCCCGTTACAGGAATTCCTGGACGCGTGTTGGATCCAGAGGACGGGCAGCTTCGAGGAGAGGATCACACTCGACGAAAGTTTCCGACGAGCAATCCGGTGGTGGGGCGCCTGCACGCATCTGATGGCGGGTGTGGACTTCCAGACCCCCGACCACCAGGAGACCGTGACCACGGATGATCAGGAAGCAGGGCGGTACCAGATCCCCAGCCCTGTCCAGGGAGGCGTAGGATCTGTGGCATTGGGCCGTCGCCCAAGGGATGTTTCTGGTGCCGTTGCATCTGGCAGGAATAAAAAAAACATCGCCGACAGATATGGTTCCCGGACCTTCTGGACTTGTCAGCGTCCCCGTCAATCAAGCTGCCAGTGGACGCGGATCTTCTCTCCAGGGAAGGAGGTGCCATCCTCCATCACGACCCGAAGTCGCTGAACTTGCAGGCCTGGCTCCTGCAGCGTTAGAGTTTGGAGGTTACGACATACCGGCCGACTGCAGAGAGGTTCTTGCAAAGGCCAGGGCGTCCTCAACTCTTAAATGCTATGGACACAAATGGAAGAGGTTCTCTGTCTGGTGCCACGCACAGAAGATTAACCCTCTACGGATTACGGCCCCCAAGTACTGCCGTACCTTCTGACGCTGGCCAGGGCTGGACTGGCTCACACGTCCATCAAGATTCTTCTTGCTGCGATCTCCCGATACACCAGAACCACGGGGCGGACGTCTTTGTGGTCTCATCGTCTGGTGAAAGAATTCATGAAGTGACTGTTCAGATCGTTCCCGCCGGTGAAGGCTCCGGCCCCGGCGTGGGAGCTCAACATGGTACTGACCAAGCTCATGGGACCTCCGTTCGAGCCTCTGCACTCTGCTCCGTTGAAGTTCTTGTCGTGGAAAACAGCGTTCCTTGTGGCCCTCACCTCCGCACGACGAGTGGGAGAGATCCAGGCCCTTTCCTGCAAGCCACCGTACTTGACTTTTCACGACACGAGGGTGGTGCTCAGGACGCACCCCTCCTTCATGCCCAAGGTGCTGTCGGACTTCCACCTCAACGAACCCTTGGTGTTGCCTGTTTTCTTCCCGTCGCCTTCTTCGCCGGCCGAAAGGACTTTGCACTCGCTGGATGTGGCTAGAGCGTTGAAGTTCTACGTGGACTGCACGAAGGGTTTTCGGAAGACGTCACAACTTTTTGTGAACTTTGGACCTGTCAATCAGGGGAAGGCTCTCTCAAAGACCTCCATTTCCAGATGGCTCTCCGGCTGTATCATGTACTGTCATCGGTTGGCAAACCGACCGCTGCCTGGCCGTCCGAGAGCCCATTCCACCAGAGCGATCGCAGCTACCACGGCGTTCCTATCTGGTGTGCCCTTGCTGGACATCTGCAGGGCTGCTACGTGGAGGTCGACACACACCTTCACGAAATTCTACTGAGTCGACCGGGATTCCAGGGAGGAGACCAGGGTCGGCCAAGCAGTGCTGCGCAACCTGTTCGCCTAAGGTGAGCCTGGTGAGGAGGTAAGAATTGCTTAATGTTGAGTTTGATGTAATGCTTAATGTTGAGCCTTTGCCACCTCCCGTGGTTGTGCATGTGTGTACTGCTATGTATTCTTTATTCATGAGCATGTGAATCCATGCCAGACCCCATGCTGGAGAAGGAACAAGTTACTTACCTGTAACTGTTGTTCTCCAGCATGGGTCTGGCATGGATTCACATGCGAACCCTCCCGCCTACCCCTCTGCGGCTCTTCACTTGGTCATACTGCCACTTCACGTGCTACCAAATCTGAAGATGGCTGCCAGAGGCGGGGCTTAGGTAGAGGGCAGTCATTGGCTGTGGTCAGTATGACACGGAGATCAGCGATTGGTTACTACTACGAAAGACAGATCAGAAACAAAACTGATACTGATTTTTTTCTTTACCGAGGATTCCCAGCCTGACGACGGGGAATATTCATGAGCATGTGAATCCGTGCCAGACCCATGCTGGAGAACAACAGTTACAGGTAAGTAACTTGTTCCTTCTCCGATGTATTCCATATCTCTGACAGGTAATCACCACAGCTGTGCTGCTTTGGAAACTTTTCGGTGTCTGTGTCCTGCGTCGATGCGCCGTCGTCGAGGACCTCCTCCGACATCATCCGATGTGATAAGTAGGACGCACAACGCCCGTAGCCTCAGTTCCGTTTTTTCCGCGAACGTGTTGCTTCGTGAATCTCGGTTACGCCTCGACTCTTTGGAGTTCTATTCTTCTCGGTTCTTCAAAACTGTTGGTTTTTGTGAGAAAATCCTTCGTAAGAAGATGTCTTCTACTTCGTATTCGACCCCGCGTCCGGGCTTCAAGAAGTGCGGGGAGTGTGGGTCCAAGATGTCGGTGACTGACTCGCACGACGCCTGCCTCTGGTGCCTCGGGGAGGCCCACAACACGGATGACTGTATTGACTGCCAGTCGTTCACATCCAAAGCCTTACGGGAACGTAAGAAGTTGTCGGTAGGTCGGGTGTCCAAGCCCCGGAAGTCTAAGTCTGCAGGGCTTTCGACAGATGATTCGAGAGGTGACTCTCCGCGTCCTCGTCTGAAGTCTCGTGGGTCTCCGAGTCGGTCTCGCCACTCCTCGGCCTCTTCGAGGCATTCTCGGAAGCGCTGACAGCGGTCGTCTTGCAGGTCCTCTTCTGAGGACTCTGCCTGGCTCGTCGCTTACCCCACCAGCCGTGCGACGCCGGAGGAATGGGCTTCCTTTGGGAAGAAAATGCTGGTGATTCTCAAGTCGCAGGGTACTAAACCGTCCGCCCCCGAGTGGGGTCGGCCGTGAGAGTTCGAGAGACACCGCTCGCAACAGTGGTCGGCACGAGTCACGGGAGAGGTCCCGTTCGGACAAGGGGACTCGTTCTCGACGTACCTGTTTCAGGTCCCGGTCTTCAACACGTTCGAGACCGTGTGCACCTGTGATGTCTTCCAGGAAGACATCGACGCCTAAGGCGTCGACGGGCTTTCTCGAGGCTCCGGCTCCGAGGAAGTCGTCGAAGCCGTCGGCGCTCAGGTCGTCGAAGGACACGCTCTGAGCTCCGGCTTCGAGGACTGTGTCGATGCTGGCGGCGCTGCATCTGACGTCGACACCGATTTACTAGACGCCGATGCCTGTTCTCTTGAAAGGCGTTGAGGGCATTGGCGCCAGTGTCGAGGCCGGGGTGTTGGAGGTACCCCGTGGCATGGGGGAACCCCCTAGAAAGGCTCTGGTTAAGAGCAAGCACTCTCGTGTGCCTTCTTTTCACCACCTGGAATATATTTCGGAGGTGGATGAGGTTTCTGATGGCCTGGTTCCTAGTCAGGTTCCAGATGAGATGGTCTCGGGCCATAGCCAATTTGACGATTTGAGGCAGTCACTGCATGATGCCAGTGGACTGGACACCTCTCCGGAGGTGGAGTTTTGTAGGCCTGATCCTGGCTCTCATGCCGATTCCTCGTACCGGCGCCTTATGGCTAGGGTCTCCGAGTACTTGGGATGGTCTGCTCCCCCAGGGGAGTTTGTGCAGGATGATCTCGCGGACATCCTTGATGGTGGTCCCCCAACTGACCTGGTACTGCCGTTTCATATGGCTCTGCAGAGAAGTGTGGCGGCGGCTTGGACTGCTCCGGAGAGTCTCCCGGAGGTGGGCAGGTCCATGTCGCGAAAATACTGTCCAGCCAGTAGCGACCCCTGCTACTTGACCAGGCACCCCTCTCTGGAGAGTTTGGTGGTGCAGGCGGCCACGGCCCCGGCAAAGCAGGCGTTGTACCCTACCATCCCTCCTGATATGGACGACAAACGTTTTGATGGCTGGGTGAAGAAAGTGTTTTCTTCGGGTGGTATGGCGCTTCAGGCGGCCAACGCCATATGTGCCTTGTCTCGTTTCACACACTCTGTGGAACCATGTTGCGTTAGCGGCTGAACATATTCCCGAAGGGGACGAACGGGATGCTTTCCTTGCTATGGTCCAGGATGGTAAGGATGCCATGTGAGTCCGTTCTGTCGGGTTTGGACATGGCTGAATGCGTCAGCAGGTCCATGGCGGCAAGCACCGTGATACGCAGGTTTGCGTGGTTGCGGAAGTCGGGTTTGCTCCTGATGTGCAGTCCCGGCTCCTCAACATGCCCTTTGACGGTGAACACCTTTTTGGCAGCAAGGCTGACGAGAGCCTTGAGAGGTTGCAGACCTCAAAAGCTGCAGCAAAGTCGTTGGGCGCTGCAGTTCGCCAACCTCCGCCTTTTCGTCCTAGGGGACAGCAATGGAGGGGTGGCTCCTTTCGCTATTACTCGTCCTTCAGTAAAGCGAGAGGAGCTAGCAGTCAGAGGCCAACGCAGGGGTACCAGAGGTGGACGACAGGGTACCCGTGGTGCCAAGGCCGCTCGGGCAGTTGCCTCTTTGCCCTCAGGTAACGCCGCAGCCGCTACCACTCAGTCATGAGGCCATGTCCCATGGTTCGCCGGTTGGGGGAAGGCTGGCGCAGCATCTTATAGAGTGGCGTGCCATTACTTCAGCTGTGTGGGTTCTGGAGATCATAACCCGTGGCTACTTTCTTCCCTTTCGGCAGAGGCCTCACGACAATCCACCAGGGAACCTCTTTGAAGAGTCCGGATCCGCTCCTTGCGCAGTAAATTCAAGCCCTGCTGGAGAAAGGCGCCATAGAACTGGTGCTTGTAGCGGAGCAGAACAAGGGATGGTATTCCCCTTATTTTTTGATTTCGAAGAAAGAAGGGGGATTGAGACCCATCATGGACTTGCGCGGTTTGAACAAACTCCTCAGGAAGGACAAGTTCAAGATGGTTACTCTCAAGTCCTCCAGGCCCTTCAACTTCAGGACTGGTCGGTGTCTCTCGACCTCAAGGATGCTTACTTCCATGTGCCGATCCATCCCAAGCACAAGAAGTACCTGAGGTTCGCGGTTGGCGACTCGCATTTTCAGTTTCGGGTCCTGCCGTTCGGATTGACATCCGCCCCGAGGGTTTTCACCAAGCTCATGGTGGTGGTGGTGGCAGCGCATCTCGGGCAAGGGGGGGGGATTCACGTCTACCCCTACCTGGGCGATTGGTTGATCAGGGGGAGCTCTCCCGAGCAAGTCCTGGATCATCTGTCAGTCACCTGCCACTCCCTTCACAGGCTGGGCTTCTCTCTCAATTTAAAGAAGTCCCATTTGACGCCAACACAGCGGCTCCAGTACATCGGAGCAGTGCTCAACACTTCCCTGGGGCAGTGTTTTCCTCCCCAGGTGAGGGCTCTTCACATTCAGCAGATGGTACACAAGTTTCAGCATGCCCAGACGCTCCCAGCGTTCGAGTTCTTGAGGTTGCTCGGCCTCATGGCATCCTGCATTCTTCTGGTGCCAGAGGCTCGCCTGCGGATGAGATCTTTGCAGCGGGCACTCAAGATGCAATGGTCGCAGTCCTCCGGCAGGATGTCGGACCCGGTTCAGGTGCCGTCCTCGGTCGCCCAGGACCTTCTGTGGTGGGCCGTCGAAGGCAACTTGATGAAGGGGGCTCCGTTTTGGCTTCCCTGGCCGGAGGTGATGATCATGACGGATGCATCCCTCACGGGATGGGGAGCTCATGCCAACAAGCTGACAGTCAGCGGTCGTTGGTCTCCGTCGGAGTCCAGACTCCATATCAATCTGTTGGAGTTGAGGGCCGTCAGGCTAGCCCTGAAGGCTTTTCTGCCGACTGTGCGAGGAAAGAATGTCCTGATCCTGACGGACAACACAGTGGCCATGCACTACCTCAACAAAAAAGGGGGGGGGGCAGGGTCACTTCCTCTGTGCAGGGAGGCGATGTGCTCTCACGGTAGGGGGGAGTCAGGTTCTCCATCCAGAGGTCAGATCCCTCAACCTTCACGCTTGGCTTCTGAAAGGTTGAGGTATAAGAATTGGGGCCTCCCTGAAGACGTGATGGAGGTGTTGCTCTCGGCCCGACGGCCAGCAACAAAGTCTCTGCACCAGTCGCAGAACTTACGCCAACGGTACAGAGTTCAGAATGTGGATCCTTTTGCATGTGACATCCCCATAGTTCTGTCCTTTTTACTTTCTTAGCCCCACAGGGGCTTGCAAGTGGGTACCATTAAAGGTTACCTGGCGGCGCTGTCCATCTTTAAGTGCTCGTCTGAAGAGTGTTCTTACTTTAAAATCCCTTTAATTTCAGTTTCTGAAAGGGCTCACTAATGTGTTCCCTCTGTCACCTTTCCTGGTGCCCGGTTGGGATTTGAACCTTGTTCTTAAGTTTCTTATGGGTGCTCCGTTTGAGACTTTACATTCTTGCCCTTTGAGGCTGTTAACTCTAAAAACTGGGTTTTAGTTGCGGTTACTTCCGCTCGCAGAGTGAGTGAGTTACAGGCACTTTCAGTTAAGCCACCCTTCACGGTATTTCACAAGGACAGGGTTGTCCTTAGAGTTCATCCTTCTTTTCTTCCGAAGGTGGTTTCGGAACTTCATTTGAGCCAGAAGGTTGTTCTTCCGGCGTTCTATCCTCCTCCACATCCTGGTAAGGAAGAGGAGAGGCTCCATAGGCTTGATCCTAGGAGAGCTTTAAGCTTTTATGTTTCACGCATGTCCCGGGTCAGAGTGGATGATCAACTCTTTATTGGTTACGCTGGAAAGCGTTTGGGACAAGCTGTGACGAAACAGACTGTCTCGCTGGATTATTTTGGCCATCTCAGAGTGTTACCGCTTGGCGGGTAAAGACCCACCGGCTGGCTTCCGGGCCCATTCTACCAGGGGTATGGCTGCATCTACTGCCCTGCAGAGGGGTGTTCCTATTCGCAACATCTGTGATGCAGCCACCTGGGCTTCAGTACACACATTTGTACGTCACTATTCCCTAGATTCCATCCGAGGACAGGATCTGGCCTTTGGCAAGGCGGTCCTTTGCTCTGCTATTTGATTGGCAATTCTAAATGTTGATTCTAAATTCTTTCCCTCCTTGCTCTGGTACTGCTTTGGGAGTCTGTCATAGATATGGAATACGTCGGAGGACCCAATCCCCTCGAAGAACAAGTTACTTTCTTACCTGGTAACGTTCTTTCGATGGGATGGTCCGACGACGTATTCCATATCTGACAGGTAATCACCACAACTGTGCTGCTTCGGAAACTTTTTTCTGCGTCCTGCGTCGATGCGCCAATCATCTCAGTTCCGAGTATCATCAGTTCCGAGTATCATCTCAGTATCATCTCAGTTCCAAGTGAATTCTTGGTAGAACTATTGGAAATTGCACTCACCAAAAACTTCTTTAGATTTAAGAATATGTACTATATGCAGATCAAGGGGACGGCAATGGGGGCATTGTTTGCACCCAATTATGCCACCCTGTATATGTGGGACTTTGAGGAATCCAACATCATGACAGACTCTAATCCTTTCAGATCATCTCTTAAACTATATGAGGTACATTGATGACATACTTATCATCTGGGACAGTTCAAACGGGGACCACAATGCTTTCTTTCTATGGATTAATAATTTAAATCCTAACTTGAAGTTCACCATTCAAACTAGTAACAAGGAGATCGCATTTTTAGACCTCTTGATTAAGGTGGATACAAATGTACTTGTAGTGGACCTTTACAGAAAGGAATCTGACAGAAATACTATATTGCACCATCAGAGCTTTCATGCCCAGTCCTTGAAATCTAATATTCCTTATGGTCAGTTCCTGAGGGCCAGGAGAAATTGCACCAAAGTAGAAGACTTTATTACGCAAGCTTGATTGATTGAGGAAAGGTTGATAGAGAGAGGCTATCCCAAGAGATTGCTTAAACAGTCACAAAACGTGCAAGATATCAGCACTGAGTTGTTCTTATGAGAAAGGACATCAAAGAAAGAAAGCTGGGAGAGGACCAACTAGTATGTGCCCTCACGTTCAATACTCAACACAAAATCAAGAAGATAATATCAAATCATTGGCACTTCAGCTTAATATGCTGAAGTTTGCCAAACCCATTTATGCTTTTAAGAGGTAAAAATATTAAGAACTGGGTATCTAAGGCTGACATAAATCATGTACAAGATAGTCAACCGACCACTGCCTCGTGGGGTATGCCACCCGTTATGGGACACTACCCGTGCGGTAATTGTTCAAATTGCCCCAGTAGTTCTGCCACTGCCACCATTAATATCCATGAAAGGGATTGGAAACTGAGGCATACCACCTGCCTTAGTGCCAATGTAATATATGCTATCATATGCCCCTGTAAGAAAGCTTACATTGGTAAGACAACTAGAGCATTAAAATTACATTTAAGCGAGCATAAATCTTAACGTCAGAACGGGTCAGCGGAATGCTCCGTTAACAATGCATTTTTTGGAACTGAATCATAGGCCAGAAGATTTGAAATGGTGGGCAGTTGAAAAAAGTGTTTGGCACTGATGCGTCCACCACCGCGCAGAAGGAACAATGGTGGATATACCACACCAACAGCCTAGATAGGGGCCTGAATCAACAGGAGGAATGGAATTGATTCCTCATTTCTCAGGGAGAAGATCGAGACTTTGTACAGCTGCCTCTTCCTCCCCCTTTCTTTGGCCGTTCTGTCAAATAGTCTTTTTCTCGCGTTCTAAGTCTTTTCTTCATGCCCTATGATATATTCGTTTGTATCTCTATGGGCGTAGAGGTCCCTTGGTCTTGAGGCCATTTATTGATAGACTCTTTGGCTCTTAGAATTCATACATTCATTTTTTGAATTCCATTGCATTGAATGCCTTATTGACTCGCAGTTTGCCAGTTAAACTGACTTTCTTGAAATACTATATTCTTTGATATGTTTTTGGAGTCCTTTTTCTAGCTCAGGACTCCTGTAATCAATGGCACATTTGCCGTGCTGGATGGTTTTCCATATTGGTCCGTCGTTTGTTTTCTCGATGTATTTCTGAAATAAAAGATGGACCGTGACTTATGCCGTCCAGCCCTCAGATGCTCGCGGATTATACTATTGGTTCGAGATGCTGTGAGTAAGGTAAACGGGTCGGCATTAGGCGACTGGTTGGTCACCTAAGCAGCTGCAAGTTTGCAACAAAGCTGATTCGATATGTTTATTTTCAGATCGCTACATAAGTGTGAATGTACGTGTCTCTTCGTTTCAGCGGCGCAGGCAGTGCCATGCTCGAGAAGAACTACATTTCTTCTTTCTTCTCCATGGCGGCATAGACAGCGCTGTTTCTTTTAAGGTAAGCGGGTCGGCGTTAGGCGACCGTTGGTTTTCCTAAGTAGCAGATATTCTAACTGAGCTTTTTTTATAACTGATCTGTTTTGTTTATTTACAGATCGCTATATGAGCGATTGTAGGCGTTTATCCGTGAAGAGCTACACCTTCTACTTCACTCTTGCTGACTAGGCAGTGTGTTGTCTGAGAAGATTTACGCTCTTTCGTCTTCACCGCTGCTGTATTGACAGCGCCATATCCTTTTGTGTGAACAAACAGTAAGCGGCGGAGTAGGGAGAGAGGACCACAAAATTGAAATTCTTTCCCCTGACCCGAACTAGGAACGGGTCAGCTTGGGAGACAAATTCGTGGAACAAAGGTATATATTGTCTATACGTATATTTTCTATACGTCTGTTCCGCTTAGAGAAACTAATATGGGTAGTCAGTGTTGTCTGTTACTGATATTGAAGTCTCTGTTGTTCCGTGTTTTTGTCTTAGATTTTTTCTTTTGGGTGGCTTAGACACACACCAGAGGCTACTGGAACACAAGCCAATAGGCGAACCAAATGGGGTTTGCCGGTATGATTCCACTTTAAACTGTTTTCTGAAGCATGTCTCAGTGCGGGGGGGGGGGGGTGTGATTTAGAATTTGTTTTGCACAAAGGGTATGTGCTGATGATTAGGAACATGGGAGTAATTTTACCCCTTTTGAACCCTGGAGCCCCTAACGAAATTAGGGCTTTGATGGGTACATGAAACTAGACCGATTTGGCTGGTTGTGGTTTCTTCTAAATTGGCTGCACTAGGCTCAGTTTTAAACATTTAATTATGTTTATAAGACCGTGGACAAAGGGATTTCCACGTGGACTTAGAGATGGATTTGTTCTGTCTGCTAATGTCTGGTTTATATTGTTAGAGAGGTAAACTGACAGAAGGTTGGCAGCAGTATGTATTTTAAAATAATGTTTCGATTGTTTTTAGAATGTTAATGTTCATCCAATCCTGATGAAGACATACTCTGTCAAGTCGAAACTATTTACCAACCAGGAAGCCTTTTTTGTAAAGAAGATCGATACTTTTGGACACCAATAGTCGATATTTTGTCTGGAATTAACTGTTATCAACTATGATAGGTCGTTTGAAACCATTAATAGCATAATGGAAAAGAATTGTATTTCTTGTAACATCTTAGCACATTTATATTTTTTAGATATTCAATTATTGAGTGAATGTATGAATGCATGATTAGTAAAATGTTTTTTAAGAATTGATTAAAAGGTTCTATGTATTTTTTATACAAATTTAAATAAAATGAAAATGATTTGATCCTTACATTCTCCAGCATGGGGTCTGGCATGGATTCACATGCTCATGAATATTCCCCGTTGTCAGGCTGGGAATCCTCGGTAAAGAAAAAAAAAACCATCAGTTTCGTTTCTGATCTGTCTTTCGTAGTAATAACCAATCACTGGTCTCTGCGTCATACTGACCACAGCCAATGACTGCCCTCTACCTAAGCACCGCCTCTGGCAGCCATCTTCAGATTTTTACCGCACGTTCATGTGTTGGGATCCTCGTGCTATTGCTCTCGAGCGTTAGTGCTATTTTTTTCACGTTTTTTCTCAAAAAAACTTCGTTTTTTCGGTCAAAAGAGCCTCAAGCTCCACCGACTCTCCATCCGATCAACGGGGACCCGTGTCGGATTCGTCTGCGCCCCTCAAGGGTGAAAATTTCGTCGAGCTACGCTTTTGGAGGACTCCAGAAGTTTCTCAGGCCCGGACATGGCCCAGGAGAAGGGAAGCTCGACGGCCGGAAAGCTGTTCAGGATCTGCCCTGGATGCCAGCTGCAGAACGTCTTTAAGGAGGACGAACACTCCTTTTGTCTCTACTGCTTACATGAGGACAAGACACACGTGGAGAAGGACTGTGCGTTTTGCGGCAACATGTCGGAGCGGACCATGAAGGACCGCCATCAACGTCTCGCCAACTGGCTGGAAGGGAAGAGCCCGTCAGGCGAGAAGAAGAGGAAGAAATCCGAGCGGTCTTCTAAGACCTTTGAGGACGCCCCGGCGACGGGGGTCCAACACAAGGCCAAGCACCGCGAGTCCGGCCCCCCTGTGCCTCCGGGCGCAGCCTACCCCGGACTCTGTCGTCTCCGCGGCGGCCAGCCAGGAAGAAAGCGGGGGGGGGGGTGCGGCCTCCACATCGACTTCCCCACCGGACGAGGAGGGAAAGAAATTGGACGCTATGGGACGCAGGGTCATCTCGTCTGCAGCGACGACGATTAAAGCGGCCAACGCCTTGGCTATCGTGGCCCGCTACGACAGGGAGCTATGGTACAAACTGGCTCCCCTGCTGGACTTCCTACCGGACGACAAGAGGGCGGATGCCCTGGAGATCCTACAGGAAGGCGAGGTGGCGTCGGACCACGCCATCACTATTGCGATGGACATCGCCGACACTGGGTTTCGCCAGTTGGGCAACGGCGTTTGCCTTAGGCGGCGTGGATAGCTCAAGGCTACGGACTTCCGTCAAGACGTACAGACCAGAGTCCTGGACATGCCGTTCGATGGGAACAACCTGTTTGGGAAAACAGTGGACGATTCCCTTCAGGCCATTAAAGCGGACACTGAGACGGCCCGAGCCCTTGGGGTTCTGCAGCAATGACGGACGCCCTTTCGGAGCAGCGGAGGCAAGGGCGCCTCCAAAGGTTCCGGCGGCGGTTTCTCCACCTACCGTCAAGCGGCCCGCTCGTCGTCTCAAGAGGCCTACAGAGGACGAGGCAAGTCTGGCGGACCCCGCCGTCGTCGCCAAGGAGGTCAAGGCGGCAAAGCCTCGTCGAAACAGGATTGAACCGGCCATGGGGTCGGGCCCCCACCGAAGCACCCCGGTGGGAGGCCGGCTGGCGAGCTTCGTCAGCGTGTGGGAGTCCATCTCCACCGACCGTTGGGTGCTGGACGCCTTAGCCCGGGGCCACGCGCTAGAGTTTCAAAGAAGGTGCCCGCGCGTCCCCCCCCCCCCCCGTGGCCAGGAAAGAGCTTCACGTCCCTCAGCTTCTCCTGGAGGTAAAGGCGATGCTCAGGAAGGGCGTCATCGAACTCGTCCCAAAGAGGCTTCGGGGCTCCGGAGTTTACTCGAGATACTTCCTCGTGAAGAAGAAGACGGGAGGATGGCGCCCCATCCTAGACCTACGACGCCTGAACAAGTTCATCAAGGCGCAGAAGTTCCGGATGGTCACCCTCCAGCACGTCCTGGGGCAGCTGGAGGAAGGAGACTTCCTGTCGTCGTTGGATTTGGAGGATGCCTACTTCCATATTCCCATCCTAAAGGGGCACCGAAAATTCCTCAGGTTTGTGGTCCAAGGGCGTCACTACCAGTTCAAAGCCCTCCCCTTCGGACTACGGTCGGCACCCAGGGTATTCACCAAGTGCCTTGCACCGGTGGCGGCGCAGCTGCGCCGCGAGGGGATCCACGTCTACCCCTACCTGGACGACTGGCTCATCCGAGCCAAGACGAGGGAGCTCGCCGTGGAGCACACGGCAAGGACCGTCCAACTTCTCACGGTCCTGGGATTCTCTGTGAACTACGCCAAGTCCCACCTGGTACCCGCGCAAAACGCACTGTTTCTGGGAGCGAAGCTCGACACAGTGTCCCTTCTGGCCTCCCCGTCGGAGGAAAGGACCAGGTCCATTCTGGGCAAGGTACAGCGGATGTTGGTTTCCGACGCGGCCAAGGTGAGGTCCATCAAGTCCCTCCTCGGAATGATGTCTTCTTGCATCTACCTCATTCCCATGTGCAGGCTCCGGATGCGCCCGTTGCAGGAGTTCCTGGACGCGCGCTGGATCCAAACGACGGGCCGCTTCGAGGAGAGGATCACACTCGAGAGTTTCCGCCGAGCGGTCCGGTGGTGGGGCAACCGCGCGCATCTGACGGCGGGCATGGACTTCCAGACCACCAGGAGACAGTGACCACGGATGCCTCCCTGGAAGGGTGGGGAGCGCACACCGAAAATCTGCACGCGAGAGGCCTTTGGCTCCCGACGGAGAAGTCCCTCCATATCAACGTCCTGGAGCTCCGTGCAGTGTTCTGGGCCCTCAGGTCCTTCCTTCCGTCCTTCAAGGGCAAGGTGGTGAGGATCTTCACCGACAACACCACCACCATGTTTTACATCAGGAAACAGGGCGGAACCAGGTCTCCAGCGCTGTCCAAGGAGGCGCAGGACCTGTGGCATTGGGCCGTCGCCCAAAGGATGTTTCTGGTGCCGTTTCATCTGGCAGGGATAAAAAACACCATCGCCGACTCACTCAGCAGGGAGCTGCGCTCGTGCCACGAGTGGGAACTACGGCAGGATCTAGTGGATCGCCTCTTCCGACGGTGGGGCACACCCCAGATCGACCTGTTCGCGACGGCGACGAACTCCAAGTGCCGGAGGTTCGCCAGCAGGTTTCCCCAGGCGAGGAGCATGGGCGATGCCTTCTCGTTCCCCTGGGGGGGCCTGTTCCTCAAGCGTTCCCTCCTTTGCCACTGCTAATCCGGCTCGTCAACCAGCTCAAGAGGTCGCGGTGCAGGATGATCGTCGCACCTGCGTGGCCGAGGCAGATATGGTTCCCGGACCTTCTGGACGTGTCAGCGTCCCCGCCAATCAAGCTGCCGGTGGACGCGGATCTACTCTCCAGGGAAGGAGGCGCCATCCTCCACCACAACCCGAAATCGCTTAACTTGCAGGCCTGGCTCCTGCCGCGCTAGAGTTTGGAGGATACGACATACCGGCCGACTGCAGAGAGGTTCTTGCAAAGGCCAGGGCGTCCTCGACTCTTAAATGCTACGGACACAAATGGAAGAGGTTCTCTGTCTGGTGCCACGCATAGAAGATTAACCCTCTACGGATTACGGCTCCCCAAGTACTGCCGTACCTGCTGACGCTGGCCAAAGCTGGACTGGCACATGCGTCCATCAAGATTCATCTTGCTGCGATCTCCCGATACACCAGAACCACGGGCCGGACGTCCTTGTGGTCTCATCGTCTGGTGAAAGAGTTCATGAAGGGACTGTTCAGATCGTTCCCGCCGGTGAAGGCGCCGGCCCCGGCGTGGGAGCTCAACGTGGTGCTGACCAAGCTCATGGGACCTCCGTTCGAGCCTCTGCACTCGGCCCCGTTGAAGTTTCTGTCGTGGAAAACAGCGTTTCTTGTGGCCATCACCTCCGCACGATGGGTGGGAGAGATCCAGGCCCTTTCCTGCAAGGCCCGTACTTGACTTTTCACGACACGAGCGTAGTGCTCAGGACGCACCCCTCCTTCATGCCCAAGGTACCGTCGGACTTCCATCTCAACGAACCCTTGGTGTTGCCTGTGTTCTTCCCGTCGCCTTCGTCGCCGGCTGAGAGGACTTTGCACTCGCTGGATGTGGCTAGAGCGCTGAAGTTCTACGTGGACCGCGCGAAGTGTTTTCGGAAGACGTCACAACTCTTTGTGAATTTTGGACCTGTCAATCAGGGGAAGGCTCTCTCGAAGGCTTCCATTTCCAGATGGCTCTCCGGCTGTATCATGTACTGTCATCGGTTGGCAAACCGACCGCTGCCTGGCCGTCCGAGAGCCCATTCCACCAGAGCGATCGCAGCTACCACGGCGTTCCTTTCTGGTGTGCCCCTGCTGGACATATGCAGGGCTGCTACGTGGAGGTCGACGCACACCTTCACGAAATTCTACTGCGTCGATCGGGATTCCAGGGAGGAGTCCAGGGTCGGCCAAGCAGTGCTGCGCAACCTGTTCGCCTGAGGTGAGCCTGGTGAGGAGGTAAGATGCTTAATGTTGAGTTTGATGTAATGCTTAATGTTGAGCCTTTGCCACCTCCCGTGGTTGTGCATGTGTGTACTGCTATGTATTCTTTATTCATGAGCATGTGGATCCATGCCAGACCCCATGCTGGAGAAGGAACAAGTTACTTACCTGTAACTGTTGTTCTCCAGCATGGGTCTGGCATGGATTCACATGCGAACCCTCCCGCCTACCCCTCTGCGGCTCTTAACTTGGTCATACTGCCACTTCACGTGCTTCCAAATCTGAAGATGGCTGCCAGAGGCGGTGCTTAGGTAGAGGGCAGTCATTGGCTGTGGTCAGTATGACGCAGAGACCAGTGATTGGTTATTACTACGAAAGACCGATCAGAAACGAAACTGATACTGGTTTTTTTTTTCTTTACCGAGGATTCCCAGCCTGACGGGGAATATTCATGAGCATGTGAATCCATGCCAGACCCATGCTGGAGAACAACAGTTACAGGTAAGTAACTTGTTCCTCCTTCTGCCTTCCTTCTTCGTTTTCTCTCGTTCTCCTGGTACCACTGTTCTATTATATGCCCATGGTGATTCCCCACCCCTTGATTTTTAGTTGTAATTAGGCCTCTCAAACATAGGAATTCCGGCGATCATAGTATAATTCTCGTCGTTGGAGTAGTACTCAACCCCTCAACTAAAACCCAGGACCTTGAATAAATTGTAATATCCCATTGTGAGTTGTTACCCCTCTGATAGGACTGGAAATCATCATGCACAACAGAGGCATCCCTTCACATGCCTAATCCATTGGGAACACTCTTGATCTTCAAACTGCCCAGCTATTAGTCTTGGTACATTAGTCATGACCACACTAGGGCGACTGTCCCTTGCCTCAATGTGCTCTTACTACTTTTGTGACACGAACAATGGGATTCCTTATTGGCGTCAAATTAGAGCCTGTCATGGGAATACCCTTCCATATATTACCTGTGGAACTACCCTTGCATAAATTAACAGACTTTGGGGTCTCTGTAGGGCCCTTACTAACAGTGTTTTGTGGGGTTTTAAGGCCATAGGGTTGCTTTGTTCCACAAGGTTTCGTATAATTTTCCCAATTTCCACATTTAGGATGTTAAGCAAATTAATCATGCTATCCAATTTAGTGGCCATAGTGTCTCTTGCTGATTCAGCCATTGGATCTGTGTGGGAACTTATACATGGAGTTTTACTACTGTAGTCAAGAACTGGAAAAAAGAACTGTCTGCTTGCTGTGCACTACATTGGCCCAAGGTGCTTCTGTTGTACCGGGGCTTTAGTCTTATGTTTTCCTTTTAACTGTGTCCTTCCTTTACCTTGTATAGCTTGTCCAGAGTAAGGTTCTCCTGTTAAGCCTAGAATAACCCCAGGGATTCCTGTTTTATAGGGGGCCGTGCTGAGGGAAGCTGTTCGTCTTAGAGGGTCCGAGCGATTTGTGGTTGGAATTGTAATTAAAGTTTGTTTCCCACCATTTGGAATTACCTTTCCCTTTAGAACCCTGAGTTGTTGCTACGGGAGCCTTGGAACTAGTTTTGGATGTCAAAGAAGATTACCCCTGCTGTATTCTATTAAAGACTAGGAGACGAGCACTATGCTTCATCTTCATTTATTTCCAGTCTCCTGAAGCTCTGTGCTACAGCTCTGCTTTCAGCTATTCTTCTGATCTTCCCCTATGAAACAATAGAATAGGAGATTTTAGGGTGGTGGCTATGTAGTGTACTCCCTAACATAATGCGATACCATTTTGGACAGTACAATACTCGGGTGGGAATTTAATGCTCGCCTCCTAGTCTTTAATAGAATGAATACTCCCTGTGCAGCTAGCAGGGGTAATGTTCATTCTATGACAAGACTGGAGGCGAGAATTATGCTTGTTTCCCCAGCACCGTTCCCGCTAGACTCTCAGCTGGCTTAAAATAAAACTCTTTAAATGTACGATCACTTGACCAGTCTGCTGCTAGCATGATTTCACTTAATGGTACTCGGGCTCTCGCGGCTCTCGAAGCCATCGCTTCTCTCACTGAATGAGCCCCATACATGCCCACATTCACTCCTCATTCCACGCTGCCTGCATAATCTCCTTGACCCATCTCGCGAGGGTAGCTGATGTAACTGCATGATAGGGCTTCCTGCGCGCTATTAATAGCTGTGTAGTACTTACTGTCCTATTCTCCACCGTCCTAATCTCGTACTCTTTAATGCATCGTGCTACGCACCATTTCATATTGCTTGGAAAATACGGATAATGGACTGTAGTAGTCCCTGTCTTGGTCCTCTTGACTATAGAGAAAGTCACCCCTTCCAGCCCAAAGGACCGCCTGTTAATCTCTAGGGCTCTAACGTCTGACACTCGTTTACAGGAGATTAAATATAGCAACATAGCTAGCTTACCTGATAACTGTTTGAGAGAGGTACTTATCTGTTGGCCAATCTGATAAGCAGTGTAATACTATAGACACGTCCCACGTCATACTATACCTGGGCTCAGGTGGAACTCTGAATCTCGCACCTCTGATGAGCCTCACTACTGCCGGATGGTCTCCTGCCGGAACGCCTTCTATTGGCTTGTGTCCTGCTGATATTGCTGACCTGTACACTCCTATTGTATGGAAAGCTCTCCCGTTCTACAATAAGTTTGCTAGGAAATGCAGAATTTCCACTACAGGTGCTGATACGGGATGAACACTTCTGTTCTTACACCAGCTTGTCCATTTTGCCCATGCTGCGTCATAGCTCCTCCTAGTGGATGGCGCCCAGGATTCAGCAATGAGCTGTGCAGCATGCGCTGAAATTCCTGGCAGTGCCCAACGTTTCCTGATATCCTGCACGTGGCTAGCGGGAGTGTCCCTCTCACTCTCAGGATGACACGACCCAGCTGGGTCCGTGAGCAGTCGCTCTCCTTTGGGGAGTGTTAGGGAGAATTCTCTGTTTAGGCTGAATTTCCTAACCTAGTGAGTCCCCCAGCAGCTTTGCTGGATTTTTGGGGTTTATTTTTTTCTCCTGCCAAGAGTGAGACTCTTCTACCCTCACTCTTGGACATGACTTGAGTGTTTCTGTGACTTACTATGTGCTTATGGGCTATGGGGTATTTTTTCCCATAGGCTATCATTGGTTTTTGAATGTGTTACACAGCACCCTCAGTGCAGTAACACAGGGGTGTCATAGAGACCCCCAAACATAGACTCCACACCCTGGGACTGACTACTGTCTCCCTGGGTCTGTAAAGTCACCATTGACTTTACTAGTCTTAACTTAGGAACTTAACCAGTACAAACCATCATACTGTGGAAGTACTGGTAGGGGCAATTAGATTGCCCTTGGGTCCGTTGTCGAGGGGGTACTGTCCCGTCCCCCCTCGCCGAGTTTCTGGCTGGTGGCAGTGGATACCACGGAAATATTCCACCGGAATATTTCCCAATGGGATTTCCCATTGATTTTAATGCACCACTTTTTGGTGCAATGTTAAAGATACCGCCGGTTTATTTATTTAATATAAATTCACCGGTTGGGATTTTTTGCCAGAACTTGCCGCCAAAATGGCGTCTAGGTTCATTTCAGTAACCCTGAACCCGAGTCGAGCCTTTGTTCCACTTTTGGCGGGCTTCTGCACAGAAGCCCTCCAAAGTGGTGCCATTCTGTCTGGATACCACAGGGGGTGTGGGAGGGGGTTTAGGCACCCTGGACTGAGTTGCCTTGCCAACTCATGTCGCACTCTGGTGTGATTGGCCCAGGTGGTGAGCCACCCCGCTCACCATTTAGCATGTTTGAGTGACAGCTAGGCTGTATGAATGGGGGTTTGCTCCATAAAAGCAGGGTTTTTGGGACTGGTTCTTCAGAAGTCGCCACAGGACCTAAGAAGCCGAAGAGGGAGAAGCCGAGCCGACCTGCCAAGACGACACCACCAGTGCAGCCCTGCGGAAGCGTCTCACCACTTTTTCCGACGACAGAGAAGATCTCCCGCCGGAGAGTCTTCTTCCCTTGACTGGTGGGGACAACCAGTTTCTGCCTCCTTTTCGCCGCCCTGAAGCATCTCGTGGCCGCTTTACATGTGCCAAGCACCCCGGCAACCGGGATACCACTTTTTACCTCAACCGCGAAAGAGGGGTAACATCCTTTTAACCGGAAAAACTCCACGGCTGGTTTCTTCCCTGGTAGTGCAACGACCTCCAGCTTTCCTCCACGACTAGATCTTCTCCTCCTCTGGACGATGCCGTGACTTGCACCCACTACCAGGAACAACTGCCACCGCTGGAGGATCCTTTCCATTTTAAGGTACCGTGTTCCGCCCGGCTTCCCTTGCCACCGATTGTACGGGGTAGATTTAACCCTCGGCTCTCGACCCTGGGTAAGCATGGGACACCATAAATAAACTTTTCTTAACTGAGAAAACCCTTTTCTACTCACCTGTAAAGACTTGTGACATTGTGTGATCTTGGGCATCTTTTCGCCTGGCTTTCCCTAGAGTGGGCCTGGCAACCGAACTTCCTTGCTCCTCAATAGACTGCCTTGCTAAACTTACTGTGAATCTCTGAAAAGTGTTTTACCTTGCTGTTTTCATTATTTCTGCCTTTTCCCTCCCTTTTTAACTAACTTGTTGGAGTGCCATCTAACAAGCGCTCACCTCTGTTTGGAAATAAGTGGTGTTAACTTAGACTTGTCCAACAAATAACTAGGGATGTACATATAAGTAATAGTGACTGTGTTTTGACTTAATTACCTTTTCTGTGCTAGTGTAATTTATGAGTGTCTTTTAAATAAATAATTATATACTTTTACACCTAGCTCTGGTCAGTGTTTGCTTGTACTACTGTGCCTCTGTACCTATTATGTATGCTCTGTATACTGCCTAACTCTTCTTGAGGGAAGTCTGACTGCTCAGCCACAGCTACCAGGTAAATCTGGGTGGTACAGACTGCTACCAAGTGGGTTTACTACCAAACACCTGTAGCCTTAAATCTTTTGCAGTGGTCCCAGAGGGAACTGCACAGGTTTCTGTCTAACAGGGAGGACTCTGGGTATGTCTGTCATTAGTTCCATTAACTTTGGAAACCACACTTGTGACTTCCACAAAGGCGCTACTAATACCAACTCCGCTTTCTCGCTCCAACATTTCGCTAGAACTCCGCTCCCCCCCCCCCCCACTTTGTGATGTTGAGCATAGTGCGGGCCTCCTGTCTACTCTTGCAGGAACGCATCGGTTCCTTGCGCTCCCGGATCCAGCCTCCAGTTGTAGTAGAGGCTCCTCTGTGCATTGAGCCGGGAAGCGAAAAGGTCCATTTGTAATGGTCCCCATCTCGTGTTCAGCCTCAAACACTGCTGGATCCAGTCTCCAATCGCTGGAGTCTGTCAGGTACCGAGAGTTCCAATCTGCTACTAAGTGCAGTGTGCCCGGCAGGTACTCTGCTGTCACTGATGTCTCTGATCGTAGGCAGAAGTGCCACAGGTCTTTCACTAGCTCTGCTAGCATCTTGGACCTCGTACCGCCTAAATGGTTGATGTATTGCACTGCTGATATGTTGTCCATCTTCAGCAGAACACACGTTTTTACTCTTCCTCTTGTGAAGACCTTGATCGCGAACGATCCTGCTAGGAGCTCCAGACAGTTTATGTGAAGGCGAAGCTCCTCTTCGCTCCACTTGCCCCCGGTCTGTAGAGTCCCACATCTGGCTCCCCAGCCTGTCTGGCTGGCGTCTGATTCTATTATCAGATCCGGCTTGTCTCCGATTATGGCTCGCACATTCCAAGCATCCATATTCTTTAACCACCACTCTAGCTCTGTAATGGAGTCTTGATCTAGGGGTACCTGTTGATGGTACTTCAGACCCTGTTGTAGATGCTTTATCTTCAACCTCTGCAGTGCTCGGTAGTGCAGGGGGCCTGGAAATATGGCTTGAATAGATGCTGCTAGTAGCCCAACTATTCTTGCCAATGTTCTGAGAGATACTTGCTGTTTTTCTAAGCATACTCTGATCTCTCTCGATGTCGTTTATATTCCGAGCTGGAAGCTCTGTCGCCCACTTGGTGTCTAGAACAAATCCTAGGAAGTCTAATCTCTGCGCTGGTGTGGTATCTGACTGATCTGTGTTCACTAGGAATCCTAGTGAGATCAGAAGATCCTGCACCCATCTCGTTTGGTACACTAATACCTCTCGATCTTCTGCTAGGAGTAAGAGATAGTACAGGTAAATGATCAGCCTTCTCCCTGATCGCTGCTGCCACTGGCTTCATCAGCTTCGTGAATGCCCAGGGTGCAGAAGCAAGTCCGAAAGGCACTGTTTTGAATTGCCAGAATTGTTTTTGCCAGCGAAAAGCTAGGAATGGTCTGTACTCCTCGAGTACAGGAACTGTAAGGTAAGCGTCCTTCAGATCTAAACGCGTCAGCCTGTCTCCTTCTCTTAGGGAGTCTCTGAGCTGATGGATGCCCTCCATCTTGAAGTACCGATATATAATCCAGCCGTTCAACTCTTTGAGATTTATAACTGGGCGTACCTTCTCTTTCCTGTGCACCACAAACATATTGCTCACAAACCTCGGGGTGGTCTCGCATTTCTCTATCGCCTGCTTGCTGGCTAGCTGCGCTATCTCGCTGTCTATTCATGCTTGTTCCGCTTGCGCTAATTTCTGACTCTGCGGTCTGCTCCGCTGGACCAGGGCCTCCATGAAATCTAGCTGTAGACCTCTGCCGGTCTAAAATATCCAGGAATCGCTTGAAAGCTCGCGCATTTCTCTAAAAACATGCGCGTCCTCCCCCCTACTGGAGGATACTGAATCGCTCTCACCTGGTGTGAATCCTTGAACTCGTCCTGATCCTCTGGACCTGCAGCCCCTCGGGAATCTCCCTCGGGACGGGAAGAATGTGTCCTGACTCTTATTTTCCCAGTATTGCGCTCTGGGATCTTCTCCCTCCTTGGTTGCGACCGGCTGCACGACCCCTGAAGCGGCCGGTCCCTCCAAAAACTCTACTTGGGAATATTTTGCGGATCGATGCTTGTGCCTTTTCTAGTGAAGCGTATGTTCCGACAAACCGGCCCATCTCCTTCCCAAAGGTCTCTCCAAACAGGAGGCCCTGGGCTCCTTCTCACACTTAATATGATGACAAATCGCTAAGCTTCAAATCTATCTTGAGTAGTAGACCTTTTCTCCTTTCTGACGCGATGGCACAATTCGCGTTCCCGAGAAGACAGACTGCCCTCTGGGCCCACCCAGCGAGAGCTTCAGGGTCAACTTCTCCTTTGTCTTTTGCCCTTTCTGCGAGGTCCATAATTTTTGCGAGAGGCCCTGCTAAGTCCAACACCTTCTCCTGGCAGCTTTTCCAGGACCTATCAATACCCTTGCGGAGGTCTTTGCTTGTTTTTGACACGAAGGTCAGCATCTTTGGATCAAGCTCGGGTGCTTCTGCTACTTTCTCTGGGAGGTCTGGTCGCGGGCACTCCGCTCGTAGGTGCTGTCTCACCTCTTTGTCTAGTGGTTTTCGCAGTCTTGCTGCCATATATTGAGCTACTGGGGGCGGGGGGATGGTTGCCCCCTCGGATTCCAGATGCTGTCCGGGTTGAACATATAATCTTGAGCTTCCAGGAGATGCTTCTCCTTCCGCGCTCTTACCCCCACTGGGTCTCGCCCAGTCATCTTCCTCGGCCTCTTCCCCTTTGGAGGCCTGATCCTCTATCTGCTCCTCTTCCGAGCCTGGGTCTTCTCCTGTGTTGTCATCCCCTGGAGAGGGGGTCATAAGGTCTGGCACCACTTGACGCTGTAGATAAGCCTCCTTTAGCTTTGCAAAAGCGTCAGTCACCTCTGGGGCCTTTTCTACCGCCTCTTCCAAAGAGCCCCGGGGGTCGTCAGAGGATTTCCTCTTGAGGGCTATCTTACTACCCTTATGTCCCTGTTTCAAGGGTTCTGTGGGCGTGCACTTAAAGTCCTTGGTGCTGTTACTGGGCTGCGAGAGCATAGCCTCCAATGTCTCCAGCCTCTCCTGCAGGGGTCTGACCCCTTCTGCTACTGCATCAATCAGGGAGCTTCCCAGCACTAGTTTAAAACTGGCACCGAGGTCCTTCGACTGCTCCTCCTCGCTCCATTCGAATTGTGACATCTCTGTGCTGTACAGTGTGCCCAAATACCTGAATCGGGTGTCTTAGCTCGCCCACGGCTCCTTCTTGATGATTCTGCAATAGATCTTTTTTTAAATTATTTTTTATTTCTTCAGTGGCTACACCCTTGCCTGCACTCTGTCTTCAGGCTTCTGCGAGGGTCCTTGCTTCAACTCCGCCAATCTTTTGCTGCTCAATAACAGGTGGGATGCTGCTTCCTCGTGTCTGCTTGTAAAATATATACGGTGCTCGCGATTGTTATGACCACTTAGATCTTCACATTAAATACTGCTGGGACTCGTTCGGGAGAACGTTATGATCCGGCGTGCTCATCTTAACACACCGTCGCTTAAAAGCGACTTTTACTTGCGGCGCCACTGGCTCGCTTAGACTCCTCCCACCCGCGGGCGGGGGCTCGAGCCTCGTAGCACTGAGCTCGCTCTGCGTTCGCGGCTACTCCGCCCACCCGAGGGTGGGCGTGCTGCCGCGAGCCCCCTCTGGGCCTCAAAGGCGCGCTGCATCTCTCACGGGCGCCGGCTCTTCCTTCCCAAGGGTGGGGGCCGGGCCTCGCGGGTGCCTCTGATGCAAAGAAGTCCCCGAGGCCGGCTAAACCCCTGCTGTGCCAGGAATGCAACACGGGGCTGCTGACCTTGCGGACGAAACTCCTGCCGGTGTGACACACCAGAACGCTCACGCGACTAATCCTCGTACTGCCTCTCACTGAAGATGGCTAAATCATTACGCAAACGCGCATCTGAGAAGGAAATTCTAAGTCTAGCTACGCTTCCGCTAGGCTTTCTTTTTCACATATACAATGTGCTTTCATCATTAATGACTAAAGTTAACATTAAACCTATTCAACTCAAATTCCTTTCAGTTCACACTGACATACAGAGAGGGAAGAAAAAAGGTACTTATCTTCTTGGAGAGCAGTAAAAGAAGAGGAGTCCAAGCACAGGAAGTGGATTGTGACTGGTTGAGAGGACATGGACTACAGAGACTCATGGATTTTGTAGTTTAAAAAAAAAAGGAAAAGTTTTGTTCACTTTTCAAAAATGTATGAGTCTTGTTCTACTGCTGAAGAGTAGAAATAAATTAAGATGAAGCATAATGCTCGCCTCCAGTCTTGTCATAGAATTTGGATACAGGTCCAGGCTTGCTAAGACTTGGAGCTTCATTATATATCTCGATAATGTCCACCCCCTCGAATCCCAAGAGTGTTGAAGTATTTTTAATGGGGGAAAAACATACTTCTTACCGCCCTCTTGTCCCGCGAGGTGGGGCACTTCAAAAGGTGACAGCAAATCCACCTTTTTTGCCTGCCTTGTTGGGAAACCGGAAGAATTTAGTTTGAGTTGGATCATGGTCCCAGAAATCTAAGTCTACGTTATCGGATGAGACAGCACATTTTGATCTTAAACTCTGGGGGCACTTTCCAGTTAGACAGTAGCTGTACCTGCCCTTCCTCCCCTGGTTTTACTTTCTCTCGTTTTGGATCGTCAACTACATCAATAACCTCCATGTCCTGCAAAAAACCCTTAATCGGAGATTAAATTATTAACCTCACTAAGTGGTTCCAACATTTCCGATATTTTAGATTGCGTTGCACCCTTGGGGAATAATAATTTAGTGCTACAAACCCTCAGGTATCTGAGCGCTGCTTATTACCCACGGTGTTTGGTGCTCATTTATCGACCTCAGAAGGATGAAAGGCGGAGTTTGGCTCTGCACGGGTACCAAAGCGAGCGATCTACTCGCTGTGGTATTTGACCGGCTATTGCCCCTCTGCTTTCCTTTTTGCCATTAGCCTCGCAATGGAAAATGCAGAAGCATTTGAGAGGAACTCTGTGCCTACACTATTGCTAAATGCCCAAAATGTTTCTAATTATGTACAAACCACGCGATTTATTGCATGTTTTAGAAGGATTGTGCAAAGTATGCCTAAATAACATAACCCAGATGGATTTAACCCGTCCCCGAGCAACCCCCCAACTTGGCTAACCACTTAATAAGCAGACTATGCAATGTATCTGCCAATAACTAAAGATAAAAGAATGTTGCTAACTAGGATGCTTAAGTCATAAATACACACATCAAACAGTAATAAACAAATATGATGGACAGCATAGCCGGAACAATTCAATTAAACGCTCGGTTGGACTTCAGGTTAGTTAAGCTATTCAATTTGCAATGATGGGCATACGCCAATAAAAGTTGAAGATTAAAATCGAAGGCAGATGCAACACGGGGAAGCAGTAAGTTGTCCAGCCTCGGGAGCGAAGAACACCCGACTGGCTCAAGGGGCACACAGTCCGACTCCTCCCCTTTGCTCCCCTTACTCTATAAAAGTCACCAGCAGCACTACTTTCGTCCCTTTGGGATGCCGCTATAAACTTGTGCTGAAGGCTTGTGCTTGGTGGAGATGAAGTGCCCTTAGGTTCTTGGAAGAGTAAACCCCTCCCGTTGTGCGAAATAGTGAGTTACCCATTGTAACAGAGCTTTGCATCAAAGAAAAGCAATATGTCAAACCGTAATTGGGGAGCACAGTGCAGGGTTTGAAGGTGTTTTCGTGTCCTTATCCTTGGTTCTTCACGTTCTCCAGCATGGGGTCTGGCATGGATTCACATGCTCATGAATATTCCCCGTCAGGCTGGGAATCCTCGGTAAAGAAAAAACCAGTATCAGTTTCGTTTCTGATCTGTCTTTCGTAGTAATAACCAATCACTGGTCTCTGCGTCATACTGACCACAGCCAATGACTGCCCTCTACCTAAGCCCCGCCTCTGGCAGCCATCTTCAGATTTTTACCGCACGTTCATGTGTTGGGATCCTCGTGCTATTGCTCTTGAGCGTTAGTGCTATTTTTTCATGTTTTTTCTCAAAAACTTCATTTTTTTCGGTCAAAAGAGCCTCAAGCTCCACCGACTCTCCATCCGATCAACGGGGACCCATGTCGGATTCGTCTGCGCCCCTCAAGGGTGAAGATTTCGTCGAGCTACGCTTTTGGAGGACTCCAGAAGTTTTCTCAGGCCCGTCCCGGACATGGCCCAGGAGAAGGGAAGCTCGACGCCCGGAAAGCTGTTCAGGGTCTGCCCTGGATGCCAGCTGCAGAACGTCTTTAAGGAGGACGAACACTCCTTTTGTCTTTACTGCTTACATGAGGACAAGACGCACGTGGAGAAGGACTGTGCGTTTTGCGGGAACATGTCGGAGCGGACCATGAAGGACCGCCATCAACGTCTCGCCAACTGGCTGGAAGGGAAGAGCCCGTCCGGCGAGAAGAGGAGGAAGAAATCCGAGCGGTCTTCTAAGACCTTTGAGGACGCCCCGGCGACGGGGGTCCAACACAAGGCCAAGCACCGCGAGTCCGCTGGCACCGGGAGCGCCGAACGGTCGGGCTCTACGGGCGCCAGGCAGGGCGCACCCTCCCCGGTACCATCAACCACGAGCCAACGCTCTGGGTCGGGTAAGAGGAAGGCCGAGCACCCGGCGAAGCTCCTGGAGAGGCCCCGGTCGAGCTTGAAGGCCCCATCGGAGGGGGAGCGAGGCAGTGTCCCCCCCTCAAGGATAAGGCGGTGAGCGCACCTAAGGTGGTGAAGGCCTTAATCCATCCGGCCAAGGCCTGTATCGAGACTGTCGCGGCGGCCCTGGCTCAGGCTGTGGAGGCTACGCCAGTGGTGGCGACCTCGGGGCTCAGAGTCTCCCTGCCACCTCGGAGGGAGTCCTCTTTTATGCCCATCGATAGGACCCCCGTGAAATCTCTGGCGGAGAGGAAAAAGGGGGGGGGGCAGGGTGTCGTCGACTTTGCTTCAACCTCGGAGGAAGAGCTGATCGAGGTCTTAAGCCACGGCCTCGGCGTGGAAGAAGACCGGCCCGTCGGGATGGATCCCGATGCGGGTGACGACATCGCCGAGGGCGCCGACGGGGCCCCTGATCGCCCGGCGGATTCCCCTCTGCCAGCGCCGCAAGACAACTCGGCGGCCATTTTGTTGGCTATACAGTCCTTATGCACGGGGATAAGGACGAGACTACCGTTGCCAGCGGAGGAACCACTCCCGTCGGGGGACCCAGAACCGGGACCTTCTGGCGTTCCTCCTCCCAAGAAAAGGATTCACCCTCCACCTCCTTTTCAGCCGTCGCGCCCCGTCCAGCCCTCCTCCCCGTCCACGACTCGAGGGGATGATACGGGGACTGACACGGCCGTGACGGGTACGGACGACGAGGTCTACGACGAGGATCTTCCGCCCTCACCTCCCACCAGGGCTTCTCCGCCCGACGAGATTGGATCGTTCCACTCCATGATCGCCAGGGCATCCGATCTTTTCCAACTCTGCCCTGAGGAGAAGAAAAAGGAAGGATTCCTTTATCAACGGCGCGAGGCCAAGAGGAAGACGGTCCTCGCGGTGCCTCTACTGGATGACATTTGGGATGAGGGCCTCGCCCTCCTCAAGAACCCTTCCACGACGCCAGCGAGAAGAGACCGGTACGAAAAGAAGTACCGGGTCCCGGACGCGGCCCCCCCCTGTGCCTCCGGGCGCAGCCTACCCCGAACTCCGTCGTCTCCGCGGCCGCCAGGAAGAAAGCAGGGGGGGGGTGCGGCCTCCACATCGACTTCCCCGCCGGACGGCGAGGGAAAGAAATTGGACTCTATGGGACGCAGGGTCATCTCGTCTGCAGCGACGACGATTAAGGCGGCCAACGCCTTGGCTATCGTGGCCCGCTACGACAGGGAGCTATGGTACAAATTGGCTCCTCTGCTGGACTTCCTACCGGACGACAAGAGGGCGGATGCCCTGGAGATCCTACAGGAAGGTGAGGTGGCGTCGGACCACGCCATCACTATTGCGACGGACATCGCCGATACGGGATTTCGCCAGTTGGGCAACGGCGTGCGCCTTAGGCGGCGTGGATGGCTCAAGGCTACGGACTTTCGTCAAGACGTACAGACCAGAGTCCTGGACATGCCGTTCGATGGGAACAACCTGTTTGGGAAAACAGTGGACGATTCCCTTCAGGCCATTAAAGCGGACACGGCCCGGGCCCTTGGGGTTCTGCAACAACGACGGCCGCCCTTTCGGAGCAGCGGAGGCAAGGGCGCCTCCAAAGGTTCCGGCGGCGGTTTCTCCACCTCTCGTCAAACGGCCCGCTCGTCTCAGGAGGCCTATAGGGGACGAGGCAAGTGGGGCGGACCCCACCGTCGTCGCCAAGGAGGTCAAGGCGGCAAAGCCTCGTCGAAACAGGATTGAACCGGCCGTGGGGTCGGGCCCCCACCGAAGCACCCCGGTGGGAGGCCGGCTGGCGAGCTTCGTCAGCGTGTGGGAGTCCATCTCCACCGACCGTTGGGTGTTGGACGCCTTGGCCCGGGGCCACGCGCTCGAGTTTCAAAGAAGGTGCCTGCGCGTCCCCCCCGTGGCCAGGAAAGAGCTTCACGTCCCGCAGCTTCTCCTGGAGGTAAAGGGATACAGGAGGGAAAGCCCTAATTAATAGCACAGGACAAAGGGCTATCAGTAGAAGGAGAACACAAAAGGGAGTCCTGTCTAAAGAAGTCAAGTTGGTTGCAATTTAATTATATGCAAAAAGAATTTAAAGTGTATCTTCTCCTAAATTGTAGCATAATTTATGCATATCCGAAGGATGAGTGTACGGGCAAAGGAGAAAGTGGTGCATGCACCCACTAAATAAAATAGAATGGAAACTGAGTGGTTTTTTAATTTTTTCTCTTCTCAGTCATTCAACAAAAAACTGGATTATAAATTCCAGTACATAAGGCAGACATTGCATATAAACAGTTATACAATTATTCCGCATAATAATAAAAAGGAGAAGGCTGCATTAGAAACTTTTGCAGCACATGTGTAACAAACTTAGGTAAGTGGATATATCAAGATGCCGTGTACTGACGTTTCAAAGAGAAAGGCACATATATACAGGCTCAAAATATTAACACATTTATCACAAACTCATATATTCAACAAGAACAATTGTTGCTATAAGCGCAGAACCTTGGATAGGTCTGACAAAAGCCAGGCTAAAGGGTGACCAAAGTGGATCTCCTGGAGGTAAAGGCGATGCTCAGGAAGGGCGCCATCCAACTCGTCCCAAAGAGGCTTCGGGGCTCCGGAGTTTACTCAAGATACTTCCTTGTGAAGAAGAAGACGGGAGGATGGCGCCCCATCCTAGACCTGCGACGTCTGAACAAGTTCATCAAGGCTCAGAAGTTCCGGATGGTCACCCTCCAGCACGTCCTGGGTCAGCTGGAGGAAGGAGACTTCCTGTCGTCGTTGGATTTGGAGGATGCCTACTTCCATATTCCCATCCTAAGGGGGCACCGAAAATTTCTCAGGTTTGTGGTCCAAGGGCGTCACTACCAGTTCAAAGCCCTCACCTTCGGACTACGGTCGGCACCCAGGGTTTTCACCAAGTGCCTTGCACCGGTGGCGGCGCAGCTGCGCCGAGAGGGGATCCACGTCTACCCCTACCTGGATGACTGGCTCATCCGAGCCAAGACGAGGGAGCTCGCCGTGGACCACACGGCAAGGACCGTCCAGCTTCTCACGGACCTGGGATTCTCCGTGAACTACGCCAAATCCCACCTGGTACCCGCGCAAGACGCACTGTTTCTGGGAGCGAGGCTCGACAGTGTCCCTTCTGGCCTCCCCGTCGGAGGAGAGGACCAGGGCCATCCTGGGCAAGGTACAACGGATGTTGGTGGCCGACGCGGCCAAGGTGAGGTCCATCAAGTCCCTCCTCGGAATGAGGTCTTCCTGCATCTAGCTCATTCCCCTGTGCAGGCTCCGGATGCGCCCGTTGCAGGAGTTCCTGGACGCGCGCTGGATCCAAACGACGGGCAGCTTCGAGGAAAGGATCACACTCGACGAGAGTTTCCGACGAGCGATCCGGTGGTGGGGCACCCGCGCGCATCTGACGGCGGGCATGGACTTCCAGACCCCAGCCCACCAGGAGACAGTGACCACGGATGCCTCCCTGGAAGGGTGGGGAGCGCACACCGAAAATCTGCACGCAAGAGGCCTTTGGCTCCCGACGGAGAAATCACTACATATCAACGTCCTGGAGCTCCGTGCAGTGTTTTGGGCCCTCCGGTCCTTCCGTCCCTCAAGGGCAAGGTGGTGAGGATCTTCACCGACAACACCACCACCTTGCCCTCAGGTCCTTCCGTCCCTCAAGGGCAAGGTGGTGAGGATCTTCACCGACAACACCACCACCATGTTTTACATCAGGAAACAGGGCGGAACCAGGTCCCCTGCACTGTCCAAGGAGGCGCAGGACCTGTGGCATTGGGCCGACGCCCAAAGGATATTTCTGGTGCCGTTTCATCTGGCAGGGATAAAAAACACCATCGCCGACTCACTCAGCAGGGAGCTGCGCTCGTGCCACGAGTGGGAACTATGGCAGGATCTAGTGGATCGCCTCTTCCGACGGTGGGGCACACCCCAGATCGACCTGTTCGCGACGGCGACGAACTCCAAGTGCCGGAGGTTCGCCAGCAGGTTTCCCCAGGCGAGGAGCATGGGCGATGCTTTCTCGTTCCCCTGGGAGGGCCTGTTCCTTTACGCGTTCCCTCCATTGCCACTGCTGATCCGGCTCATCAACCAGCTCAAGAGGTCACGGTGCAGGATGATCCTCGTCGCACCTGCGTGGCCGAGGCAGATATGGTTCCCGGACCTTCTGGACTTGTCAGCGTCCCCGTCAATCAAGCTGCCGGTGGACGCGGATCTACTCTCCAGGGAAGGAGGCGCCATCCTCCACCACGACCCGAAATCGCTGAACTTGCAGGCCTGGCTCCTGCAGCGCTAGAGTTTGGAGGATACGACATACCGGCCGACTGCAGAGAGGTTCTTGCAAAGGCCAGGGCGTCCTCGACTCTGAAATGCTACGGACACAAATGGAAGAGGTTCTCTGTCTGGTGCCACGCACAGAAGATTAACCCTCTACGGATTACGGCTCCCCAAGTACTGCCGTACCTGCTGACGCTGGCCAAAGCTGGACTGGCACACGCGTCCATCAAGATTCATCTTGGCTCCCCAAGTACTGCCGTACCTGCTGACGCTGGCCAAAGCTGGACTGGCACACGCGTCCATCAAGATTCATCTTGCTGCGATCTCCCGATACACCAGAACCATGGGGCGGACGTCCTTGTGGTCTCATCGTCTGGTGAAAGAGTTCATGAAGGGACTGTTCAGATCGTTCCCGCCGGTGAAGGCTCCGGCCCCGGCGTGGGAGCTCAACGTGGTGCTGACCAAGCTCATGGGACCTCCGTTCGAGCCTCTGCACTCGGCCCCGTTGAAGTTTCTGTCGTGGAAAACAGCGTTTCTTGTGGCCATCACCTCCGCACGACGAGTGGGAGAGATCCAGGCCCTTTCCTGCAAGGCCCCGTACTTGACTTTTCACGACACGAGGGTACTGCTCAGGACGCACCCCTCCTTCATGCCCAAGGTGCCGTCGGACTTCCACCTCAACGAACCCTTGGTGTTGCCTGTGTTCTTCCCGTCGCCTTTGTCGCCGGCTGAGAGGACTTTGCAATCGCTGGATGTGGCTAGAGCGCTAAAGTTCTACGTGGACCGCACGAAGTGTTTTCGGAAGACGTCACAACTCTTTGTGAATTTTGGACCGGTCAATCAGGGGAAAGCACTCTCGAAGGCTTCCATTTCCAGATGGCTCTCCGGCTGTATCATGTACTGTCATCGGTTGGCAAACCGACCGCTGCCTGGCCGTCCGAGAGCCCATTCCACCAGAGCGATCGCAGCTACCACGGCGTTCCTTTCTGGTGTGCCCCTGCTGGACATATGCAGGGCTGCTACGTGGAGGTCGACGCACACCTTCACGAAATTCTACTGCGTCGATGGGGATTCCAGGGAGGAGTCCAGGGTCGGCCAAGCAGTGCTGCGCAACCTGTTCGCCTGAGGTGAGCCTGGTGAGGAGGTAAGATGCTTAATGTTGAGTTTGATGTAATGCTTAATTTTGAGCCTTTGCCACCTCCCGTGTTTGTGCATGTGTGTACTGCTATGTATTCTTTATTCATGAGCATGTGAATCCATGCCAGACCCCATGCTGGAGAAGGAACAAGTTACTTACCTGTAACTGTTGTTCTCCAGCATGGGTCTGGCATGGATTCACATGCGAACCCTCCCGCCTACCCCTCTGCGGCTCTTCACTTGGTCATACTGCCACTTCACGTGCTTCCAAATCTGAAGATGGCTGCCAGAGGCGGGGCTTAGGTAGAGGGCAGTCATTGGCTGTGGGTCAGTAAGACGCAGAGACCAGTGATTGGTTATTACTACGAAAGACAGATCAGAAACGAAACTGATACTGGTTTTTTCTTTACCGAGGATTCCCAGCCTGACGACGGGGAATATTCATGAGCATGTGAATCCATGCCAGACCCATGCTGGAGAACAACAGTTACAGGTAAGTAACTTGTTCCTTATTCACAGATTTGCAGAAAATGCCCCAGCTCTGTTAATCAGTCTAATCCGAAAATCCAAGAGTACAACTGTGTAAAGCCAGACTGTACAGGGCAATGCAAGGAGAGCACAGTATTCCTGGCGTCCCGCAGTAAATCTGGGATCTCACGTGGCCTCCGCTCTGGCAGCCAGCCAAAAACCGAGTCTGCTTCCCCTCTCCCCCTTTGTGCATAGGTTGTGCAGTCAGGAAGTGTCAAATATGCCTGCAACAAAATAAAACTGGGCACGGGCTTGTTAAAGTAGCAGAGTATCAAGAACAGCAAAAGCAGTAAAAGACGACACACAGCCCTCACCCTTGAACTAGACACGCTTGGGCTTGGGTATAAGCATAGGCCACCACTTCTGTTCTCCCACGGTCTACTTATGATTGCTTCCTGCCCACAATCTCAGACAGCCTATGGTAGCTACTGGGTGCAGTATGCACTCACTGGCCACAGGCTGTGTAAGTGGGTGTGGGCAGCGGGCAGGTCAATTTAACCTTCAAGCAAGCAAATTAAAATAAGGGAGACATGGGGGAGCAAAGCATTTCGCAGCCGACCAGGGGACCTGGGTCACTTTCTAGACTAGTCTGGCTTTATCTTGGCAGGACAGGGCCTCTCCACTTATACTCTCTCCAAAGCGCTCCCCATCCAGGACCTGTCCACAGGGGGAGGCAAGACCGTAGTCACAACGGTATCACGAGATGCTGCTGTGCTGAATACTGGTTCTGCTCTGGAAGGAAGAGTTTGAGGAAAGGACCTAGCAACATGTCGAGCCGTGTCAAGCCGCACCTCCAGCTATCCTGAGGCTGCTTCCGATGAACTTAAATCACCTTTGGCCAGTCTGGTGTTCTCTCCAGTAGATTTCTGGCCAGTTTCAGTGCCCTGTTTGATAATTCCACAAAGGTTTCTGTGGTGCTAGTGATGTGTACCTTCATGTCCAGGAGATATGCCAGTTTCAATGATAATTGCGGGAACTTCATAGACGATGGCTTCATTTCGGGGCAATTTATTAGCACCAGTTCAGTCCACACTGGAGGATGAAGGATGATGTCCCAACATTTTGCCACTTTTGTGAGTGATCGGGCTGGTAGACCCCATGAACTGCACAATGTAGGAACCATTGCGTAATAGAACTCTACTATTTAAGCTTCCAACTGAAATTACACTTCGTATACATTTAGTGGAGTTTGAATTCTGCTCACATAGGCTGCTCTTGGCAATGTCCTGACATCTTGCATGGAGTGTTTCCAGAGAGTCTCTTAGGTGTACAGATGGACTGTAGAAGTCCCATGCAACACACAGGCATGGGTATAGGGAACCTCATTGATGGTTTGTATCCATTGATTGTCTGCTTGGTATATGGTGCCCCCAGGACTGCTTATCTTCACACAATTTTGATCTTGCTGGTACAGGAATGTTCATGATCCCATGAAATGTCCAGGACATAAGGTCTTAATCCCACACCGATATTGGGTAGAAAGTCTTTTAAAGTCTCTCCCGCCCCTCACCCCCTTCCCCTTTACCTCCTCCCTCCCCCTCCTAGTTCTACTGCTCTGCTTTCCCTCTTCCCTCCAGTTTAATTGCTCTTCTTACTGTTTTGTTGGACTGATTCATTATTGTAATGTGCTTCTAATGTTATAATGTTTTATGTATAAAGTTGTTAAATGTTTAGCGCTTTGGTGTAAGGCGCTATATAAACAAAATAAATAAAAATACAATTACACTCAGCAGAGTGTGGGTGGACTCTGAAATGGCTTATCTGTGAGCTTGTCTTGATAGGTTTGGTTCTTTCAGTTGCTCTGGCCACATACTGTAGTCGGTGTGTCCAGGAATTCTGGCCTTATTGCGTGTTAATCTTGTGAAGTTTTTAGACTATCTGCTCTATATCTACTACCGCATCTCCAAGCTTGTAGATTCCCTGCTGCAATGCAACAGTCCTCAGCAGCAAAAAGGCTCTTCTCAATAGGCTGTCTAGTTCTTGGATTTCCAGGACAGCTTTCTTCCAGGTAGGTTCTGCATTATTCGCTTCACTTTTGTTCCTAGCCCTTTCTAGTTGACCTTTCCTGTCTAGGATTACTGACCAATTGCCTGTTCTTCCCCATGTGTCTATTTCGCTAATGACCTCATTTAGAGGTGCTTGCTTAGCCATAACTTGGCATGCTTTACCTATGGAAATAGCATAGGTATGTGAAGTGTTTGTAACCCAAGCTGTTCAAAGCAGGGATCTCATTTCACCAAAATGTCAGGGGTAGCGGAAGTGACCTCACATGACCCTTGACCCCCTGATGACATCACAGCAAGTGATGTCATTCGACCCTGCTCCAAGTGACATCACAGGAATTGATGGCACACAACCTTCAGATTTTTCAGATGCGTCTAGCACCCGTGTTCTCATGCGCTTTCATTTCAACCAGATAAAAGAACCAAGGCACGGGGGGGGGGGGCTGATTTGTCCACGATCACACATTTGGAGAATGTCATTTTCTACATTTTTACATTTTCGACGTGGGGTCTATATGTAAAACATACATAATGCAGTAGGGTTTCTGAAATATTTAACACAGGCTACAGTAAGTGTATGAAACATCTATATATCAATGGACACAGAAGTATGCGTTATCTGTGGCGTTGCTTTGTTAAACAAGCCAAAAAAGCACTGACCTAGGGAGGCGTGTGCTATCGTTTACCCAGGAGGAAAATGCTGCACGAGCAAGGCCTGAAAATTAAACCATTGACCAGGATTTAGTATCAACAAAATTCCCTGGTTATAAATGGATCTAGGAGTATGCTACCACTATGATAGAAGAAACCTTTTAGACTGGTCTGCGTGAACACAGGAGAGTGCACCTGAAAGAGGTTCTTGCAATATATCCAAGACCATATATCAAATCCCTTCCCCATAGTTTTTATTTATGCATAATACTGGGTGCATAGCACAAGATTCAGCGGCTACCTTGGAAGCCACGCTGTGGGCCCCTTCCCAAGCTCATTCACAAGGCACGGCACACCCTGTTAGGCAGAATCCTGTGGAGCGCCCTTAGGGACTACTACACACTATTAAGACTACAAGTGTTAGTACAGTTTCACCTGTACTACACTCAAGCAAACACTGACTCAAGGTTTCTGGTTAAAAAGTAAAAGTACATTTATTTTTAGACCATCTGTTCACAAAACACTTCACTTTTATTAAATTAAAACCACACTTCAAATATACTACACACAACCAATTCCCCTTGTGCAGAACAATTTAAGGTAAGTACCTTTTGGATTCGACACAGGTGTTGTGAAACAAAGACGTTATCGTGGGTTAATACGCAATCACTTTTTGACAGTAAAACAGTTCGGTCTTGACAAAGAAAGGCGTACCCGTGAGAAGAAATGTTACCGTAGTCAAACACACTTGGCATATGAATTAACACCAGAGAATAGGGGATAAAAATCATAGGCAAAACTTTTGTCAAGACAGTTAGAATCCGAGGACACTTTCTAAAACGTAGATAAGTCAATGGGCCTGCGCCAGTGTCAAATGGGACAGGGTCCTGTTGTCGAGTATCACAAGGTTAGAACAGTTCACGATTCGAAATGCCAGGAGTACTTGGATATTGTCACAAGAAAAGCAAAAGTTAGAAGAGGGAAGGAAGACCAGGGCAAGCCTTGGATGAGGAGAAAGGGTTCACCCCAGTTCCTCGAAGTCGGACATGGTACCTTATTCGTTTGAAGAAAGGATGGTGCTACGGCAGTTGTTCCTGGTAGTTCCTGCAGACTCACGGTTCCTGGAGCTTCAGTCGTGGGGACAAGGACGACGTCTGGAGCGAGCTTCACTACCCAGGGATGAAGCCAGCAGCAGCGAAGCAACAGTGAATAAAAGGTGCGCTCCTTTAAAACAGGAGAAGCTCTTCAGATGGCTAGCCGGACCACTACAGCTGTGTGCAGCGATTTCGACCAAGAAGAGGATCCTCTGGCTGTGGAAGGTGAGCTGGTTGATCCCACCAGGCTCAAGGGAAGAAGATTCCGGACTGGATCTTCTCTTGTCTTTGAAGGGTAGATAGCTCAGGACTGCAGCAGGTCTTCACCAGGACTCAGGAGTTGCAGCAGCCGTCTTCTCCGCTTCTTTTGGTTCTTTGCAGTTCCAGTGGTGACTGACTTCCAGCCCAAGAGTCCTGCCTTTTATGCCAAAATCCTCCATTCACGCAGCCTGGCTGTCAATTACTTAGCAGGGGGGCTGTCCGTCCTGGACAACCACCTCAGCCAATCGACACAAAGTGCGACTTGGGTCTCCATGGAGACCAAGTGCAGGGGTGACTAAAGCCCTCCCTCACATTCAGCCCACATAGACACCCAGATGCCAAAGGAGGGCTTCTGGACAGAAGCCCGCCAAAGGTCGGCGAACAAAGAAGGCAAACCTGGTTTGCCGCGCAAAGTAAAACACAAGAAGGACTTTAACAAAAAGAAATGGCGATAAAACCCGACCGGAGCCAAAATAAAATATTTGGTCAATTGGGTTTAAGTTCGAGGGTAATACAATAGGCCAAAACAGTACCACGTTTATATAGTATAATCGCGGTAGAAAAGTTAGGGTAGATACCACAGCCACCAGCCAAGTCTTAGTGTTAAGAGAGCAAAATAAAGCTCAGAGAGGCACAGACAAAAAGGAGTAGGAGTTAACTCTTTCCAATACTCCATGGAAGGTGGGGTGTATTGGGTCTGCAGTTTAAATGACTACATAAAGTTAATGGCATAAATGAGAATTCTCCCTAACAGCCAAGTATAACATGGGATTACTGCTCCAGCAAAGTTTACAATCCTTGGTGCACTAGACTATCACAAATTATTCGGATGGACCTTGCGTTTAGCTTTACATCTAGCCTTGTTTCTGGCTCTTCTGTTCCTGGAAAAATGGACATTTGTCTTGAATGTTGTTGAGGTTTCTGGAGTTATCGTTAACATCACATTTCTTTCTATTCTTGCCTGCATGTCGGGTTGCTGAAGATTGAGGGTCTCCTCTGTGTTATATCGTGCCTGAGTGTGTTTGTAATTGAGTCTGCCTAGTCTGGTCATGTGCTCAGTGATGTCATGCAAGCATCAATTGGAATGTTGATGTACGAGTGTGAGAATGATGTGGTGAGTGTTCTGTAACTGGTCAGTTGGTCCCTCCCTCCCTGGGTGATGGGTGCCGGTGATTTATTGTCTTATACTTGATGTCTTGTCCTGAAATATGTAACTTAAGAACTGGAAGTAAACTTACTTCTGATGTTTGTTAATCTGCTTAGAATCACATGCTGTGCATAGGTCCGACATCCAGTGGTCACTGCGGAGTATTGCATTTTGTTTTTCGTAGTCGAAAAGGGGACGTCGACAAGGCGTGTCTGTAACACTATCCCTATAGTGACGTGCGTTGTACCCATAATCCCTCACGCGTCGAGGTCCCTCAGATTGTTTTTTTCCGCCCAGCTTCTGGTCGCCTTACGCGGAGCTCCTAGAGAGACATTGCAAAACTTACTATCGGACCTCGGTCCTTAATTATACTTATTATATTGTTAAAGATCCCTCCCCTCGACGTTAGCTGTGAAGCTGTTTCTCCGCCGAGCAAGTTTTCGACAGAGGGGAAGAGACGGAGGAGATCCTTCGGCGCTGCCAAACACGTGGCCTGGCCTCGCCGGCCAACATACAGTAGGGAGAGTGGGGGTTCGAACTTTATCTTCTCTTTGAGAATGTCTTTCTTTCTCCCCTATCTTTCCCTTGGGGTTGTTATCACCAGTTATTATTGCCTCAGCTATGGAGAGGACACCTTTTAAGTTTTGCCCACGCTGTAGGGGCAAATACACTTGGAAGGACAAACACAAGCTCTGTAATCGTTGCTTGCCCCTCGATCATAAGGAGGACGGCTGCGCGGCCTGTAAGCTCTTGAAACCAAGAACTCCTAAAGAACACAAAGTTAAGAGGTTGGCCGACTACGCTATGTCGAAGTCAGTTTCCTCACCCGCCGCCGCTGTTACAGAAAGTGACGAGGAGGGTGATAACTCAACGTCCGTTACGGAAGTCCTTAACCCCCAGAAGGAGCGCTCGCGCTCCTCGACGTCCGTCCCCGGCCCCGACGGGCTCGGCTCACGCCCTGCTCATGGGGGTGTTCATCACCTCTCCCATAGACAAGGACGCACACAGACCCCATAGGCCTAAGCACACAACCCACGGCTCTTCTTCGTCGAAGACGAAGGATCCATCAGTGCCGAAGAGGACGCAGGGCACTCCGGCGTCTACCTCAGACCGTAAGGGTCTCAAGCCCCACCCGCAAATGCAGTCGCGACCAGCGATTGGGCTTTCATCAAACACGGGCGCTACCCCAAAATCATCCGACGTAAAGCTCCATAGAGCGGCCGTCGAGGAACAACGCGTAACCCAGGCAACGTCGACACCAGAGTCCTCTACTGACAACCTCGTTGTCGAGAGCCTGGCGAGAATTGTTTCCGAAGACAAACGTAAGCGGACGACGAAACAAACGTCGAATACCGCACAAAAAGCTATGGAAACGCCGAAAAAGCATAAGAGTAGCCAGGAACTGCCCCTTTCATCTAAGGGCACTTCGGAACTACCTGAGGGCTTTTCAGAGGGCGACGGAAACCTTTCTTCGACGTTGTGGGAGCGTTCTAAGCATTTTGAAGGTGAAAACACTGATTTCCCCCCTCTAGACTATACAGGAGTCCCCAATGAGACCCTTGAAAGACTCCATTCTTGTATGGAGAAAATGGAAAGGTTTTTGGGAAACCAAAACCCACCCACACCCAAAAGACTAAGAGAAGGGCCCCAGGATGACCCTAGGGTCAAATTTCCTAGGCTGTTCCCCCTTCTACAGACGTATATGACCTCACTGAAGAGGAGCAATACCTCCAGGAAGATGAGTGTTTGGGTGGAGAGGAAGAACATGAGGAAGAGGGGTTTGAAGAAGATCTTTACACAAGTGCAGGAGCTTTCGAAGAAGATACAGCTACCTCGCCACCCTGGCAATCTCCATCAGTGCAGCCTTGGCAATCCCCATCAGTGCACTCAGACCCTGATGTCTTTCACCCTTCTCCTCCGAAGGATTCACCTATTGGAAACACCTCTCCCATAGATGACCAACCTTCACTTAATGCACTATTGCGCAAGGCAGCAGCGCATTTTGAAATAGACACAGGGGAGACTCTTCCTGACATAGACTTTGTAGAGAAAGTTATTAAAGAAAAAGCCCCTGTTAGTCAGTCTATTCCGATCCTGGCTTCTATAAAGAGAAGAATAACTCCTTCCCTTTCCAATCCTGCCTTAGTCAGAGGGGTCAACTCTCGGATAGAAAAGCTCTTCAGCCCTTCGCCCTCTGACCCATTGTACATCAGAGGCCATTCTATTCCGGACTCCCTCGTAGTTACTAATACTAGGAAAAGAGCAGGGGTACCACTATCCACTAGTGAGGCACCACCTGACAAAGAGGGCAAAAAGCTCTACGCACTTGGGAAGAGAATCACGACGTCCGCCGCCTTTTCAACTAGGATTGCAAATAACAATTCCCTACTAGCTAGCTACGCAGATGCACAGTGGAGCAAGCTGCGCAGCGAAGCAGAGGACGCACCAGAACCCCTGCGTTCACGCCTGTTAGCTACAATCTCAGAGGGAACTCTTGTAAACCAGGGCATCGTAAAGAACTCCTTAGATGCCGCAGAGACGGCTGGCCGTTCCCTGGTTCAGGGAATACTTCTCAAACGCCATGTCTGGCTGCGCAATTCGGGATTTAAGCCAGAAACGCAGGCTTCCCTGATAAATAAGCCCATAGAAGAAACACATCTTTTTGGGAAAGCAGTTGATGAGGCCCTAGAACATGCGAAGAAAGAGTTTGATACCATCAAAACTCTTGACCAAATTTCTAGGCCCCCTAACAGACGCGGCTATGGCAATAGACGCTCCTTTCGTGGCCAACGCCAGCAGCAAAACCAACAGCAATTTTACTCTGCTACCAACTGGCCCTCTAACCAGGGTAACAACACCCAGTTCAGTCAAAGAGGCCAACGCCGTGGCAGGGGAAGATGTCGCGGGTCCAGCCCCAAAGGTTCCACGCCCAATACCAACAAATGACCCGAAGATTCGGGTCCCCTCCCATGCATCACCGGTCGGGGGCCGGCTAACATCGTTCCTTTCAGCATGGGAGGGAATATCGTCAGACCGCTGGGTATTATCCACCATAGCCCACGGATACTGCATCTAATTCAACGGTTCCCCGAAATACAGACCCCCACGGAACCGACGCATGACACCGGAACACCTCACCATTCTTCTACAAGAAGTAGAAGAGCTACTGAAAAAAGAAGCTATAGAGGCTGTCCCCCTATCTCGGGTAACAGAAGGTATTTATTCAGTGTACTTCCTTGTACCCAAAAAGGACTTAACCATGCGCCCTGTATTAGATCTGCGCCCAGCGAACAAGTTTGTCAAACCACAAAAGTTTCGTATGGTGACCTTGCAGGAAGTAATCCCACTGTTATCACGGGGATTACATGACAACACTGGACATGAAAGATGCATACTTTCATATTTTAATGTTGCCAGCGCACAGAAAATACCTCAGGTTCAAGATAGAGAACAAACACTACCAGTTCAGAGTACTACCCTTCGGAATAGCATCTGCACCAAGGGTATTCACGAAAGTACTGGCAGTGGCAGCGGCCCACCTGCGCAGGTTATCCATCCCGGTATACCCTTACCTCGACGACCGGCTCATAACAGGGGATTCTTACGAAACATGCTTCTCCAATACCCAAAAGACTGTAGACCTTTTGTTCCAGCTGGGCTTCTCCATCAACGAAAAGAAGTCCAGCTTAGACCCCAGCCAAATCAAACAATTCCTAGGGGCGCTAATTCGAACAAAGGACGGCCTCGTCTTCCCCTCCAACGAGAGGGTCCAAAACATGCTGTTTCAGATCCCCCATTATGTGGCTGGTCGAGAGGTGACGGTACGCAAAGCAATGCACTTGCTAGGAATGATGGCGTCATGTATTTATTTGGTATCTCACGCGCGCCTGCGCCCAATGCAAGAGTGGCTCAACAGCCAGTGGTGTCAAGCCAGCGGACAATGGGACGATCTAGTGGTGGTCTCGCAGGCCTTGGTTCTCTCGCTACTGTGGTGGACAAAAGAAAACCTGTTAGGGAAAACTTTTGCCACACCCGCAGTGGAAGCCACTCTAACCACAGACGCATCCCTTACAGGATGGGGGGCTCACCTATCCCATCAGACTGCTCACGGAGCGTGGACTCCGAGCTTAGCATCCAAGCATATAAACCTGCTGGAACTACTAGCGGTGTTCAACGCACTGAAAGCCTTTCAGGAACACCTACAAGGAAAGACAGTGATGGTCCTCACAGACAGCACCACAGCCATGTACTACCTCAACAAGCAAGGGGGCACTCACTCTCCAGGACTGTCGAAGCTGTCCCAGAACATCTGGAAGTGGGCTCTCAAACACAACATGTTCCTACTATCACATGTACCAGGGGAACTCCATCTGCTAGCAGACAAACTCAGCAGAGACTTCCCCCTGCCCGTAGAGTACGAATGGCGGTTACAAGAAGACATCGTCTTCGACGTCTTCACACAGTGGGGTTTCCCTGAAATAGACCTGTTCGCAACTCTGGAAAACTCTCAATGCCAAGATTACGCCTCCAGGTACCCCCAGAACCAGTCCAAGGGGAACGGTCTATCGATTCCATGGTCAGGGAAATTTGTTTACGCTTTTCCCCCCCGACTCCCCTTCTCAACAAGATAGTGCACAAGATGCACCAGGAACAAGTTACCATGATACTGGTGGCCCCTATGTGGGCCCGACAGCCATGGTTCGCTCACTTGTTGAAGATGTCTCTATCTCCTCCAGTGAAACTGCCCTGCCCGTACAACATGCTGTCACAAGACAGGGGCAGGACACTGCACCCATGCCCTCAGACCATGAACTTAGCAGCCTGGCTCCTGAGGTCATAGAATTTGGACATTTACAACTTCCATAGAGGTGCATGGACATCCTCAGAGAGGCCAGAAAGCCTAACACTCGTCACTGCTATTCTAGCAAATGGAAAAGATTTGTCATCTGGTGTAGAGGGAAGAGTATCGACCCCGTTGACTGCTCTCTCACACACATTATTCTGTACCTGACCCATTTACTGGACTCGGGTCTAGTATTCAATTCTATTAAAGTACACCTGGCAGCGTTTTCTGCTTACACCACTTCACAACTCAAAGTATCGTGGTGGAAGATCCCAGTTGTCAAAGCCTTCATGGAAGGGGTAAAGAGAATACACCCTCCAATAGCAAACCCAGCTCCCGGCTGGGATCTAAATGTGGTACTCACCAGGCTCATGGGGTCACCCTTTGAACCCATGCAAAAGGCAACTCTTAAAGATCTCACTCTTAAGACTGCTTTCCTAATGGGTATTACCTCCATTAGGAGAGTAAGTGAACTACAGGCCCTTTCGGTTTTAGACCCCTTTGTAACAGTTCACAAGGATAAAGTGGTTCTACGCACACACCCAAGGTTTGCACCGAAATTCATCTCCAAATTCCATGTCAACCAGTCTATAGAACTACCAACGTTCTTTCAAAATCCTTCAAATCTAGGAGAAAAAAGCCTGCATACACTTGACGTGCGCAGAGCTGTCATGTTTTAGCAGCAGGAGGAGAAGGAGATGCAGTTTCAAAATCCAATATATCTAGATGGATTGTACAATGCATCACTCTCTGTTTCTCTCTTGCTAAGAGAGAACTACCCTTCAAGCCAAGAGCACACTCTACTCGAGGCACTGGGGCATCCATAGCATTCATTGCAAATGTTCCCCTTGAGTCCATCTGCAAAGCGGCAACCTGGAGTTCTGTACACACCTTTACAAAACACTACTGTCTAGATGCCCACTTTAGATCTGATTCCCAGGTGGGACAAGCAGTATTAAGACATCTTTTCTCTACTGTTCCTTCTCACAACCCACCTCCATCTCCGGGTACTACTCGCTAGTCTATGCACAGCATGTGATTCTAAGCAGATTAACAAACATCAGAAGACAATGCATTACTTACCGTAAAAGCATTTCTGATGGTTGTATCTGCTTAGATTCACATGCGCCCACCCTTCCTCCCCGCTCGGATGGAAGGAACATAGACATCCTTTTCTATATCTCTTTTCTGTACTCACTCACGTCTAGAAGGCTCCCTCAGGGCAGAAAAATACAAACAGAGGGACCTCGACGCGTGAGGGATTATGGGTACAACGCACGTCACTATAGGGATAGTGTTACAGACACGCCTTGTCGACGTCCCCTTTTCGACTACGAAAAACAAAATGCAATACTCCGCAGTGACCACTGGATGTCGGACCTATGCACAGCATGTGAATCTAAGCAGATACAACCATCAAATGCTTTTACGGTAAGTAATGCATTGTCATATAAGCAACCTATTTCAAGCATGGACATTGCTTTACTACAATGGCGACGAGGATCTCTGGAAGAAGAACCCTGGTAAAAAGGAAAGCTGGAAAGGAGGGTGACTGCAGAGGCCTGCTGCGGGGGGTGCAGGAACCAACAGGACAACGGAAAGAAGACATCACCGCCCCCAAGTAAGCATGCCCATCACCCAGGGTGGACAAGGGAGGATGTAGGAGCCCCACAGCAGAAAGCCCCGCAACAGACTGTATCTGCCCAGCAGCCCATGTCTAATTGGGAGTGCTGAGCCCAAGGGGGCTAGGAGGGGGGGGGGGGCGCTCACAAGGTGCGTAAGGATCTGGAAGAGGTCTGACTTAGAAGGGTCCCCTTAACATTGTTATGGATTTGCAGCCCATTGCCTTGGGAGTGCTGGATCCTGGGGCATAAGAAGTGGGAGGAAATTCCCTGTGGTGAGGGCGAGCAGCCCACAGTACGAGGGAGTACTGGGACTGGGCGGTTGTGCAACTGACCTAAGCAAGGTACCCTTGTTCAAAGCAACCCTTGTGCTGGAGCCCGATAGCTGGGGATGCCCATGGAGTTAAAATGGGCCTTGGACGATCTAATTCAGCTGCAAATATTAAGGGAGACGGGTCACCACGGCGAGGGAAGCTGTGTGGTATAAGAAGCTCCAGTTGTGAGTAGTTTGACCGGAGAGCTTCTGAAGGGACTGTGCTTGCACATGAGCGGGCCAAAACTGTTCGTTGGGTTAAAGTCGTTGTGCGCGCAACGGGGGTACCTGCAAAACGACCGTTGGCACATCGGCCTGCGCAGGAGTACATTCATCCCCTGGTACATCTTTGAGACTGACGTACAAGCGAAGTTGCGACGCACAAGCGAAGGAGCGATGGGAGAGTGTAACTTTAAAGCAAAGGACCCTGCAAAGTGCACGTAACGTGATGCTGTTACGTGATAAGTGAAGAAGGACTTTGTAGTGTAGTTGAGAAGACAACAGGGAAGTTTTCCGGGTGAAGGATAATACGGGGAACAAAACAGTAACAAGAGTTTTGGAGGCAGTGAAGGAGCCCCGTGGAACTTATCCTGGAATGCATTAGCCCACGGGACGCACTCATGCTGTATCAATTATTACAGTAGTGAGTGCGGCAAGGCTGCTCCGCCCGTAAGGGGTGTTGCTTAGCGGCCTACAGGGATTACAGGTTTCATAGGCATTTTTATTTTAAAAAATGAGGGGAAATGTTGTTGTAGCAAGTTTAAATGTTGCATTATGTTGTTGTGAGGAAAGCAAGTTTAATGCTGCACACAAGTTTTAGCATAGTTTCTGTAAGGTATGCACTTTTTGGCGCTATGGGCGAGTAAACATGCAATGCATTGCGTTAGGAATGGACTAGTAAAAATGCATTGAAATGTTAATTTGTTAGGAATGGATGAGTAAAGATGCAATGCAATGTGTTAGGAAAGTAACAATTTTAAGCATTTGCAGGCTAATGGACTTTTAGAGATTATATCAAAGTGCATAATTAAATGCAATGTGATATGTTGAGGAGCTCGTTGGTGGCTGAATGAGCTAATTTAACCTATTGAGTATTTTTAGGTTGATTGGTTCTGTTTTAAGACTTTTGGACTTCTAAGCATTTAGGAGCAATGCAATGCGAGCCATTTTAAAACTGCAAAGAATGAACTATGTAGGAAATGCTTCCTTTTATAACTGCAAAGTCTGCAGAAATGTCATTTGTGGTACATACATTGTATCTAAGGTCGGCTGTGAACCTGAAGCTTCATGGATGTGACATAATGAGTATCCTGTTTTAAGTGATATGTGCAGAGCTCATATGTAAATGACTGTGTGCAGGATACTGATGGGTAGATTAGGAGGTGGTAATTTTATTTCCCTCTAGGTGTAATGAGATGGAGGTAGTGCTTTTATATAAATTGTCTGTATTGAGGTAGCGCCTCATTTAGGTTTCAATTGTTTGGCAATGGACACTTAAGTGAAGATGATTAAGTGTAAGACATCAAGTATAAGACAATAAATCACCGGCACCCATCACCCAGGGAGGGAGGGAGGGACCAACTGACCAGTTACAGAACACTCACCACATCATTCTCACACTCGTACATCAACATTCCAATTGATGCTTGCATGACATCACTGAGCACATGACCAGACTAGGCAGACTCAATTACAAAAACACTCAGGTACGATATAACACACTCCCTCAAACAGGGACGGAACTTCTGGAGCTGGCTTAAGGTGGTTGACAAACACTTAGTACCTTTCTTAGGAGTCAGGGCTGGTAGGACGGATGTTCTTGAGCCAATATGTTTCAGTACCTTCACAAGATGTCTGTAACGTGGTCCAAGTGCTTCTTTGTAATGAATCTTCTCCAGGACGTAGTCCCAGATTTCGAGGTATTCTGCAACTTGTCTTGGTGCTGTGGAAATGCTCTGTGCCATGGATGTAGTCTCTCGAGATTTGAGGAGCAGCTGTTCTGCCCTGGTAAGAAATTGTAAAGATTGTGTAGGTCGAGCATATACAAAGGAGCACCAAACAGCAACTCATTGGTGTTTACCCCCACCTTGAGGCAGGCAAGGTAGGTTATTTATGCTACGCTGTTATATAGGTACATGATAAACCCAATTATGGGCAGAATAAAGGATGCATTTAGTCAGGACATGATTTACTATCCCATTGGCTCTCTACCACTCCATTAGCCTGTGGGCAAAAAGGCTTCGGGAAGGGCAGAGTACAAACTCAGCTTGACTGGGCCTCTCAAGGCTTTGCCTGATGAGGCTGGCACATTGTCAGCTTGGAGTAATTTTAGTGTAGTCATAGGTGCAGCAAACCTTTACTCCTATGTCGCGTCCGCTTTCCTCCATCCCGTATGGGTGTCCCTCACTAGGGACGGGCACAGAACCCTTTTTCACCAGAAAAATCATTTCCCCTTTAAATTCATATGCACACGGGGCACAGGCCTGGGAGCATACACTCCCCCCCCCTCTAACCCTGACCCCTTTAACCCCCACCCACTGGTGCCACAACCCAGTCCTTTTTTCTGCATCGACTGGAATGGACCGCTTTCACCAGCGCTCCTGGTTGAGGCCTCAAGCCTCCTAATTCCATGCACTGTCCCTAATCTTTTGTTTTCTGTTTGGAAACACTGTCCACCAGTGCCCTAGCCCGCCCCTTGGCGCATGTCGACTGCAGCTGCCTTCAGCAGGTGCCTGTCGTGCGACGGTTCCTTCCCCCATCGGATCTGCACACGCTTTGCCTGTTTCCTCAGGGAAGACCAAGGCTGCTTGGCGTGCTCTGTCCTAACACCCCTATCCCTCAAACACTCTGGCGCGGTGGAGAGCGTTTTTCTCCAGGACACCACTGGGGAGCATTAAGGAATACGTACACAGGAAGACAAAGAAGGTAAGCATGCTCTTTTCGAAAGCACCCCGCAGGGGCGACTCCTTCCCGGGGAAGTCTACCGACAGGAGGATCCAGTCAGACCCTTGCACCGGCAGCAAGGACACTGAGGCTCTTGTAGCTACCGGCTTAACTGCAGAGGGTTCTAAGGGCCCTACCGGTTCCACTGTCAATCGGCCTACTGCCTCTAGTACCGGGACTCATCCCGATGGGCTTAGCTGTGCTACCAGGCATACGCTTGAGGGAACGGCTACCCGCAACACAGACGGCATTACTGGCCTTATGGCTGAGTGCCAATTGTCTACAAAGGCCCACGCCTGAGGTGCAGGGTCGGGCAACGCTGATTCATCCAGGCATACAGGCTGAGCGCAGACCCACGTCGTCCATAGCGGCATGTGCGGAAGGCACGGACAAAATGGCGGTGCACGCAGACCAGATGTCGCCCAGAGAAGCCTGCCAACACAGTAAAACGCAAAGGCGAGAGCCTTCAACCAAAGCTGAATGGGGTCCTATGACTTAAGTCACATGGAACACGTCTTACCCAACATTCATGTGGCAGCCAAGCTACCATGAGGGCATGTACTCAAGGAGGGAGCTGACAGAAGGCCTTTAATCCACTTCAGCCGATGCTGGTGCAGGATTGCACCCAGCTCTCTTGCGAGGATCAGTTTCTTTTACACATTCTTGACCCTCATGCGGTCCCCACGGATGGGCAACATCCTCAAGGGCATAATCCAGGAGATGCTGCCTCCCACACCCACTTCAGCCGATGCCTGCGCAGCCTTTACCTCCTCCACCTCCATTGTCTGTGCCTCAGGTAATCCTGGTAGCAACGCCCACACTCCCAGCACCTGGGACGTCTTCAGCGCCAGAACTGTCAACTGCGAACCCAGGATCCCCTTCTAAAACTGGTGACCAACAAGACACAGATGAGGAGGAGCGGGACACTCCTTCCTCGGCAAGGGCATTCCAAGACAGGATTGTCGGGTTAGCTAATTACCTGGTTATTCCTCAGCCTCAGAGGTAGCTTCCGCAGTCAGGGGTACTGGCGTAAGTACTCCTTCTGTAAAGCAATGCCAGATCTAGATTCTGCTTTGATGGATGTGGAGGCTTTGCGAAGAAGGGTTGGCTCAAGCCCCACTCCACTCAGCCAACAATTAAAAGGTTGGACGCAAAGTTCAGGCAGGTGAAGGGAGACGCTCTGCTCCTGTCAGTGCACCCCAGCCATTGTCTTCAGTCATTGCAGCGGCATCTGTGAATGCCAAGCCCCAGACCCCCTCCACGAGCACCGTAAGCTTTGCTGGGCAAGGAAGAGAAAACGCTATAGGCCTACGCGACGGTCTACTGAAATGAGGGACTTCACCTCAGGCAAGCCAACGCCATCCTGGCAGCGGCGATTTCACAGCTGACAAAGAAGCTCTTTCAAGACTGCATTTGCAGAAGCGAAACTAGTGGCACAGGACATCATGGACTCCATGGTGGCACACATAGATACTGTTAGCAGGGCTGTCCCTGTTGTGACGGAAGTGAGAAGGACGGCATGGCCCAAGGCAACCAGATTCAATCCTGGTGTTCAGGACAGGATCCTAGACATACCCTTCAATGGCAGGGTTTTGTTCCACTCCTCCATGGACGAGGAACTTGATAAAATGAAGACCAGCTCACAGACATCCAAGTCCCTGGCCATTCTCATCAAGCCAGCCGCCAAAACCTTCTCACAGGGCCACTCTTGGTCAGACAAGTTGATCTTTTGGTGGTTTCTGGGGCTTCCAGGACCGACCGCCGGTCCAGGCAACCAGACAGGTCACCCAGCCAACACAGGCCAAAACACCTGAAGTCTTTGCACAAGAGTTTTTTTTTTTTCATTCTCCCGTCATCTACCTCAGACCAAAAAAAAAGCATTGACTGCTCTTCTCAGGTCCACAGCACCCCAGTCGGGGTAGGCTGGCCCTGCACATACTCTTGCGTCCTGTCCCCTTTCCTCCATACTGCATGGGCGTCCCTCGCGAGGGACGGTAGAAGGAACCTTTTTCACCAGAAAAATCTTTTTCCCCTCTAAATTTAAAGTCGCGCGCCTCACACATAAGAGACTTGGCAGAGGCTGGCTCAAGCGAGCCGAGCAACACGTCGCAGCCACGTGGTAGGCAGCTCAGCAAAACTGCTGACGTGCCAGAAAAGGACACCCGTTCGCCTCTGCATGACTTTGGCGAAGAACGAGTATCAAGGTGGGACTGGCATCAACCAGGTATGTAGCCTACGGCCTATCCTTATGCGCAAGGCTGTTTTTCTTAGCGTCCGTATGTACAGGGTCGGCAGAGGCTGCAGTTGCCTCTAGTAACCCCTCAGTGCCCCTCCCCTCTTTGGCCAGCGAGGACTGGATCTTTGAGAGGTTCCTCGGCCTCATGAAGCCTCCAGATATGGGGGCTATCAACGACGCAGTCAGGGAAGTCCTTCCCACTATGCTAGCGGCACCACAGACTCCTCCACCGATGTCTCTGGCCCAAGCGCAGCCGCGACCTCCAGCTACTCGGCCTACTCCACAGGCAGTTCCATACCAGCCTCTTCCTGAGCCTCCGGCTGTTGTCCCCGTGCCCCAGCCTCCGGCTCCAGATACTCCTCCTCCACAGGATCCCCCAGACCCTCAGGATACTGATGAGTAGGAGGATCCTGACACACAATCGGCCAGGGCCTTCCACAAACGTATCGCGGGCCTGGCAGAATGCCTGGGCCTCCCGCAGCCCCAGGTCGAACAGCCGGCAGAGTGTCCTCGCTGAAGTACTCACAAGCCGCCCTTCTGCCAGAACAGGAATTCCACTGCAAACCGATTTAGTCTCCCTCGCCAAGAAGGCTTGGCTCAAACCACACTCTGTCCAGCCAGTCAACCCCCGGCCTGGACGCCAAGTACAGGCAGATGGAGGGGGATACACTCTTTCTCGCCTCCATCCTCAGTCACACTCCTCGGTGATTGCTGCGGCATCACTGTACTCCAAACCTCAGTCCTCGTCTTCGACTGTGCTGTTAGGCAAGGAGGAGAACACCTTGGAGGCATACGGTAAGAAGCTGTATTGCAATGTGCCCTTGCACCTGCGACAGGCCAACGCAGACGCCATTCTGGCAGCCGCTAACCAGAGATTATGGTGGGAAATTGCTGACTTCCTCCCGGAACTCCACTCACAGCCGATCACGTTTCAAGGCGGGGCTCGCCAAGGGCAAGCTCGTGGCGCAGGATATCATGGAGTCCATGCTGGCACACATCGATACCTCTGGACGTGCCATCTGTATTGAGAAGGATTGCCTGGCTCTGGGCAACCAAGTTAATCCCGGATGTCCAGGAACATATTCTAGATCTGCCCTTTGAGTGCAGTGACCTCTTCCACTCCAGCACAGACGAAGAGCTGGACAAGAAGAATAGCTCTCAGACGGCTTAGTCTTTATCCATTCTGACAAAGGCCAAGCCCAAAGCGTACTTCCAGTCTCAGCAACGCTCGGATAAGGATCACTCATCTGGAGTCTTCCGCGGCTTCTAGGAACGGAGTTGTAGGCAGCCAGAACGCTCACCGACCCCCTAGTAGGCGCAAGCATCAAAAAGGGGGAGGGGTGCAAGGGCCCAACACACACTTGGATCCACGTGTCGCCAGTGGGGGACAGGCTTGCTCTTCATACACAGTTTTAGTGACAGAACTTTGCGACCCCTGGATCCTGTCGGTAGTTTCCTGTGGATGCTGTCTGCCTATTCCTGCGCCGCCTCCTATCCCGCAAGTTGGGACAGCAACTCTCTTGGCAGAGATTCGGTCGCTCGTCCTGAGCCAGGCCATGGAGGAAGTCCCAGCCTCCTAGAGAGGCTCAGGCTTTTACTCCAGGATCTTCGCCATTCAGAAAAAGAACCAGGCTGGACTGAGTTGTAATGGACCTTTCATCCTCAACCTCTCCTTCTCGCTTCAGAGATTCAAGATGGTTATGCCAGCCTTTATTGCTGAGACATTGTGCAGGGGAGACTGGATGTGCTCCCTGGACCTGAAGGACGCTTATCTGCACCTCCCGATTTTTCGCAACCCCATCGTTCTTTCCTCCATTTCAGGATAATGGGCTGCCATTTTCAGTACAAGGGCCTCCCTTGTGGCCTCTGCTCGGCCCCCAGGGTCTTTACCAGGCTCATGAATGTGGCGGCAGCCCTCCTCCGGGCTCAGGGCCTTCATTTATACCCCTACCTAGACGACTGGCTCGTCAAGGCTACCTCTGCAGTTCACCCGAGTGGTGAACTGCTGAAGAAGCAGTTCACCACTCCTCCCATGCACTGATGAACACGTTACACGACCTGGGCTTTTCGCTCAATATCAGGAAGTCACTGCTGCAACCCACGCAGTCTTTGACATTCCTGGGCCTCATCTGGGACACGTGCTCCGAGAGTGTCTTCCCCTCGGAGGACGAGATCTCGGCCATCAGGAGGGCCACGTCCCACTTTCTCAGCCGAGCGCTACTTCGGCTTGGTGGTACCATCATCTCCTGGGTCTTTTTGCAGCAGTACTGTTGGCTGTCCCCCACACGACTCATGAAGAGGATGCAGCGTCGTGGAACCAGAAGAGGGGCTCTCGGGCCGAAATGATCAATATCCCCATCTCTTTATCCACCCAGGCCTCACATGGTGGTCCAGGGACTGCAACCTGTGGACTGGCAAGCCCTTCAGGCCCCCCATCCCACAGGTGACGATTACCAGAGACTCCTCCCTCGAGGGTTGGGGAGCCACCCTGGAAGGCCTCTCGGTTCACGTTGCATAGAACCGCCAAGAACAGGAATACCACATCAATTGGCTGGAACTCAACGCCATCTGGTTAGCACTTAGAGCCTTCCTCCCACGTCTCAAGGGAAGGGTTGTCCTCATCCAGACAACTCAACCAGTATGTACTACAGCAAAAAGCAAGGGGGGACCAGGTCCCCCTCCCTGTGCAGACTGGCGATCAACATGTGGGAATGGGCCTTGAAGAACAAGATTTTCCTCGCAGCAGTCCTCAGCAGGTTGGGAGCGGACAACTACGAGTGGCAGCTGAACGACCTCTTTGCACAGGAGATCTTCCACAGATGGGGCCTCCCCTAGGTGGATCTCTTTGCCACGAGGCACAACAAGTTCTCCCAGTTCGCCTCCGGGCAGGGCCTAGGCTCCCTGAGCGACGCCTTATGGATCCAGTGGAACGGCATGTCAGCATACACCTTCACGCCCACTCCACTGATTCACAGAGTGCTTTGCAAGTTCGAGTCTCACCGGCTCATCGTCATTCGGATAGCTCTGTGGTGCCCAGCTAGGCCATGGTTCTCGTAGCTGCTCAGCCTCTCCGAGGTCCCTCCAATCTACCGACCGACCGACCCAGAACATCATCTGACACAGCAGGGGGGCAAGGTCGTCCACCTGCCCCTCAGAAGCTGGCCCTCACAGCGTGATTCCTGAGCAAGTGACGCTCAGCCACCTCAACCTATCCCAAGCCAATCTGGAAATCATACAATGGGCTAGGAGCAAGGCTACCAGAGCCCAGTATAAAAGTAAATGGAACATGTTCTGCCACTGGGCGCACGCCAAGGATATCGACCCGCTGGCTTGTTCATTGTACGACATGCTGTCATTCTCAGCGCACCTCGCCAACTCTGGCGTTCAGGTGGACACCTGCCGTACATACCTCGGAGCCATTGGGGCCTACAGGAATTCAGAGGAAGTGGTCTTCTCCTCCAAACCGATTGTCAGGAGACATTTGGCCAGACTCACTAGACTCTACCCGCCCCTCAGGAAGCCACACTCTGTGGGGATTTGAACCTAGTCTTGGGTGCCCTCGCGCACAAGCAATTTGAGCCTATGGCGACCGCGGATATCAGGCTGGTCACCATCAAGACGGCACTGCTAGTCTGCCTAAACGAGTAAATCGTCCTTCCGACATTCTTTGCTGACCCGAAGGACAAGCCTGAGTTCTGCACTGCCTAGATGTCAGGCGTGCCCTGAAATTCTACCTGGGCAGGACCAAGGGCTTCCGCAAGACAGATTCCCTGTTCATCCCTTTTGGAGGCATCAGGCCGCCAAAGCCTCCATTTCAAATGGATTGTGTCGTCCCATGCATTATCTTTAATAAATCCACTTCCAGCTTGCTGGCCTCGGAAAAAAAGTTCACAGTAGAGGGCGCTGCACGTTGACGTCCCTCGAGTCGGTGTCCCTCGAAGGCCTCCGTATCGGCAGTGACGTCACCATAGGTATAAATAGTGTCGCGCAGGCTCCGTTGCTCAGTTCTGTTTTTCCGCACTTCGTAAGCCTCAGAGATGCAATGCTCGGTTCTTCCACTCATCGAAAATACTCTATATCCTACGATGGTGTCTTCGTCCGAAACATCAACGCCACGATCCGACTTCAAAAAATTTCACGATTGTGGTAAAAATATGTCATTAACTGATACTCACAGGGTCTGTTTGTGGTGCCTGGGATCAGAGCACCAGTGTTAGGAATGTGAGGACTGCATGTCCATGACGGCGAAAGCCTTGAAGGAGCGTAGGGGGAAGCTAGAAAGAGGTAAGGCCGTTAAATCTACCCCTTCAAAATTGTCCTCGGCTGAGTTGAGACATTTGTCTCCTCACCATCAAAAGAAACATTCCCGATGGAGATCTCGTAGCGGTTCCCACCACTCTTCAACATCGAGACACTGTAAGAAGAGGCATCATAGATCTCCCTCTTCATCTTCAAATTCCCCAGAAAGGGTCACATGCCCCACTAAACACAGATCTCCAGCTAAGTGGGAGGAATTTCGCAAGAAAATGCTTAGGGTCTTAGAGAACACGGCCTTGACCCCCTCAGATGCCTAGAGGTGATACCCCAGGTGGAAGACCTGAAAAACAAACTTAGTGAGTCGTCGAACCCGGTGAACAAAAACCCTCGATTAAAAACAAAAATTCATCAGACTGCGTCTTTGACGTCATCGTTGAAGGTACCTTCGACGCACAAGTCTGCCGTCGTCGACCCCGATCAAGGATAGGCCCTCGAAGCCTCAAACCTCAACTGCGCCACCGCCACCAGAAGTGCTGAAGGTCCCACCCAAGGTGTCAAAAGTGGGGTCGACTTTATCGACGACACAGAGTAGGAGTCCAATTCTCTCGAAGACATCGGGGCCTTTTTTGAGATTTTCAACGCCATTCGCGGGTTTGTCGAGGCCTAGAAAGTCTGCATCGACAACCACAACTTTTTCCCAAGCAGTATCCACCAAGTTGGCTCCTTCTCTGGAAAGGGGTTTTACCCCTTATCCAAGATCTTGACTATTTCAGAGCTTTATCCTCTGTGTGAGGAAGGGGAGGACTCTGACAATGAGACCTTTTGGGTTACAAACATGAGTTCCCATTCCAGAGGAACTAATTTCTGAGGAGACTAGATTGAGAGATCTACAAGAATCTTTACAAGATGCCAGTGGCATAGATACCTCTCCAGGGGCAGATTTTGCCAGACCAGAAACTGGAGACCATGCAGAAATGCCTTATAGAGCCCTTATGGCAAGAATTATGCAATTTATGGGGTGGACAACACCTGCATCCTCTTACCAGCAAGATGATTTTACGGACATCTTAAAGGGCCTCAAGGAGACCCTATAGTCCCTTTTCATGCTGCATTGCAGAAAATAATAGCTGAAAATTGGAACACCTGAAGTTATCCCTGCAGTAAATAAAAAGCTCTCTTCAAAGTACAGGGTGTCCGCCTTAGACCCTGAATATTTAAGTAAGCACCCAACTCCAGAGTTTAGTAGTGCAGGCAGCGACGTTGTCAAGTAGTAAGTCGGCATACCCCATTATACCACAAGACAGACGACAAAAGATTTGATGCCATGTCAAAAAGATCTTTGCAGCATGGCACTTAAGTCTATTAACGCCACTTGCACGCTAGCGAGATTCAGCCACACCCTTTGGGAGTGTGCTTCATCAGCAGTTGACTGTCTCCCAGAAATGGAGGAACGAGACGCCTTCTTGAAAATCAAGGATGGGAAGGATGCGATGTGCGAGTCCCTCCAAACAGGTCTCGACTCCGCTGACGGCATCAGCGGAGCCATGGCGGCGTGTACCACAATCCGCAGTTGCGGAAGTCTGGGTTTGCTCCTGATGTACAAGCCAGGCTTCTGAATATGCCCTTTGACGACACCTCTCTATTTGGCAAAAAAGTTGACAGCCAGGAGAAAATGCAAACGTCCAAGGCAGCAGCAAAATCCCTTGGGGCTGCCATTTGTCAAGCTCCAGATTGCCCCACAGGTTCGTCCTGGAGGGGGAAGCCCTTTTCGTTTTTTCTTCCGCATTCGGAAAAGGCAGAGGGCAGCCAGCTCAAAGGGGCCAGAGACGATTCACCCGTGGTGGACGGGTCAAAGGCACCAACTCCGCATCAGCAGGTGCGGCTTTACCCTCCACAGCTGCATCAGCCGCTCCTGAAACCCTCTGGGGTCTCTCCACACAACACCAGTAAGCGGCAGGTTAACGCAACATCTGACAGAATGACAGGCTATTACGTCAGATGCTTGGGATTGGAGAAAATTGCCCAAGGTTACTGCCGGCCTTTCATACACACTCAGTCATCCACCGGGGAGCAACTCTTTGAAGTTTCCAGACCCGCTCCTTATGCATGAGATCTCAAACCTGCTAGAGAAAGGTGCCATAGAACCGGTACCTGTAGCGGAGAGGAACAAGGGTTGGTACTCCCCCCACCACCCCCAATACCTAATACCCCCTAATACCAAAGAAGGACGGAGGATTGAGACCCATTTTAGACTTGCAAGAATTGAACATATTCCTCAGGAAGGACAAGGTCAAGATGGTAACCCTTTCTCAGAGCCTTCAGGCCCTCCCGCTTCAGGACTTGTTGGTATCTCTAGACCTTCAGGATACTTACTTTCATGTGCCAATCCATCACAAGCACAGGAAGTACCTGAGGTACGCCATTGGCAACTCTCATTATCAATTTAGAGTTCTGCCATTTGGGCTGACATCCGCCCAAGGGTCTTCACCAAGCTAATGGCGGTTGAGGCTGCAAGTCTAAGGAGGGAAGGGATTCATGTCTACCCCTACCTGGACGACTAGTTGATCAGAGCAGCGTCCCCGAAACAGGCTCAGATACATCTGGATTGTTTGCCACTTTCTCCACAAGCTGGGCTTCTCCCTCAACTTAAAGAAGTCACAGATGGTACCATCACAGAGACTCCAGTTCATTGGATCAGTCCTGGACACATCCCTGGGAAAAGTCTCGCCACCAGAGGTGAGGGTTCAAGGTCTTCTACAGAGGGTCACCAGATTTCAAAATGCCCAGCGTCTACCAGCCTTTGACTTTTTGAGGTTTCTCAGCCTCATAGCATCCTTCATTTTTCTAGTGCCAGAGGCTCGCTTGAGAATGAGATCTCTCCAGTGGGTGCTAAGGACCCAGCGGTCACAGTTCTCATGAAGGATGTCAGATCTCCTACTAATCTCGGACAGAGTGGCTCGAGACCTTCAGTGGTGGGTCTGTCAGGAGAACATCTTGAAAGGAGAACAGTTTGGCAACCATGGCCGGAGATAACAGTAGTCACGGACGCTTCACTCACGGGATGAGGGGGCCATGTCAACGACTTGACCATCACCGGTCGTTGGTCTCCATCGGAGTCCAGACTACACATCAACCTATTAGAGCTGAGAGCGATCAGACTAGCGCTGAAGGCTTTCCTGCCATCAGTACAGGGAAAGAATGTCCTGATAATGACTGACAAAACAGTGGCCATGCAGTACCTCAACAAAAGAGGTGGTGTAGGGTCACTGCCACTGTGCAGAGAGGCAATGCAGCTCTGGTTTTGGGCAATTCAAGAAGGAATCTCTCTACCGGCAGTTCATGTCGCCGGAGAGACGAATTTAACGACTTGCGCTCTGAGCAGGCAGATCAGTCTCCCACTAGTGGGAACTAGCCCAGGAAATCCTTTGACATCTTCACCCTTTGGGGAACCCCTCAAGTGGATCTGTTCGCCACCAGTATCAACCGGAATTGCGATCAGTATTGCTCAAGGGAATTTCCCTCGAGAGGAGCTCTAGGGGACACGTTCGTGGTGTACTGGGAGCTTCCACTTCTGTATGCGTTTCCTTCAGTCCCCGTCATTCCTCAAATGATCAGGAGGTTGAGGAGATTCCGGAAACCCATGATCCTAATTGCCCCGGACTGGCCCAGGAGAACGTGGTACCCAGATCTTCTAGACATGTCCATCTGTCCACCGATTCATCTTCTGTAAAGAGGATCTTCTCTCACAGGAGGGAGGTTGGGGTTCTCCATCCGGATATCAGGACCCTCAACCTTCACACTTGGTTTCTGAAAGGTTGAGGTACAAGGATTGGGACCTCTCGGATGATGTAATGGAGGTGTTGCTTTCAGCCAGGAGGCTGAAACCAAAAAACTGATGGGTGGCAGGTTTTGAATTAATCTGAACCACTGGCTTTGCTCTGGGCAACCTTCCACACCACCGTTTTTTAGCCCGTCTCCACCATTGCAAAAGGGGACCAGCCATATGCAAATCAGTCTTATACTGCCACCAATGGGAGCAGCCCTGCACGAACTGCTAGGCCAGGACCCTTCTGCACAGAAAAACAAGCAACCCCAGACATGTTTCTGCCTTGTTGGGCCTCCTCAGTGGTCTTTCCCCTTTTGTAATTGCTTGGCAGGCGAACGATTGTCTAGAGGGTTGCCCAGAGTAATGCCAGAGGTCAAGATTTATTCTAAACCTTCCAGCCATCAACTCTTTTGTCTTGCTATTGTCACTGCGAGTGGGAAGGGTATGCCCAGACGTGGGCCCCTTGCCTGCTGGGCCTAGAGACCCAAGCTTCTCCTCACTGACGCCCAACAAGACTGAAACCTGTCTGAGGATGCTTGTGGTCTCGTGCAAAAGGGATGTGACCTAGCAGTTCGGGCTGGACTACCCCTTTGGGGGTGGGACCAAGCCTGATTTGCATATGGTCTTTCCCGTTTTGTAATGGCTTGGCAGGCGAAGAACGATGGTCTGGAGGGTTGCCCAAAGCAATGCCAGAGGTCAAGATTTATTCTAAACCTTCCAGCCATCAACTATTTTGTTTTGCTTCAGCCAGGAGGCCAGCAACAAAATCTTCATACTGCTGCTGTTGGAATAAATTCTGTAGCTGGTGTAGATATAAGAATATTGAACCTTTTTCAAGCAGTACATTGATGGTGTTATCTTTCTTACTATACTTGGCAAATTCAGGCCTTCAAGTTGGCACAATCAAGGGTTACCTTGCCGCGCTGTCAATCTTTAAGCGCACGGCTGAGGAACCTTCATACTTCAAATTGCCCATAGTCATTCAATTTCTGAAAGGGTTAACAAATGTCTTTCCCCAACTCCTTTTCAAGTTCCACTGTGGGACCTAAAACTAGTCTTAAAATTTCTAATGGGTACTCCATTCGAACCCCTTCATTCCTGTACATTAAGCGTTATCACTCTTAAAACAGTCTTCCCAGTGGCTTTAGCTTCTGCCAGAAGAGTGAGCGAATTAGAAGCTTTATCTTGCAAACCTCCTCATACAATCTTTCACAAAGATAAGGTAGTTCAAGTGAAGTAGAATTTTTATCCCAAAGGTGGTCTCAGAATTCCACATCACACAAAAAATCTTACTTATTCTGCCCTCCTCCCCATCCAGGGAAAGAGGAAGAGATTGCACAGGCTGGATCCAAGGTTTGCCTTGAGTTTTTACATTAGCAGACTTGCGAGAATTAGGCAAGCAGACCAATTGTTTGTGGGGTATGCAGGGCATAAGTTAGGTTTACCTATTACGAAACAGACCATCTCAAGATGGATTATACTAACTATTATAGAGTGCTATAAATTGGCAGGGAAAGAGCCTCCTCAACACCTCGGGGCTCATTCAACCAGGGGTATCGCAGCCTCTGAGTTCCAATTAAAGACATATGTGCGGCTGCCACACGGTCGTCCGCACATACTTTCACCAAATTCTACAGTCTCGATTCCTCCTATAGCCACGAAACGAAATTTGGAACAGCTGTGTTGCACTCTGCATCTTTAAAGAAAAGCATTTAGTTTTACTCCCGCCTCCTATACACAACTGCTTTGGGAGTCTATCAAAGATGAGGAATACGTGGGAGGACACAATCCATTCGAAGAACAAGTTATTTACCAACTGTAACGTTCTTTCGACTGGATGTTCCTCCCACGTATTCCTGATCACCCCTCCCATCCTTTCCCACAGTAAAACTTCCCTCGTAGTTGCAGCCTACGCTCCTTCAAGTGTATTAACCATCTCATACAAGGCAAAAACAGCACCTCAAAACGGAACTGAGCACCGAATGCTGCACAAGACTATACCTATGGTGACGTCGGCGCCGATACAGCGGCCTTCGAGGGACGTCGACATGCAGTGCACTCTACTGTGAACATTTTCTCTGAGGCCAGCAAGCTGGAAGTGGATTTATCGAAGATGAGGAATATGTGGGAGGAACATCCAGTCGAAAGAACGTTAAGTAACTTGTTCTTCCCGCTGGATGGTCTCGGCCATCAAGGAAGCGTACGAGGGCCAGCATAGACCCCTTCTGGCGAACATGCATGCTGAGGTGGTCAGGGCCAAGACAACGGCCATTGTCTTTCAGTGCCATGTCCCCTGGCAGGTCATAAGCAGGGCGGCCACATGGGCCACTCCATCGCAAGCATTGCTGTTTGGATGTCTGCTCCAGGTCAGATGCAGTATGGAGGGAAGGGGACGGGACTTAAGAGTAATTACGTTACTCACTGTAGTGACTAGCATACTCTTAGTCCATAGTCCCCTTTCCTCCATGCGTCCCTCTCACCACTCCCCCCATACCCTCCCCCCTAATAATCTGGTGTCATTCGGCAATGTTAAATCTATTGTCAACGCGTCTTTGGGGACTGATGTGTGACGCTGGAGGGCTGAGTCAGCGCTGCGCATGCTCCAGGTCCACGCCTCTAAATTTAGAGTGGAGGATTTCTCTGGTGAAAAAGGTTCAGTCTCCCGTCCCTCACGAAGGACACCCATGCAGTATGGAGGAAAGGGGACTACGGACTAAGAGTATGTTAGTCACTACAGTGAGTAACTTATGTCTAGCTTGGCGCTCACTATTTGCAAGTGCATGAGTGATTTTTGGTGATCTCCTTGGGCTTCGGACTTCCCCTTCCATTCCCCCCACATGCCTCCCACGCACAGATCAGGACTCCTCCACTCTTGGTGGAGATTTCTTCCCTGATGGAGAGCGAGGCGGTGGAGGAAGTTTCTCTCCCTCAGCAGGGCTTTTACTCCCACATCTTTGCCATTCAAAAGAACCAGGCGGGTCTGCAAGTGGTCCTAGATCTTTCCTTCCTCAATCAGTACCTACCTCTGCAGAAGTTCAAAATTGTGGTGCCAGCGCCTATAGCAGACAAGCTGTGTGGGGCGGAGGGCGGACTGGACATGCTACCTGGACTTGAAATAATCCTTTTTTCATGTCCCAATAGTACAGCACCATCTATCCTTCCTCGGGTTCCGGGTCATGGGGTTGCACTTTCAATCCAAGGTGCTGCCGTTTGGCTTGAACTCAGCGCTGAGGGTATTCACAAGACTGAACGCAGTGGGAGCCCTGCTCAGATCAGAGGGCCTCCATGTGTATCCGTACCTAGAATGGCTGGTCAAAGGGGTGTCCCTGGAGCAGGTCAGGTACTCAATGACCAGACTCGAGACTACACTCTACAAACTGGGGTTCTCAATCAACTTCAAGAACTTGCAGCTCTGCTCTACAAAAACTCTTGTGTTTCTGGGGCTGCTGTGGGACACTCAGAAGCAGAGGGTGTTCCCCACAGGGGAGAATGTGGCAGAGATCAAAGCTTCTGTTCACTTCCTCAGCAGAACTCCTACGGCCTGGTGGTCCCAGCATCTGCTAGGAGTACTAAACCAGGCTGCGAATGATGAGGCGGAAGCTGCATTTTTCGGCATCCTGTGATCCGGAGTCTGGTCATCCCGGAGCCCCGGTCACTATACCTGTATTCCTACAGCAGGACCTCATGTGGTGGAGGCAGGACGTTTACCTCATGGTGGGCAGACCATTCAGAACGCCTCCGACAGAAAATGCTATGACTACGGACTCCTCACTCCAGGGGTGGGGTACTGCACTGAGGGCTCATTCGGTACATGGTCTCTGGTCCAGGCCCGACCAGCAAAACCACATCCATTGGCTCGAAATGATGGCTATTTGGCTTTCACTCAAGTCATTCCTGCCCTTAATCAGGAGCAGTACGTTTTGCATTCGAACAGACCACTCTACCTGCATGTATTACATAAGCAGGGGGCACCAGATATCTCCCCCCCCCCAATATCCCCTCTCCCACAGCCTCCTATGCAGACTGGCCCTCAGCATCTGGGAGAAGGCTATTGAGAAGTACCTCTGGATCTCAGCGGTCCATCTGCCGGGAGAATGAAACCTCGACGCAGACACTCAGTCGGATGGGCTCTGACAATTACAAGTGGCAGCTGAACATGAGTCCTACAGGAAATTCTCAGCAGGCGGAGTCACCCTCTGACCTGTTTGCGACTAAGAATAACCACACTTGTCAGTTCGCCTCCTGGAGGGGAGCAGGGCGCTGCTCCCTCGGTGGTGCTCCAGATCCCCTGGGACGGGATGTGGGCATACGCTTTTCCTCTTACCCACTCATCCACAAGGTTGTTTGCAAGATCAGACCATCCCGGTGGCTGTGTCTAATCCTCATAGCGCTGCAGTGGCCTCCTAGGCCCCTTGGTTCTCAGACCTGTGGCAGCTGTTAGCCCAACCAGAAGTCCCACTCTCGATCAGGGAGGGCCCACTCCTGGTGCAGCAAGAGGGGGGGCGGGGGTTTCACCGTTTTCCAGAGAAGCTAGCCCTAGCAACCTGGTACCTGAGCAGGTGACTATGCAACATCTTCAGCTGTTTCGAGAACAATCTAGAGATCATCCAGGGAGCCAGAAGTCTGGCTACACACAAGCAGTACAAGAGCAAATTCACCAGGTCTGCTTCTTGCCCAAGAAAAAACGGTGGCTCTGCTATCCTGCACTCTGGACCAGCTGTTGTCTTTTTCAGCGTACGAAGCCAGATCAGGGAACCATGTAGACGCCTGTAGAACATACCGGCCATTATCACATACAGGAACTGGGACAGGTGCACTTTTTCCTCTGCTAATCCAGTGGTGAAGAGGCATCTAATCGGGTTGAGCAGATTGTACCTGCATGTTAGACATCTGCACCCAGTCTGGGACCTTAACATTGTTCTTGGTACCCTTGCACACAAACCATTTGATCCCATGACCACAGTGGACATCAAATGATCCCACTCAAAACAGCACTACTAGTGGAGCTTACATCAGCTCGCAGAGTTAGTGGTAATTCAGGCTTTGGCGGCTTCCGACCCCTACACGGTCGGGACATGGTCGTGCTCTGCACGCAACCCTTATTCCTACCAAAGGTGTCTCCTCTTTCCACATTAACTAAGATTGTGCTCCCCACTTTCTTTCCAAATCTCAAGGAAGACGCTGAAACTGTTTAGCCATCAGAAATTTTAAATTCTCGACGGGTCCAAGGCCTTTCGCAAGACTGATGCCTTATTTGTCACGTTTGGAGGCTCAGGGCCTGGATAGCAAGCATCCAAGGCATCAATAGCCAGATGGAGAACGGTTGCCATCCAAGAAGCATACCAGGCTCAGCGCATGATCTCCAAGGGGCATGCATGCTCACTCTGTAAGAGCCAATGTAGCAGTAGTTGCATTCCGTGGCAAGTAATTAGCAGAGCTGCGACTTGGGCCTCCCCGTCGGCCTTCTGCAAGCACTGTCTGGATACCAGTGCCAGGGCTGACTCAGCATTTGGCAAGGCTGTCCTCTGTAATCTGTTTATATGGAGTATCAAGCTCTCCTCCAAGGGCATTTTCATCAGTTATAGTTGCCACAACAGGGTGGAGGAAAGGGGACGGGACGTAGGAGTAAGTGTTAGTCTTTCAGTGAGCAGTCTGTGGGAAGACCATAAGATATCCTTGACCATCAACTTGCTGGAGCTCTGTGCACCTGATGGGGCATTGTGATCCTTCTCATCAAACCGGGTCCTTGGGCATAGCAAACCACCATGAACTACATTGACAAGGTGGGGTGGTGTCTGGTTTCTCGATCTGTGCAGGGAGGACATGCTCTTAAAATTTTGCACCAAGAATAAGGTGACCCAGCATGCAGCCTGCTAGTAGTCTGATAATTTGGGTGCTCTTACCCAAAGGGTCTCCCCTAGTTTTATCGGAGGAGGGGGAGCCAGACCCTGACCAGGGGGTTTTAACCAAAACTTGATACACAATAGTAGTAGGCTACCCATCCCTTGATAAAAAGGTTGGTGCCCCAGGAAACCAATGTGGATATGATAAAATGACTGCATATTATCTTCTCCACATCCTAATTTTGCTAATTGCCGGTCATGGCAAGTCGTGGCTTTATGGAATTCTGAGCCCAGGATTTGTAATGAGGAGCCTGCGAGGATACACATGAGAACCCTTATGCGTTGCAGTGTGTCTGCGGCATTTGGATGAATACAATCTGGCTAATGAGACATACTCTAGTAATTCAGTGATTGCAATAAAAGCTTGGAAAAATGAAATGCGTTCCTCGTTTGTCAATTTAAAGATTAAGATATGCAGTAATTTTATTATATATGGATTAGTATACTGGAGCCCCCTAAAAACATTTTTAACAAAGGGAGGGGTAGCCTACTCCTATTGTGTATAGCGTTTTGATAACTCAGGTGGATATACTGAGTCTCCCTCTAGTGCAAACTGAATGGGGAGATGGTGAACAGATTATCTCCGTTTCATTACCAGCTTGAACAAATTGGTCTATGTGTAGCAGAGTCCTTTGGGGTGGAGAAAATTGACTAGGAGCATAAATAGGATCTTGATCACGCTGTTTTCAGTGCAGAGTAACTGGTACTCTGTCATGTAACACATGCTACTTCCCTCTTTGGAATGGAGGGGGAAGTCTTCTGATGCACGCGTGTAGCACTGCTTCACCCCAATTCCTGTGTACTGAGCCTATGTGCATGGCTATTGAAGGATGGAAGTAAAAGAAATGGTACATCTCTGAGGAGTTTCTTGGTTTGATGCCCTCTGCTGGGCATCCATCGACAAATCAATTTTGTGGTAAGATTTTAGCAATTTGATGTTTGCAAGTGGCAGTTCTGACTTTCTGGTTTCTTTAGTTTAAAAGGTGTAGCTGAGGAATACATCTGGAAGTCGGTGCTTAAGGACACAATGGAGCTGTAATAGGGCTGAATTCTCCCCCTATTGGCTGGTAAATAGGGTTATAGAAATGTTCTGCGTATGAAAGGAGTGTTCGATGAATTGCTGTGTTCATCCGCAGAATATCACTGATAAGTTATTTGCCTTTAAGTGGTCTTTGCACTGGTGAATCTTTTATGACCGCTATCCAGGTAGTGATGCTCCTTTAGAGTTTGGTTGTGGGTTGGCCTGCATAATTAAGACTGGGTGACCAACAGTGGCTGGTAAACAACACTTTATTTTTCTCCGTTTTTAGAGGCAGAAAAATGCAAGTTTTGGAGGCCCTCGCTATTTCAGTGACTCCAGTGTGGGCCACATTGCTGCAGAGAAGAGTGGTAAGTTTTAATAGATCGATACATTTTATTATCGTTGGAGTAAACTCTTAAAAACCTTTCTAATGGATTTCTTCCTCCCATGGATTCCTCATCTGATATCCTTTCCACAGCGCAGCGGGGATGCTGCTCCGCCAGATGCCTCCACGCACTGTACATGTCGTGCCAGTATCTGAGATGCTCCGTCCCGTGACCTCCGTTCCTGATTTCTGCGGTCTGTTCACTTCAGAACAAGTTTTTTTTTTTCTTTCCTTTTTTTAGTCCTGCCCAATCCAACGTAGGCTAGGAATTTCAAAGCTAGCATGGGGAGTGGCTGGCAAATGTCCATCAGATCCACGCAGTATTTCGGTCTACTACTTAGGCGAGGGCCATGACATACAGGACTGTGAGTCATGGCAGTCCATGCACTCTAGGGCCCTCCGGGAAAGGGCGGCAAATGTTTTCACCTATGTCCACAAGACTGAAGGTGAAATCGCACAGTCCCATTTGAGGTCTTGCAGTGCAGAACGCCGATCTGAGGAAATATATGACCCACGCAAGGATAAAAAAGATCAGAAATGGCATTGGAAGAGGTCTCGCTAGAGTTCCTCGCTACACCATTTTTCATCCAAGAGCCACCACTCCAGGGATCGCCAGATAAGGTGCCTTGGGTACTTTTTGGATCCAATCTCGAGGAATGTGAGGGGTTTGGCCTCAAGATGCTTGAAATCTTTGCTAATGTGCAGCTGATTGTACCCACTGCATCTTTTGGGACCTGCAGGGGAGCACTCTGTACACCTATGGCTTCAAAGAAGAACCCAGATTCCTCTAGCACTATCACAGAAGCCTGAGCTCTTCTAGAATATGCTCCCCTCACACTGAAACCCTTCATGTTGGATGTTTGAAATCTATGATGAAGAGGAACAAGTACCCCTTGCTTTGGAACCTTTTGTCTCAAGGGAAGAGACACTTTCTGGAGGAGTTTTATGGGGAAGGCAAATCTATCCAGGGGCTGGCCTGTGATCTCCAGGAGGGCAGTTGTCTGGGCTCCTCCCCTGAGATATCGATCCTTCCAGCTCCCACCCCTGGTAAGTCTCGAGCATCCTTTCAGTGACTGGTGGCTAGGGTGGCTGATACCTTGGGCAATAGGCTCCATAAGATTCAGTTTGAATATAAGGACATCCTGGAAATCTTGCTACCTTCAGTGTATCAGTAGAGGTCCTGGTACTGGAGTTGTGGCAGAGGCCTGCCTCTGAAATTGACAGGTAACTGGCTAGGAAGCACCATCCTGCTCTCTCTAATCTGGCCTTCTTGTCGCTTCCCCACAACTGCTTACCTGACATCATCCACCTTACCTTCCCCCTTATTGAGAGTAACAGACTGGATTCCTTGGAGAGAGCTTTTGCATGAGGTAGCATTGCGCTCCGTGCAATTAACGCCTTTTGTACCCTGTGTAACGTCTTTCAAGATGTGCTCTGCCGTGGGCAATCCAGCAGACCACATCCCTAAAGGGGCGATGGAAGTGGGCTTCTTGTCTATGGTCCAGGACAGCAGACATGCCTATAGTCCGATTCTGCTGTCCGGACTGGACACAGCTGATTGTTTTGGATGATCCATCGCCACGAGTACAGTTGTCTGGCTTCACTTCTGGATGAGGATGTCGACCATTGCACATATTGTTCAAGCTAAGCTTTTGGACATGTGATTTGATAGACTGTACCTGTAAATTCTACTCCTAGGTTACGGCAAAGTCCTTGAATCTGGTTGTCCAATATCCCTCTGCTCCTTTTGCGAGTGGTCCGGGTTTTTGTCCCACGAGGTTTGTTAAGCGGCCCTGTGAAGACTGCTGGGCACACCCTTCCCGAGGGGAAAGAGTAGAGGTGCCCCCAGAAGTGGAGCTGTTGCAGGCACCACCACCCTCCTCAGCAGAAGGTGCAAAACCTCAGGTCTTCTGTCTGAAATCGCTTGTTGAGGCGGTGTGGGGGAGACTTTCCCTGTTCAGCTTGGAATGGTCCGACCACGTCCGAGGCGTTGGTCTTACAGGTCATCCAACAGGGCTACTGTCTTCCTTTTGTGCAGCGTCCTCTAGACCATGGCCCTCACCCTGCAGCGTCTTCTAGGCCATGCCTCTCAACCGAACACCTTGTCTCTGGAACCCATCCTCTTGGACGAGGTCTGGTCCATCTGCCTCTCTTAAAGAGTGCCATAGAACTGGTACTGTGTTCGTGACGAGGCAGGTCATGGTGTTCCACACATTTTGTGGTTCCGAAGGATGTAGGTTTACGTCTGATAATGTCTCTGCGGCTGCTGAATTTGTTCCAGCACAAGGACATATTCAAGATGGTTACTGTAGTCCAGATACTGCAAGACTGGTTATCACTGGACCTGCAGGGTGCCAACTTGCTGCACTTTCAATGAATGAGCACATGGAAGTACCTGAGGTTCGTGGTAGGGCAGCATAACTACCAGTTCAAGGTTCTGCCGTTCGGTCTTTCTTCTGCTCCCAGGGTTTTCACCAAGCTGCTGGCAGTGGTGGGGACTTGCTTCAGAAAGGGAAAAATAATGTACTCCTCTACATGGACAACTGGCTTGTCCAGGCTCGCTCCCCTGACCTAGTTTCAGAGCACCAGCTCTGTACATGGGCTGTTGCACAGCTTGAGCTTTCCCTGAACTTCATAAAGTCTCATGTTTTGCCATCCCAGTCCCTTGTGTTGTATACTCCTCTGAGCAGGGCATGCCCACCTGTGACCATGGCGAACAGCTCTAAGATGGTAAATATCCTCCCGTCTCAGGGAAAAGTCCCTGCCTCTACCCTGCTATTAATAGGCCTTATAACCTCCATAATAGTGTTTCTGGAGGCTGTGCATGAAATCGCTTAATTGGCTCCTCCGTTGCCAATGGTCGCAATTTCATAGCCAACCTCATTCATGCCATCCTGCAGGTTTGGCCCGTGTGGCTCAAGGCCTTGCCTGATGAGCTCTGGCCTGATGGGCCTTGAGAGAACTTGCTGAGTGGCATGCTTTCGTCAACACTGGCCTACAGTAATGCTGCTCACTGGTGTATCTGATTGGTTACGGCGCTCACCTGGCGAAACTGACAGTAAGCCGGCTGTGGTCTCCCTTGTTTGCAGGAACTTATCAATTTGATGGGGTTAAGATGAATCAGGCTGACCTTTGTCTTTCCTCCCCTCTGTGATCCTGATTGACAACAGTGGCCATGCACTACCTCAACAAGTGGGGTTGGTTGGAGTACGGTCCTTGATACTATTCAGAGAAGTAGTGCGCCTATGGTTCTGAGCTCTGGAGAAAGACATCTGACTGCTGCTCATCTTGCAGAAAAAGAATTTCACAGCAGATTCTTGAGCGAGACAAACCAACATCCTACGAGTGGGAGCTCTGCTAGGAATGTGTTCTTCCTTCTGGGGGACTCAGTGAGTTAGACCTCTTAGCTTCCATTGTGCATAGGAAGTGAGTTATTAATCTAGGGAATTTCCTTGGCGGAGTTCCGGGGGCACAGTGCTGGTCAGCAGGACATTCAACCTCCTTTTGTGTGTTCCCACCGATCCCTGTCTTTCCGCTAGTTCTCTGGAGATTGCACCTGTTGGGCACCATGTTCATTTTGCCAGCATAGAGCGATCAAAATCCATATGCTGTCTGGAATTTCTGGACATTTCCACCTGCCCTCCCTGGTGCTTCTAGACTTGCTCTACAATTTGTGGGGCAGGCCCTCCACCTGAACCTTCATGCTTTGCTGCTGAAAGGTTAAGATAGGTTTGAGATTTGTTGAACAACGGCTTTGTGCTCCTTTCAGCTCGGAGACCCACACAAAGTATGGAATTTATGCCTGCAGGTGGTGCAAGTTTTCGGTTTGGTGCCAGGATAGGAATTCTGACACTCTATCCTGTTATCCCCTCTTTTGGATTTTATGCATTATGTAAAGGGATACATACCTCGATGTTTATTCAGTTTCCAAGAGGTCCCCGAAACAGGGCTCCTTCAGAATACCCACTGTTCTGTAGTTCTTGTGGGGTTTGTGTAACCAGTTACCTCGATGCCAGTTTGTAGTTATGGCGTGGAATTTAAATTTGCTTTTGACATTGCTTATGGGGTGCTCTGTTTCAGCCCCTCGATTCCTGTTCTATTAGGTTGCTCTCCCTTATGGTAATTTTACCGGTTCCCATCACTTTCCATAAGACAGTTGAAGGCTTTTCTGTTAAACCTCCCCATTTGGTTTTCTTTGAAGGGGCGAGTGAAGCCCTCTGAGTTTTAATCTCTCAGCAGATGCATCTTCCTGTGTTATTATTTTTACCCTCCACCTCATCCTTCCAAGGTAGAGAAAACATTCCATCTGCTGGACCTGGTGCTGCAGTAAAATGTCCCTTTAAAACAGCTATTCTTGGCCAGGCTATCATACATAAGTAATCTATGGGAGGAACCTCTATCAGAAATAACCTTACCAAGAAGTAATTTTTTCTACTCCTGTAATGGTTTTCGCTAAACACACCAAAACAAAAATACCCCAATGCTCCAGTCACAAATATGGCAGACTATACTGCACTGATCCCTAATGAGGGTGAAACGCATTTGTGGCTGTCTGTGTCCTTGGTTGATGTCTGTCATGGGTTGATTAAAATTGTGTAAGAGCACTGCTGTGTAAGCACATTTTCTGGAGCAGAGTGTGCTTTTGAGCTAAATTGCATACCCATTGTTTTGCTACATCTCTGAACTGGAGGTGAACTTCCAAGGATGGATAGTTGGTTCTGTAATTCCATAAACTACGGTTACGTGTCTTCTATGCCGACTTCATTTCATTCTTTTCTTTTTTTAAATGTTGACAGTCTCACTTCATTGTGCTTGACAATCTCTGCAATGGCTATGTGGTGGCTCTGTAGCATGTTTTGTTTGTTAGCAGGAATGGCTTATTCTACTGTCTGCGTGTACATATATTTTAAAATGTATACGTTAACATTTAGTCCCCAAATGACTGCCGCTTGACCCCATCTCACCTTCGCACTGCAGTACTAGAGATTTAAATGCACATTAGATTTGTTTGTATGCTCTTTAGAACTGTGCTGCTTTCGGCCTGCATATCCGATCCGTTGTATGGATTTTCGTGTTGTGTCTTGGCAAGACCCTGATCTGTCTTTTCTGTGCTTTATTTTTTTTATAAATGTCAGTCGTGTGTATTATCATGACACTTAATTTGCAGGCTTACCCTTGGTTAAATCTGCTTCCTTATTAATCACCCTGTAGGCTCTACTATAGTGATATTGGTTGAAGATATACATGCAAGCAGAAACCCGAGAGGCGTGTTGTAATGTCGAACCACAAAGATGGTTACCCAGCTTTTTTTTTTCTTTCCCTTGTGCATATATAATGTCCGGGGGTGTGTTTTATGTAAAGGGACTCGGACAGAATGAAACTCAAAACAATGAAAGCTCTTTACATGCAATTCCATATTGGCATTTTTCCACTAGCCAATGTCAAGCATCATTGGAACTTGAGCATCTCAGTCACCTGCCCATTTTGCCCAAATGAGAGTATAGTGCATTTTTTGTTTTGCCCCGAGTGTTCTCATATTAGGAAAAGATTTTTCATACTGCTTTTTGAACAGTTTTGTATTGGTGCGTGACCTTTTTGTATGGCGCGGGACAGAGTTGGCAACTGTCTGGGGAATTACTTGCTCGAATCTTGGAGAAAGATGGAAATAAGTCACCTCATAGTCATTTGATGCTCAGTCTGTTTTTACATTTTTATAATTTTAAACCTGCAGCTCGCAGCCCATGGTATATTCGCATTTGTTTAGAGTTTCATTAATGATTCAAGCATTTGTGTGATTTTTAATGTACATTTGTGTATGACCTTTATGATCTCTTCATTGGATCAAAATTAAGTTATGAAAATGAAATTACAGGAAACACTGTTGTCCAACAACAATGCAATTGTTAAATTATCTTTGAAGGATACAGTTTTGTCCATGTCAGGTCTGGTGGATTGGGGAGGAGGAGGTGTCCTGTTGCTTAAATTAAGATGATTCATTGGATGCCTAATTGCTGATGACCGTAGCTATGCTGCAACATTATTTGAAGTGACTCCTGATTGTGGGATGTATCTCTGAAGTTATTTTCTCAAAATTAAAGGGTGACAGGAGGGCTTCTCTCGCATGAAAGCTGCCCTGTCTGTCACACATTGACATACTTTATTTTTCTGGGCCATCTGTTGGTCACTTGCGACGATGCCGAAATATTTTCAATTGTTACGCTGTAAAACTGACCAGCATATGGATCAAAGCTTCTCCAGTTGACTGCAATCACCTTATGGACAGCTTGACATTTGTCCCAGTGTTTGTCTCCTTACCCCAGTCACCATACAGGGTGTCCGAAAATACACATCTTGTCTGATCCCTGGTGTTTGACAACCTCCAGCTGGCGTTACTGTAGGCACAGTGGGATTGAGGACTAGTTTCGCTGAGTGTCTTCACATCCCCTTATATCTTCTTTTGTAGTCTTCCCTGTTTGCTTCACTCCAAATGAAAACCATGCGTTTTGTTCTGGCTGTAACTCCAAGTTGCCTTGAAACAACAGGGTTTGTAAGCATTGCCTTACAACAGTGCACTGGAAAGAAGCCTTGGGTGTGCAAAATAGAAAGATACTCACCGTAATGACCACTGTACTCCCTAGTCCATAGTTCCCTTTACTCCATAAGGCCCTCCCAATATCCCCAGCAAATCTGTATGCCATTAATTGACTAGTGGTCAAGGACTGACCAGATGTGGCCGACTGGAGGGAGTCCGCATGGGCAGGCATGCCCAGGCGCACGTTTGCATGCTAAAAAAAAAATGTGAAAGGGAAGTTCTTGTTGCTGTGCCATAAGGCTTCAGTCTCATCCCCGTAGGACAGACGGTCATGGGTATGAAGTAACTTTTGAATACACCTATGTCCCGTCCCTTTTCCTCCATACTGAGGTGAAATTTCACAGAAAGAAATAGTTTTCTGGGGAGACGGACAGTGGGGGCAGCGCTTTCTGTGTGGTGAAAAGTTTGTAATGGGCGGCCTGGCCAAAGCTGACCCCAGCCCTGGAACCTGTGTCCAGACATTGCTGCATACAAAGAGCTTATGGGGAAGAATAAGTGGCGATGTGGATTCTGATTAGGAGGGCTGCGCATGTCGCTTCAGTTGGTGCTCCTGTTTTCAGCAAGATAAACCTTTCTCAGAAACCTTTCACATTTTTGGAGGAAGGGCTGATAGCTTGTGACTAAGACCCTTGGTATTCCAAGAAGACCAGAGCAGGGGTGGGACGCATGTCTGTAGCAGAAGATATGCATTAGTTATGCAACCACATGAGCAATTTCCCCGAACTCGGCTGTTACGCTCACCTGGTTCCCACGGGGGCGTCGACCGGAAGTGGGCCGCTGTTGTTTCCATCGGCGTGACTTGTAGCGCCGAGATAACTGACTGGACTGGCCCGCTCAGCCTAGTTTGTCTGGCTCGCAGGAATATTCTTCTGCAAAGGAGAAGAGGAATTAACCACCCGTGGAATTGAGTGTCAACCCACCTCCCCCACTCCCGTTTTCCCACAGCTCACTCTTGATGTCCCCTCCTTAGTCTCACCTGATGGTTTGGAAGGATGAGCTCTCCATCCTGCGTCGACCGGAGGGGCGTGTTGATGACCAGTTACTTCACTGGCGTAGAGGAATTGGTGAGTTCCAGTATTGACTCTAAAGTCCAATTGTTCATAAGAGTTCAAATGTCTGATCTTCACTCTGTCCGATTCCTTGCATGTTGCCGATTAATCCACTCGAAGATTTCGAAATGGCAATTGGTAAGATTCAGGTAAGTCTATTGTGGTTTTCCCCTTAGGGGCCGGGGTACGGCGATGAAGCAGAGTTGACTGCGCCGACCCGAGATGAGGTGAGTTACCCCCCGTGATAAATCGGGTAAGTCCTTGGGGGTAGCTTGTATAGCCTTGGAGAGTCCCCTTGCTCACCTTGCTCTCTTTGTCTCCTTAGGTGTCGGAGGGCGGCCGCGAGATGGAGAGAGCGTGATGGAATGCTGAAGTACCGCCAAGCAGGTGAGTTCAGCGCGGCGCCGTAGGAATGCGAAGCGATGCTTCAAAGACTTCTGTCTTTCAGCTCTGTGGCGAAATGGATCAGGATTCAGGTAAGGATTAAAGTTAAAACTCCTGTTCTAACCTGTATCCTTCTTTTCTTGTTTCAGGAGTCCCAGGACTGAAGCGGGCGTGGCTGAAGACTGGAGCTGCTGAAAACACGGTGAGCGTTACGCTGCAGCAAGCAGAATAACGCGAAGCACATGTGGCTGTCCGGGCGTGGTTTAAATAGCCTTGGAAGAAGTTCCAGGTAAGTATTCTTCCACAGCCCCACCCAAGTAACAAAATAGTACCTCCTAAGCCTCATTTGGCTTGAGTCTTCATGCAGCATGGTCTGCCTCAGGTAAGTATGCAGCATGGTCTGCTTCAGGTAAGTTATCAATAATGAGCCTGGCGCCCATGTCGCCAGGACTGACTATCTTTATGAGCCTGGGGCCATAGGCGCCAGGACTGCACCCAAACAGCCCCTAACTGGGGCTTTTGGGCTTGCTCCAAGTGGCGTGATGCCTGCTTCCGGGGCTGCTGGGCCTGGTCTTCCGGGGGCATGCATCATGACATCGGCCGCCTGAAGTTAAGGCAGGCGTGGTGTGTGTGATAACTGTTAAGCTACAGGAATGAGTTTGCAAGAAATCCTTTGCACGAACGAAGACACATGAGACAGGGCGTGCAACCAGCTGCCAATGACTATGCTAATTTTTGTCTTGACTACGTGCCAGCTATTGAATGCAATGTTAACCAAAATGTATATAAGCTGTCTGAACTTTGAATGCTTGGCTCACTCCTACGCAGTCCTCTTGAATGTGCAGGGAGTCATGCCCTTTCGTGCATGCTTTAATTGAATAAATGGATGACTTGACTTATTTGGTCTGAGTCTTATTTATGGGGTCCTTTGTTCCAGGTTGGGGTGAGAAAAAGGTGTATCCTCAGTGACCCTTCTAAAGTCCCATGGCATGTTGCAGTAAAAAGCCGCGATAATGGCTTTGCCTCTTGCATGAGCATGAATGACCTTAGGAGGCTCGCGCTTATGCATAGAGTAGCAATGATTGATGACGGAGACTAGCAAACAGGCGATTGTGGCTTTTGAGCCCTGCAAGCTTAGGTGCTGACTGCCAAAGGTAACTAAGAGGGTGTCTGTTTTCGTGAACTGCAGTGCAGGTAAAATTTCACGGCTTTCCTGACGTTGAGCGTGTGGAGCAGCATCTGCTGAAGACTGGTTTTGGAAAACAGGTGGGGAGTACAACCTCATTGATGTATTACGAGGGCACAACTTTAGCAAGGAAGGTAAGTGTACACAATGACATTATCTTTATGGTAAACGTGTAGTGCTTGGAAGCTGTTGGGGTCTGGATTTCATTGAATACATGCTGACATGAGAGCAACCTTCCATGACACACATTTTAGCTGGATGGAAGCCAAAGGTTGAAAAGGTTTGATCGATGACGATAGTCTGACATTCTGATCCAAAACCATTTGAAGCCTCTAAACCAGTGGATAGTGTGGGACCCTCAAGGAATCTGCGAACTGGTTTAGAGCTGAAGGACATGTTGCGAAAGGACCAAATCGCTGACCAATTGGATCGACATGAGTTGACTGAAATGTTGGGGACTGCAAGATGTGATGAAGGATAGGATAGGACTTTGTCCTTAGGGCAAGACAAATGATTTCCGGGCTTGTCTAGCGGCCAGTAGAAATCTGGTCTGCTAACTCCTATATCTGGACTGGGTAGAAGACTTTCTGGCCACTTGGATCTGCATATTTTTTTTGAAGATAATTTGAGAGAGCCTAAGGTGAGCTGCTCAGTATCCATGATGTGAAGGTGAGCAGTTTGTGAGCAACATACAATCTAGCTAATGGATATTCTCCAGCATGGGGTCTGGCATGGATTCACATGCTCATGAATATTCCCCGTCGTCCGGCTGGGAATCCTCGGTAAAGAAAAAACCAGTATCAGTTTCGTTTCTGATCTGTCTTTCGTAGTAATAACCAATCACTGGTCTCTGCGTCATACTGACCACAGCCAATGACTGCCCTCTACCTAAGCCCCGCCTCTGGCAGCCATCTTCAGATTTTTACCGCACGTTCATGTGTTGGGATCCTCGTGCTATTGCTCTCGAGCGTTAGTGCTATTTTTTTTCACGTTTTTTCTCAAAAACTTCGTTTTTTCGGTCAAAAAGAGCCTCAAGCTCCACCGACTCTCCATCCGATCAACGGGGACCTGTGTCGGATTCGTCTGCGCCCCTCAAGGGTGAAGATTTCGTCGAGCTACGCTTTTGGAGGACTCCAGAAGTTTTCTCAGGCCCGTCCCGGACATGGCCCAGGAGAAGGGAAGCTCGACGCCCAGAAAGCTGTTCAGGGTCTGCCCTGGATGCCAGCTGCAGAACGTCTTTAAGGAGGACGAACACTCCTTTTGTCTTTACTGCTTACATGAGGACAAGACGCACGTGGAGAAGGACTGTGCGTTTTGCGGCAACATGTCCGAGCGGACCATGAAGGACCGCCATCAACGTCTCGCCAACTGGCTGGAAGGGAAGAGCCCGTCCGGCGAGAAGAAGAGGAAGAAATCCGAGCGGTCTTCTAAGACCTTTGAGGACGCCCCGGTGACGGGGGTCCAACACAAGGCCAAGCACCGCGAGTCCGCTGGCACCGGGAGCGCCGAACGGTCGGGCTCTACGGGCGCCAGGCAGGGCGCACCCTCCCCAGTACCATCAACCACGAGCCAACGCTCTGGGTCGGGTAAGAGGAAGGCTGAGCACCCGGCGAAGCTCCTGGAGAGGCCCCGGTCAAGCTCGAAGGCCCCATCGGAGGGGGAGCGAGGCTGTGCCCCCCCCTCAAGGATAAGGCGGTGAGCGCACCTAAGGTGGTGAAGGCCTTAATCCATCCGGCCAAGACCTGTATCGAGACTGTCGCGGCGGCCCTGGCTCAGGCTGTGGAGGCTACGCCAGTGGTGGCGACCTCGGGGCTCAGTCTCCCTGCCACCTCGGAGGGAGTCCTCTTTTATGCCCATCGATAGGACCCCCGTGAAATCTCCGGCGGAGAGGAAAAAGGGGGGGCAGGGTGTTGTCGTAGACTCGGCTTCAACCTCGGAGGAAGAGCTGATCGAGGTCTTAAGCCACGGCCCCTGATCGCCCGTCGGATTCCCCTCTGCCAGCGCCGCAAGACAACTCGGCGGCCATTTTGTTGGCTATACAGTCCTTATGCACGGAGATAAGGACGAGACTACCGTTGCCAGCGGAGGAACCACTCCCGTCGGGGGACCCAGAACCGGGACCTTCTGGCGTTCCTCCTCCCAAGAAAAGAAGGATTCACCCTCCACCTCCTTTTCAGCCGTCGCGCCCCGTCCAGCCCTCCTCCCCGTCCACGACTCGAGGGGATGATACGGGGACTGACACGGCCGCGACTGGTACGGACGACGAGGTCTACGACGAGGATCTTCCGTCCTCACCTCCCACCAGGGCTTCTCCGCCCGACGAGATTGGATCGTTCCACTCCATGATCGCCAGGGCATCCGATCTTTTCCAACTCTGCCCTGAGGAGAAGAAAAAGGAAGGATTCCTTTATCAACGGCGCGAGGCCAAGAGGAAGACTGTCCTCGCGGTGCCCCTACTGGACGACATTTGGGATGAGGGCCTCGCCCTCCTCAAGAACCCTTCCACGACGCCAGCGAGAAGAGACCGGTACGAAAAAAAAAGTACCGGGTCCCGGACGCGGCCCCCCTGTGCCTCCGGGCGCAGCCTACCCCGGACTCCGTCGTCTCCGCGGCGGCCAGGAAGAAAGCGGGGGGGGTGCGGCCTCCACATCGACTTCCCCGCCGGACGGCGAGGGAAAGAAATTGGACTCTATGGGACGCAGGGTCATCTCGTCTGCAGCGACGACGATTAAGGCGGCGCCAACGCCTTGGCTATCGTGGCCCGCTACGACAGGGAGCTATGGTACAAATTGGCTCCTCTGCTGGACTTCCTACCGGACGACAAGAGGGCGGATGCCCTGGAGATCCTACAGGAAGGTGAGGTGGCGTCGGACCACGCCATCACTATTGCGACGGACATCGCCGATACGGGATTTCGCCAGTTGGGCAACGGCATGTGCCTTAGGCGGCGTGGATGGCTCAAGGCTACGGACTTCCGTCAAGACGTACAGACCAGAGTCCTGGACATGCCGTTCGATGGGAACAACCTGTTTGGGAAAACAGTGGACGATTCCCTTCAGGCCATTAAAGCGGACACAGACGGCCCGGGCCCTTGGGTTTCTGCAACAACGACGGCCGCCCTTTCGGAGCAGCGGAGGCAAGGGCGCCTCCAAAGGTTCCGGCAGCGGTTTCTCCACCTATCGTCAAGCGGCCCGCTCGTCGTCTCAGGAGGCCTATAGGGGACGAGGCAAGTGGGGCGGACCCCGCCGTCATCGCCAAGGAGGTCAAGGCGGCAAAGCCTCGTCGAAACAGGATTGAACCGGCCGTGGGGTCGGGCCCCCACCGAAGCACCCCGGTGGGAGGCCGGCTGGCGAACTTCGTCAGCGTGTGGGAGTCCATCTCCACCGACGGTTGGGTGTTGGACGCCTTAGCCCGGGGCCACGCGCTCGAGTTTCAAAGAAGGTGCCCGCGCTTCCCCCCCGTGGCCAGGAAAGAGCTTCACGTCCCGCAGCTTCTCCTGGAGGTAAAGGCGATGCTCAGGAAGGGTGCCATCGAACTCGTCCCAAAGAGGCTTCGGGGCTCCGGAGTCTACTCGAGATACTTCCTCGTGAAGAAGAAGACGGGAGGATGGCGCCCCATCCTAGACCTGCGACGTCTGAACAAGTTCATCAAGGCTCAGAAGTTCCGGATGGTCACCCTCCCGCACGTCCTGGGTCAGCTGGAGGAAGGAGACTTCCTGTCGTCGTTGGATTTGGAGGATGCCTACTTCCATATTCCCATCCTAAGGGGGCACCGAAAATTTCTCAGGTTTGTGGTCCAAGGGAGTCACTACCAGTTCAAAGCCCTCTCCTTCGGACTACGGTCGGCACCCAGGGTTTTCACCAAGTGCCTTGCACCGGTGGCGGCGCAGCTGCGCCGAGAGGGGATCCACGTCTACCCCTACCTGGACGACTGGCTCATCCGAGCCAAGACGAGGGAGCTCGCCGTGGACCACACGGCAAGGACCGTCCAGCTTCTCACGGACCTGGGATTCTCCGTGAACTACGCCAAATCCCACCTGGTACCCGCGCATGACGCACTGTTTCTGGGAGCGAGGCTCGACAGTGCCCCTTCTGGCCTCCCCGTCGGAGGAGAGGACCAGGGCCATCCTGGGCAAGGTACAACGGATGTTGGTGGCCGACGCGGCCAAGGTGAGGTCCATCAAGTCCCTCCTCGGAATGATGTCTTCCTGCATCTACCTCATTCCCCTGTGCAGGCTCCGGATGCGCCCGTTGCAGGAGTTCCTGGACGCGCGCTGGATCCAAACGACGGGCAGCTTCGAGGAAAGGATCACACTCGACGAGCGTTTCCGACGAGCGATCCGGTGGTGGGGCACCCGCGCGCATCTGAGGGCGGGCATGGACTTCCAGACCCCAGCCCACCAGGAGACAGTGACCACGGATGCCTCCCTGGAAGGGTGGGGAGCGCACACCGAAAATCTGCACGCAAGAGGCCTTTGGCTCCCGACGGAGAAATCACTACATATCAACGTCCTGGAGCTCCGTGCAGTGTTTTGGGCCCTCAGGTCCTTCCTTCCGTCCCTCAAGGGCAAGGTGGTAAGGATCTTCACCGACAACACCACCACCATGTTTTACATCAGGAAACAGGGCGGAACCAGGTCCCTAGCACTGTCCAAGGAGGCGCAGGACCTGTGGCATTGGGCCGTCGCCCAAAGGATATTTCTGGTGCCGTTTCATCTGGCAGGGATAAAAAACACCATCGCCGACTCACTCAGCAGGGAGCTGCGCTCGTGCCACGAGTGGGAACTACGGCAGTATCTAGTGGATCGCCTCTTCCGACGGTGGGGCACACCCCAGATCGACCTGTTTGCGACGGCGACGAACTCCAAGTGCCGGAGGTTCGGCAGCAGGTTTCCCCAGGCGAGGAGCATGGGCGATGCTTTCTCGTTCCCCTGGGAGGGCCTGTTCCTTTACGCGTTCCCTCCATTGCCACTGCTGATCCGGCTCATCAACCAGCTCAAGAGGTCACGGTGCAGGATGATCCTCGTCGCACCTGCGTGGCCGAGGCAGATATGGTTCCCGGACCTTCTGGACTTGTCAGCGTCCCCGTCAATCAAGCTGCCGGTGGACGCGGATCTACTCTCCAGGGAAGGAGGCGCCATCCTCCACCACGACCCGAAATCGCTGAACTTGCAGGCCTGGCTCCTGCAGCGCTAGAGTTTGGAGGATACGACATACCGGCCGACTGCAGAGAGGTTCTTGCAAAGGCCAGGGCGTCCTCGACTCTGAAATGCTACGGACACAAATGGAAGAGGTTCTCTGTCTGGTGCCACGCACAGAAGATTAACCCTCTACGGATTACGGCTCCCCAAGTACTGCCATACCTGCTGACGCTGGCCAAAGCTGGACTGGCACACGCGTCCATCAAGATTCATCTTGCTGCGATCTCCCGATACACCAGAACCACGGGGCGGACGTCCTTGTGGTCTCATCGTCTGGTGAAAGAGTTCATGAAGGGACTGTTCAGATCGTTCCCACCTGTGAAGGCTCCGGCCCCGGCGTGGGAGTTCAACGTGGTGCTGACCAAGCTCATGGGACCTCCGTTCGAGCCTCTGCACTCGGCCCCGTTGAAGTTTCTGTCGTGGAAAACAGCGTTTCTTGTGGCCATCACCTCCGCACGACGAGTGGGAGAGATCCAGGCCCTTTCCTGCAAGGCCCCGTACTTGACTTTTCACGACACGAGGGTAGTGCTCAGGACGCACCCCTCCTTCATGCCCAAGGTGCCGTCGGACTTCCACCTCAACGAACCCTTGGTGTTGCCTGTGTTCTTCCCGTCGCCTTTGTCGCCGGCTGAGAGGACTTTGCAATCGCTGGATGTAGCTAGAGCGCTAAAGTTCTACGTGGACCGCACAAAGTGTTTTCGGAAGACGTCACAACTCTTTGTGAATTTTGGACCTGTCAATCAGGGGAAGGCACTCTCGAAGGCTTCCATTTCCAGATGGCTCTCCGGCTGTATCATGTACTGTCATCGGTTGGCAAACCGACCGCTGCCTGGCCGTCCGAGAGCCCATTCCACCAGAGCGATCGCAGCTACCACGGCGTTCCTTTCTGGTGTGCCCCTGCTGGACATATGCAGGACTGCTACGTGGAGGTCGACGCACACCTTCACAAAATTCTACTGCGTCGATCGGGATTCCAGGGAGGAGACCAGGGTCGGCCAAGCAGTGCTGCGCAACCTGTTCGCCTGAGGTGAGCCTGGTGAGGAGGTAAGATGCTTAATGTTGAGTTTGATGTAATGCTTAATGTTGAGCCTTTGCCACCTCCCGTGGTTGTGCATGTGTGTACTGCTATGTATTCTTTATTCATGAGCATGTGAATCCATGCCAGACCCCATGCTGGAGAAGGAACAAGTTACTTACCTGTAACTGTTGTTCTCCAGCATGGGTCTGGCATGGATTCACATGCAAACCCTCCCGCCTACCCCTCTGCGGCTCTTCACTTGGTCATACTGCCACTTCACGTGCTTCCAAATCTGAAGATGGCTGCCAGAGGCGGGGCTTAGGTAGAGGGCAGTCATTGGCTGTGGTCAGTATGACGCAGAGACCAGTGATTGGTTATTACTACGAAAGACAGATCAGAAACGAAACTGATACTGGTTTTTTCTTTACCGAGGATTCCCAGCCTGACGACGGGGAATATTCATGAGCATGTGAATCCATGCCAGACCCATGCTGGAGAACAACAGTTCCAGGTAAGTAACTTGTTCCTTGTGCTTGTGGAAGGGGAATTTGGCCCTCCTCTTGGGTCTGCACTAGGTGAGCAAACTAGTACTGGGTGGCCTCTGAGGGGCTATCTGAATGAGCGTGGCACCCTTGCTGGAGGAGAATCTCTTCAGGACCCTAGGGTTATGCGGAAACTACTGGAGTTGATGTAACAACTGATCAAACGTGCCTCTCCAATGGAGTTCGAGCCGACCACTCTTCTAGAGGCAAAGAAGTGGCCCTTTCTGGTCTCTGCCCAGATACCCTATTGTTTGAAAATGGTCCCCCCGCCCCCCCCCCTCCCCCCAAGACCCCTTTTGACTTCCCATTCATGATCATGGGATGTCATCCTACTGAGGTCGTCTGCCTCATAGATGAATGGCCTTCAGGGAAATTTGCTTCTGGGCAGCCCATTTCCATATCTTAAATGCCAACTAGCAAAGGCAGAGGAGTCTGTGTTGGAGGGGGGGGTTTGGGGGATGGGTTCTTCCTCCCTGCTGGTTTAGGTGATACATGTGGGTCAAACTGTCTATTTGGACAAGAACTCTTTCCTCTTGAGTACTGGCTGGAAGGTTTGCAAGGCGTTGAATATAGCCTAGAGGTCTAGTATGTTGCTGTGAATGCTCAGCTTTGGGGACCACAGACCATGTAATTTGAGGGCCCAACTTGGTTCCACAACCCCCAAGGGTGGAATCTGTGGTGACCCACACCTCCAGTTCCGGTTCCTGAAAGGGAATTCCCATAGTGTTAGGTTGGCTTCGCCTTGTCAGATCCAAAAATGCTGGGTTCAGGATTCGGTCCAAATGGCTTCCCGTACACTAGTTCAAGGAACTGTTAAGTGTAACCGCTGGCACCTCACAGTCAAGCATGATAGAGGAACATATAGTATGTATGCAGCCATAAAGCCTCATTCTTTGAAACATCTACACAGAGGTCGCCTGCCTCCACTAAAAACTGGTCACGGCATCTGAGATATCCAAGTTCCTCTGCTGGGATGGAAAAATCCTTGAAGCCTGAGTCTTACACAAATCCCAGAAAACCCAGATTGAATCGTGTCCATCAATGCTTGTTCTGATGTGGTTCCCTGGTGCAGAGAAGGGGCTCAGGTCAGCCAATCGTCTATGCGTTGACATGTAGCCCCCTCAGATGAAGTGAGCTGGCAAATGTATTCAGCTTCGTAAATACTCTGAGCTGAGTTTAGTCCTATATTGAAAATGCCTCCAACAAATGGTGAACCACCGGAATCTGATTGGGCTCCCATATGAAGTTTGGCATCCTTTAGGCCCGCAGAGCAAAACCGGTCAGCTGCTTGAACTGAGCCCAGGATCTGGGTGGGCTTGACCATATTTAACTTTGTTAGGAAAAGGTTGATGGTATAAAGGTCTAGACATGCTTTCTGGCCAGCCTGGTTTTTCCTGGGTACAGAAATGATCCCTGGCCTGGGGAAGGGGAGGAGGAGGGGCGGGGGGGGGGGGGGGAGTACAACTGACTTCTATGGCATCCATGGAGAGGAGCTTCTTGACCTTTTCCAGAAGGGGTGGAACCCAGTATGAAGGGGAGGGGGAGGAGTGGAATGGACAATCTGTAGCCCTTGCAGACTACAGACAACGTCCTAAGGTCTGTCCTGGGAGGGGATCTCCATTTGTGGAAAGTGTTGCGGGAGCCGGCTGCCAACTAGTGTTTGGATCTGGCTCGACAGGTCATTGCTGCTTTTGGTCTACTGAAGCGGCAGAAGATCCCGTGAATAGGGGAGCAAGACTGCTTCCTTCTATGGCTGATAGGGGGCTTCTTGCGGTTTCTGTCTTTTGTTCAAATAGCCATGAAACCCACTGGATTACTTCTGTCTGGCATCCTTGTGAAAAGTGGATTGTTGAAATGACTTGTGTGATGACTTGAAGAGGATCGCTAGAAACTTGGCAGTCTGGGTGGAAATTTTCACTTTTAGTTACTCATCTCGAAACCGATGGAAAAGATCCTGAATGTCGAAAAGGCAAGTCCAGTAGTCTGTCTAATTTCTTGTGAGAGTCATGTAGCATGCATCCAAGCCTTTCTGCGATTGTCAGCGCCTAGTGCAGTGCCTCTACTGGAAGGGTCGATGTGGTGCACTGATGCCTCAAGCAGCTCCTCAGCTATGAGCTTGGCCTTGATCATGCCAGATGTAAAGTCCTGCTGCTCCTCCACTGAAAACTAAGCTTTGAAATCACTGATCTCCCACTAAAGTTGGCCGTGGCTAGAAAGGCGCCTCCATTATCCTGTCCGAAGTGTAGGGAGGTGTTGGGTGTATACTTTACTATTGTAGACCACCAACTGTTTGTTTTCCCTAATTAAGAAGGCTGGTAATGATGCAAATCCGCCAGACTTGGAAGGCTTAGTGTAGTGACACAGAAGTTACCACTGCAGTGTGGCGGCGAGTGGTGAGGCACAACTTCTCAGAGGGGAGGTTCCTGAAACGCACTTAAAGTCTTTTGCCAGATTGTTAGCCTCAGCCAAGACATATTTGTGATATGATATTTCATTTATAAAGTTCCTGTATAAATGTTTCTACGTGCAAAAGTCTAAACTGGTCTGTCTGGAATCTGGAGGGCATCCTCATGGGCGATGACTGCCTATCTACATGGCGCCGATATACTCAACGACACACTGCTCTGACCTTACTCAACATACTTTCTGCTCTACTTGAAATGTGTGTGTACTTTTCTGCGCATCAAGTTATCTCAATCATGCTCACATTGCTATCCATAATGTGCTTGAGTTGAGACGTATTCAAAAGCTGTCAGTCCCACCTTACACGCCTTAGCTATCAGTGTTTTATGTATATTATCTGTTAGCAGAGCGATGATCTTGCTGAACTTAAGTAGCCTCCCGCTCCATGAGGTGGGGAACTACAACAGCTTAACGTCAAGTCTCTGATCATTTCAGAGAATCACTTTTGCTGTCACTACGCCTTTTATAGGTATCCTCTGCACTACTGTACACCTGTACCCATGTCCTATTTATGCATGCCTGATGTAGCTCCCCGTAACATGAGGGTTTACCAGTATGTAGATCTGCGCCTAACATGTATTATGTATGCATGTCTGTAGCTCCCCGTAACTTGACTAGAGGCTTTACCAGTCTGTATTGTCTGCATATTCTTTATCAAGCACTTACTGTAACTAGTGCCTAGATGCCTCTTGTGCGCTGTAAATAAATGCCAAATAAATAAAAAATAAAGCTGCAGAAGATCTGTTATCCTGAGCGCCAATACCTCGGAGAGTACACCATTCCTTTGCATTTATTATGGAGTGGGAAATCGTAGGAATTTTGACAGCCCCAGCATCCTGTTGTGGGATGCCTTCGCCTTCTGTGAGGAATGTCATCCTCTGCCTCGCTCACAGATTTGTTCTTGTTGAGCCTATTGGTAAGGTTGGAGCGGCTACGGAGATGGCAGAGCTGCTTGGATGGGAGGATGCATGGGGCCAGGGCCTGAGGGAGGCTTGGCATAGCTGTAGGCATAGTCGCCATAGGCTTGACTGGAGTTGGCGGAATGACTGCCGTTGTAGGCGGCTGAGGCATCTCCCTAATCTTAAAATGCTCTCGGAGTCTGTCCTCCGATGTGTGCCTGTGTCCCTAGCTGGGTCCAAGTGGTGATGGGAGGTGCCAGAGGAAGAGGATTCCAGGGCGACATAGCTGGGACCCACAACGGTTGTGTCGAGCAATCCATTCCGTAGGAGTCCATGGAGGTAATGCAGATATTAGTTGAATAAGAAATGCACCAGTCATTGGATTGCATGCTCAAACGAGTTACAAATGACCCCTGTGGTTCTGTCAGTGGCTTTGACTGGAGTCTGTTACGGGGCATTGATATCATAGCCAGCTCCCTTGGTGAATCAGTGTGGCAATAGTGCATATGTACTTCGTTCCTGTTGCCCTCTCTGGTCGCCTTTTTGTGAGTACTGTAGGGAGGGGTGCCTTTGTTAAATGTGGTGCCCCTGGATTTAGGTGTTGGGGACAAAAGGGCTTTAGCATACCAACATGGAGCCCCTGGATTTAAGTCTAAATTCTCTGGGTATATCCCGATAGTAATGGGCGATGGATGTCTCTAGCGTAGGCCCGGAAGGTACAGAGTGCAGTGAGCGAGAAGATCGCTGGTAACATCTTCCCCCTCCAGAACTTAATCCAGTTCGAGGCTCCATAGAATGCTCATCCCTAGAGCCAGTGTCAACCGTTAAGGTATCGGGCCATCCCTGGTGGGTTTTGGCGGATCCTACAGACCCGTCCCATGCGTGGCGATGCTTTGGAAGGAAGTCCCAGAGTTCTTTGACGATACTTGACAAGTCATTGTTTGGAAAGGTCCCCACGAACAAGAGGGGGTCTTGTTGCATGCAGCATATCTGACTGGAGGGGTGCAGCGAACTTGGCGCAATGTTGCAATTTCATATGTATCCAGTGTAATTGTGATCCTTCAGTGTTACCTTTTGTTTAAAGTTGATACATATTAGATTTGCATGCATGTAGAAAGATAAAATGCTGAAACCGCCAAATGAAATAAATGCGATTCACATAGTATGCTACGAACTACTTAGAAACTGAGAGACGGGGCGTTTTTTAATGTACATGCTAAGGGGCCTGGCCTGAAGAACCCACTGTAAAGGAGAGATTTATTAAACATGCATGCACACTGAGGAACATACAAAGGAAATGTATAAATTTGCATGTAGTGAGCTTTTAGGCATTCATTCAGACTTTGCAGCTGGTAGTTCATGCAGTGAATTTCAGGTGGCTGGGAAAATCTAGTTCTGCAAGATTGAGAGCTGGGAGGGGAACAATTATTAACCAAGCAGATCTGCTGTTGAACAGGACACAATGTATGGCTTGGTATTTCTGCAGGGAACAAATGTAATCTCCTTAAGTGCATTGAAGTTTGGCAGAGGCCATTTGTTTTGACCAGTAATGAACATGAGGTGAAGTAACGCTTGAGGCTAAAGTGATTGATCCCAGCTGTGCCATGCGTGTTGACATGGTAGTCATTTAGATTAGAATGTTTCAATGGTGCCAGTAAGCCGGGGCAGATGAGGTAGTGATCGCTACTTCAAAGAGAACTTGTTTGTTGGCCCGCCTCAGGTTAAAATATCCATGCAGACATCTGCAATTACGATTTAAGGTTAAAGGGCTTAGGCCAGTTATGATATGGCATTTATAACGCACTTATACATTTCAAGGGGTGACGAGGCAAGGGAGGGGGACAGAGGGAGGACAAAGACAACGATCTTACTAGGCCAAGTGACATTGAGATCGCGCAGGGTAGAGGGGAGGGGGAAGAGTGCCATGGTTGAGGCGTCACCTAGCTCCTTCCTGGACGATTGTACAATTAACTTGCTTTACGTTCATAACGTGCACTCGTTCCTTAAGTGGGAGGCCTACCTTGGGATAATGTGATTAGGGGCCTGCCCCTGCAAATCTGGCTCACAAGAATGGAACCCAGGCTTTCGGAGATGGAGGGAGGGGGTGGCTCCTGTAAACACAACTCTGCTGCGGGGACCAGTCTTCGTGCACGATGAAATGTTTGTGGACGCCATATTGGTTAAAGGCCAGTTAGTTTCCTGGAGGCGTGGTTCGACTTGACAGAGCACCTTATCGAAGCGCTTCGGGTTCACATTAGTGCCCTTTTTGGGGGTAAAGCAATAAGGGTTAAAAAGGGTGCCTTCTTTTTATTAAGGGGTTTGGAAAGGGTAGAATTGGAGTACGGGTGGAGTTGGTCGATGTTGCAGGGATTGAAAGAGTGAGAGAACTGTCTTGCATTGCAAATCCCTTTTTATATATTTTACCTAGTTTATTATTTTAGAGGTGTGAGGTGGTATTCTACCCAGCATGTTCAATGTGAGGTTTGTTTTGATACCCTTTAGTATACCCTTGGCAATCTTTTAAGAGTGAGAAGTTGAAATAAAGAATTTAACTGAGCGTGGTAGTTCTGGTGTAAGCGAGTATGGGGAGTGATTGCAGGGGAACTAAAACTGGGAAGGGGGTTCTTTGGGTGCAAATCTTATTTTTCATGCCACAGGTTCAGCTTTGGTGCCATTTTTTTGGAAATCGGTTTCGATAAATTGGGGCAGAGTATGGAGACTCTGTTGAATCATTTGAGCCAGGTACTTCTGGCTATAAGGCGAAGATTCTAAAATACCATTGGGAATGGTTGCGGGAAACTAAAGGTAAAATGCTCCATTATTGGCCTATCGAGGGAACTTATGATCCAGGGAGACTGGAGAACCTGCATACGTTTTTGACTAAAGGTCCTCCACTAGAGAAGCGGTTAAAGAGTAATGAAGGATGTATGAAAAAAAAAGTGAAAAGGCACATAGTGCTAAAATCGTGGAGGAAGGGCCAAAAAAGTGGGTGCAGGAAATCCTTCTGCACTGCCCCATGTGTGCTATCCTTTATCGCCCGCAGAGGGTATACAGATCCCGAGTTTGAACCTCAATTTTCCCCAGCAGCTACTCCAGTGGTTGGGAGATGGGCACAGGTAACGCCTCCATCAGCTATGATTTGTAGAAATTGGGACAGCCAGGAAAGTGGAAGGCTAATTCCATCAATGGTTAGGGCAGAAGAAAGGTTGAGAATGGAGAGCGTAAGGGAAGAACTCCCCCGATTGCTAGGTTAGCAGACAGATTAAGGGTGTAAGAACAAGAGTGAGGCCAGCAGCTAAGAGTGGATGAAGGATTCAGAACGAGGGAGGAGATTAGGATTTGTCCTGATGGAATAGAGGATAGGTTGTGAAGAGTGGTTGGAGATAAAAGAGCAGGAAAACATGGAAGAAGCCCTGAGGCTAGCGGGGGATGTAGTGGAGCCATGGGCACAGTCTTCTTAGGTTGGATACATCCATTATCAAAGTGGTCAGTGTCGACATGGAGAACATGAATATTGCTGCAGGGAGGACGGGAACTGGCACCCTATGGTAGTGCTTAGTATGATTCTGTGCTTGTAAAAGTGTTGGGGGGTTGGGGGGCGAGTGTAGTAACAGGAGCAGGACACGAAGATGAATGGGAATCTGATGTCGGGCAGGGTTTAGCTGCCTTACCTCCCGCTCCAGTAGCAGCAGTGGAGTGCACCATGGAATTGTAGGACGCACCATGGTACTGGGCCGTAGTAGGTAGCATGGGAGAGATGGGGGAAGCCCCAACAAAAGCTGGTGTAACTCAGTTTCTCCAGCATGGGGTCTGGCATGGATTCACAGGAATCCTCGGTAAAGAAAAAGTCAGTATCAGTTTGTTTTTGATCTGTCTATCTTAGTAGTAACCAATCACTGATCTCTGGGTCACACTTCCCCCAGCCAATGACTGCCCTCTCCCTAAGCCCCGCCTCCGGCAGCCATCCTCAGATTTTTACTGCACGCTCACGTGTTGGGAGTCCTCGTGTTTAGCTCTCGAGTTTTTTACTGCGTTTTCACGCTTTTTCAGGAGATTTTCTCATTTTTTCGCTTTAATCGAGCCTCAAGCTCCACCGTTTCTACTTCCGATAACGGGGACCCGTTTTGGAATTCTTCTACACCCCTCAAGGGTGAAGTTTCTGTCGAGTTTACACTTCTTGGAGGATTCCGGAAGGTCTGCGGCCTACCTCAAAGGACATGGCACAGGACAAAGGAAGCTCGACGCCCGGATCCAAGCTGTTCAGGAACTGCCCTGGATGCGGATTATAGAACGTTTTCAAGGAGGACAAGCATTTGCGATGTCTCTACTGCCTCCATGGGGACAAGATGCACGTGGAGAAGGACTGTGCGTTCTGCAAGAACCTTTCGGAACGGACCAAACAAGATCGTCGTTCCTGCCTCGCCTCCTGGCTAGAGAAGGGCCCAGCAAGTGAGAAGGCGAAGAAGGCGGCTGAGCGGGCTTCTAAGTCCTTTCAGGGCGCCCCGTCGACGGGGGCCCAACAGAAGGCCAAGCACCGAGAGTCTGTGGGCTCCAGGAGCGCCGAAAGGTCGGGCTCTTCGGTTGCCAAGCAGGGCGCTACTTCCCCGGCACGTTCGACCACGAGCCAGCGCTCTGGTTCGGAGAAGAGGAAGTCCGAGAACCAGGGTAGGCCGCTAGAGCGGACCCGGTTGACCCTCCCCCCCAAGGCGAAGGCCCAGGACGCATCTAAGGTGGTGAGGGCCTTGATCCACCCGGCTAAGGCCTCTACCGAAGTGGTCTCTGCGACCCTGGCGGAGCCGGCTGAGATTATGCCAATAGAAATGGCCTCTGGGCCCAGAGTATCCCTGCCGCCGCGGAGGGAATCCTCTTTCCAGCCCACCGCTAAAACCCTAGTGAAGCCCCCGGCTGAAAAAGAGGGGGATGGGGGGCGGTGGCCGTTACAGACTTGGAATCAGCCTCTGAGGAGGAACTGGTGGAGACCGAGAGGGGCCTCAACGAAAGGTCCATAGGCATCAACGAGAGGTTCATAAACCTCAACGAGAGGTTCGATCCCAGGGGACGGTCCCTGCAGACGTGATCGAAGATGGCAACGAGGACGACGAACAGGGCCTAGTGGAACGGCCATCACGTCCGTCTCAGCCATTGCCCGAGCCCCAGGATAGCTCGGCGGCCATTTTGTTGGCAATCCAATCCTTATGTACCGAGATAAGGACGAGATTACCACGGACCCCGACTGAGGATCCAGAACCAGGCCCGTCGGGGAAACCCTTCTGAACAAGCGGAGGAGAGTCCACCCCTCTCCGCCCTTCGTGCCCGTGAGGCCGGTGGACCCCTCATCCCCCTCGCCGGGAGAGGAGACGGCGACTGATACGGCAATGGGGACGGACGACGGCGGCGATGACACAGCAGGCATCCTGTCGTCAACCCCCCGCCCCCCCGGCGGGCATCCCCAGTCGACGAGGTTGGCTCTTTCCACGCCATGATAACCAGGGCATTCGAGCTCTTCCAGCTCTGCCCTGAAGAACAGAAAAAGGAGGGGTTTCTGTACCAACGACGAGAGGCTAAGAGGAAGACGGTCCTCGCGGTGCCTTTACTCGACAACATCTGGGACGAGGGGCTTGCTGTCCTCAAGAACCCTGCCACGACATCCGCCAAGAGGGACGGGTACGAGAAGTACCGAGTCCCGATGCCGCCCCCTTGTGCCTCAGGGCCCAGCCCACGCCAGACTCTGTCGTCTCGGCAGCAGCTAAGAAGAAGCCAGCGGGCGCGGCGGCTTCAACTTCCACTTCCCCGCCGGACAGCGAGGGTAAGAAGTTGGACTCTATGGGACGACGAGTCAACTCGGCGGCGGCGACTATTAAGGCGGCCAATGCCTTAACGATCGTGGCCCGCTACGACAGGGAGCTCTGGTTCAAGATAGCTCCTCTGCTAGATTTCCTGCCTGATGACAGAAGGGCGGAGGCCCTAGAAATTCTGCAGGAGGGCGAGGTGGCGTTGGATCACGCCATTACGGTGGCAACGGACATTGCCGATACCGGATTTCGCCAACTGGGCAACGGAGCTTGCCTCCGACGACGAGGATGGCTCAAGGCGACAAACTTTCGTCAGGAAGTCCAGACCAGAGTGTTGGACATGCCGTTCGACGGCAACAACCTCTTTGGTAAGGCGGTGGATGAGTCTCTACAGGCCATCAAGACCGACTCGGAGACGGCCCGGGCCCTTGGGGTGCTTCAGCAGCGACGGCCCTTTCGGAGCTCTGGAGGCAGACGGGATGCCTCCAAAGGATCCAGCGGTGGCTCCTCCACCTACCGCCAGGCAGCCCGCTCCTCTTCCCAGGAGGTCTACAGAGGTCGCGGCAAGCAAGGGGGTTCATGCCGTCGTCGCCAAGGCCGCTTCCAAGCAAGACTGACGCGGCCAGGTGGTCGGGCACCCACCGAAGCACCCCAGTGGGAGACCGACTGACGAAGTTCGTCAGGGTGTGGGAGTCCATCTCCACCGATCGTTGGGTGTTGGACACCCTGGCCAACGGGCACTCGCTGGAATTCCTAAAGAAGTGCCCTCGCATTCCTCCCGTGGCCAGGAAGGAGAATCACGTCCCTCAACTGCTGTTGGAGGTAAAGGCGATGCTCAAGAAAGGTGCCATCGAGCTTGTCCCCAGGAGGCTCCGGGGCTCCGGAGTGTACTCAAGGTACTTCCTCATCAGGAAGAAGACAAGTGGTTGGCGCCCCATCCTAGACCTGCGTCGGTTAAACAAATACATCAAGGTGCAGAAATTCAGGATGGTCACCTTCCAGCACGTACTGGAACAGCTGGAGGAAGGCGACTTCCTATCGTCGCTGGACCTGGAAGATGCCTACTTCCACATCCCCACTTTAGAAAGGCACAGGAAGTTCCTCAGGTTCATGGTTCAAGGACGCCACTACCAATTCAGAGCCCTACCGTTCGGATTAAAGTCGGCACCCAGGGTTTTCACCAAGTGCCTGGCACCAGTGGCGGCGCGGCTGCACCTGCAGGGGATCCACGTCTACCCCTACCTGGACGACTGGCTAATCCGAGCAAGGTCAAGGGAACTCGCCGTCGATCATACGGCGAGGACCGTCCGGTTGCTCACGGAGCTGGGGTTCTCCATCTACCCCAAATCCCACCTGGTCCCGCCGCAAGTAGCACTGTTTTTGGGGGCGAAGCTCGATACAGTGGAGCAATTGGCCTCCCCTTCAGAGGAGAGGACCAAAACCATCCTGAGCAAGGTATGGCGACTGTTAGCCACGGATGTGGCCAGGGTGAGGTCCATCTAGTCCCTTCTCGGGATGATGTCCTCATGCATCTACCTTGTACCCCTTTGCAGACTTCGGATGCGTCCGCTACAAGAGTTCCTCGACGCCCGCTGGTTTCAGGCGGGGGCTGCTTCGAGGACAGGATCCCCCTCGAAGAGGAGTTCTGTCGGGCGATCCTATGGTGGTGCACCCGGGCTCACCTCACGACGGGCACAGACTTTCAAACCCCGGCGTTTCAGGAGATGGTGACTACGGACGCCTCTCTGGAGGGTTGGGGGGCCCAAACCCGAGATCTCCACGAAAGAGGCCTTTGGCTCCCGGAGGAGAGGTCTCTTCACATCAACATCTTGGAGCTCCGTGCAGTGTTCTGGATGCTCAAGTTGTTCCTCCCGTCCCTCAAGGACAAGGTGGTGAGGATCTTCACTGACAACACCACCATGATGTTCTACATACGGAAGCAGGGAGGCACCAGATCCCAGCCCTATCCAAGGAGGCCCAGGATCTGTGGCACTGGGCCGTCGCCCAGGGGATGTTTCTGGTTCCCTTCCACCTGGCAGGAATAAAAAACACCATCGCCGACTCACTCAGCAGGGAGCTGCGCTCGTGCCACGAGTGGGAACTGCGCCAGGATCAAGTGGATCGACTCTTCCAACGATGGGGCAAACCCCAGATCGACCTGTTCGCAACGGCGACGAACTCCAAGTGCCAGAGGTTCGCCAGCAGGTTCCCGCAGCTGAGGAGCATGGGCGATGCTTTCTCGTTCCCTTGGGACGGGCTGTTTCTATACGCGTTCCCTCCGTTGCCGTTGCTCCTCCGCCTCATCAGTCAGCTCAAGAAGTTCAGGTGCAGGGTGATCCTCGTCGCACCGGCGTGGCCGAGGCAGATCTGGTTCCTGGACCTTCTGGACTTGTCAACGTCCCCGCCAGTCAGGCTGCCGGCGGACACGGATCTTCTCTCCAGAGAAGGAGGCGCCATTCTACACCACGACCCACAGTCGCTGCACTTGCAGGCCTGGCTCCTGCAGCGCTAGAGTTTGGAGGGTACGATATCCCGGCTGATTCCAGAGAGGTTCTTGCAAAGGCCAGGGCGTCCTCAACTCTCAAGTGTTACGGTCATAAATGGAAGAGGTTCTCTGTCTGGTGCCGTGCACAGATGATTAACCCTCTGCGGATTACGGCCCCTCAAGTGCTACCGTACTTACTGTCGCTGGCCAAAGCTGGACTGGCTCACGCCTCCATAAAAATAGATTTGGCTGCCATCTCCCGATATACCAGGACTACGGGACAGACGTCCTTGTGGTCTCATCGCCTGGTAAAGGAATTTATGAAGGGACTATTCCGTTCATTCCCGCCGGTGAAGGCTCCTGCCCCGGCGTGGGGACTTGATGTGGTGCTGACCAGGCTCATGGGAGCCCCATTCAAGCCTATGCATTCGGCGCCCTTGAAGTTCTTGTCATGGAAGAACAGCGTTCCTCGTGGCCATCAGCTCTGCACGACGAGTGGGAGAGATTCAGGCCCTATCTTGCAAGCCTCCATACTTGACTTTTCATGACGCAAGGGTAGTGCTTAGGACGCACCCCTCCTTCATGCCCAAGGTGCCGTCAGACTTCCACCTCAACGTGCCCTTGGTGTTAGCAGTTTTCTTCCTGTCGCCTTCGACACCGGCCGCGAGGACTTTGCACTCGCTGGATGTAGCTAGAGCACTGAAGTTCTACGTGTACCGCACAAAGTTTTCGGAAGACGTCACAACTGTTTGAAATTTGGGTCTGTGAATCAAGGGAAGGCTCTATCGAAGACTTCCATTTTCAGATGGCTCTCCGGCTGCATCATGCATTGTCACCGGTTGGCAAACCGACCGCTGCCTGGCCGTCCGAGAGCCCATTCGACCAGAGCAATCGCTGCTACCACGGCGTTCCTGTCTGGCGTACCCTTGGTGGACATCTGCAGGGCTGCTACATGGAGGTCGACGCACACCTTCACAAGATTCTACTGCGTCGATCGGGACTCCAGGGTCGGCCAAGCAGTGCTGCGCAACCTGTTCGCTTAAGGTGAGCCTGGTGAGGAGGTAAGAGATGCTTAATGTTGAGTTGTTGTATTGCTTAATGTTGAGCCTGTTGCCACCTCCCGTGGTTGTGCATGTGTATACTGCTATGTATTCTTTTATTCATGAGCATGTGAATCCATGCCAGAGAAGGAACAAGTTACTTACCTGTAACTGTTGTTCTCCAGCATGGGTCTGGCATGGATTTACATGCGAACCCTCCCGCCTACCCCTCTGCGGCTCTTCACTTGGTCATACTGCCACTTGGCGTGCTGCCAAATCGGAGGATGGCTGCCGGAGGCGGGGCTTAGGGAGAAGGCAGTCATTGGCTGGGGGCAGTGTGACCCAGAGATCAGTGATTCGTTTCTGATCTGTCTTTCTTAGTAGTAACCAAACTGATAATGATTTTTTCTTTACCGAGGATTCGCAGCCTGACGACGGGGAATATTCATGAGCATGTGAATCCATGCCAGACCCATGCTGGAGAACAGCATTTACAGGTAAGTAACTTGATCTGGTTTTCAAAATATTCTGCATTTGAAGCCAAAGCATAATTCTCCTTTTATATTGGCATTCATTATTTTTTTTTGTCACTGTTTTCAACTCTTGCCTCAGATCCAACACTGAGATGGAAACTGACTTGGTTGTGCACAAGTTCATCCATCTTACTACACCTGATTTGGAAAGCTCCAAAGATCCTTTAGAGTTGAAAATTCAATTTGAGTGGAAAAATCACCATGGTTGGAAAAATAGTAGTTTCATCAACTTTTTCATCCAAGTAAAATAGTGTTTCTTGCCAAGAAGATCCCATTCTCATTGAGACAAATGATCCTCAATTTATCCGTGTCTCAATATTTTAATTGTTCTGCATGTGCATGTTCGTAGAATCCTAGAAGTGGTATGACTTTGAGAAGTGAGTGGCCCTCAACTCTTAAGTGATTCAACATAATTTAACAGGGATTTTTGTGTCTACTCTAAGCGTCTTTCTTTTAATCTCCCAGATGGGGTTCATCCTGCTGGGGTGAAACCCTCCAACGTTGTCGGTATGGGACGAGGAAGAGGAATCATGCGCCTGCTGGAGACACTTGCTGCTTCGAAGACTGCTAGCGGTTAAACAATCAATCCACAGACTACCCTAGTCATTCAACTCCTAACCCTCCGAAAGACTTATCTTGATGTTGGGGATATTAAACTTCAAATGTAGTTTTTAGCTGTCGGAATTGCAATTGTATAGTTTTGGTTGTTTAACATGCTACAAGTTTCTAAGTGTTCCTTTATATATTAAAATAGTGCACAGAATGCTATACGTGTTTGTGAATCTTGAAAGGTTTTGAGATCCTGCCTGAAACTAGACTGGTCGCTGGGGAGGATGTAGAGGATAAAAAAAGGCTTGAATTTGATTTTCTTCTTCTTTGTTGTTACCAATGCCCTTGTTTCTGTACAGTTCAAGTATTTCAAATTATGGAACTAATCAGTACCCAAAGTTGCAAGGAAATTCCTCCTGATATCGTAAAGTAAGCTGATGTTTTGATGGCCTCATAAAGCATTTTGAAAAAGAAAATGTGCATTGGGCCAGAGGCTCAATAAGCCTCACACCCTTATGACTGAAATGTTGTGAAATGCAGGTCAAAGACTGAGAACTCTACAGAAAGCTCTAATAGTTAGAAAAGGGAAAAAGGACACTCATTATAATAAACCTTTCAGAAGCACTACTAGGCGGCCTGTTTAGAGCTGTATTCAGATTACTTATTTTCAATTATAAATGTGTTTACAACCATTGTTTGAAGAGGGCTTAATTTGCTCTTTGGTCATCGTCCTTGCAACACTGCTTCGTGTCTATAAACAGTTTGACAGCTGTGCACATTATTCAGGTGAGTTGAGTTAGTTGAAAAGATCAGTGGTTTCAGCAGTCGAAGATGGGACATTGCTTCTCCTGAAAGATTTGGTCTATCCATAAGTTATTTTGAATGGCTTTTAGATTTGATTATACATAGAAAATCCTTTTTTTCCCAAAATAGTTTGAGAAGTTGTAATATATTGTGAAAAACGTGCAGGAGCAGCACCAGTATGTGTTCATACAGTGATTTCATATCTAGTCTTGTTTAAAGTTGGTCTCAGGCACTGGGGATGAGGGCATAGTCCTGAGTTATTTTAAAAGATCTGGCAGAGCTTGAGGATTTGAGTAGCAGTGTTGGTGGAGCAAGATAAAATGTGGTGTCTAAACAAAGACTGTTTTGACTATGCACCGACCGGATTGGTGATGGTAGAGAGCACTTCCTTTTCATTGAACACCAGTGTGACTTTACGTTTGACCGGTTTATGCCCCTTGTATTCACAATAGTGGAGCACTTATTTTATCCTTATTCCATTGAACAGCCGTCTAATGACAATGAATAAATCTGCCAATCACTTTAAGAGTGCTAGATGTGTCCAGGTTTTGAAGGCACCGAACGAGAGTGATGTAGTCCGATTCCTGTAATTGGCAAAACTGGACCAAAGATCCATACTGTGGGCTGGTGCCACTGGAACCTTTCACATCAATAATATAGTTCAAATGTAAGATTACTTTGAGAGCACTTACCACTGTGGCATGGTTTTGCTTGGTCAGGATGCATCTTAAGGTTCATAGGCAACATTGTGCTGGGGCAGCACTCACATTAGCCTTCCAACTAGTCATGTAAGTCCTGCTTAACTTGTGTCATGCCTCCCTACCTCGGAGGTTACTGCTTTACAAAGAAAACTAAATTCACTGGGCTTGTTGTAATAACAATTGTTCTTGGCGTTTAGGCTATGTTTGAAGAGCAGTGAGGAACTTGACAGAATTCCTTTTCTAGGTTTCAATCTACCATCTCCACAATTGCTCCCAGTTACGGACTGTGGCATGTTGCCTCTGGGCAGCTCCCACAATCTGAGTTCTCTGGCACAGAGGGGAACTTCGCAACTTGCAAACTAAATTTCATTACCACACTTCGAATTTCAACCATTTTATGAGGGTGGGGAACCCAGCAAGTAGGTCCTTCCACCAAAACACATGTATCCTTCAACATATATCCGCCTGTAAAAATTACTTGAGGAATGTAAGAAGTTTGTTGCAATCATTGTGCATTAAGTTAGTGTTTAATTCTCTAAAACAATGTGATCTTTTCAAGTCTGTAACCCTTCGACTGTTTCATGGTCCTTCTAGTCTTGTCTAGTAGTTGGCTTCAGCTCAAAAGTTAAAACATGTTTATCAGGTAGCTTCTGTTGACACTGGTGAATTTGTTTGGCAGAAAAGCAGCAAGCGTCTATCTCCCAGGCCTAAATGTAGGCAGCAGTTCTGGGAGATTTCTTGACCTTTGTCAATCTACTTAAAATGTGCAATCAATTCTCCAGCATGACTCGTAACAGAACAATTTTATTTTGTCTAATTGGAAAAACGTCTGTTTCAGCCTACTAAAGCTTGATCTGTTAGCACAGCAAAGTACTTGAATTGAGGCAGTCTGTATGTAAATATTATACTTTGACTGGGTCTGAAACATTGGGTATCCAAAAGTTTTGGACTAAAATTCCTGTCGGACCTAGCCAGCCTGGTCAATGGTGAGGGATCATGGGAGTTGTAGTCCAAATCTAGAGTTAATAAGTTTACTGTAATATAGAATAGTTGATTTGTTGGTTATTTCTGTATTCATAAAAATTAATGGAGGAAGCATCCCATCTAAATTATACATTACTAAAAAGCATGCTATTTGTAATTTGTGAAGAGGTTCTTGTGAAAGGAACAGTGGTCATGAACATGAAGCACAGTATATTGAGTAAGCCACCCCATGATGCTGTTGGCCCACTGATGAGCTAAAATGTTTAACCTGTTTTATGATGGAAATTGTTGCATTCCAGCTTTCTCAGTTTATATTTTTTTCTTCAGAAGATGTTCGCCCATGACCATTAATTGAATTGGGCACACAGCTGGAAAACAGCCCAGTCGCCTTAATATTACCAAAGCATCCATGTGTAACTTGTGTAAATTTCGTTTCTTAGTTTACATTTTTTGCTTCCTGAAAAGGCTTTCTACATTGTTCTCCCAAACATTCTCCTAAATATAATGATGTTGTGAAACAGTTGCTGCATTTTTTTCTAACTCCAATGCTTCTTAATAAAGATGTACAGTAGACATTAAAGTGCAAGGTTCCATTTTATTTAAGGGGACTGGGGAGTAAAGATCTGTCTTTTGGAATCTGGAACACATTTGGTCTTCTCACATGGCCTGTGTAATGCACTTTATTTAATGTGTTCATAATGCTCACTCTCTGCTTTTAGCGTGTGTTCTGAATTTTGTTTGATTTGGATTTTGAATACGATTCGAAAAATCTTCCAATGATTCCGAGATTCCTCATTTTAGGTATTCTCCTTTAGCTCCAACGGTCATCAGAAATATTTTGCCTCGTACTGGGTGTAGTGTGCTATCCTCACTGATGCCTAGAAGCCCTGCCTCCGAAAGTGCCGGCAGCACCAATACACAGAGTGCACCACGCCTCATATTTTTTTTTTTTTTTTTTCCTCCGTCAACAGTCACACATGCTTCTCCATGTGAGGAAAATACTGCTTTAGGCGTAGTTTTAAGTGTAGTTGGGACGGTATCTTGAAGATTTCGGTCTCCCACCCACATAAGATCTGTCTGGTGTTTGGAACACAACTTGGAGGAAAGCGGATCCTGCAAGGTATCAACCCGAAGGCCCATAGGGAACTGTCTGCAAAGTTACCATAGATCAGCCCTGTATAATTGGCTGCAGGGTAGTCCTTACAGTAGATTTTCAGAGACATGGGGTATGCTCCGCCTGAACCCAATCCTGATGGATGCCCTTCGTCTGAGGGCGATCTGAGGAAAGGAAACACAAACGCCTTCACAGATCCAATTCTTTCTTCTCTTCACATAGTCACTTCTAGGATAGAGGCTTGATGTCTTGCAATGCTTCAGGACATCACAGAAATTATCAATATTACTGGATTTACGCAATTATTGCACTAATGGGCAAATACCACGTGATACTTTTTTCATTATTGCAGTAATATTAATATTGGAATAGCTGTCAAAAATGCATCTTTGCTCGCTATGCCAGCAATATAAAAAATACTGGAATGGGTAAAGACAAGAGTACAGTCTTTGCTCATTATGGCAGTAATAATAATGTAACATTTCCAATCCAGTAATACATGTTATATTCCACGCACTGGCTTTAGTCCAGTCTCTTGTTCCATCTCTAAAAAATCATATCATTTGAGGCTTGTGCATCTGCTTAGAATCACATTCTTTGCATAGGCAGACATCTAGTGGAAGTTAGTTTTGCAAATGAATTTTTTTCAGTGTTCGAAAGGCATGTCGACAGAGTGTGACTGTAATACTATCCTTAGTGTGATGTAACCTGTACCCATGATCCTTTGCACGTCGAAGTCCCTCCGATTATTAATTTTTTTTACTGCTATCGTGGCTAGTTGTATTTTCGCAGAGTAAGTAGCAGAAAGCTTCTTTTGGAGTTAATCACATCCAAACTCCTTGTCAGTTACCGATCAATGCACTTCGACAGCTGAGTTCGGAGCATCTGAAGCCCTGATTTCGAACACCGAAGCAGACTTCTGTTCCGAAGATGAGCTTCGGCCTACACCTGGCTCTGGCCTAACCAGTAGAGAGAGCGTGGTGGGACTGATATTTGTTTAGTAGAATGCCTGCCCCCATTTCCTGCCCCTACTGCCTTGGTCTTGCTGCTTCTGTTTCCACCTTCCGTTATGGAACGTACTCAGTTTAAGTTTTGCCCCAACTGCAATAGGAAATTTCAGTGGAAAGACACACAGGGTCTGTAACTACTGCCTCCTTTGTGATAACTGAGCCCCACTGCACATCGTGCAAACTCAGAGCGCCCAGACTAAGCGATGGGCGGCATACGCCATGATGTCGGGGGTCGGAGAACGCTGCACGGATCTTCGAGTTGGATCTCAAAGGCAGAGGCAGTCAAGACTCTGAATCGGAGCTTGAAGACATTACAGATTACGTTGCAGCACACTGCTATGAGGAAGACCTCTGGCGACGACTGTGTACACACTCACTACTACACATAAGCGCACACCCCCGGGCCGCTCTTCACTGGACTTGTTGACTGAGGGCTGCACACGGCCAACCAATCCAATGCTGACCATGTCCGCTGTGGTTCCTGTTTATACATTTGCAGTCTCAAATACAATTGATAGCGAATTGGTCTTTGGTTGACAGTGTTTTTATTTTGATGAAGGTAATTTGGGTGCTGCTTGGTGGTGACTAGTAACACTCAGACTGCCGAGTGTGTCACAATTTATGAAGAACAGAATTTTCAAGTCACCTTCTAGCGTACCTAAAGTTAACGCTAACTATAGGTTAAATGATGTTCCAAAAATCATGGTTGTTGTATCATGAGGCTTTTTTATTCCAAAAATGATCCTCCAAAAATGGTTCTTAAATAGTAGTGCCCTTTACACGTGTTTCACCAAATCTTTTGGCTCATCAGGAGGGATTTATAACAGAAAATTCAATTCAAATTCATTGATTAGATATAAATATGCCTAATGATTAAATATTTGCATTCATCTAGAGAGCTTGGTCCATGTTTAGATTCCAAATTAGTTTGAAATTGGAGTGGTCTTGATAACGTGTGTTTGGGGTTTCCCCTGTGCTGGTTTACCCCAATAGCAGTTTATTTAAAGTCTTTCGATTGAGACTTGAGAGCTTCTGAAATGTTCCGCTGTGGTTCCGCCTACATGTTTACCACAAAGCAACGTAGCAGAAGCGCCATCGAAAGGCATGCATACACACTGTTTGACAGGTGCTGAAACAGCTGTGTGGGGAAAAAAACATAAATCTCATTCCAATACATAAAAACCCATAAGGAGCAGTCTGCTCCTAGCAAACAGGCCCTTGAGGCCTCTGTGGACTATCGGGATGAATCTTCACCCTTCTCTTGCACCCTCAACAAAAAACGGCCCAGGGACACACCCAGGGCCATCTGCCCTACAGAGGCACCATCAGTGACCCCCCCAAGATTACCCCTGAGGTGGCACAGACCATCCTGGCAGGGACTCCTTGGACGCAAACACAATTTGAAGATACCATGAGGAAAATCTCCTTTTTCATAGACTTCATGAGCAGTTTGCCCACTCCACAGAAACCTGTGGAGCATCATCCAGGACCAGTGGTACCTACTAAACCCCCACCTCTTTGCCCACGCCCCCTCAGGCCTTCACACCCAGGGAGCCTTCACAGGGTTCTCAGCAAGGGAATCTGCAGTCTGATCAAGTAGACCAAGACATGTGGGTGGTCAACCAGGATGATCTCGACCAAGATGGTGACAACCCCCATCTACGAGACCAGGATGACCCGGATCTTATCTTTACAGATCCAATCGACCCCTCAGTAGTTGAGAGCGGCCATACGTCACCTATAGCAGACCAATTACTTTATAAAGAGTTGCTTAAAAAGGCAGCTCACTGTTTTGGAATACAAACGGAGGAAGCAAGTCATTTAGGGACCAACTTGTTTAGCGCATCCACAACAAGAAAAATCCTATCAGCCAGGCTATTCCTCTCCTGGATTCTATTAGAAAGAGGGTCTCCATCCTGGTTTACCCCCCTCCCCTACTAGAGCGGTCAACCCAAGGGTGGAGAAAACATTCAAGCCATCACCATCCGATTCTCTTTACATCCGAGGACATGTCCAGCCGGATTCTCTGGTGGTTACTGCTACCAGAAAGAGAGCTGGTGTTCCACTCTCCATCCCTGAAGCCCCTTCCAGGAAGAAGTGCAAAAGACTATGCATGCTGGTTAAGCGTATCACTACTTCTGGTGCGTACATTACCAGAATAGCAAACAATACTATCCTGCTAGCCAGATACAGCAGCACCCAGTGGAATGATGTTCTAAAACAGCTTTATTCTGTACCAGAACCTGCTCGTTCACACCTCTAGGTGGTCACCAAGGGTAGACCAGTGTCTCAAAACATCCTGAAAAACGTTCTACATTCTGCAGACACCTCAGGGATAGTCATTGCGCTGGGAACCCTTCTGAAAAGACACTCTTGGCTGAGGGACAGAAACACAGGCGCCCTTTATCAACATGCCCATCGAGGGAGGTCTCCTCTTTGGTAAAGCAGTTGACAACTAGCTGGAAACCACAATGGAGCATTTGGCCATCAAATCCCTAGGTCAAATATCTAATACCCTCTTCATACAGAAGGGGCTATTCAACACACACTAACTTCCAAACACAGGGATTCAGCAGACCAGGCCAATCCGGGGACAGCACGTCTTGAGCTGCCTTCTACAGCCCCCAGAGTCAATCGTCCTACCAATACCATCGGCATGTGTTTCGCCGTACGAAAGGCAGAGCCGGGGCCTCTAGCGGCACAGCTGCTCCTGCCTCCGAAGGACAGGCCTATCCACCTTTGCTCCATGCATCCCCATTCGGGGGTCGCACAACACTATTTGCCCAGCAATGGGGGGATAACGTCAGACCGCTGGGGTACTAGACACAGTGGACAAAGATTGCTCCGAGTTCCTAGAAACACCTCGCCACCATCCACCTCGTATCGGAAGAATGTCCTCCGAACACGTGAACATCCTTTAAAGCGATCGAAATTCTAGTCCAAAAGGGAGCAATCTAAATGGTAGCTTTCCTGGAAAAAAATCAAGTTATTTATTCAATTTACTTCCTTGTTCCAAAGAAAGATCTAGCAATGTGCCCAGTGCTGGACCTGCGCCCTGCAAACAAGCATGTCAAACCCCAAATATTCAGGATGACCACGTTGCATGTCGTCATCCCACTACTGAAACTAGGGGATTGCATGGCAACATTGCACATGAAAGATGCATACTATCTTATTTCAATTTTGCCAGCTCACAAAAAATAACTGATTCAAATTGGGAAGCACGGACTAACAATTCATATGGCTACCATTCAGCATTGCAACCGCCCACAGGATGTTCACAAAGTTCCTAGCAGTGGTAGGCACCCACTTGCGAAGGGAGTCCATTCCAGTGTATCCTTACATAAACTGGCTAATTACCAGGGACCCTTCCCATAGGTGCCTTCAAAACGTCCAACAGACAAATCGATCTGCTGTTCCAATTGGGCTTCTCCATGAACGAAAAGAAGTCCCGTCTAGTGCCCAGCCAAGTAAAGCAGTTTGTGGGAGCACTAATCAAAACAGACTGGACTAGTCTACCCCTCTGAAGAGAGGGTCCAAAACATGTTTCAAACGCCGCCGTATGTGGCCGGTCGTCAGGTGATGGTACGAAAGGCAATGCGCCTGCTAGGAATGATGGCTTCCTGCATCTACCTAGTGCCTCACGCCAGGCTCCGCATGCGTCCAATGCAAGAGTTGCTAGAAAAACAATGTTTGCAGGTAAGCAGGTTGTGGGACGATCTTTTAGTGGTTTTGCAACCTCTCGTTAATCGCTACAGTTGTGGAACTGCAACAATCTGCAAAAGGGAAAGCCTTTCCACACACCAGCAATCGAGGCCACTCTCACAAGACATGTCAATGACCGGGTGGGGCGCTGACTTCCTCCTTCGCACTGCTCATGCCCTGTGCACAAAGGCACTAACCAGAAAGCACATCCACCTTCTGGAACTACTAGCGGTCGTCAGAGCACTTCAAGCCTTCAAGACTCAGCTAGTGCACAAACTAGCCATAACATCTGGCTATGGGCACTACTAAGCAGGAGTACAATGCTACCCTCCGAGCATGAGTGGCAACTAAACAGACTTGCTAGATGTCTTCTCAAACTGGGCGTTCCCGGAAATGGATCGCATTGCGACCCTGCGAAACGCACAATGCCAAGATTACGTGTCCAGGTTTCTCCAGTGAGGAGCCAAGGGGAATGCACTAATGAACTGGTCAGGGAAATTTGCCTACGCCTTTCCCCCTACAACTCTTCGCAAAAAAATAGTCCACAAGCTACACCAGTAACTGTGATCCTAATAGCACCAATGTGGGCACAACAGACCTGGTTCTACCACCTTCAAATGATGTCCATGTCCTCCAATGAAACTACCTTGTCCGGACAACCTGTTAACTCAGGATTAGAGAACAGCGCTTTCACCCATGCCCTTAGAAGCCGAACTTGGCAGCTTGCCTCCCGAGGTCATAGAATCTGGCTACCTAACCTTAGACCAAAGGTGCATGGAAATACTCAAAGATGCATGCAAGCCTAACACAAGGCCCTGCTATTTTCACAAATGGAAACGTTTGTGTTATGGTGCTGGATACTGTCTCTTAATCCAAATGACTCTTCACTGTCCAACATAATCACCTAGCTTTTTATAGCTACTTGACTCAGGATTGGTCTTTAACTCACTCAAAGTACCCCTAGCGGCTTTCTCCGCTTAGAACACGTCTCAAAGTAAAATTTCATGGTGGAAGGTACCCCTAGTTGAGGCTTTCAAGGGGGGTGTCAAAAACTGTACCCCCTCTCCTTCACGATTTCTAATCCTTCTCCCAGCTGGGACCTCTATCGTACTCGGAAGGCTCATGGGGACCCCCTTCGAGCCAATGCACAAAGCCGGCATTAAACAACTTGCATACAAAACGGCCTTCCTTATTGCCGTTACCTCGATTAGAAGGGTGTGTGAACTACAAGCTCTGTCAGTTCAAGACCACTTTGTAGTTATACACAAAGACAAGGTGATGCTACGCCCCCATCCTAGATTCTCACCAAGGTTCATATCAAAATTCCATGTAAATCAAACAATAACTACCTGCATTTTTTTCTAAAACCCTACAAACGCAGCAGAAAAAAGCCTTCATACATTAGATCTATGCAGAGCTGTCATGGTCTTCCTTCAAAACACTAATCCTATCAGAAAAACTGATCGTTATTTGTCTGTAGCTGCTGGGAAAGAAGGGGGCCCTATCTCTAAAGCAGCTGTTTCTAAAAGGATTGTCAACTGCATCCAATTTGTTCTGTTTAGAGAATGTTGCCATTTAAACCTAGAGCACACTCCACTCGAGGCACAGGAGCAACTCTAGCCTTTATAGCAATTTTACCCCTAGATGCCATTTTGTAAGGCTGCCACTTGGAGTTCACCTTCATACAACATTACTGTTTGGACACATTTTAGGGGTGAGACACAGGTGGGACAAGCAGTACTGAAACTTATCTTTGCAGCGCTACTTTCTAACAACCTACCTCCTTCTACAAGTACTGCTTGCTAATCTATGCAAAGCCTGTGATTCTAAGCAGATCCACAAGCCTCAAAGGATGCATTACTCACCGTAAGGTAGAGACAATGAGGTGTGAAAGATCTATGCCTCTTTCCCCAGCACCTTCTACTCAGAGGGGAGGAAGCGCAGGCGCATGTTGAATCTAAGCAGATACAAGCATCAGAAATAGTATTACAGTGAGTGATGTATCGTATATAGACCTGAATGTGTTACAATATTAATATGCGAAACCTGTGTTGACCAAGAGAATTATATTGTCATGAGTTTTTTTTAATATGTTTTTGTTATGAGTTTTGTGAAGAGCATCAAATACTGTGGAATAATATTTTTTGGGCGAATTGCTTTGGGCAAAACCATGATGATTAAATATGAGAAACCATACAATCTTTCACAAGTTAACTAATGCACAGGTTAATCATGGTTCATATTTGGAGATTAATATTACTGGAATAATGGGCAAAGAGCAACGTGACGGTTCTGATGTGGTTGAAGGGCATCTTTATATTGGTGCACCGCCAGTCTTGACATGTTCGTACTATAGATGCCATGGTAAGATTTTGGTATGGCATTTTGTTTCTGGACATCAAGGGTAACGCCAGCATCATGTGTTCTTAGGTGGCATGCCGTATTGGCCTACGTTTGTGCAGCCAGTCTCAACATATTTTCTTACTATGATTAACTCCATAATAAGAAAATATCTAGGGACTGGTTTTGTAATGGCATTTATTTTACTGGGCATCAAGCTAAAGCAAACATTTGTTACTATGTGACTAGACTGGCCTATGGTGGGTGCAGCCTATCCTGATGTACTTTATTTCGAGGGGATTGGGTCTTCCGACGTATTCCATATCTGACATGTAATCACCACAGCTGTGCTGCTTCAGAAACTTTTTTCGGCTCCTGCGTCGATGCGCCGTCGTCGAGGACCTCGTCCGACATCATCCGATGTGATAAGTAGGACGCACGACGCCCGTAGCCTCAGTTCCGTTTTTTCCGCGAACGTGTTGCTTCGTGAATCTCGGTTAACGCCTCGACTCTTTGGAGTTCGGTTCTTCGAATCTGTTTGTTTTTGTGAAAATCCTTTGTGTGAAGATGTCTTCTACTTCGTCTTCGACCCCCGCGTCCGGGCTTCATGAAGTGCGGGGAGTGTGGGTCCAAGATGTCGGTGACGGACTCGCACGACGCCTGCCTCTGGTGCCTCGGGGAGGCCCACGACACGGATGACTGTATCGACTGCCAGTCGCTCACGTCCAAAGCCTTACGTGAACGTAAGAAGAAGTTGTCGGTAGGTCGGGTGTCCAAGCCCCGGAAGTCGAAGTCTGCGGGGCTTTCGACGGATGATTCGAGGGGAGACTCTCTGCGTCATCGTCGGAAGTCTCGTGGGTCTCATTCTAGGAGTCGGTCTCGCCACTCCTCAGCCTCTTCGAGGCATTCTCGGAAGCGCCGACACCGGTCGTCTTCCAGGTCCTCTTCGGAGGACTCTGCCCGGCACGTCGCTTACCCCACCAGCCGTGCGACGCCGGAGGAATGGGCTTCTTTCGCGAAGAGGCGATTCTCGAGTCGCAGGGTACTAAGCCGTCCGCGCCCCAGAGTGGGGTCGGTTGTGAGAGGTCGAGAGACGACGCTCGCAAGAGTGGTCAGCACGAGTCACGGGAGAGGTCCCGTTCGGACAAGGGGACTCGTTCTCGACGTACCCGTTCCAGGTCCCGGTACTCTACACGTTCGAGACCGTGTGCACCTGTGATGTCTTTGAGGAAGACATAGACGTCTGAGGCGTCGAGGGCGTCGACAGGCTTTCTCGAGGCTCCGGCTCCGAGGAAGTCGTCAAAGCAGTAGACACTCAGGTCGTCGAAGGACACGCTCTGAGCTGGCGGCGCTGCATCTGACGTCGACGCTGATTTCCTCGATGCCGATCCTCTCGGCGTCGATGCCTGTTCTCTCGGCGCCGATTCACTCGACGCCTTTCGTGTCGGAGGTACCCCGTGGCACGGGGAACCCCCTAGGAAGGCTCTGGTTAAGCAAGCACTCTCGGGTGCCTTCTTTTCGCCACCTGGAATATATTTCAGAGGCAGATGAGGATTTTGATGGCCTGGTTCCTAGTCAGGTTCTGGATGAAATTGTCTCGGGCCATAGTCAGTTTGACGATTTGAGGCAGTCACTGCATGATGCCAGTGGACTGGACACCTCTCCGGAGGTGGAGTTTTGTCGGGCTGAGCCTGGCTCTCATGCCGATTCCTCGTACCAACGCCTAATGGCTAGGGTTTCTGAGTACTTGATGGTCTGCTCCCCCAGGGGAGTTTGTGCAGGATGATCTCACGGACATCCTTGATGTTGGTCCCCCAACTGACCCGGTACTGCCGTTCCATATGGCTTTACAGAGAAGGGTGGCGGCGGCTTGGACTGCTCCGGAGTGTCTCCCGGCGGTGGGCAGGTCCTTGTCGTGAAAATACCGTCCAGCCAGTAGCGACCCCTGCTACTTGACCAGGCACCCCACTCCGGAGAGTTTGGTGGTGCAGGCGGCCACGGCCCCTGCAAAGCAGATGTCATACCCTACCATCCCTCCTGATGGGAACGACTAACGTTTTGATGGCTGGGCGAAGAAAGTGTTTTCTTCTGGTGGTATGGCGCTTCAGGCGGCCAACTCCATTTGTGCCTTGTCTCGTTTCACACACACTCTGTGGAACTGTGTTGCGTTAGCGGCTGAACATATTCCCGAAGGGGACGAACGGGATGGTTTCCTTGCTATGGTCCAGGATGGTAAGGATGCCATGTGTGAGTCCTTTCAGTCGGGTTTGGACTTGGCTGAATGAGTCAGCAGGTCCATGGCAGCGAGCACCGTGATACGCAGGTTTGCGTGGTTGCGGAAGTCGGGGTTTGCTCCTGATGTGCAGTCCCGCCTTCTCAACATGCCCTTTGACGGTGAACACCTTTTTGGCAGCAAGGCTGACGAGAGCCTTGAGAGGTTGCAGACCTCAAAAGCTGCAGCGAAGTCGCTGGGCGCTGCAGTTCGCCAACCTCTGCCTTTTCGTCCTAGGGGACAGCAATGATGGGGTGGTTCCTTTCGCTATTACTCGTCCTTCAGTAAAGCGAGAGGAGCTGGCAGTCAAAGAGGCCAACGCAGGGGTACCAGAGGTGGACGACAGGGTACCCGTGGTGCCAAGGCCGCTCGGGCAGTTGCCTCTTTGTCCTCAGGTAACGCCGCAGCCGCTGCTACTCAGTCATGAGGCCATGCCCCATGGTTCGCCGGTTGGGGGAAGGCTGGCGCAGCATTTTGTAGAGTGGCGTGCCATTACTTCAGATGTGTGGGTTCTGGAGATCATAACCCACGGCTACTGTCTTCCCTTTCGGCACAGGCCTCGCGACAATCCACCGGGGAACCTCTCTTTGCAGAGTCCGGATCCGCTCCTTGCGCAGGAAATTCAAGCCCTGCTGGAGAAAGGCGCCATAGAACTGGTGCCTGTAGCAGAGAGGAACAAGGGATGGTATTCCCCTTATTTTTTGATTTCGAAGAAAGACTGGGGATTGAGACCCATCATGGACTTGCGCGGTTTGAACAAACTCCTCAGGAAGTTCAAGATGGTTACTCTCTCTCAAGTCCTCCAGGCCCTTCAGCTTCAGGACTGGTTGGTGTCTCTCGACCTCAAGGATGCTTACTTCCATGTGCCGATCCATCCCAAGCACAAGAAGTACCTGAGGTTCGCGGTTGGCGACTCGCACTTTCAGTTTCGGGTCCTGCCGTTCGGTTTGACCTCCGCCCCGAGGGTTTTCACCAAGCTCATGGTGGTGGTGGCAGCGCATCTCGGGCAAGGGGGGGATTCACGTCTACCCCTACCTGGACGATTGGTTGATCAGGGGGAACTCTCCCGAGCAGGTCCTGGATCATCTGTCCGTCACCTGCCACTCGCTTCACAGGCTGGGCTTCTCCCTCAATTTAAAGAAGTCCCATTTGACGCCGACACAGCGGCTCCAGTACATCGGAGCAGTGCTCGACACTTCCCTGGGGCAGTGTTTTTCTTCCCAGGTGAGGGCTCTTCACATTCAGCAGATGGTGCACAAGTTTCAACATGCCTAGACTCTCCCAGCGTTCGAGTTCTTGAGGTTGCTTGGCCTCATGGCATCCTGCATTCTTCTGGTGCCAGAGGCTCGCCTGCGGATGAGATCTTTGCAGTGTGCACTCAAGATGCAATGGTCGCAGTCCTCCGGCAGGATGTCGGACCCGGTTCAGGTGCCGCCCTCGGTCGCCTGGGACCTTCTGTGGTGGGCCGTCGAAGGCAACTTGATGAAGGGGGCTCCATTTTGACTTCCCTGGCCGGAGGGTACTATCGTGACGGATGTTTCCCTCACGGGATGGGGAGCTCATGCCAACGGGCTGACAGTCAGCGGTCGTTGGTCTCCGTCGGAGTCCAGACTCCATATCAATCTGTTGGAGCTGACGGCCGTCAGGCTAGCCCTGAAGGCTTTTCTGCCGACTGTGCGAGGAAAGAGTGTCCTGATCCTGACGGACAACACAGTGGCCATGCACTACCTCAACAAAAAGGGGGGGCAGGGTCACTTCCGCTGTGCAGGGAGGCGATGCAGCAGGAAGTTTCGATCTCGGCAGTTCATCTGGCCGGAGACGAAAACGTGACGGCGGACGCTCTGAGCAGGCAGAGCACGATCTCTCACGAGTGGGAGTTGGCTCAGGAGATTCTCCTGGAGATCTTTGCCCTTTGGGGGACCCCTCAAGTGGATCTCTTCGCCTCCAGTGTCAACCGGAAGTGATAAAGGTTTTGCTCATGGGAATTTCCTCCAAAAGGAGCCTTAGGAGATGCGTTCGTGGTGGAGTGGTCATTCCCGCTACTGTACGCGTTTCCTCCAGTCCCGTCATCCCGCAAGTGCTGCGGAGGTTACGCAAGTTCGGTTCCCGGATGATCCTCATTGCTCCGGTGTGGGCTCGGAGGACGTGGTACCCGGACCTTCTCGACTTGTCCATCTGTCCTCCACGTCATCTTCCCTACCGAGACGATCTGCTCTCACGGGAGGGGGGGGTCAGGTTCTCCATCCAGAGGTCAGATCCCTGAACCTTCACGCTTGGCTTCTGAAAGGTTGAGGTATAAGGATTGGGACCTCCCTGAAGACGTGATGGAGGTGTTTCTTTCGGCCCGAAGGCCAGCAACAAAGTCTCTGTACCGTTGGCGTAAGTTCTGCGACTGGTGCAGAGTTCAGAATGTGGACCCTTTTGCATGTGACATCCCCATGGTTCTGTCCTTTTTACTTTCTTTGGCCCACAGGGGCTTGCAAGTGGGTACCATTAAAGGTTACCTGGCGGCGCTGTCCATCTTAAAGCGCTCGTCTGAAGAGTGTTCTTACTTTAAAATCCCTTTAATTTCACAGTTTCTGAAAGGGCTCACTAATGTGTTCCCTCTGTCACCTTTCCTGGTGCCCGGTTGGGATTTAAACCTTGTTCAGTTTCTTATGGGTGCTCCGTTTGAGCCTTTACATTCTTGCCCTTTGAGGCTGTTAACTCTGAAAACTGTGTTTTTAGTTGCGGTATTTCAGCTCGCAGAGTGAGTGAGTTACAGGCACTTTCAGTTAAGCCGCCCTTCACTGTATTTCACAAGGACAGGGTTGTCCTTAGAGTTCGTCCTTCTTTTCTCCCGAAGGTAGTGACGGAATTTCATTTGGCCCAGAAGATAGTTCTTCCGGCATTCTATCCTCCTCCGCATCCTGGTAAGGAAGAGGAGAGGCTCCATAGGCTTGATCCTAGGAGAGCTTTAAGCTTTTATGTTTCACGCATGTCCCGGGTCAGAGTGGACGATCAACTCTTTATTGGTTACGCTGGAAAGTGTTTGGGGCAAGCTGTGACGAAACAGACTTTGTCTCGCTGGATTATTTTGGCCATCTCGGAGTGTTACCGCTTGGCGGGTAAGGACCCACCAGCTGGCTTGCGGGCCCATTCTACCAGGGGTATGGCTGCATCTACTGCCCTGCAGAGGGGTGTTCCTATTCGCAACATCTGTGATGCAGCCACCTGGGCTTCAGTACATACATTTGTATGTCACTATTCCCTCGATTCCATCCGAGGACAGGATCTGGCCTTTGGCAAGGCGGTCCTTTGCTCTGCTATTTGATTGGCAATTCTAAATTTTGATTCTAAATTCTTTCCCTCCTCCTTGCTCTGGTACTGCTTTGGGAGTCTGTCATAGATATGGAATACGTCAGAGAACCCAATCCCCTCGAAGAACAAGTTACTTTCTAACCTGGTAACGTTCTTTCAATGGGATGGTCCGACGACTTATTCCATATCGCTTCCCCGCTGCAGAATTTCTTTTGCGATTGCAGCTTACGTTCCGCAAGGCTTTGTCTCTGACTGGCAGTTGACTAATGTCACACGTTCTGGGGGATAAAACTATAACTGAGGCTACGGGCGTCCTACTTATCACATCGGATGACGTCGGAGGAGGTCCTCGACCACGGCGCATCGACGTCATCGACGCAGGACGCTGACGCCGAAAAGTTTCCGAAGCAGCACAGCTGTGGTGATTACATGTCATAGATATGGAATACGTCGTCGGACCATCCCATCGAAAGAACGTTACTAGGTAAGAAAGTAACTTGTTCTACTGTGGCATGGCATCTTTACAGGAAAAACCAACAGGGCTATATTAAGTTGGTGAGACTGCATACTGCCAATCATCGTACCATAGGAAAATGTCAATGCTGGCTCTGCCAATATATGCCAAAGAAAATAGGAGTATGTTATGTGAATACTGGGGATAGGTAGGTTCCTTTAGTGATTTTCCATCTAAGGAGAATTCATTGCTTTTTTTGCAAATGTAGGGGTGGGAGGTGGGTTATAGTAATAAAGGTAGAGGTGGCTGCGGCGGGTCTGCATACACTTGTACCAAAATATCATTAAAAGAGGGAAAAAAAATCAATGAATTCTCCTGTGATGTTACAAAAAACGATGTAATCACATAGAACCGAATGATGGTCGGTCAAAATGTCGAAAAAAATGTTTTAATTTTTTTGGGGGGGGGGGGTTCAGTAAGTAAATAAAAAGGGGTAAAATAAAAAAAATAGAAGAAAGGGGGTTGGGGGTAACCCCGATTTAAAAAAATGCGACTTTTTTTAAACCTTTTTTTTTCGACATTTTGACTTTCGACATTTTTGTTTTCGACCAAATCACTATAAACCAAACCGAATACAGGCACATAGAGTGCAGCCAGCATGGATATGTATGGGGACAGCATCATGAAAATGTGTTGGAAACATGACAATGTTAATTGTTGGTGACTTGGATCTATTGGATAATTTTTTTGAGTTTCCCTACAAAACCGATTGCAAACAGTGTTTTTACCCATTTTTCATTGAAAAGGAGCTGTAAAATGCACCATTTTAACCCATTATTGTAAAAATGTTTTCGTGGGCAGACAAACATCACATATCCCGCTTTTTTGGTTTAGGCTCCCTCGCATATTTGTACAAAACCAACTTAAGTCCCGTCCCCTTTCCTCCATACTGTATGGGCGACCCTCGCGAGGGACGGGAGACGGAACCTTTTTCACCAGAAAGATGTTATTCCCCTTTAAATTTAGAGGCACGCAGGGACACGGCCCTGGGAGCATGCGCTTGCCTAACTACGCCCACCGGCGCCACTCCTCAGTCCCCTTTTACGCATCAATGGGAATGGCTAAATTCACCAGTGCTCCTGGGTTTGGCTTCGGCTATGTAATACTATGCGCTCTTCCCTGGATATTCTTCTATCTATCTTTTCTCTTCAATTAGGTATTTGGTCCTTCAACGCTACGCTCTTCCCCGGCGCATGTGGACTCCAGCGGGCTTCACCAGGTGTCCAGCCTGCGAGGAGCTCTTCCCTATGTCCGATCCCCACGCCTTTTGCCTCCGCTGCTTTGGCCCCGACCACGGCTTGGAAGGTTGTTCCACGTGAGACGCGCTGACTCCACGTGCACTCTGAAACAGGCTAGCTAGGTGGACAGAGCTCTTCCAGAAGTCACCTCCGAAGGACCTAAAGTTCTTCGTCAAACATCGCTCGAGGCCTAAGGAAAGGCCTTTAACATCACACCCCGGAAGGGCGACTCATTTCCAAGGAAGCGCCCGGCCGTGAGGAACCTTTCGCGTTCTCACACCAGCACTCGTACCCAGACTAGTCCTTACGGCCGAGGGGTCTCCAGATCCTTTCCGGTGCCAGTGCTGAGGGACTGCAAGGTTCTTTTACCAGGGTTAATCCAGAGGGCTACGCCCTACTACCGGCATGTCCAAGGGGAGGGGTGCCTTCATGCAGCACGATCGGCAGATCAGCCGAGGGCAATACGCCTTCCAGGTCTCGGCCTGAGGTGCGGTATGGGCCTAATGTTCCAACACCAAGCGTCTTGGGCAGGGTCCAGTGAGCCAGGCACCATGACTTTGGCACGTAGCTCGACAAAATGGCCGCTGCGCCAGACAATATGGCTGCTCGCCCGAAACCACCTCTAGCAGAGTGGGTGGAAGAACGAGTTACAAGGTGGGACTGGTGTCAACCATGTATGTGGCCTACTATTTATCCATCGGCAGCGCAGGGCAGGTTTCCCCTGCACCCCAGGCAGTGTGCGCCTCGGCCCCAGCAGCTACTGGCCACACCGTCAACATCTCCTGCCACCTCTATAGCCTCAGAGGACCAGTTCTTCAAAAGGTTCCTAGGGCTGATGCAAACTCCCCAGATGGGGATCATCCTCCGGGATGCCATTAGGGACATGCTCCCCCATGTCACCCCATCGGTGCCCATAGTCATTCCTCTTATGGCTCCGGCGCCCCAGTGCAGCCTCCACTGCCCCAGCCAGCTCCTCCGATTCTGGCTTCCCTGCCTCCCGCAACACAGGCGGTTCCGCACCAGCCTCCGCAGTAGCCACCGGCTCCGGTCTCCATTTCGCTGCCCATGGCGCCCAGCACTCCTCTACCCGTTCAGCACCCTCCAAGCTCGCTGCTGGACACAGATAAGGAGGACCCTGACATGCCATCTTCAGCCAGGGCCTTCCACGAACACCTTGCAGGTTTGGCAGAGTATTTGGGCCTTCCTCAACCCGGGCAGAGCAGCCCGAGGAGGTGGTCCTGGCAGAAGGCCTCACCCTCCAAAACGGGGATCCCGATTCAGAAAAATAGTCGACTTGGCCAAGAAGGGGTGGCTCATGCCACACTCGACCCAGCCTATCAATCCGCAACTTGACGACAAGTATAGGCAGTTGGGGATACTTGTCGACGCAACCTCACTTTTCTGTGATTGCTGCAGTGTCACACTATTCTATGCCTCAGTCGTCCTCGGCCACCTCGTCCTCTGTGCTGCTAGGCAAGGAGGAGAACATCTTGGAGGCGTATGGGAAAAAGCTGTACGCCAATGCATCCTTGCACCTGCGTCAAGCCAATGCTGATGCCATGCTGGCAGTAGTTAAAGGCTATGATGGGGAAATTGCGGACTTCCTCCCGGAACTTCCGTCACACAGCCAAGCGCTCTTCAAGGCAGGATTAGTAGCGCAGGACATCATGGATTACAAGGTGGCCCATATCGATACCTCTGGCTGGGCCATCTGCATTGCCACAGATATGGAAGGAAGGCCTGGCTCTGGTCTACTAAGTTTAACCCAGACGTCCAGGAATGCATATTGGACCTTCCATTCGAGGGTAGTGACCTCTTCCACTCCACCATGGATGAAGAATTGGATAAAAAGAACCGCTCGCAATTCGCAAAGTCTATCTATTCTTACGAAGTCCACGCCCAAGGCGAACACCCGGTCAAATCAACGCTCCAACAAGGGACGGGCGTCTGGAGGGTTCTGGGGCTTCCAAGAACAGAGGTCCAGACAACCTGACTGTTCCCTGAGGCAGCACTGGAGGAAACAAAAGGGGGGTGGGGGCAAGGGCTTTTTTTAATCCTCCTCCTCCGCAACATGCTGAGGGAAAGGAGGAGAGACATGCCCCTTCAGGTCCACGTGTCTCCAGTGGGGGGCAGGCTTGCCTTCCACATGCAATTTTTGGCGCCAAAACTTTTTCGGACTCCTGGATCCTCTCCGTAGTATACACGGGGTACTGGCCACCGGTCCCTTCCTCTTCCCCTCCTTTTCAGCAACTCTGTTGGCGGAGATCTGCTCGCTCATCAAGAGCCAGGCAGTGGAAGAAGTCAGAGATTTGGGCTTCTATTCCAGCATTTTCGCCATACAGAAGAACCACCAGGCTGGCCTGAACGTTGTGTTGGACCTTTCCACTCTCAACCTCTCCCTTACTCTGCAAAAATTCAAGATGGTTACACCAGCACTCATTGCGGAGACACTGAACAGGGAAGACTGGATGTGCTCCCTGTATCTGAAGGATGCAGATCTACCCTTCCCGATTTGGCAGCCGTATCGGTCCTTTCTGCGCTTCAGGATACCAAGAATTCAGGAGACCAAGGCCTCTTCCTGTCTGCACCTCGGCTCACTTCTCAGGGCTTGAGCCCTGCAACATCAAGCAGCCGATGCGCTGCCTGCCCGCAAAGTCTGCATGCTGCATTGGCAGCTAGACTTCGACCCCACTACCAGCTGTGCCCGCCGCGCACATCAAATCAGCCGATCCTGCCAGACAGACCATTGTGGAACACTGAGAAGGCCATCTGCCCTAATTACAAGGTACGGAGTGCTTATTGCCTAGATGCCTCCACGAGGAGCCATTGCTCCGTGATTCCTGATCCTAAAATGGCTCACTGCCCGACATAATCGCCTTTTGTTTACAATGGTTGCCTAGCAACCTTCCACGCTATGTGCCTTTAGGCTGCAAGGTGAAGCGGAAGCCGGCCCACCTCGCCTAAGGCCCATTGAGACAAAGGCCCCTTCCTGTCTGGACCTGTCCGCACCGGCAGTACGGCTCGGGACACTGCTCAACACCTCCTTGTCCCACTCGAACACACTGGACTACCTCACACTCCGCAGATACTTTATGATCCCACGAGGAACTGCCGAACTACCGCCTCCCAACACACCCACTCCACGAAGCAGACCAGGCTAACGGACACTGATACTGTTAGGATTTCTGAACTCTGACCTGGAGGGGCGGATGTTCAGAAGGCCAACCTAGTTTCTTGTAACAGGGTAACCGCTGGACAAGCCAGACCAATCAGGGTAGCTATGGCAGGCGGTCAAGACTAAGTCTCAGGAGGGGTGAGGGTGACTGAAGGACCTCCATGAGCACACAGAGCAAGGACACTTACAAATTACTCCAGACGGGTGTTATATTAAAAATATAGACACACTTATTACAAGGCCTTTGTAACAGAGCATAGCAAAAGAATCACAGTATCACTGAGTAAACCAATAAATCACACTCAATATAATATATATACAAGACCATGAGGGTCTAAAGGGGTGACTGCACGAAATGTCGCCAACCTACAGGGGAAGGAAACGGGCAGTGCAGTTACTCTTTAGGCCCAGTTCAACATCAATGATACACCTAAGAGGCAGTCCAAGCCCTACGAAGAGAGGAGCCTTGTGCTCAATAGTACATGCACGCGTTTGTGTCAATGGGCGGAATAGGGGGTCCCTTAAAGGGTCTCTAGCAGCTCAGGAAGGTGGATGAGGCGATGCAGAACAGGTTCCCACTATTCAAGAAGCACCTCCACTTGATGGCAGAGGCAGTTCGAGAGTGCGGGATGGAGTCGCTATTTCGCAATAGCTATGGAAAGGAGAGGGGCCCCCAGGGGCCACTCGTGCGTAAAAATGGGCACTTGCGCTAGGGGCCACCGGTTGGAGTAAGGAGTACTCACCGGTCCCCGACGAAAGCAGACCCAAACTTCGCCATTTCAGTCCACTTAGCTGGCAGGTTCAAATGCGGCCAATTGGCGATTTCCCTGCTCTGGGTGGGGGAATAGGCCCAGTTTCAATGCAGCAGGCTTCAGGGGCCACAAATGCAGTGAACTTGCACAGGCCGTTGCCGCGGCAGGGCGACACGGTAACCGCTTTTACTCCAGTCTTGGTGCACTTGTCTCACTTCAGACTTGGGAACGCCAAGTGTACGAAATTCCGCGTGAGGGTGCTGGGGACCTCGAAACGGCGGCGGTGACAGAGCAAAGCAACTGGGTAAGCTGGTCAGTCCACTGGTTGGCCATGGGACGCTTCCGAGAAAGCTTACTTGCAGGGTTTGATGAAGGTGCCAAGAATAGTTGGTCCCACTATTCCAATGGGTCGAAGTGTCTTAGCAGACCTTCTAGGACGACAAGATGCAGAGGGTTCCCACGGGATGACAGCGGGGTCAGGCTGCCAAACCTTCCAGCAGATCACCAGCGGTTCCTTGATTCAGCTTCGTAGTTGCAGGATACTTGGATCCTATCCTTTGTTCAGTGAGAACTCGGGAGATCGACATGGTAGTGGTGTTTTCAGCCTCCTCTTATCCAAAGTTCCCTTCGCGCCAAAACAGGGAAGAACCAATGGGAGATTTGCTCACAAACACACACTCCATACGTGGACCAATCATGGACCACGGTGGTCCCAGGCATTCATGACACACTAGACTCTGGCACCCAGGATGTGTATTGGAATCAGACTTTCCAGCCCACATCCGGGAGGCACACACAAGGCGTGCAGAAGCCCGCAAAAACATTGGGTTTTTTGCGGGAAAGTGCATGACCAAATAAGGACTGGACTGGGTCGACTTGACCTGGGCAAGATGAAGAGGCAAGGTGGCCAAAGGACAGGACAACTAACCTTGTGGCATGGCCATTTTGGGGCCAGGCCACCTGTATGTGCCGAACCCGGTTAACATGGCAGGAAAGCATTAAAAATAATGCGAAAAGAGAGCTGCCACCAGTCCTGTCCATGACACATCTGCACAATTCATAAGTCCAGCGAGAGTATCTAGGGCCTTTGGAAATGACTAGAGACCCAAGTATGCTGTATGGTAAAATACATTGCACACTTGTTGCATGTTGCACCAAAGTTGCAACATGAGGAAAGGACGAAGGGAAACAGTCTCCCAGTACTGACTGTCTTAAGGGCATGTCCGTTTCCCCATAAAGTGAGCGAAAGCCAAGAGGAGTGCAGCTGGAGGCAATGGTGTCTAAACAGCAGCAAAAAGTTTGTAGGTTGACACATGGAAGGAAAATTACGCACAATAATGAAATGTTTGTTAACAGATACAACCTCCGTCTGCCACGAGCGCACAACAGGTATCGACCAGTGTAATGGGCATTAAGAATCGCTACCCTATTAGCATCATCCGTTTAGCACATAACCAGTATCCAGTTAAGTCTCTTATTACTGCATAGACCTCTCCCCTGCATATTTGAACTAATAACGCAAAATTGCATATCTCCATCGCGGCAGCCGCATACTGTGCCTATTTAAATACTCCTACACCTCTATATTGCCGCTCTGTTACCGGCGACCCCGGAATATATGCCTGCCTAGCCTCCATACCATAGCTAGGACTGTTAATCTTTACTAACTAGCCATGCCAGGATAGCGCCTTATCCATTGCCTGTGCCATTACTGATCTATCACTACTGCTTGCATGCATTTGCTCGCTCTTTGCCAACTACTTAGCAATTTGAATGTATCCCTATATGTATGCCTAAACATTGCTAATTGCTCTAGAACTGTCATTATTTGCCTATTGCCCTATGCGACCACTAGCCTACTTTATTCCTCCAAGATTGATATCCCCATGTAAACTGTGTCTTTACTGTACAACACACGGTACACACGCACAGCAACCAACACTGATATTTGCTTAACTCACTTAATATCACCACTGTCCTATCTAGCATCAACAATACAACCACCTCAGGTTGCATGAGAATTCTCGTTTACCCGCCACACTGACACCCCTGATAACCTACCCCATGACCCCACTGCCCACCAACTCAAGTCAGGATATAACACTGCCTGATGACTTAATATCTACTACCTTACCTAAGCACTTGCAAGCATCCCTCAAATACTATGGATTACCAAGCCTACAGCAGCCCACTAATGAATCAAGCCAAAGACTCTTGCCTGTCTAGGGAGACAGAATGCAGCTGTACCTGGTCTATGGCTACTACACTGCCTTGCTCAGCCAACATCAAACCTACTGACTTCCCACCAGACTTAGAACAAACCAGTATAAAACCCACAACCAGCACCTTTTTAACAAAGCCTCACACCAGAACAATGGATTAACCTCTTCGCCCGGAAACCTACACCTAACATACCTTGCCCTACTATAACCAGAAACTGAAGACATCTCAAGTCAACCTCTCCCTGATGCATCTCCATACCGCAGACCAGAATAAGGCTAACTCCTCAAGCAACCTACACCCCATAACCAGTACCCCCACCCAAAAACATCAGCCACCAATTATCGCCAACAAACGCTACTTCTACCTTGAAAGGAGGCCTCATTAACGCCAGGTCACTAACAGCCCACGCACTTGATATCAACGACCTTATATTCAACCACCTAGACCTCCTAGCCATCATGGAGACATGGCTCCACCCTGCCTCAGGTCCCCTCCTATCACTAGCTATCCCAGACCATTACACTATTATCAGGCAAGACAGATCTTCTTCCAAAGTGGGCGGCAGCGCTGTTGTTTTTCAATTCTCCCTAGGCCTCAGACAGGTTCCCAGCCAAACACTCCCATCCGCAGAACATCTATCATTAAAACTGCCTTTATCACCTTTGCAAACCATCACAGCCTATTTGATTTACAGACCCCTGGCCCACTCTCTTCCTTTGACGAAGACATATCACTACTGCTGACCAGTGCCAAACCAAGCTCACAAACCCTCCTTCTCAGACTTTAACCTTGGGCTATATGACACCAACAATAAGAACGCACTAGTGATTAGCAACAGCATCGCCGAACTAGGCCTCATTCAACGACTCACACAATCTACACACTCCAAAGGGAGACAATTGGATTGGATCGCTCACTGCAATTGTAACACCACTATCACCGCTAACCATCCTCTCGCCTGGACTGACCATCATGCCACCCTCTTCTCCCTCCTGAGAAACACCCTTAACCACGAGAAAACATTAGTCCCCCGTAGATTAGCGAGAAATACACGGAACATAACAGCCCTCAAGCTACTCCCACTTCTGCAACCGCTCCTACAAGTGGATACTGCTCCCAAACCGAACGAGGACCCTACTCACCTGGTCAACCTATAAAATACTACCCTCCTAAATGCTATCGACAAAATAGCAACTCCAAAGCTTCACAAAGCCAAACCCCTTGCCCACTTAAGTACCTTTTTGACCCTACAACTGAGAACATTGCGAAAAAACAAGAGCAGCTGAAACTTTACATAGCCAAATCTGACTCCTATAACGACTGTATCCACCACACCAAATCCAATACCAAGGAACTATTTAGCATACTTGGAATTAGAATCAACAACATCCCCTCCTACCTGCACTAAGGACTCCACCTGGTGTCAGAACATCCAAAAAGCATTGTCAGACAAAATTGAGCTTCTGCAAAGAAAAAGTGAGACTTAAAAAGGTGAACCTAACTAACAACCTTCCCTAACCAACAATACCCACACCTCTTCCTGACCAATTCGACGACTTCAAATTCGCCCCACTCAGCGTCAAAGAAGTAGTTGAAATAATCCTAAGCCTAACACCTTCTAAATGCATGGGCGACATTTGCCCCGCACCTATCATAAAGGAAACGGCTAAAGAGATTGCTCAGTTTATCACCTCTAATCAACGCTACCTTCAAATCCAACACAATCCCTGCTAACCTTAAGGACGCCTGCCTGGGTTATGCCACTTCTCGAGAAACCATCACTCGACACCAATTGTTTGTTTATTTGGTACAGCGCAAAAAAACAAAACCCGGAAGGGTAGCTGGGTGCAGGCAGCACAAGAATACTTGAGAACTTGGTTACAAGACAAAACGGTTATGCAGATAAGATGAACGCATATACAGGCAGTACAGAAATACAGATGGAGCAGGTTGCCTAGAGTCTACTAATCTAGTTATACTCATCCGAAGGCTCTAGAATAAGTGGTGGTGAGGTGGTCAGGCTACGTGTCGATGGAGCGAATCCAGGTGAGGACTTTCCGCCTGAAGCTGGTGTACGATTGGTCCATTCTGAGATCAAGAGGGAGTCTGTTCCAGGTTTGAGCAGCTATGACCGGGAAGCTGGAGCCGCCCGCTGTACTCTTTTTATATCTGGGCACCACTAATGTGTATCCTTTGAACTACAGACCAATCACCACAGTACCTTCCTTCTGAAGATCGATAGAGCAGCTTATCTGCAGATCCAGCACCCCCTGGAAAGCAACTTGCTAGGGCTATGACAATCTGGATTTTGACCAAGGCACGGCACAGAAACAGCCCTGAAAGATCTAGTAACCCAATTTGAGAATATCAAAGACTCAGGCACCCTTGCCCTCCTTCTCCTAGATTTATTAGCGGCATTTGACCTTGTTCACCAAAAAACCCTCTGTAACCATCTTTCCTCAGCAGCCCATTTCTCCAATGATGCTATTGCCTGGATACAATCATTTCTGAACAACTAGAGTGTTTGAACCTATGGCTTCTGCATCTCCATCGACTGTCACTTGTGGGGTCCCACAAGGCTCCTGTGTCTCCCCCATACTCTACAACATATTCACAAAGAAAATGACATTCTTGACCATCTGGGCATTTCTTAATCTAATTACGCAGACGAAATACAAATTCTCATAAACATCACAGGCAACCATGACAGACTTATGACTCAATGACATTTACCTTGTCATCCAAGCATGGATGCACAACAGTCTCTGCCTCAACGACGACATGACTAAGCTGCTCCTATTGGAAACCCAAGCCAGACTCAATAAACTTGACAAATTTAACACCTTCATCATTGACTGCAATAATATTGACTTCTCAAAAGACATCAAAATGTTAGGTATGCACATAGACTCCACCCTCTCGCTAGGAAGACAAATCAATGCAGCAGCATCTACTACTGCTTACACATGCAAGATCATTAACGCTTGCAGACCCTTCCTGACAATTGTATCACTCTGGCCAGGGCACTTGTACTAACCAAACTAGACTACTGCAATGCACTATACGTAGGCACTAATCCACGCAATCTACGCAAACTACAGATCTATCAAAACGCACTCGGAGCAGCAACTAACTTCCCCAGAAAACTGCACATCTAAATGTACAGTTGTGGCTAAGGTGTGACCACTCCCCATAGCCCCTCCCTCCGGCATCTGGCCTCTGTCCTTTTTTTCCATGCTGACTGGATCCGTTTTCCAGCAGGCTCCATAGAGTTTGCAAATGTTTAGCTTTCCTGGCTGCATTTTTCATTTTCACTATTCCCAATGGCCTCTGGTGCCTTGCCTGTCCCGGCGCATGTCGGTTCAAGCAGGTTGTAGCAGGTGTTCTGTCTGATAGTTGCTTCCCCATGACAGATCCGCACCCCCTTGTCTACAGTGTCTAGGAGCCGATCGCTGGGAAGATTGTGCGGTCTGCCACACCCTTACACCACGCTCACCGAAGAACCGGTTAGTGCGCTGGAGGTTGATCTTTGCAGCCTCGCCTTCAGATCACCTCAGACTTTGTGCGCCGTAAGAACAAGGCGGGTAAGACGAGTGCTTCTTTATTTACTAAGGCAGCCTCAAAGAGAACTCCTTTCCTGGCAACCCACAGAGCGGGAGTGGTTTAAGGGCTCTGGCACTGGCCTCCTGAGGTAGTCTCCAGCACAGAGCTGCTGCTCGGTGACCCTTTAGGGTCTGGGGTTGAAGGCCCAGCACAAGACTGTACGTCCCCATGCATTCCTGATAAAAGCCCAATGATTAAAAGGGTGTTTAGTGACAAAATGGCACCTGGTCATGACGCAGCTACTCGGAGCAGCCTACAGATCCATGAAGGCCAGACTTCACACCTCGGGTGGCATGGTCGGCTGCTCAGGTGCAGTGGTGCACAGCATCTTACACCATGTCCACCACGTTCTGGAAAAACCAGACCAGCACTGCCCCACACAGGGCCGGTCCTCCACGAGATTCCTCAACAGGGGTAACGCTCTGCGCCAGACAATTCACCACCTCTGTGAGTATACATTCTTCGACTGCTTCATGGGGCTCATGAAGTCCCTTATAGTGACTGGTCTCTTAAAATTCCTTATTAAGGAGGTGGCACATCAACCCCATCTGGCGCTTGTGCAGCAGGAGCCAGTTAAGCCTCCTACACAGCCTGCTCCAGCTCCCACTGCTGTGAATGAATGAGGTCCGGCCGTGACTCCAACAGACAGGGTCAGGTGCCACCAGTGCCTACTATGGGCCCAGGCCTATGCGCCTCAGGGATATGATACAATGCAGGGGGATAAAGACCGAGGATGAAGAAGACTTTGAGCCCTCAGCGTCTATCAAGGCCTTCCACTATCGTATGGAGTGGCTGGCAGTTTTTGTGGGTGCCTGCACCCCAGCGAGAGCAGCCTGAGTCGGGGGTGCTGGCGGAAGTGTTGGCGCACAGTAGATGAGGCATACCCCTGCAAAAAGATGTGTCCATGCTGGCTACTAAAAGCTGGCTCAAGCCACACTGCGCTACCAGTAAATAAGAGGCTGGACGCCAAGTACAGACGGGTGGAGGGAGAAGCCATCCTCCTAGCCTCAGTCTCTGCCTCATTCATCAGTCATTGCAGTGGCATCCATGAGCCTCAAACCTCTGGGTCCTCTTCGGCCAACCTAGTCAGCCAGGAGGACAATCCACTAGAAGCCTATGGCAGAAAGGTGTATGCTAACACAGGCTTGTACCTCAGGCAGGCGATGCAATCTTGCCTTTAGCCAACCAAAGGTTGTGGCGTGAAATGGCAGATTTGCGGCCGGATCTACCGACTCGCAGGCAGCGTTCAAAGCTGGGCTGGCAGAGGCTATAGTGGTGGTAGAGGACTTGCTAAAGTCCACGATGGAGCACATCGATACCGCAGGACGAGGTATCTATGTGGTTACTGATCTGCAACATGCTGCATGGATGCACGCCACTAAATTCAATACACATTTACAGGAGCGGATACTACATTTCCCATTTGAATAGCAGAGCTATTCCACTCCTGAACCAATGAGGAGCTAAATAATTGGGTACTTTCTGTGGTTTCAGGAGGTTGGTGCAATCCGGGACCCTCCCCACACCCAGTCTCCCCTCCTACTACAAATAGGGTCCCCAGCTCTCGTGTCCGAAGTTCTCTCCCTTCTTCCGACCCAAGCGGTCATGCAGGTACTCCTGAATCAGAGGGGCTCTGGTTACTATTCCAGAATGTTTGCCATCCCCAAGAAGAACCAGGCTGGCTGAGGGTGCTACTCTACCTTTCTTTTCTGAACCTGTAACGCCCATTCAAACAATTCAAGATGACGCCTGTGCAGTTTGCGGGAAGTGTCTTCCAGGGAGTTTGGATGTACTCCCTAGCCCTAAAGGATGCTTGTTGTGATTTGGCAGCTTCCGAGGCAGTCTGCAGTTCCGTCATGGGACATCGCTTCCAATACAGAGTTCTGCCCTTCGGCCTCAACTTGTCTCCCGAAGTATTCATGAGAATAATTAGCACTGTAGAAGTGCTGCTCCGAGCCATGGGCCACCACATCTACCCTTAGACTTCTGGCTCATCAGGGACAGCTTGCGGAAGGTGGCGTACAACACTGTGAAGTACCTTATGGATCTCCTATACCGGCCTGGTTTTTCAGTATACCAGACCAAGTTGGAATTGGTACCGTCGCAGTCCTTTATCTTTCTCGTCGGGCTAGCACAGGACACTAAAAGGCAGGATTTTTCATACCCGGGAGTAGGTCAAGGTGATCCTCAGAGGTACGGGACACTTCCTGGACAGGCAGGTCACATCTGATTAGTGGTATCGGCACCTGCTGGGCCTAATGGCAGCATACATTCTGGTCGTGCACCATGCCAGGTTGAAAATTAGATGACTGCAGTTGCATCTGGCAGCAAGCTGGGACCTGGAGAAGGGCTCCCCGGCGTACAGGGTCCCTATACCAGTCCAGGTCAGGCGGTCATTATGACACACCTCATTGGAGTCGTGGGGGGGACACACACTAGACTGCTTTACAGTCCATGGCTTGTGGTCACCAACAGCAGGAAGAACACATACACATTTTGTAATTGACAGTAATCCAATTAGTTTTGAGGGCATTTTTACAGATGATCAGGAACAAAGCAGTGCTCATCAGGACAGACCATATCATCTTAATCTTTTACCTCAAGCAGGGAGATTATGAGGTCTCCAGCTCTGTGCAATCTGATTTTACAGATCTGAGAGTGGCCCCTGCAGCAGGACTGTTAGGCAAGATTATATGCAGTAACCCGTGGGAGACTGCACCAGCCTTGTCCTCTTGGCAATAGTTAACCCCACCTTTGGTATAAGCATGTACTACACACGTTGGTAGAGTGACTGAGCAGCCAGGCTTATCTCAAGAGGGGTCATTGTGAGCTGTAGGGTTGCAACATAAGGTTTCACAGTGACAAGTATCCAAATACAACTTATATCTCAAGGTTTCTTAATTAAACAATTATTTAAGTCAGTTTGAATAAGCCTTCTTTAGAAGGGAGCAAATATGTAACACAAAAATATACTTCAATAAATACTGTTTCAATATATCAATAGATACCCATTTGGAATGGCGCACACACTTCCTACACCCCGAGGTGACTTAAATAACTATGACACTGTGGACATTGATATATCACTGGTACATTTAGAGCAATGCTGAGTAGGATGTCAAAGGGAAAAGGTTAGAAGGAGAAAACAATGGTTAACAAGTTTCTGAAACAGGTAAGCACTATTGAAACCCCCCCCCCCCCCCCCCCCCCCAATGCAATGCAGATTAACCTTTCCCAGCTACACATGTAAACAATGCATGACTTTTTGGGGGGACAGATAAAAACACAAAGTCAGAGGTTCGAGTCTATCGGAGCCAGGACAGCCAATGTCAATTGAGAAAGTCTAGGGGAGCTGAAGTTCTTGAAGGTAAGTAAAAAGTCTTGCACAATGTTAGAGGTTTTGTTGAAAAGAAATCGCTGTTGGGCCACAAGCTGGGAGACTTGTGATGGGAAAAGCTGCAAACAACTCTGCAAAAAGTAACGAGGGCAAGTCTCAAGTCAGAGCTAGCAAGTTACACAGAAAGAAGTACCCAGCCCTTAGTTCACAGTACCTTAGGTCTGAAGAAATTGGTTTCAGCTGGCTTCTGTTCCTGTTGTAGTATAGAAGATCATGTTTTTCGTGGGCCTCAGTCGTGGGGACAAGAGGGAGGATGTCTGGGGACTCCTGCACTACGGTTTGAAGGTTGGCGACAGCCATTGGCAAACTTTAGATCAGCAGCACTTTGCAGTTTCAGCTTCTCGCCAATAGCACCACGCGGTTCTCAGACACTTGGTGGACATTCCTTGCATCTGCGGTCCAGCACTCTGAGGTGGCTCAGGCTTGGTTAGTCCTGCTTCATGTGAGTCCGGAGGATCTTCCTGGATCTCGGGTGCAACTTAAAGGCGATGCACTTGATTCTAGTGTGCCTCTCCCTGGCAATCGGTTCCTGCAGTATGAAATGGAATACAGCCAGCTTTGAGAGGATTTCCAGATGAGTTTGTCTTGGTCGATTGGTCCCACCAACCCAAGGGGAGAAGTGGTCCTTTGCAGGGCTTCTCTAGTCGAGGCAATTTCTGAGCTACTGCAGCAGGGCTTCACCGGGCAAACCAACGGTCCAGGAATTGCAGCAGACGTCTCTTCCAAGTTCGTCTTCGGATTCCTTCGTCCAGTGGTCGACTCTGCCTTCCAAGCAAAAGACTTCACCTTTTATGCAGGTTACCCCCATTCATTTGCAGCCTAGCTATGATATGGCATTTGTAACGCTCCTATACACAAGTGTTTCAAGACGAGGCGGGGGGGGGGGGACACGGGGAGACAGACAACGATCCTACTAGGCCAGGTGTCATTCAGACCGCGCAGGTGCAAGGGTAGAGGGGACTGGGAAAAGTGCAGGGGGAAGGGGAGAGGGGGAAAGTGCTGTACATGGTTAGTAGAATACAAGATACATAATAGGGCCAGCTGGTGGCAAGTGCAAGGAAAGTGCTGTACATGGTTAGTAGAATACAAGATAAATTATAGGGCCAGCTGGTGGCATGTGCAAGGAAAGTGCAGTAAAGGTTAGTAGAATACAAGATAAATAATAGGGCCAGCTGGTGGCAAGTGCAAGGTAAGTGCCGGGAGAAGGGGCTGTGGGATAGAGACAGTCCCGTGGTGCAGGTAGGCAGTGCAAGGGAAGAGTGGCTGGGCCAAGGACCGAGATCGGTGAGTGGTCCAGTAGCAGATTCGGTGCAGGTTCAGTGGTTTTAGCAGGGGAGAGGGGGAGAGAAAGCGGAGGCAAAGAGGAAGGTTTTGAGGTGCTTCCGGAACCTCGCAGCCACTGGGAGCTAGTGCAGTGATTTCAGTCCTGGAGAGATACGGTCCTTGGGCTTGAGGCTAAGGACAAGTCTCGCAGTCCTGTTCTGGATGAGTTGCAAAGGGCGAAGAGTAGAGGCAGGAAGATTTAGATAGAGGCTGTTACAGTAGTCCAGTTTTGAGAGAACCAGGGCTCTGGAGACAGTGAGCTTCTGGGGGAAGGAGAGGAAAGGAAGGATCCCTCTGAGGAGGTGTAGCTGGTAGTGTGACTTCTTAGAGACGTCAGATGTGTGGAGAGAAAGAGTGTGGAGTCGAAGATGACCCCAAGGTTTTTTGCCTTGAAGGTAGGCGCAGGAAGAGGGCCAAGGGAGGCCGGCCAGAGAGCTGCAGGGAAGGAGGGAGTGGGTGTGCCGATAAGTAGAATCTCAGTCTTACTGGCATTAAGGCAAAGGTCGTTGGCGGCACACCATTCCTGGATAGCAGAGAGACAGTCGGAGATGAGCGAAGGGGAAGAGGAGGCCGAGGGTAGCCTGAAAATGAGCTGGGTATCATCCGCGTAGCACTGAAAGTAGGGACAGAGCGGCGATGTGGTGAGCAAGAAGTGCCAGATATTGGTTGAACAGCCAGGGGGAGAGGTTAGAACCCTGGGGGACACCACAGGTAGAGAAAAAGATGTAGGAGAGGAAGGAACCCAGTTGGACCTGGGAGGGTCGCTTGGAGAGGAAGGTGGTCAGCCACGCCAGAGCCTGACCAGTGATACCCAGGTTATCACGGAGACAGTTGAGCAGGATGGTGTGGTTGACAGTGTCAAAGGCAGAAGAGAGGTCGAGCAAAATGAGAACACAAGGGGTGTTGGAGTCAAGGTTAGAGAGCAGGTCCTCACGGATGTGCAGGAGAGCAGTTTCCGTGCTTCTGGCAGCTCTGAAGCCAGACTGGTGGTCATGAAGACTACCAACAGATTCAGCATGGAGTGGAGATTAAGTTGGGAGATGGCCAGTTTCTCAAGGAGCTTGCCCAGGAAGGGAGTGATAGAGATTGGGCGATAGTTAGCTGGGCAGGAGGGGTCGGAGGAGGGTTTCTTAAGAAGGGGGTGCACAAGGGAGTGCTTGAGGGGGGAAGGGAAGACTCCTGAGGCAAAGGAGTGATTGCAGAAGGCAGCCAGGGCAGGAGCCAGGGAGTCGATGTGGTCCTTGATAGTTTTGGAGGAGCAGGGGTGGACCTGTTTTGATGAGACTTTCATAGATCGGACTTGTCTGGAAACCTTGTCAGCAGAAAAGAGGGGAACGGCAGAGAAGGAGCGAGGAGGGGTGGCTGCAGAAGGGCCAGCGGGAGAGCAGGGAATAGAGGGGGGGCGGTGATAGGAGGAGAGTGTGGACAGGATGTCCTGAGTTTTTGAAATGAAGCGAGAGGCCAGTGCCGTGCAGAGGGCCTGAGAGGGGACAGGAGAGGTGGAGACTGCAGCAGGGTTGGCCAACTCCTTGCAGATTTTAAAGAGTTCAGCCGAATTGTTAGATGCCACAGAGATGCGAGCTTGGATAAGGGCTCTCTTCTTAGTGAGAACGGAGAGCCGGTATTGCCTTTGGAGCAGGCGACAGGCCAGTTTGTCAGAGGATGAACACGAAGCACGCCATTTCCTCTCTGCCACCCTGCACGTGCGTTTTAAGGGTGACGAGATCCGAGTCATACCAGGAGTTACATTTGGCTTTGGGCTTCAGGCGGATCCTCATGACGGGGGCAAGGATATCAAGGGTATCAGATATAGCAGAGTGGAGAGGGCTGTGTCAGGGTGGGAGTCAGCCGAAGGGGGAGGAGGGGGTGAAAAGGTGGTAGCGTAAGCCTCAACTGACACGCGCTTCATGGGTCGGATGACCGCGAAGGTGGGTGGCAGTGATGAGGGTGCCTTTGCCTGTGGGGAAGGGAAGGTGAGGTGGGAGGATAGGAGAAAGTGATCACTCCAGGAGAGAGGAGTGGAGAGAGGGACAGAGAGGGGAAGGTCAGAAGAGATCAGAGCATCGAGAGTGTGCCCTGCAGAATGGGTCGGCCCAGACGGGAGAATAGAGTGAGTCGCAGAGTTCGCGAAAGAGTCCAGAGGGAGGACAGGAGGCATCAAGATGGATATTGAAGTCTCCAAGAAAAAGGAGTTGAGTGGTTGAGGACAGTAGTGAGGAGGAGAGGTCAGTCCACTCGGAGAGGAAGGCGGAAATTTGACCAGGTGGCCGATAGATGATAGCCACGGTAAGGGAATGGCTAGGAGAGAGAGACAGTCTGCAGACAAGGCATTCAAAGGAGGAGTAGGTCTGCGTAGGAGTGACAGTGGCAGGAATCCACTCGGGGAAGATAAGGGCCACACCCACCCCCCCCGAACGGTTGGGCCTGGGGAGGGAGAGGATCTTGTAGCCGTCAGGTAGGAGTGTGTCAAAGCTGGTGACAGAGCTGGCCGTGAACCATGTCTCAGTGAGACCGAGGATGTCAAGGTCCAGTTCCTCAAGAAGGTGACAGATAGCAGGGGAATGTTTGACAGCAGAGCGAGAGTTGAGAGTGGCAATGTGGAGAAGGTTGCCATCTTTGAAGAACTTCCGGGGAGGGGTACAGATCAGCGGTACGCCCTGTGGAGGTGAAGGAGCCAGAGAGAGGGCAGGGTGAGAGGGAGGAGGCAAGGTAGCCGAGGACAGGGAAGAGGGGACAGCAGGAGAGGAAAGGAAGTTGATGAGGTGCGGGAAGCGTCTATCAAAGAGGTGGAGGTTGGCCTGAGGGCCTTGGACCAAGACGGTCCCATTAGCGTAGACCTTAATGTGACATTAATTAATGATGGCCTGAGAGGAGCGGAAGGGGGCCAAGCGGACATCCCAACGGGTGCCACCATTAATGGGAGAAGAGAATGGAGAGAGCAGAGAGACCATATGAAGGGTCCATTGGCCAGGGGAAGGCACGAAAAAGAGGATGTCAGTAAGAGTTTCCTTGGAGGAGGCACTGGTGTAGGTGTCAGCGATAGGGAGGCCTGGGTTGGAGACCAGGATTTTTAAACTTTTTCCTGCCAGATTTAGTGAGGAGAGCAGGATAGTCAATTGAAAAGCAGTTAGAGAAGATAGGAGAGATAGAGAGCACCATGGAATAAGGAGGGAGGGAGGGAACGGGGGGCGGAGACAGACAAGAGCAAGCAGACAGGAATGAAGAGGTAAGCCCTAGTTTACCACAATTACAGAGCAACAGTAACAGTAAGTACGAGTTAGGTACCCAGTGTAGGGGCCACCTAAGTTTGAGAGTCCTGCGAGGGGAGACCAGCCCTAGTTTGCCACAGTTACAGAGCAACAGTAAGTACGAGTTAGGTACCCAGTGTAGGGGCCACCTAAGTTTGAGAGTCCTGCAAGGGGAGAAAAGTCCTAGTTTACCAGTTTACTGCTATAAATCACACAGCAGGGTGGCTGTCCTCCAAGGACAGCCAGCCAGCCAATCACCTTTGGGTGCATTCCTGTGACCAAGGGAATTGAACACATGGGCTTTCGGGCACCTCCTTCACTTCCTGCCCCTGCCAGACACGCTGAAGCCAGAGGACAAAGACAAAGGGACCAAACCTGGTTTGGAGTGCAAAGTAAATCTCAAGAAGGACCTTTACAACAAGAAATGGCGAAAAGATGACCAGGGCCAATTTGATAAAATGGGCACCCATGGGTGCTTTATTGCAGCTTCAATTGCAGCCCGCGGTAGAAATACTTAATGGTAGTAAAAAGTAAACCACTGCCACCAGCTATTAATTGTAGAAAGGGTAACATAAAAATATTACATGAGAAACTAGACAAAGGTAATACTAAGTAACCCCTCCTGCCCCCTATTGTAAGATAGTGTGCTGGGTCTAGAAAGTTACAAATGTAAGTAAAGTCAATTTCACTTAACTGCTCTTGGCTTTTGGAAACAGTTTATCCAAGAGAAGGTATTTAAAACTTTGGGAAATCTTAGACTTCCCTGTGCTACTGCACTGAAGGTGCTGTGTGCCACAATGTAAAAATGCCTATGGAGTTTGTCAGACTCCAAAACCAAAAAGAGTTCATATCAAACAAATGCATGAGAAAATGGGGGGAAAAGGTCTCACACTCTCCAGGAAAATTAAAAGTCCTAAAGTCCAGCGAAGGAGCTGGGGGTCTCTAAGGTAGAAGGGAATTGGCACAGTTCTGAGAATTCTCCCTAACGTGGGCTTTCATCTCAGTGCTGTCCACCTGCTGCGATAGAGCAACACGGAGGCTGACTGGCTCAGCAGGAGCCAGACAACAGCTTCGAATGGGAGCTGGGCCCACACGTCCTCCATTTCCTATTCAGGGGCTGGCGCCACCCGGATGTGGACCTCTTCGCCTCAGAGAGCAATGTCAAAGTGCAGGTGGTTTGCATCATGGAAGCGGAATGGCAGACTATCACTAGGGGAGGCACTTCTAATCTCCTGGAGCAACCTATGGCGTTATGCTTTACCTCTACCCCCATTGGTACAGAGGGTGTTGAGCGGATGTTCCAGGACGCGACAGTCCCGCATGATTCTGGTGGCGCCTGACTGACAATCTGGTAATTGGATCTGGTGAAGTTGGCAGGCAACTGTTGTTGGGCCAAGGACAAGGTGGTAGATCTGGTGTCGTCGCTCAACCATGTTCTGTTTTTGGCTTACCTGGCCAAACATGTCAGACATATCGGGCAGCCATCGAAGCATAAAGGGATACGGAAGAACCATCCTTCTGCTCTGCCAACCCGGTTGTGAAGAGACATTTGCAGAGGTTGACCAGGCTTTATCTCCCAGTCAATAGACCTCACACTGTGGGACATCAATGTGGTGCTTGCAGCACTAGTGCACACGCTGTTCAAACCCATGGCTACTACTGACATCAAGTGGGTCACTCAAGATAGCTCTTTTGGTAGGTCTGACATCAGCCAGGTGCTTTAGCCAGATCTAGACTTTGGTTTCGTGGGAGCCTTCTAAAGTCTTTGACAAGGACAAGGTGGTCATGAGAACACACACAATGTATTCCTAAAGTAGTCGCCTAATTTCACATCAACAAAGATATTGTACTCCAACCTTCTTTCCAAACCCCAGGTTGAAGGCATAGAAGGTGTTGCACTGCCTAGGTGTCAGGAGGACTCCAGTTCTACCTAAACAGGACGAAGCAGTTCAGAAAGTCATAGGTCACATTTGGTTGTTTGGCTCTGGGAGGTCAAGCCTCTAAGGCATCCATAGTGAGGTGGATGTCAGAAGCCATCAGTCGTATACATTGCAGACATCGTCATGCCCTGAAAATATGCATACTCCTCCCCATCCCCTTTTCCCCCATACCTATAGGACATTCTGTCCTGTGGGACGGGACCGGAGCACTTTTTGTAAAAAAGCATCAAATTTAAAATGTCTTTCTCTTTTTACACGGGGTACCGCATGTGGCCATAACCCCACCCCGCACATCTCCCTTCAGTCCTTTTCTCCGCATGGTCGTGGCTGGATGCACTAGCATCACTGGGAAGACCTTTTTCTTCCCGTTGTCCTTCTCTCCTGCTCTGGTTTTGCAGTCGCGTAGTCCTCAGTCTATGCCGGATCGTTTGATATTTGCCTCTTGTTCCTCTTGCGAGCGTCGCTTTGCTAGAGTGGATCCCCATTCTCTCTGCTTGGAGTGTCTGGGACAGGATCACTGTTGAGACTCGTGTTTCTTCTGCGACTCCCTTTCGGTCCTGGCATTTCAGCGTCGTCTTTGTCGGTGGGAGGAGATCTTCCAGAAGGTTCCTCCATCGCATTTTCAACTTCATCGACGGAAAGAAGAGACGCCTGGCAAGGTCCTTACTTTTCAGGGCACCCTGGCCGGGAGACTCATTCCCGGGGTCCTCCAAGTCCGGGAGGGGCGTCAAAAGCTCTGAAACCAAGGTTTTTCCCAGAGGTGCCTTGCAGGCCTAATAAGAGTACAAGGGGTTTTCTCTGAGGGTTTCCACGATGGGCCTGCCTATACCGGATCATGACCCGAGGTTCACCAATCGGGTTCTAATAGCCAGCATAGTCGTACTGAGGTGTTGGGTACCGGAGTTCGCTCCGCAGTCTCCTTGTCAGGAGCTTCCAACACAGACACCGGGGTGCCCCCTGAAGCTTCTGTTGAGGCTTTCTGTATAGAACCACGGTTCGAGGCCCCTCTCGGGGGAGCTATTAATACGGGACTCTGTTCCGAGGTTACTCTTAACAAGGCTTGGGTGTGTACCAACAGAACTGAGAGGCCTGTTAAGGTCTTGTCTGTGAGGTGGATTCCTCCACTTTCCCGTGCTCGCGGAGTCACTGGTTCTGTTGAGGGGGCACAGGGAGAGGTTGTCGACCGTAACTCTGTTACTGGCTTTGCCGAGGTTTCTCCTTTGGAAGCTAATTCAAGGCACAGGATGTCCAGTAAACATCCAAGGCCCCATATTACCTGCTTTGCCGTGGATCCTTGTGTCGAAGCTAAAATGTTCAGTCCAGTCCCCTGACCAATCTGTGGAGTCAACTGCCTCATCTACACATATGACGCAGTTCTCCTCAGATGTTCACAAAATGGAGGGCCTTCCTGCATGGTCTACAGTGGCCATTTTGGATTCTTCCCTCACACCCACGCTATCGACGGCGGGCGCTTGGAATCTTCTTTTCGGTGGACAACCTTTTCCACAGTGTGAATCCGTTCCGCCCTTCCTATGACTGCCGTGCTCAGATGCCACTACCACATTCGGTTTCGCTTCCTGGCAGCCTCTTCGTCAGAGAATGCCTTTTTTGGGAAGTTTCAGAGACTTATGCACTCTGACCCCTTAAGGGAGTACTTTAGGGCCTTTCTTGTAGCTCTGTCATCAGGGTTTCCCCTGAGGTGCCCCAAGGGCCTAACGGGTGTACCGGAGATTCCTTCAAGGGTTCTGATGGACCTGCCAGTACCGGACATTGTTCTGAGGTTCACCATCACAGTGCTAAAGCTAAGCCCAGTTTGGCTGGGTGCTGGGATACCAGGGTTCACCCTGAGGTCTGTTTCTGGAGCTTTCCCCGCTGTAACCAATTTGAAACCTGAGGTTCCTCTTGTGGAGGCTAAGTCTATATCGACAGATCTGAGTGGCCTTCTCTGAGGGTCTTGTCGGTGAGGTATTGTCCTCAACCGTCCCACACTCAGGGTGCTGGTGGTACCGGTTCTGTTGCGTGTGCAAAGGGGGTCACGGACCGCATTCCCTCTGGTACCAGCTTGTCTGAGGTTCCTCCGTTGGAACTGAACTGGTACGAAGATGTCGACTAAACATCCGAGACCACCCAGTAGCGGATCCTTGTAAGGCTAAAGTGTCAAGTCTCCTGAGGAGGCAATTGCCTCAGCTACACATGTGACACAGGTCTCTTCAGGTGGCGACAAAATGGCGGCCCAACCTGCGTGGCCTACGGTGGCCATTTTGGATACCTCCCTTACACCTACGTTCGCAACGTCTGGTGCTGGGAGCATTCCTTTAATAGTAACCTGTGCCGCCCTTCTTGGACCGGCGTGTGTGGGCTCCGCTGCCTCATACTGTCTCGTTCCCTCCTGCTTTGCTCCACTGATCTATGTGGACCCGGCCGGTGGTGGACCCTACTGGCAACCATGCTCCTCGTGTTCAGGGGGTAGGTTCCTTACAAGTGGTTTCTTCCTCTTCGACACCTAAGCCCTCGGCTAAGGATAGGTTTTTGGGAAGTTTCAGATGCTCATGCACTCTGACCCTATGAGGATGTATTTTAAGCATATTTTCACTCCTGTTGCACCCTGGCCCCGGCTGCTCCAATTCAGGTTTTCTTTTAAAACCCAAGGCGGTAAGTATGGAAGACAAGTCTTCTGTTCCTGCCTCGTTGGGATGAGCCTTAAGCAGATGAGGACTGCGACAAGCAGCCCAGCTCGGTGAGAGCATGCCTTGACTGGGAGGGGCTTGTGTAGCTCTGTTACCAGGGATTCCCCTGAGGTGCCTCAAGGGCCTAATAGGCGTACCATAGTGTTCTCTGAGGGTCCCTCAGAGGACCTGCCAAAACCGGACATGGTTGTGAGGTTCACCATTTGGGTGCTAACGTTCAGCTAAATTCATCTGTGTCTCTGGATACCGGGGTGCTCCCTGAGGTCTCTATTTCTGGAGCTTGCCACACTGATACAGGTCTCCGTTTCTGGTGGTTGTCGCACCGAGCCACGGCTCGGGGCCCCTCTTGAGGGAGCTATATGTCTCAGGTTAAAACCCAGGGTTCCTCTAAATACAGTACAGATGGAGTTGTGGCATCCTCTTGGGGTCCTGTCGGTAGGGTATATTCCTCAGCTGTCCCACACTCGGGGTTGTGGTTGTACCGATTCTGTCGAGGAAGCAAAGAAGGTGATCAGCAACAGGCCTTTCAGTACCGGCTCTGCCGAGATTCCTCCATTGAAGGCTACTTCTGGGTCAGTTCCTAGGATGTCCACTAAACATCCCAGTTCTGCCAGCACCGGCTCAGCCGAGGATCCTTGTTTCAAGGCTAAGTGTTTAAGTCCCATGAGGGGACAGTTGCCTCATTTTCTCCTATGACTCATTTCTCTTCAGGTGTTGACTAAATTCCGGCCCAACCTCCTTTGTCCACGGCAGCCATTTTGGATATCTCCCTTACACCACCTTTCATAACGACTTTTGCTGAGAGCATTCCTTTTGGGGCTGAGCAGTTTTCCACGTTGTGTGGCCAACAAAGACCCATTTGTCGGTCCTGGCGACGGCTTCAGCTAAGGCCCCTTGTCTGGGTGATTTCCCGGGGGCCGGCAGAGCCGTCCGCGGACCTCTGGGGTTGGGGAGGCCCCAACTCATCCTGCGTCCAAAAAGGAGTGAGGCACACACCAGAGCAAAGAAATTACTGCTGTTTGTTAGAATAACGGCAGGGATTGTTCTCAGCCCGTATGCATCTGGGGAGACGCTCTCGTCGATAGTGGGGCTCGCAGGCCCGTTTTACCGTAGTATGACGCGCTACTCCAGTCACCTGGGAAAAATCGGCACAAAACCTATCGCCACTTCGGGTTGGCTCTCCGAGTGGTAGGGTTAGTATAGCTACCTATATGAAAGAATATTGGTGGATAAGGACGGGTCAGGTGGTACATTTGGGTTGTCCCTAAAAGTTGCTACAACAAATTGGTTACAAGGGGACACTTGGTGATTGGCTAGCTGAAATGGCGTCCGTGAGGTGCCCCTTGTATTCTGATTGGTCCCCTCGCGAGCCCCCAAGCCTGGGACCATCACCTGTCCAGCTTGCGATGTACCTGGTATTGGCAACAATGTGCAACTATTTGTATTTTATTTAGTATTTTATTTATTTATATTGCGCACCTAACCCCAAAGGGGTAGTAAGGTGCAGGGGCAACAAGAGGATTGCAAAGCTTGGTTGCATGCAGGGAAGTCCAGCCGTGGTTACAATGCTGGACACGCCAAAAAGAAACAACGCGCGCCGAAGAGGCATGGGTTACAGAAGTATACAACATAGGCAATACTATTTACAATGCATCGGTTGTCTGGTGACAAGGTATCTGCACTGATCAGTTGGCAACCTAAATATACATATTTACAATCATAATAGTGGAGTGTCAGGGCAGCAAGAGAGCTTGTTAGGTGTCATGAATCTTGAGCCAATGGATGGTCTTAGTTCTAAATAGGTGGTAGGGGAGGTCCTCCCTGCAAGGAGGTGGAAGGGAGTTCCAATATTGTGCTGCTTTAACCGGAAAGCTGTTCCCACCCAACATGGAACGCTTAAACCTTGGCACCAGGAGGAGATTAGAATTGGTCATTCTAGAGGGGCGAGCAGAGGTGGTTCTGGTGAATCTAGAGATAAGGTATTGAGGGGCTGCTTGGTGGAGGCATTTGTGGGTCAGGGAAACCGATTTGAGGAATATTTTGTCTTTGGTGGAAAGCCAGTTGACAGACCACCTAGTATCAGATGTGGGTTTTCTTTGGGATACTGAGGGCCGCTCTTAGGGCATTATTTTGAAGGATCTGAATTTTGTTTGTGATGTATTTGTTGCATCCTACATAAAGTGCGTTGCAATAGTCCAACTTGGACAAGATCAGAGCCCTGGCTAAGGTGATAGTTAGACGGAGAGAGAGAAAAGGTTTGGCTGCACTGATGAGTTTGCATGTGTAAGAAGTGGCAGATGCCATAGCATTAACTTGTTTTTTAAAGGTGAGAGTGGAGTCTAGGTAGAAGCCAAGAGTTTTTACCTCCTTGGCTACCGTGATCTTATTGTTGTCAATTACGAAGGAGGAGTAGTTTTGGTCTAGTTTGTTCAGGTTATGAGTGGACCCTAGAATGAGGAGTTCTGTTTTGTCATCATTCAGGCATAGACTGTGTGAGGCCATCCATGCCTGGATGATGAGGTACACTTTGTTGACGAAGGCCAAATCCTTGTCATAATCCCCCGTCAACGGGATGAGGATCTGTGGATCATCAGCATAGTTAGTGTAGGTGATACCCAGACCGTCTAGATCATCAAAAAGGGGCTTTGTGAAGATGTTTTACAGGGTCGGGGAGACGCAAGATCCCTGAGGTACGCCACAGGTGATGGGTGTTGGGTCGGCTGCTGCTAGTAGGGAGAAGACTCATCGTGCGGTTGTTTAGAAAGGATTGGATCCAGTCAGTTGCCTTATGAGAAAAGTGGGCGGCTTTTTGAAGGTGGTCGCATAGGATCTCGTGGTCGACCAGGTCGAATGCAGCCGAAAGATCAAGAAGAAGCAGTAGTGCCACTTTACCCTGATCTCTCAGCTCATCTATCTGTGCCTTGAGATCTATGAGTGCGGTTTCGGTGCCGTGTTGAGGCCTGAAGCCCGATTGTCTGACTCCTAAGAGATGGAAGTGCTCAAGGTAATGTTGGATTTGTTGGTATGCTATTTTGTCGAGGATTTTAAGAAGGAAAGGTATTGTGATGGGACGGTAATTGGTGGGAGTAGAGGGATCTAGATTCGGTTTTTTAAGCCGGGGGAGGACCCAAGATTGTTTGAGATTATTAGGTACGCTGCCTGATGTGAATGACGCATTTATTAGTTTGGTAATAAATGGTGCGAGATCACGAGCCGCATCCTTTATCAATTGTGCGGGGCATAGGTCCCCATGGCAATTCGAAGGTTTGAGGGTGAGGATGACCTTTTCTACCTCTTTAGTGGATACTCTGTGGAAGTTAAAGTGGAGAATATGCACAGGGGGGTGTCTCTTTTTAGGGGTGGGGATACTGGGTTTGGTGGAAGAGGGAAGGGAATCTTTTTTTAATGTTTATCTTAGTCTTGAGAGAGGAGATTTTGTTAGCTAGGGCATTTTGTATACCCGTGCACCAATTTTTGTCCCTGAGGCACAAGTCAGGAGCTTGGATGGGAGATTCAACCTCTTTTAGTATTGTAAAGAGCTCTCTAGTGTTGGATTTAGCTTGTGAGATTCGAGTACTGTAGGACGTTTGTTTGGCCAGGATGATTTCTTTTTTGCAGTGAGAGGCTAGTTTACTCAAATTTTTCTTATTTTTTTCTGAGGGGAGTGATCTCCAGATTTTTTCACAGCGTCGCTTTTCTTGTCTGAGGGCTTTAAGATGAGGAGAAAACCAGGCGTTGATATGTTTCTCCAGCATGGGGTCTGGCATGGATTCACATGCTCATGAATATTCCCCATCGTCAGGCCGGGAATCCTCGGTAAAGAAAAAGTCAGTGTCAGTTTCGTTTCTGATCTGTCTTTCGTAGTAGTAACCAATCACTGATCTCTGCGTCATACTGACCACAGCCAATGACTGCCCTCTACCTAAGCCCCGCCTCTGGCAGCCATCTTCAGATTTTTACCGCACGTTCATGTGTTGGGAGTCCTCGTGCTTGGCTCTCAAGCTTTTACTGCGTGTTTTGCGCTTTTTCAGGTGAATTTTCACATTTTTTTCGGTTAATCGAGCCTCAAGCTCCGTTTCTACTCCCGTTAACGGCTACCCGTTGCGGGATTTTTCTACGCCCCTCAAGGCTGAAGATTTCGTCGAATCAACTTCTTGGAGGATTCCAGAAGATTCGCGGCCTACTTCGAGATGGCACAGGATGCGAGTTTGTCGCCCGGACCCAAGCTGTTTCGCAGCTGCCCTGGATGCGGGCTGCAGAATGTGTTTAAGGAAGACGAACATTCGCAATGCCTCTACTGTCTTCATGGGGACAAGACTCATGTAGAGAAGGACTGGCAGTTCTGCAAGAACTTGTCGGAGCGGACCATGAGGGACCGTCGATCCCGTCTCGCCAGCTGGTTGGAGAAGGGCTCTACGGGTGAGAAGAAGAAGGGGACCGAGCGGGCTTCTAAGTCCTGTGCGGGCGCCCCGGTGACGGGGGCCCAACACCAGGCCAAGCGCCGTGAGTCCCCTGGCTCCGGGAGCGCCGAAAGATCGGGCTCTTCGGTCGCCAGGCAGGGCGCACCTTCCCCGGCACCGTCAAAACGACAGAGGACCCAACTATCTCCTCCGCTCGCCCCCGTAAGGCCTACAGTTCCCTCCTCATCCTCCCACGAGTCGGGAGATGACGGTGCGTTGGGCTCGACGACGGAACGGGTCTCCCGTCTCCTGTCGCACGGGCCTCGCCGCCCGACGAGATTGGCTCATTCCACGCCATGATCGCCTGGGCGTCCGAATTGTTCCAGCTCTGCCCGGAGGAGCACAAAAAGGAAGGTTTCCTCTATTAGCGCCGGGAGGCCAAGAGGAAGACTGTCATCGCAGTGCCTCTAATCGATGACATCTGGGAGGAGGACCTGTCGGTTCTCAAAAACCCCTCCACGGCACCAGCCAAACGGGACCGGTACGAGAAGTACTGGGTCCCCGAAACCGCTCCCCTGTGCCTCAGGGCCCAGCCAACGCCACACTCGGTCGTCTCGGCGGCGGCGAAGAAGAAAGCGGCGGGGTCAGGAGCCTCGACATCGAATTCCCCGCCGGACGGCGAGGGAAAGAAGTTGGACGCCATGGGGCGGCGGGTCATTTCGTCGGCGGCAACGACGATCAAAGCGGCCAACGCCCTGGCGATCGTGGCCCGTTACGACCGGGAGCTCTGGTTTAAGCTGGCCCCCATATTGAACTTCCTGCCGGACGACAAGAGGTCAGAGGCCCTGGAAATACTGCAAGAGGGCGAGGTGGCGTCGGACCATGCCATAACGGTGACAACCGATATTGCCGATACTGGGTTCCGCCAGCTGGGCAACGGTGTTTGCCTACAACGACGGGGTTGGCTCCGGGCGACCGACTTCCGTCAGGACATCCAGACCAGGATGTTGGACATGCCGTTCGACGGCAGCAACTTGTTCGGGAAGGCGGTGGACGAATCCCTCCAAGCCATAAAAATGGACACGGAGACGGCCCGCGCCCTAGGAGCCCTTCAGCAACGACGGCCCTTTCGGAGCTCCGGAGGCAGACAGGGTGCCTCCAAGGGATCCAGCGGTGGCTCGTCATCCTACCGCCAGGCGGCACGCTCCTCGTCTCAGGAGGCCTACAGGGGTCGTGGCAAGCAGGGAGCGCCTCGCCGCCGTCGGCAAGGTGGCCAGGGCGGCAAGGCCACCACCTCCAAGCAGGACTGAACCGGCCGTGGTCTCGGGCTCCCACCGAAGCACCCTGGTGGGAGGCCGGATGACGAATTTCGTCGGCGTGTGGAAGTCCATCTCCACCGACCGTTGGGTGCTGGATACCCTGGCAAGAGGACACTCTATCGAATTCCTGAAGAAGTGCCCTCACTTTCCGCCTGTGGCCAGGAAGGAAAATCACGTCCCTCAACTGCTGTTGGAAGTACGGGCGATGCTCAGGAAAGGCGCCATCGAGCTTGTCCCAAAGAGGCTCTGGGGTGTACTCAAGGTACTTCCTCATCAGGAAGAAGACGGGCGGCTGGCGCCCCATCCTGGACCTTCGTCGTTTGAACAAATACATCAGATCACAAAGGTTCAGGATGGTCACCCTCCAGCATGTACTGGGACAGCTGGAGGAAGGCAACTTTCTATCGTCGTTGGACCTGGAGGATGCATACTTCCACGTTCCCATCCTCAAAAGTCACCGAAAGTTCCTCAGGTTCGTCGTCCAGGGACGCCACTACCAATTCAGAGCACAGCCGTTCGGATTGAAGTCGGCCCCCAGGGTCTTTACCAAGTGCCTAGCACCAGTGGCAGCGCGGCTGCGCCTGCAGGGGATTCACGTCTACCCCTATCTGGACGACTGGCTCGTCCGCTCAAGGACGAGGGAACGCGCCGTCGAACACACCGCGAGGACCGTCCAGCTACTCACAGACCTGGGATTCGCCATAAACTACCCAAAGTCCCACCTGGTGCCGTCGCAGGTGGCCCTGTTTCTGGGAGCGAAGCTCGATACAGTGAGGCGCCTGGCGGCCCCGTCAGAAGAACGGACGAAGACCATTCTAGGCAAAGTGCAGCGCCTGCTAGCCACGGACGTGGCCAGGGTGAGGTCCATCAAGTCCCTCCTGGGGATGATGTCCTCTTGCATCTACCTGGTGCGCCTCTGCAGACTACGGATGCGCCCTCTTCAAGAATTTCTCGACGCCCGTTGGATGCAGGCGACGGGCACCTTCGAAGACAGGGTCCCCCTCAACGAGGTGTTCCGGCGGGCGATTCAGTGGTGGGGCGTTCGAGCGCACCTCACGGCGGGCAAGGACTTTCAGACGCCGGCATACCAGGAGACGGTGACGACGGACGCCTCCCTGGAAGGTTGGGGCGCCCACACCGGGGATCTCCACGCAAGAGGCCTCTGGCTCCCGGAGGAGAGGCTCCTGCACATCAACGTCCTGGAACTCCGAGCCGTGTTCTGGGCTCTCAAATCGTTCCTCCCGTTGCTCAAGGGTAAGGTGGTGCGGATCTTCACTGACAACACCACGACAATGTTTTACATACGGAAGCAGGGAGGCACCAGATCCCCAGCCCTATCCAAGGAGGCACAGGATCTGTGGCACTGGGTGGTCACCCAGGGGATGTTCCTACTTCCCTTTCTCCTGGCAGGAGAAAGCAACACCATCGCCGACTCGCTCAGCAGGGAGCTGCGCGCGTGTCACGAGTGGGAACTGCGCCAGGATCAGGTGGATCAACTCTTCCGACGATGGGGCAAACCCCAAATCGACCTGTTCGCAACGGCGACGAACTCGAAGTGCAAGAGGTTCGCCAGCAGGTTTCCCCAGCCGAGAAGCATGGGCGATGCGTTCTCGTTACCCTGGGATGGCCTATACCTGTATGCGTTCCCTCCGTTGCCGTTGCTGCTTCGACTCATCAGCCAGCTCAAGAGCTCCCGGTGCAGGATGATCCTCGTCGCACCGGCGTGGCCGAGGCAGATCTGGTTCCCGGACCTTCTGGACTTGTCAATGTCCCCTCCCATCAAGCTGTCGGCGGACGCGGACCTTCTCTCCAGAGAAGGAGGCGCCATCTTCCACGACCCGGCGTCACTGAACCTGCAGGCTTGGCTCCTGCAGCGCTAGAGTTTGGAGGCTACGATATACCGGCCGATTGCAGAGAGGTTCTTGCAAAAGGCCAGGGCGTCCTCGACTCTCAAATGCTACGGTCATAAGTGGAAGAGGTTCTCTATCTGGTGCCGAGCACAGAAGATCAACCCCCTACGGATTACGGCCCCTCAAGTGCTGCCGTACCTGCTATCGCTGGCAAAGGCTTGGCTAGCCCATGCCTCCATTAAGATTCATCTGGCGGCGATCTCCAGATATACCAGAACCACAGGACAGACGTCCCTGTGGTCCCATCGACTGGTAAGAGTTTATGAAAGGACTGTTCCGGTCGTTCCCGCCGGTGAAGGCCCCGGCGTGGGAACTTAACGTGGTGCTGACCAGGCTCATGGGACCCCCATTCGAGCCGATGCACTCCGCACCGATGAAGTTTGTGTCGTGGAAGACTGCATTCCTGGTGGCCATTACCTCCGCACGACGAGTGGGAGAGATCCAGGCCCTATCCTGCAAAGCACCGTACTTGACTTTCCATGCCTCGAGGGTGGTGCTTAGGACGCACCCCTCCTTTATGCCCAAGGTGCCGTCGGACTTCCATCTTAACGAGCCCTTGGTGTTACCTGTTTTCTTCCCGTCTCCTTCGTCGCCGGCCGAGAGGACTTTGCACTCGCTGGATGTGGCTAGAGCGCTGAAGTTCTACGTGGACCGCACAAAGAGTTTCCGGAGGACATCACAGCTGTTCGTGAACTTTGGACCTGTGAATCAAGGGAAGGCTCTCTCGAAGTCTTCTATTTCCAGATGGCTCTCCGGCTGCATCATGCACTGCCACCGGTTGGCTAACCGACCGCTGCCAGGCCGTCCGAGAGCCCATTCGACCAGAGCGTTCGCTGCTACTACGGCGTTCTTATCTGGTGTGCCCCTGCTGGACATCTGCAGGGCTGCTACGTGGAGGTCGAGGCACACCTTCACGAGATTCTACTGCGTCGATCGGGATTCCAGGGAGGAGTCCAGGGTCGGCCAAGCAGTGCTGCGCAACCTGTTGGCTTAAGGTGAGCCTGGTGAGGAGGTAAGAGATGCTTAATGTTGAGTTTTTTGTATTGCTTAATGTTGAGCCTTTTGCCACCCCCCGTGGTTGTGCATGTGTGTACTGCTATGTATTCTTATATTCATGAGCATGTGAATCCATGCCAGACCCCATGCTGGAGAAGGAACAAGTTACTTACCTGTAACTGTTGTTCTCCAGCATGGGTCTGGCATGGATTCACATGCGAACCCTCCCGCCTACCCCTCTGCGGCTCTTCACTTGGTCATACTGCCTCTTCACATGCTACCAAATCTGAAGATGGCTGCCAGAGGCGGGGCTTAGGTAGAGAGCAGTCATTGGCTGTGGTCAGTGACGCAGAGATCAGCGATTGGTTACTACTACGAAAAACAGATCAGAAACAAAACTGATACTGATTTTTTTCTTTACCGAGGATTCCCGGCCTGACGGGGAATATTCATTAGCATGTGAATCCATGCCAGACCCATGCTGGAGAACAACAGTTACAGGTAAGTAACTTGTTCCTTTCTGTGTTTGCTTTTTGTCCACCATTTACTATTTGTAAATGGTGGACAATGGACACGTTTTGCTAGTGGCTGGTGATCACACCTTTCCCATCGGTGTAGGTATCCAACTTGTCGCTTCGTCGTTGCAACCTGTGTCCCAGACGTGGTACCACGGCGACTTTGTCTCCTAAGCTTGGCATTTTGTCTGTTCGGCTTGGTCCCATGTGGAGAGACCGTAGCTGGAGCAGAATTATAAGCATTTGTTTTGTATTTCGGCTCTGACGGGCGCTTGGCTGCGAGCGGCTCGTTCTGCATGGTCTGCGCTTTGCTTTTCGTTTTAGGAGGATTTTTGTCTGAGAGGCTCCTGCCTGGGGACTCTTGCTTGCGGTCTACTTGGGCCTAACTTCTGGGTGGTGGTACATAATCCATAATGTGGGTGTCGCAGGATGACAGAGTGTCACAAGCAGCAGTAGACATATGTCTCTATAGGGATGGGGTGGCAAAGCGCCTGCAAGCGTATACACGAGCTCTTCAGGCATCTTGCATTTCTGCGGTGCGGTAGGAGGCCTATGTGAAAAATAACGATGCATGTCCGTGGGTGTGCCAGTCCGCTACGTCATAGCACGGAGTATGTTATTCTTGTAGGTTGGTGTGTGTGTGTGTGACCAGTGTGCTTGGTGGCACGTGTGTTCTTGTCAGTTAGCTATGTCGTCATGGCATCTCTAACAATGTTGCGTTTCGTAGTTGTTGCATTAGTCGATCTTGTCCATGCCGCAGACATCTGCTTGACCAGGGCATGCTATTGGGCATGCTCCTCGTTTGTTGGGACCGTGGACACATGGTACCTTGTCGTCAGGTAAAGGAGTGAATGGGTCAACCTCCTTTCGCGGGGGTGCTTGGGCCGAGATCCTTTAGGCCAGGGTCTGGATGAGAATGGGGGAGGGTGCTTTCCCATTTTCCCACTTCAGTCCCCCCTCTGGTCGACTTGTCCACAAAATTATCTGCTCTCTTGTCTCCACAACTTTATTCCAGCGAGGTGTCCATACTGGTTCACATGGTCTTCAAATAACCAGTACATGTACACACATCCACCACCGGGTTTGCAGTAGACCCACTTCCCAACATAATTCTTCGGGTTCCTCGGGTTCTCCACCTTCACTGATGGCGGCTGCAAGTCTGCTTCTAATATTTGCTTGCGCAATCTTTTTTTTATGTCTGTGTTTTTGTCGTCTTCTGCTGGCATTAAGGCGTGCATGCCAATCATTTCCATCATGTCAGTTGTACGTGCTGTCCTTGCTTTCCACAATCTCAGACCTAATAGGCCGGCCATACCCAATATTATGCATCCAGCTATTATCTTAAGCCCATCTGACAGCCAAGATGGCCTCTAAGACCATAGGTATGAAAATCGGCTACCATCTCTCTTCTCACCCTTTGCTTCCTCTTCCATCTTAGAGTGCATCTTGGCAAGTTGTGATACTGCCTCAGAAAGCGTACCATTATCTGCGTCGTTGGCAGGGTTAAATGTGCAACACGATCTCCAAATTTTTGCACAAACTCCTCCTTCCATTGCTGTAAGGAGATCCAGCACACATCTATTCTGGAGTGCCACCATTCGTACTGCTCTCAATTCTTCTTTTATCGCATTGAATCCATTGACGGAGTTTGTCATCATTAGCTCCCATGTTATCTGGAGCCACTAAGCATTTGCATATGCCTGCAGTCCTGAATGTATTATAGATGAAAAGAACATTGCTGCTCTGCTGAATAGCCTGTGTCCCGGTGGAATGTCACTAAGTGCTGTTTCCGATCTTCCCCACAGGTAGTTCCCCGTCAATGGTTCTCCTCGTCTTTTTATTCTCCACAATATTGTTGTCGTTCTTTCCCTGTCCTCCTCCAATCTTCACTGATCTTTTCTTCTTCTTGTTCCCTTCGTCCATCTTAGGGAAGCTCCCCAGGTGGACATGTTTCTGTGGCACTACTAGGGATGGTACATTTATGTGTACCATAGTGCATATTCCATCCCACGATGGTGGCAAGCTGTGGTATGTTTTTTCTCTGCAGGCCAAATAGTGGTCCATTAATACTGCTGTACCGGCACCCTCCTCATTTATCATTACTATTCTTTTGCAGTTGCTGTTTCTCCCTACATGAACGTCTCTGTTGTGTTGATAACAAAGTGTAGGGGCAGTTAGTGGGAGTATTGTTACTGGATCCTCCTTCTCTAGCCATGTTACCAGTCCTGCACTCTTAATCCATCCGTCGTAGCACTAGTTTACTTCAACCATCTTCGCCACCGTTGCCTTTGTAAATGTTACCATATTACTCCCCACAACCCCATCCGTTCATCCTTCCTTCGTGTACACCTTTCCATATATTACTATCAGTGGTCTTTCCCAGCACCCTAGTACTCCAGGAACTTCTCTTGCAAGCCATTCACATGGTAGGTAATTCAATGTTACTTCCTTTGTTTCCCCTTTTTCTGGTCCATCCGTCACATACTGGAGCCCTTGTGTTATTTGCCAGTAGTGATTGTACATGGGAAGTGTCTTGATGAAGTTATTTTCATACGGGTATTTGTCTCTTGTCTTCCACTGTGTTATTGCCATTCTGCCTTGAAATCGTCCTTTTGTTTGGAACAGGGCCAGGTATATCAGGCACTCTACTGATGCTGCAGGTACTTCAGTAGCTACGAATGTTCTGGATGCGCTCATGGCGTATGGGGATCAGTGAGCGCACATAGCAGTTGTCCCCATACCAATTTTGGACATGTGCTGGTACCACATGTTTGAGACGTGTGTGGACTCTGTAAAATATGTGTCTACCCATTGTTATCAATATCTGTGCTACGCTTAACCCTCTTCCCTTTTATTTTTGTTACTTGTACCAACTGATACCGTACCTGTTGCAGCCGAGGCGGGGTGTTTATTAAGAGATGCAGCCATAACATCGGAAGCATAGTGTGCCTGCCAGACAGTGGCAGCAAGTAGACCAGTGATAAACAGGCCTATTCATATTATTACAATAGCTAATATCACTGGCATGTTTCTTACCTTTGCTGCGGTCCTGCAGCTTGTTTCTTTTGATCATATAGATGCTCGCCTGGAAACCTCTAAAAATAAGCGTTTTAGTTTTGTTTATTCAAGCTCTCCCTATAATGTAATCATTTAATGCCCAGGCGAAAAGCTGTTCTCATGCGTACCTTAGCGCCCGATCTCTCAGAGCTGGTAAGTGCTCGTGCCGATGTGGGAATTATTGCTCTATGGTCAAAATGAACGTGTTATAATACACACGTATTTTCCTTTTCTTTAGATATTTTGGTCTTTTTATGGCGTATATAAAAATTGGTGCGATAGCGCTTCAGGAGTGTCATCTGTGGGCAGCATTTACCCCTGGGAAAAGCGTAAGCGTTTAATTATTGCACTTCTCTTTACACATAAACAGTACTTTGCGATACCTGCATGTGCGAGGCAAAAAACATTCACGTGTCTAAAAGTATGGTGTAATTTGACAGCTTGTTAGGCAATGTCCTTTATTTAGGTGGCGGCAGGGGCGGGGCTTATTGGGGCAGTGTTCTTACTTTGAGATCTCGTGACCATGGGGTGGGCTATGGGCAATTGTTCACTTGAGTCCTTGGAGGTGTTTGGAGTTTTGGATGGGGCGGGGGCTGTGCTGCCCTTGTTGCTGTTGCTGCTGCGTTGGCCCCGTCATCGACGCAAGGGCGGGTCTGATCTTTGTAGGGCTTAATGTTGTGCAAATGTGTCCACATGTTCTTGTCTCGGAGTTTGACCGCTCTAGGAGCTGTTTTTTCTACCAGGTGGGTGTAACGCTTACTTGGTATCCACGGGGACGTCACTCAGCCTGTTCTGACCTCTTATGACCTCAAACCCTTCCCTGGAGTCTACTTGACTGGAGACTGGGCCTGAAACACAGGATTGGTAGAGTTTAACTCCCTATTGTCTCTGTGTGCTTGAACCCCTTCTTCCCCGGGGTCCAACACCCTCCCTTTGATCCACAGCTCAACTTGTTTTCTTGGCAAGTGTGCTCTCCATCCTGCTTTCAGCGCAGGGGCGCGTTGATTGATGCAGGCTCGTCGCTGCCTAGTTACTTCACTGGCAAGAGTCCGACAGTTAAGTATAATGAGTCTTTTGAACAGTTCTCTAACTTCGTACCTTTCCTTCCTTAGATGATGGCCGGCGTCTGGGGATGGCGACGTGCTGCTGAGATGAGTAGCGCTGAAGGTGAGTGAGAGCGTGATGCGACCCTTTCGTATTTGTATTGAACTGAGGTCTTTTTCTGTGTCCTTTAGGTGCCGCAACGTTTTCAGCGTGGATGCCGGTTATGAAGAAGAAATTAGGTGAGTAAGCGCGGTATGCGGCGCCTCTCGATATTTCCACGCTAACCTGGAGTCTTTTCCCTCTTGCAGATGGATGAGAAGTTCCGGAGACAGAGTTCCCCCAGAGCAGCTGGGATTCAGGTAAGCGTTTGAAGCTCGTATAGTCTTTAAAGAATAAGCGAAGATTTGCTGAATGCTTACTAATGCCTTTTTTTCTATTCTTTTCCCTTTTCCTTAGGAAGCGGCGTGCCGGGATGGGAATGACACCACCGAAGATGCCCGCAGAACAGAAGGAGCGATGATTGATGGGAAGAAGCGCCGCAAGGTAAGGCTGTTCCTAACGGTGTTCTTGCAGGAGCTGAGCGCAGAAGAAAGATGCAGGCCTACTGGAGACCGATCCGAACACGGTGAGTGTCACGCTGCAGGTGCAGAAAACACAAAGCATGTTTCTCAGCCTGAGCGTGGCTTAAATAGTCTCTGGGCATCCCAGGTGTCTCTGGGCTGAACCACATCCAAAAGACTAGACTTCACATGCAGTTCTGGGAACCGAAATATGTGGGGGCATCCATCTTATCCCCATCAATGCACTACAAGTCCAATCCCCAATATTATCCTATGGGAGTGAGTGAGTGTGGTGCCACAAGCGCCAAGTCTGACTCCAAGTGGGTCTTTGGAGGGATGGAGAGGCCCTTGAGGGCCATGTAGGTGATCGTGGCCTGCTCCAGCCTGACATCTTGGAGGGCTGGGGACATGATGGGCAGGCATCATGACAGCGGGGCCCAGTAAACCGGGGGCTATTCCACCGGCGGTTGTAATTCCGCAGCAGCACTGTCCCCTTCACTTACTGTCCACTGTGTTGCTTGTTCCTGTTCTTGATTTGCTCCTCCTTGTTGGGTGTTCTTCGACCCGACCCGCGTCCGCTCGAGCTGTTGAGAGAAAAGTGATACTAGTAATCAAGGAAGAGACGTATTCATACATTTCTTCACCAAAGACAGTTTGAGACGAGTTGGTCTGTTATAGCCCTTGATGGAGGTGTCAGTGGAAGATGCATTTGGCGTCCGGTCACCACCTCATGGGGTGTGAGGTGGTGATCCGACCCTGGCCTGTTTCTTAATTCAAATAGAGCCAAGGGGAGACAATACAACCAGCTTTTCTTTGTTGATTGCTAAATCTTTGCTATCTCTTCTTTTCGGAGACCGTTGAGGCGTTCACAAAGGCCATTCGCCTGTGAGTGGTACGCACATGCAAACTTGTGCTTTATACAAGTAAGACAATTGCTAATGAAGTTTGCAACATGTGAATTTAGATCGAAACAGAACACCCCTCCTTTATCCTTGCTGCAATCACTTCTTTTCCTGTGTGTGCGGGATGATGTAGTTGGGCCAGGGCTGTTTTGAATAGGGCCAGGGGCATCACTATTTTGCCATAATGCGTCTGTGGGGACATTGTGCATCCTCTTTTTACCCATAGCTCCTTCTCTGCCATGGTTGCTGCTGCCTGTAATTCCATTATCTCATTTTCAGGGATATGGGTGTACCCATCCTTAAACATCTGTCTTGCCCCCGCCCTCCCCTTAGCTTTTCCTCTTTCTGGGGGGACCAAATCTTTCCAAAATACACAGCATGTTTAGCATGTGCGTCTGCCCTTTCGTTACCTTTGGAAATAGGATCATCCCCGTTTGTATGGGCCTGACACTTCACCAAGGCTGCTTCTTCGGGATCCTCAATTGCTTCAATTAATTCGGCAAGTAGTAGGGCATGTTGCACTGGCGTGCCGTCTGCTCTTCTGAACCCTCTTCGCTGCCACTTAATTAATCCAGAATGTACAGTTGATGTTACGTATGCACTGCACTGTCAGAATATATTGTCACTCTTTTATCATTGCTTTCTTGTAGTGCTAAAATTACGGCCACTAATTCTGCTGCTTGGGCAGAGTAGTGTTGTGGCAACTGAACGCATTTCACTGGGACATATGTTAAATCCTCTGTCAGTCTCACCACTGCTGCTCCTGTTCTCCGTATCCCATCACCCTGGTCAATTGTTGAAGACCCATCAATATACAGTATCTCTCCCCCCTATAGGGCATTTTCCTCAACCTCTCTTGTGCTGGAGTAGGTGTCAATTCCTTGTGTGCAGTCATGAGAGTATTTGTCATCTTCCACTACCTCTGCTATGAACCTCTCTGGGTTCACATTGTTACATCTTACAATTGTTAACTCTGGCCTTGACAAAATAACTTCATACCCTGACGCCCTCTGAGTGGTCAAGGTTGATTTTGGTTTGGTCAGTATTGCAAAAAGGGCATGTTCCACCTACAGTGTGGTTGGACAGCCCATTGTTATTGATGATGATTTGTCCACCGCAAATACTGCGGCAGGCAAACTGTTCGCATGGGAAGTGACCTAACATTACAGGGTCCATGTGTCCACTGTAGAAGGCTACTGGTTTGTGTCCCATACTAGTTTTTTGTGTCAGCACTGCCCTCATTCTTGCTGAGCTGCAATGTGAAAAGATGAAAAATTGTGCTTCATAATCTCACTGTCTGTGGCTGGGGTGTGTTGGTTATGGCCTGTGCCCTTTGTAGTGCAATGTTCCTTCCATTTTGTGAAATGAGCTGGCCTATGTAGAGCACTTGTTCTTGGCAGTACTGCAGCTTTTCCTTGTCTACTTTGTCCCCCTTTTCTGCTAACACTGTGAGCAGTTTGATGGAGTCTCTCCTGCACTGTTCTTCTGTTGTGCTGCAGATGATTGTCATCTACATATTGCAGAACCGTGCTTTCCATTTCAATGTTACCCAAGTCCATTTGTATCACCCTGTTGAAGATAGATGGTGACTTGCAGTACCCCTGGGGCAACCTGGTGTGTTTCCATTTTGTGTTGCGGTATGTAAAGGTATTGAGAAGAATGCGTTTTTGAGGTCAATCACGGTAAACCGTGATGCCTTTGCTGGTATTCCACATAGTCTGGTGGCCGGGTTAGCCGCTATGGGGTATTCTGCTTCCACAATGTGGTTTAGGGGTCTTAAATCCTGGATGAAACGCCAAGACCCTCCCTTAGCCTTGCGCACAAGGTACACAGCAGTGTTGCATGGAGACTCTGTTACTAATATACCTCTGTTAGTGCTGTTATTGTTTCATATACCCCCTCATCTGCCTCTTTTGATAGGGGGTATTGCTTTACTCTTGGCAGTAGAGCTCCCTTCAACTTTATTTTCACCCCTCCAATGCTCTTGATGCAGCCCACGTTATATGGACTAGTGGTCCATAAAGATGCAGGTACTGCAGCCAAATCCTCCTCCAGAAATGGTGTAGAAGTAGTAGCTGGTGCCTCTAGCGCCAGTGACATCTTCTGCGCTACGTTTGTCACTGTCATCCAGATGTGAATGCTCATTTCAAACACCATCTCCCCCTCATTATCGTCTGAGAAGAGCTCCTAATCAGATACCTGTGTTAGTCGGCACCCCTCAGTTAGTGCTATTACTGTTCTCCAGGCTTTCCCTTCCCTGTCTTGGGCATGTACTGCAATGTAGTGTTTCTACAATGCTCTCAATGCTCAGTGACATCCTTGTCCCTTCCCTTTCTCTGGTTTGTGTCTCGGGTCTAAAAAGGTAGGCTGCTGGCCTCCTCCAATTGTTCCCTTCAATTCCTGGTAGCCATGCTATTGCCATGTCTGTCCCATATTGGAATAGTTCTCCATCTACTGGTTTTGCTCTGGATACTGTTTTGCTGCAATAGGCTTGTAGTATTTGTCATGCTGTGAGCATGTTTATGCCTGGTGTGGAGCATATTATCCCCTTGTCAGTAAAGGATATAGTCATGTTCAATCGGCTGATGATGTCCCTACCTAGAATTTTTACTGGTGACTGTTTTGAGTATAGCAATGGGAGGGACATATCGTGATCACCTACAGATAAGGTTATCAGTGAAAGGAACCAGCCCTCGAGCCCCAGAAAATCCTTGAGTGTTCATAGCTTCGCCTAACAGTTGAAACTTTCCCTCTTATGCATGACCTAGTGGCCCAGGTGTCAACTAAGAAGGAAACTTTTTGTCACCTGTATGCGTGGTTCCTCCACAGGGTTAGGTGTTATTGATAGGATGGGACACATCAAGGACGTCTGTGGGCTGTCCTATTGTGGGTACAGTGACTCCATTTCCCGTGTACGGGTTGTGACCCAGTATTTTCACTTTCCCTAGCTGTGTCTGTGCTACAGTTGTGTCAGTGGATGTTATTGCATTGTCCTGTATTTGTGTGAGCTGCTGCACAGTTTGGGCCTGCTGTTGCTGTTTTGCAACTGGCTGCTGTTGCGTTTGCGTGTATGTTTGTATGTGTGGTTGTTGTTGCTGTTCTGGTTGCAGTGCTGCTTGTGGTGGTGGTTGTTGCTGTGCCCCCTGTTGTTGTGCGTAACCTTGTTGTTCCCCCATAGGCTCTTGCTGCCCTTGTTCTCCCCAAGCCGCCTGCGCATTCATGTGTCCCACCAACCCACATATCCAGCATGTCGGTGGTTCCCGTGCTTAGCATTGAAATCCCCCTTTGTTATCTTGGTACCCCTGTGGTCCCTGTTGACTGTAACCCCTTAAACCCCCCCTTGTTGTTGTGTGGGTGGGCCATATCCTCTCCCTCATCTGTCCGCCCCTCCCTCTGTAGTTATTCCAGTACCCATTTCCCGTTTGCATATATCCGCCTCCCGTGTATGGTGGGGGTGGAGGCATTTGTTGTGTCATTACTTGTGCTTGCTGCATTGGTGATACCTGTTGTGTTGTTTGTCGCGTCACTGTGGCCTGTGTGGGGGCGGGTGCTGTTATCAGTGCTCCCTCCATGGCATATTTTGATAACTTCTTTTGGACCAATTTTGCTTCTCCTGCCTGCCTATCTTCCTCCTTTTTGTTTCGTCTTTTCCTGCCACATCCTGCAGTAGTGCACTATTGTCAGTTGTATTTCTGGCCATGCTTTAGCTTCCATTCCCACCAACTTCTTCAATTGTCGCTGTACTTGCTCCGGGAGCCCCTGTACTAGTATGTGGTAGAAAATTGCTGGTGTTTTGTCCCATGGTTCCAGTGTTTCCTGGCACCACCTCTGAATCTCCTGGATTGAATCAACAGGATCTTCATTCTCACGCATCTTTCGTATTGCTCCTATGTCTGATGTGTCTGGATATTGGACCCTCAATGTCTGCCAGAGCGCATGTCTGCAGTTGGCAAATGGAGCCCCATCATGTGCCGCGTCGTGTATTGTTACCTCTGGGGACCCCACCCTTTTCCAAATGTCATTAAGCGGCATCCCCCAGTATTGAAATCAGGAGGCCCTTCACGTCTCCCACTGCTAACGTTTGCCTCGCAGTTTTCTTTTCCATCTCATATATCCACTGCCCAGCTCCACTCACTCAGTGACGGGAGCCTGCATTTAATATTTTCCTTCTCTGCATGTTTCCAGGGGATATATTGTGGTCTGGCTCCTCCTCTCTAGTAGTGGCATTCGATTGTACTCCTTCTCTTCTCCCCTCAACTGCCTATGTGTGGTTATGTTAGTAAACTCATCTTCCTCCATATCTGGTAACTCATCAATACTTTCAATGTTACAGGTGTTTATCCTTTCGCCTCCTATGTCCTTCCTTCCCCTCTTATTACCTTCTTGTCCTATCGTTGGTGTGTTTGCTTGTTCTTCCTGCCTGCGTCCTGGGTGATCCCCAAGTCTACCAGCATATGGGGTGTGCACGGGGGTTGGTGCAGGTGTGGGTATTAGTGGGCGCGGCACTTTCTTGGTTGCCGCCCTCACCTTTGTTTCTCCTGCGCTTTGTTGAACCCGCCTCTTGCATGCCCATGGTGACTCGCAGTTACTGCGCGTAATGTATAGTTTGTCTAAACTTTCCCTATTGCCATCTTTTCCACTGGTGCTCGAACCGTCGTTGTCCTCGCTGCAGAATCCGTCTGGAAATGTCAATCCCCACTGTGTTTCCCTCCTACGGTTACTGTTCTCAAATCTATTAAATCCACATCTGCGTACTCGCCTCCTTCAACCTCAGTCCCCTGCGTTGATGTTGATGCCCACTCCTTGTCCTGGCACGTGTTCTTCCTTGCTCATTCTTCTCTCTCCTTTCTTCTTCTCCACTACTTCGCCACCTATTTCCGCTTGTTTCCTGTGGAGCTCTTCCAATACCTCCACACTCACCTTTGCTATTATTCGTTCCTCCTCTTCCTTTCTCCCCCATGTTCTCCTTTCCCTTTTTAATATGCTTTCTATAACCTTACCTTCCTCATACTTTCGTGCGATTTCAGATATAATCTTCTTTTTCCACAGTCCCATTTCCCTATCATTCTCTTCCCTCTCTTCCTCCTTCCTTCTCATCTCCCTGTTCTCTGCGCGTGCCATTCTTTCTGCTATTGCCCTTATGCGCTCTTCTTCCTTCTTCCTTGCTTATGTGCCTTCTTTTTCTCCTCTCTCTTCTGTGTCTCCTTCTCGAACTGTCTGGTCAGTGCGCTTCGTACGTTCCTCAATTCCGCCAAATTTTCCTCCAGTATCTCTTCCTCCTCCTGTGAAAGTCGCCCTTCTCCGTCTTTACTTACCTCGTTCCCTGTTTGTGTCATCCTTCTCTTCCTTATTCCCCTTTCTCACTATGTCCTCCTCTTCCTTTGTTAGTGTTCCCCGTAGCTTCGGAAGTACCTGTGCCGCTACCCACTCATCTTGCCCCACTTTTGCAAAATTTCCCAGGGTGCTCTTGTCGCCCCCCCCGGTCCTACCGGTGTTGTGGTGGAATCTACCGTACCTGCCGCCCCCAACCTTTTTTGACAATCGTCTGAGGGTGCGTATGGTGGGGGGCTGTACGCGGGGTTGGAGTATCCCTCAGCAGCTGTTAGTTGCTGCCACGCTAAGTTCTGTTATTGGGTACAACCCCCCTTCCTCCTTCACTACCTAAGCCATTGGCATGTCCTCTGCCCCTTCTTTTTTAACTTTTACCTCTGCTACTGCAAATGATCCTTCTGTCTCCCCCTCACTTTCTTCAGCGCTGGGGGGGGGGTTCTTTGTTTCCTTACCCCCACCCCCTCCTTTCACCTTCTCTTCTTTTACCGTTTTTTCCTCCCTTATCCCCTTCTCCTTTATCCCCTGTACTGTAAACATACCCAGGTCTCCTGGTCTAGTTCCCTAGAACATCTTACAAAGGTTAAAAACTTCTAAGTGGTTTGCCTATTTCTTCCCCTTGTATGTGTTGTGAAGATATGTTAGCAGACACCGTTGGGTAAACGTATCGAAGCTGCCGTTGGGTGGCCACAGTACCCCTACTTTATTGTCCGTTCCTTGTGCCCACTCAATACTACACTTTATTATCTTCTCCTTGTGTGTTGACAGTGTCGTGTAGCTGTGCTGGAGTGGTGTAGTTAAAGCGTTTGCTCTGAACCCCAATCCATCTCCTGTTCCCGACCAGTAATACATTGCCATGTTACACTTGTATCTTTTCTCAACGTTAACCTTTTACCTGGCCCTGTAAGCTGGGGGCTTCCAACTGTCCGCTGAAAGGAAAAACACTTCTGATGTTACACGAATATACTTTTGTTATTCCTTTCTTTCCGATGTTACTACTATGGCCCCCTTCGGCCGTGGCGCACAGAGCCGGCCGTGGCGCACGAAGCCCCCTGCGGCTCTGTGCAGGGTGCCTCTAGGCTGCCTCACCTTCCTGCGCCTCCTTTACTCGGCACACTTTCAACTTAGCTCCTCCTTCTCCTGTTCCCGCTGTCTGCTCAGGCCGCCCCCCGCCCCCTTTCTTGTTCAACCCCTTGTCGAGTACGGCCGGCGTTCTCCATGCATGACTGCCTTTCACCCTTCCCCCTTCGAGTGCGGCCGGCGTTCTCTGTGTGCGGCCGCCTTTCCCCCTTTTTTGCCCTACCCCTTTGTTCCCCCAATTCTTGACCACTCCCAAATTGATGCGAGATAGTCGTGGTGTCCTATACAAGCCTTATGGGTGACGTCACCAATCTCTAAAAGATCCTGCAAGTACGTACAATTTCCAAATCCTTACAAATGCACGCTGTTTCTCACTTTTATCCCCCATTAACCCCACAGCCGTCTTCTCGCCTCGTCTGGAGCAAGGTAATCGACAAACTTTTATAATCGGACTCCACACGCTGCATCGCCTCGCGTGTGATACGCCCCCTCGCCAGAGGAGCTTAACCAGCCAATTATCTTCCGCACTAGGTAAACAACCTATCTACCGCCTGTGACCATCGCCGGTCTACACCCCATAATCCATAATGTGGTTGTCGCAGGATGACAGAGTGTCACAAGCAGCAGTAGACATATGTGATGGCGTCTCTATGGGGATGGGGTGGCAAAGCATCTGCAAGCGTATACACAAGCTCTTCAGTCATCTTGCGTTTCTGCTGTGCGGTAGGAGGCATTTGTGAAAAATAACGATGCATGTCCGTGGGTGTGCCAGTCCGCTACGTCATAGCGCTGAGTATGTTCTTCGTGTAGGTTGGTGTGTGAGGGACCAGTGTGCTTGGTGGCATGTGTGTTCTTGTCAGTTAGCTATGTCGTCATGGCATCTCTAACGATGTTGGGTTTAGTAGTTGTTGCGTTAGTCGAGCTGGTCCATGCCGCAAACGTCGGCTTGACCAGGGCATGCTATTGGGCATGCTCCTCGTTTGTGGGGACCGTGGACACATGGTACCTTGTCGTCGGGTAAAGGAGTGAATGGGTCAAACTCCTCTCGCGGGGGGTGCTTGAGTCGTGATCCTCTAGGCCAAGGTCTGGATGAGAATGGGGTGAGGGTGTTTTCCTATTTTCCCACTTCACCCTTGTACACAGAGGTCAGGGTCCCAGACTCTGTCCTTCTCTGGGATCAGGGGGGTTTCAGGGTCACTGTGCGTGCCGATCTGAAACTCCTGTTGGTAGCCCCGCCTTAAGCGGCAGCAGCAAGGGTGTTGGTTTTTCTCTCGGCCATCAGCCTCATCTACAGGGACAGGTAATCTCCCTGCCGACAAATCACCAAATGATATTTTTTGTCGGTCACACTGCACTTAGGTGGAGGGACAAATCTTGTCTCATCTGGAGGCGTGGCAAACCATCACCCAAGACTGGTGGGGTTTGTCCATCGTTTAGGCGGGTTTTCAAGTGCCCTTTCCTCCTACCCAACCCTTCCGACCTCTCTTCCGACAGTTCGGGATGCTCTCCCTCAGATCACAGGTACAGAAACTTCTATACCTCAGAGCAGAGGAACCGGTTCCCCTCATGGAGCAAGGGAGGGGCTAGTACTGCTGTCCTTTCACAGTGCTGAACCAGGCTGGCCTGCGCACTATCTTCGATCTTTCCGACAGAAATTCAAGTTGATTACGCCCTGCCAAATAAAGTCCTTTCTTCAGAAGGGCGATTGGCTCAGTGTGGTGGTCTTCCAGGATGTGTAAATGACATTCTGACTGGAGTCCGCATATGAAATATCTGTGGTTCTATGGAGCCCGCATATGAAATATCTGTGGTTCTCTGTGGGAGCAGAAAACTTCAGTTTCGGGTACTCCTTTTGGTCTCGGCTCAGCGAGACGCACGGGAAACTCCTCTAAGGGTCCTGGAGCGGCCCCCCAATACTGGATCTTCTTCCAAGGTTCCCCATTTGAGGCTAAGGCTGACCCCAGTACTGCTGTGACTTTTGATACTAGGGTTCGCCCTGAGGCTTCTCCATCTGGAGCTAGCTGCACCGAGTATTTGCCCGAGGCCCCTCTCGGGGTGGCTATAAGACCAGGTTTAAACCTGAGCTCCCCTTCCTGGGGCTAAATCGATCACCAACAGAATTGAGTCCCTCATCGATGGTCCTGGCTATAAGGTATATCCCTAAGCCTTTACGCACACGCGGCTGTGTTGACAGAAGTTCTGTTGAGTGGGAGAAAGAAGGCAGTCAAGTACCACAGACCTTCCAATACCGGCTCTGCTGATGATCCCTCACTAGAGGCTAATTCTGGGGAAGCCCCTGACGTATTGTGTAAAAACCCTTGATCTGCCAGTATCGGCTCTGCCAAGGTTCCTTGTTTGAAGGCTAGGATTGCACGCAAGGCCCCTGACTTCCCTGTGGAGACGGTTGCTTCACTTGCTCCAGTGACGCAGGTCGCCCCTAGTGTGTGATGATGGCAACCCAACCTCCGCGGACCATGGCACCCACTTTGAATATCTCCCTTAGAGCAAGGTTTTACATCAACAATCAGGGCGTCAGACTCTCCTCTCCTTGTGGATTTTGTCATGCAAATTTGGGCTGGGCCATCCAGTATATGGTATGGTTTGGCTCCAGGCTCCACACATCCCGTATCACCTCAATGTGACAACAGATTAATTCAGTCGCCAGTCAGTATCGGTTACGAGTGAGATGAACAGCAATAAGGAGGTTCCATCCACCCGTATTTCCTGTGAGAAGTGCTTGGTAACCTCCCAAAAGCATGGACGAAAGGAGACGGGACGTAGGAGTATAACAGTATAACAAAGTTACTCACTGTAGTGACTACCTTACTCCTAGTCCATAGTCCCCTTTCCTCCATACGCCCGCTGACCCCTCTAAGTATCCTCTACTATTGCTTAAATGGTCTCAGACCTGGCGATAGAAAAGGACTGAAGGGTGATGCACGGGCGGCGCTAAGGAGGGCGGGGTTATGGCCGTGTGCGGTACCCCGCGTAAAAAGGACACCTTTTCAATTTGATGCTTTTTTACAAAAAGTGCCCTGGTCCCGTTCCACAGGACGGAATGTCCCGAAAGTATGGAGGAAAGGGGACTATAGACTAGGAGTAAGCTAGTCACTACAGTGAGTAACTTTGTTATTCTCACACAGTAAGGGCTAAAGCAGCAGTTGTAGCATTTGAGACAGGTGCCATGGCAGGTCATTCAAGGCATACATTAGTTTTGGAAAATTGATTAGCCAAAATTGCTCCATAAAACATTTTTGATTAGCAATCCAAATTAAATGATTAGCCATTTGTTTCAGTGGAACTATGCGCACACTGAGCAGGTTTATTTATAACCCTTTCCAAGCATCAAAATAAAAATTAGCCGCAGCGAACAGTGGCATCTCCCAGTCAGGTGCTACAACAGGGAATAAGGAGCTAAATGCATAGTGCTGCAACTCCATACATAACCTCTACTTGGGAAGCAATCTAACTTTTTCTTTTTTTTTAATGTTGCTTTTAAATCAAAGCAGGGTGGTCACAGAACATCTTTCACAAAAATGCATTGTCTGCCATATAGTAAAACCAACCATTCCCCTCTCATCCCAGGCCGCTAGGCTTGGCCAACGTTTTCAGTAGTTTGTCTTCTGCTCTTTTCGCTCTCCCCTCCCCCCGGGGGGTCGCCCAATCACCCGGTGCTCTCCTGACCCCTTGAGGTTTGTTGGGTCAAGGCTGGGAATCTCTGGTCATAGTCTAATATTGGGGCCCAAATATTCTGAATGTTCTGAAAGTGGTGCAGACGCCTCACCCTGGCCGTTATTTTCTCTGCAATCAGTATATCCCATACCTTCCCCCCACCAATGGGGCATGGGAGGGCCTTCTGCAGATTTCCAGGAGCGGGCGACCCCTATTCTCCTCGCCAGGAGGCCCTGGGTCAGTAGTTTGGCTCTTTTTCCCAATCTCGGATAGATCCCTGGGACCGGGGCCCCCAACAGAATGGGCTCAGGCTTTAGAGGGAGAACTGCCTGGGTGATCTCTTCGATGGTGGCTAGGCATTGTTTCCAGAACTTTTGTGCCTTTGGACATGCCCACCACATGTGGAAGGAGCCTGGTTGGCCACAAAGTCTCCAGCAGGCAGGGTCGAGTGCCCGGTTCATTTGATGAAGTCTGAGGGGAGGGTAATACCAGCGCAACAGGATTTTGTAAGCACATTCTCTGTTGGTGATGAAAGAGGATGATGAATGCGTTAGAGTCCAAATGTCCACCCAAGATTGGTCCTCTATGGGGTGCCCCAGATCTGCCTCCCATTGTGCCATACATCGAGTCTTTGTGGCGAGGAAATCTCCCAGAAAGCATTTATATAAAGTGGAGATCTTTCCCTGGGTTGGGAGTTCTTTAAGGGTCAATTCGAGGGAGGTTGGAGTGTGTGTTGCCGCCAGAGTTTGAGGGTGAGAGCAACCATGACAAAGTTGACTGTAGGAGAATCTGTCCCTTTCCTGAAGCTGGAAGGTCTCCTTACATTGTTCAAATGTGCGGGGCAGGCCTCCCTCAAAAAGCTGATCTAAATTTTCAAGGTCCCCTGCAATACAGTTTTTGAAGTTCTGGGGATTTACCCCGGGTGAGAATGCCGGGTTATGGAAAACCAGGGAGGAGGGTCCTAGACCCCTCTGGGTTCCTTTACGCCTCAGGGCCAAGTCCCAAAGGCCTATAGTGTTTGGTAGCTAATAGTAGTCCGTCCCGTCGCCGCCGCAGTGGAGGTAGGATGTGAGGAAGGAAACGCAGGGGGAAGAGATGCGGGATTGTTCCAGCTCCACCCATCTAGGGCGACCAGTAGTTACGTGCTACGCTTGAATGTGCTCTAGCTGTGCTGCCACCTGATAGCCCTGCAAGTACAGGACTACCAGCCCGCCCAGCCTTGTTACCTTGCATCGTTTTTTGGGGAATCCTTGCATTTTTGCCCCTCCAGATAAACCAAAGCATTTTCCTCTGAAGACGGTGGAGGGCGGGCAAAGGGATTGAAACTGGTAGGGAGGAACAAGAATACAGAAATCTGGGGAGGAGGTTCATTTTACAGGAAGTAATACGCCCCATTAGTGAAATTTCCTGAGACACCCATCGCTTCAGGTCATCCTCCAGCTCTTTAAAGAGCGGGGGGAAATTTGTGCAATATATTTCCCTCTGACTTGTGGGAACCTGTACCCCTAGACAGGGGATTGCCTTAACTTTCCATTGAATGGGGCACAACGGGACCCGGGACTCCCGTTCGTCCGGGGATAGTCCTATCCCCAGAGCCATGGATTTATTGAAGTTGATGGAGAAGCCTGTGACTCTCCCACGATTATCTATTTCGGAAGGTGCGTGCCCAAACGAGGAACACGGTTCTGAGATCGTCTGCATATAGGGCGATTTTATGTTGGGAGGGACCGGTCTGGAGGGCCTTAATGCTGTTATTCAGTCTAATTTTCTGGGCAAAGGGTTCCATGATTAATGCAAATAAAAGCGGGGACAGCGGGCATCCCTGCCTGGTCCTGCAAGTCAGAGGAACTGGGCCAGAGAGGGAGCCATTAATCCTAAAGAGGGTTTCCAGGGATTTGTAATTGGCTAAGACCATAGCCTGAAACACCGGCCCAAACCCGAAGGCCTCCAGGGTGTGGTGCATGAAGGCCCAATAAACTCTGTCGAACACTCTAGTAGCGTCTAGGGCCATCAATATCAATTTCCGAGTCCTGGGAGGTGCGATCTACTAGGTCCAGGGCTCTACAAATATTGTTACCTGCAGATCCATTTTTAATTAAGCCTGTCTGGTCGGAATCGATGTCTGGCAAAATGTGTGACGGGTGCCAATATCTACTCTAAAATTCTTGCTAACCGCCGATGTTTAGTAGGGCAATCGGTCTGTAGGAAGCGTGGTCCCTCACTGGTTTAGGTAAAAGAATGGGGATTGATTCCTGCATAGACGGGGTTACACTACCAGTTTCCCTAAAGGAGATGAAAATCGCGACCGAAGGGGCAATCAGTTGGGGCCTAAAGATCGTGTAAAATCTGGTAGAGTAACCATTGGGGCCAGGAACTTTGGGATTTTAAGATATTGTATGGCCTCTTCAACCTCCTCACCTGAGATCGGAGCGTCTAGGCTATCCCGGACCGAGTCCTTCAGCCGTGGAAGTGTTGCTTTCTGCAGATACTCCTTCTGTTCATTTTGGTCTTGTGGTGGCGCAGTCTTTACCTGTGCCAGGTGGTTCGCTGCCAGCCGTTGCTTTTCCTGTTCAGCGTAGTGTATTATGCCACGTAATAACATTGCTTGGTTTTAGTCAGTTGTGCCGTATGTTCGGCGTAGTGGGCCTCTAGCTTCTTCCGCACAATGTGGGTGGCTTTTTGCGTTTTTGGGGTCCAGCCTTTTTCCTTGTTTTCTCCGCTTCTTACAGCCGCACCTTCATCCTGGAGCTTCTACAGTATGGATTTGTGCTTGGCGGGAGCATTCAACCTTCTAACGTTGAGGGAGATAAATCTCAGGGACCGATGTTCCTGGGCGAGATTTGAGGCCTCCTTGGAATCAGAGCGGGGGGGGGGTTGAGGGAAGTGTGAGTCAGCCATCATGTCAGGGTAACAATAGCCGTATGCCCCCCTGTCTTTGGAGTTTTAACCCAGGCCTCCAACGGGAGGTCGGAACTTTATCTGGTGGGCGGGCTGTCATTTGGGGTTCGGCCCCACCCCTGGCCAACCGGGCCAAGTGGATACCCTCAGCCAACATGGCTGGAACAAGGAACAGGAGCTTTTTCATTCCAAGGACTCATAGGTGTGACTGTACCTTGGAAATGGGCATAGGCCATGGGAGGGCCCGCTGCAGGGTTGTGGTCTTTGTGTCATCTTTCAGGATTGGCAGCGTTCTGTCGAAGGGGCATGTAGTCCTAGGCAAGGGGAAGAGTCGGTCTTGCCATCTGGGGTAGTTACCGGGTAGCAGATACGGGACCATGCAACCAGGTCTGTAGTGTCTCGGAATCTAGTGCCCCCTTAGTGCCTTGTCCCCATTGCAACTCATCTTTTCCTACCACTCCTAGGCACCCTCGACCAAGAAGGCCGCCTAGGTTTCGGTGAGTAGGTAGGGTCCTCGCCCCCTGCACCTTCTGAGGCTGGATGTGCCGCCCCGCCAGGTGAGTCTGGGTGCATGATCTTTTTGCCGTCTTCAAGGTGGCTGATTTTTTCAAAGGGTGCCTTTATAGGAAAACTGCAGTGCTGTTGGGAATAGCCATCTATATCGGATCTGATGGTCTTGAAGTAAGAGTCAGAGGACGAAGGGATTGTCTCTTTTGCAGTGTAAGGAGGGAAAGGTCCTGGTAGATCTGGAGGGGAGAGCCCTGGAAAGATAGATCATCCAGAGAGTGGCTTATTGCTGAAGTGGCCTCCTTTGTGGTGAAGAAGTGCACCCTAGTTATTATGTCAGGGGCGGTCTGATTCCACCCCCCAAAGCGGGCGCAGCCTATGTGTGTGATCGAGAAGGAGCTGAGGTTTGTCTAGTTGCGGGAGTAGAGATTGGAAAAATCGCCCACATATTCCGCCAAGTCTTTGTCCAGGACCGAAGCTGGGATCCCCCCGAATCCAAAGGTTATTGCGCCGGGCCCTGTTTTCAAGGGCCTCCTGTTTAAATCTTAGGATTTCACACTTGTCTTGCAGGGTCCTGATTGAGCATTGTATTTCTCCTAGGGCGGCTGTGTGGTCTTGGGACCGATCTTCCACCTTCCCACGTCTTTGTTCTGATTGTTACCCTTTGGTCGGTGTGTTCCAGCTTCGTGCTAAGCTCGGTCATACATGACTTACATTCTGCCTTGATATCAGCCATGAAAGCTTGGATGTTGTCTTTGGTGGCTAGGGATCCCCTATCCTCTGGGGACTTTTGTGGAGTAAGCTTGCAGGGGTCATGTTTCCTTCTCTCAGCTGAGAGCAACATCGTAGCTATGTCTGGGTTTTTACAGATTCCTTAATCATGTTGTCTTCAATTTAGTGAAAGGAGAAGCTTGATGGCTTCTGAGGTGCAAAAGGATGGGCAAGGCTATTGTCCTGGTTTAATTAACAATGTTCAGCTGTGCGGGGAAAAGAAGGCCCCACTGGCCGCTATTTGTTGGCACAGGAGCTTCCGGAAGCTGTGTTCCCCTAGTAATGTGGTAGATGAGGGAGGGGCCCCCTATTCTTGATTCAAGAGCTGTGGGCGGGATTATTGTATCTTCATAGTCGCGGGGGGGCTGTTATGTGGGCCGGGGTGCCCCAGGATCAAGGGTGAGAGAAGGGGAATAGAGCAGCCACAGGAGCGTGGGGTGGGGGGAGCCTCTGTTTAGCAGCTTCACTTTAGGTGGCTTCCCACTCAGCTCAGTGCTTCCAATGGTGATATTTCCCAGTGGTAATATGGGCCTTTTTTGATGGTCTCGCCTCATTGCTGTGGTCCATGAGACTAGGCCTAAACTGTTAACAAAAGCTGGTCCCCCTTCTCCAGTGTGGGGGACGGAGGGCAATTTTGCTGGCAATTGAGTCAGTAATGGGGCCCAGGCTGACGCTCGTGTAGGGACAGCGGGGCCTCCAGGCCAAGGCCAGGGCTGCCTCAGCTCCAGAGAGATGCTTGATCCGCTTGCCCCATCCAGGGGTGGGGTGGAGAGGCCCCACAAACTCTCCCATAGTCCTGCTCCTCCGCTTCACTCGCAGCTCTGGATCTCTGCCCCAGGCCACAGAGCGATTGATAGCCCCGGAACACCCAGCTCTGCTACTGCCGCGCTCCGAATCCGGACGCTCAGAGGGGCGGGCCGGGCCAACACTGCAAGACGCACCAGGGACTGCGGTCCGATGCGGACGGCAACGGGGACTGGCCCACCTGAGGGGAGAGCGGGTGATGGGACACCGCAGCAGGGCTCCTCAGGGCCGGGGACCCCCACTACCAGGACTTCCTCCAACGTTGTTGCAGGCTCTAGGAGCTCCAGGTCCTTCTACTGGCATGTGCATCGAGGCTGCTGCCGCTACCGGCCTTCGGGTCGAGGGATCCTCGGATTCTCCCGGGCGCAGTGTTGTGGGTCCGGAAGGTTCTTTGTACCGGGTCTACACCCGAAGGGCTCTGCCCTTTTTCCAGCACCATGGCCGAGGGTCTACACCCTAACACCGGCAATACGTCTGAGGGGCTACGCCCTAATACCGACAATACATCTGAGGGGGTGCCTAAACATAGCTCTACTGACCCCTCGGGTCGAGGGTGTCGCACCTACCAGGCCGAAGAGCAGGGTAGGCCTTGTGATCCACACACAACTCTTTGACGAGGCTGGGCCCAGCGGCCGAGCACCACGTGGCAGGCAGCTCAACAAAATGGCAACCGCGCCAGAAAGAGGCACCAGTCGGATGCCATTCCAGGAATTCGGTGAAGGAGTGTCAAGGTGGGACTGGCCTCAACCAGGTATGTGGCCTACAGTCTACCCTTCATTTGTGCAGGGCAGCATTCCTTTCCGTCCATATGGACAGGGTATGTAGCGGCTCCACCAGCCCCCGGTACCCAGTCGGTACCCCCTGCCACCTCTTTGGGCAGTGAGGAGGTGCTCTTCGAGAAGTTCCTTGTCCTCATGAGGTCTCCTCAGATGGGGGTTATCAAAGATGCCATCAGAGAAGTCATCATCACCATGCTAGAGGCACCACAGACTCCTCCATCAGGCCCCGGTGCAGCCTCCTCCTACGTCTCCACATCCAACTCTGCAACCTCCGCCGCCTCCTCAGCCTCGGGCTGCGGTCCCTGTACCCCAGCCTCCGGCACCACCTACTCATCCTCCAGATCCGCAGGATACGGACGAGGATGAGGATCCGGACATGCCATCCTCAACCAGGGCCTTCCACAAACGTCTTGCTGGCCTGGCGGAGTACCTGGGCCTCCCCCCCAACCCGAGGTCAAACAGCCGGCAGAGGGGGTTCTGGCACAAGTCCTCACATGACGCCCCTCTGCCAACACAGGGATTTCACTGCAAACCGATGTAGTCTCCCTAGCCAAGAAGGGTTGGCCCAAGCCCCACTCGGTCCAGCTGGTAAATCGACACCTGGACGCCAAGTACAGACAGATGGCGGGGGATACACTCTTGCTCTCAACCCATCCTCAGACACACTCCTTGGTGATCGCTGTGGCATCACTATACTCCAACCCTCAGTCGTCCTTGGCTGCCTCCTCTGCGGCGCTGCTAGGCAAGGAGAAGATCTTGGAGCCATATGCCAAGAAAATCTACTCCAACGCATCCTTGCACCTCCGTCAGGTCAACGCAGATGCCATGCTGGCTGCGCCAACCAAAGGTTATGGTGTGAAATTGCAGACTTTCTCCTGGAACGCCCCACCCAGTGCCAATCACGCTTTAAGACTGGGCTAGCTGAAGCCATGCTTGTGGCGCATGACCTCATAGAATCCACAGTGGCTCATATCAATACCTCAGGCCGTGCCATCTGCATTGTCACAGACATGAGGAGAACAGCCTGGCTCCGGGCAACGAAATTCAACCCGGATGTCCAGGAGCTCATTCTAGATCTAGCGTTTGAGGGGGACGGGGGGGACCTCTTGCACTCTTCTTTGGACAAAGTGCTGGACAAAAAGAAAAGCTCACAAACGGCAAAGTCTCTATCCATTCTTACAAAGACCACGCCCAAATTGTATACCCAATCACAGCAGCGCTCCGAAAAGGGTCGTACATATGGAGGGTTCCATGGCTTCCAGGAACGCAGATCCAGGCAGCTGGACCGATCGCCATCTCGGAACCGGTGCAAACAACAAAAAGGGGGGGGTTTGGGGGAGTAAGGGCTTTTTCTAGTCCCCCTCCTCAGCGTCAACCTCTGAGGGAAAGAAGGCATGACACGCCCCTTCAGTCCACGTGTCTCCGGTGGGTGGGGGGGCAGGCTGGCTCTCCATGCACAATTCTGGTGCCAGAATTTCGCAGACCCCTGCATCCTCTTTGTAGTATCCATGGGGTACCGCCTTTCTATCCCAGCCTCTCCTCCCTTCCACTCCCACAGGTTGGGACAGCAAATCTTTTGGCGGAGATCCAGTCGCTCCTAGAGAGCCAGGCAGTGGAGAAAGTTCCAGCGTCCCAGTGAGGCTTTGGCTTTTACTCCAGGATTTTCGCCATTCAGAAGAACCAGGCGGGCCTGAGAGTTGTGCTGGACCTTTCCACCTGCAAACTCTCCATACCCCTGCAAAATTCAAGATAGCGGAGACATTGGACAAGGGAGTCTGGATGTGCTCCCTGGACCTGAAGGACGCGTGCCTACATGTCCTGATTTGGCAGCCCAATCGTTCTTTCCTACGGTTCAGGATCATGGGCTACCATTTCCAATACAAAGTCCTTCCATTTGGCCTCAACTCGGCCCCCAGGGTCTTTACCAGACTCATGAACGCTGTGGTGGCCCTCAGAGCGCAGGGCCTCCACATCTACCCATACCTCGATGACTGGCTCGTCGGGGCTACATCTCCGGAATCGGTTCACCACTTTTCCCATGCCCTTATGAATACACTGCACAATCTGGGCTTCTCGCTCAACCTCAAGACGGCACAGCTGCAGCCTACGCAGACTCAGACATTCCTGGGGCTCATTTGGGACACGTGCTCCGAGAGGGTCTTCCCTTTGGAGGACAAAATCTCAGCCATCAAGAGGGCCACCGCCCACCTCCTCGGCAGAGAGGTGACCTCGGCATGGTGGTACCAACATCTCCTGGGTCTACTGGCAGCGGTCCTGTTAGCCGTGCTGCACACAAGACTAAGGATGAGAAGGATTCAGATGCACTTCGCTGCCTCATGGAATCGGGAGCGTGGCTTGCAATCTGAGATCAACGTTCCTCCATCCCTCCACCTGGACCTAACATGGTGGTCCATGGACTGCAACCTACGGACTGGCAAGCCCTTTCGGCCACCCTCTCCGTAGGCCACCATCACCACAGACTCCTCTCTCAAGGTCTGGGAGCCACCCTGGACGCTCTCTTGGTCCACAGCACCTGGACTCGACAGGAGCAGGAATACCACATCAATTGGTTGGAGCTGAACGCCATCTGGCTAGCGCTCAGAGCATTACTACCACTTAAGGGCAAGGTTGCCCTCATCCAGACGGACAACTTGACCAGCATATACTACGTCAACAAGCAGGGAGGCACCAGATCCCCTCCTTTATGCAGACTGGCGATCAGCATGTGGGAATGGGCCCTGGAAACCAACCTGAAAGAGGACAGGCTCAGCAGGCTGGGAGTGGATAGTTAAGAGTGGCAGTTAAACAACCTTGTTATTCAGGAGATCTTCAGCAGGTGGGATCACCCCCACATGGATCTCTTTGCCACATGGCAGAACAAGAAGTGTCACCAGTTCGCATCCTGGCAAGGTCAGGGCCCCGGCTCTCTGGGCGACACATTTCACCTCCAGTGGACCAGCATGAAAGCCTATGCCTTTCCGCCCACTCCTCTGATCCACAGGGTAATATTCAAGCTCAAGGAGTCTCACCGACTCCTCATCATTCTGATAGCTCCATGGTGGCCGGCCAGGCCATGGTTTTCGAAGCTCCTCAGCCTCTCGGAGGTACCCCCTATACACCGTCCGACTGGCCCAGCACATCCACCCTGTGCCAGGGAAACTATCCCACACAGCTTGGTACCTGAGCAGGTAACACCTTGGCAACGTAGCCTCTCGCAGGCCAATCTGGAGATCATACAAGGCGCAAGGAGCAAAGCCACCAGGACCCAGTACAAAAGCAAATGAACCGGATTCTGCCACTGTGCAAACTCCAAGGAAATTGACCCCCTGGCCTGCACTTCAGACGACGTGCTCTCCTTTTCGGCGCACCTCGCTATTTGGGCGTACAGGTGGACACCTGCCGCACATACCTTGCAGCCATTCGGACTTACAAGAACTCTGACGGGCCTCGCTAGACTCTACCCACCCGTCAAGAGACAGCACCCTGTGTGGGACCTTAACATAGTCTTGGGCCCTCTGGCGCACAAAACATGTGAGCCAATGGCGTCTGTGGACATCAAGCTGGTCACCACCAAGACAGCCTTACTAGTCCGTCTTACCTCGGCTCGCAGAGTCAGCGAGACCCAGGCGCTGGTCGCCTCTGAACCATATACCACCTTTCACAAGGACATGGTAGTCATGCAGACGCACCCGGCATTTCTGCCCAAGGTTCCATCTGCGTTTCACTTGAACGAGGAAATAGTCCTTCCTACGTTCTTTCCTTTCTTTCCTGATCCCAGGGACAAAGCATAGAGCACTGCAGTGCCTGGGTGTCAGGCGTGCCCTAAAATTCTACTTGGACAGGACCAAGGGCTTCTGCAAGTCGGACGCCCTGTTTGTCATTTCCGGAGGCTCGAGGCCGGGCTAACGGGCTTCCAAGGCTTCCATATCCCGCTGGATGGTCTCTGCCATCAAGGAAGCGTACGAGGTCAGCGCAAACCACTTCCGGCCAACATGCATGCCCATGCAGTCAGGGCCAAGGCAACAGTGTTGGGGAGGATTCTCGTTTATAGCTAATTTCCCTTACCTTGTTAGTCCCCCTGCAGCTTTGCTGGATTTCTGGGGTTTATTCTTTCCACCTGGTAAGAGTGTGAGCCTTTTTCCCACTCTTGCAGTGTATTTGTTGTGTGTTGTACTTTTTGTGCTCATGGGCTATGGAGTGTCACCAACTCCCTAGGCATCATCTTTTTACGTGTCACACAGCACCTTTAGTGCAGTGACACAGGGATGTCTTTTAGACTTCCCTTGTGAACTCCATTTCTGGGGATGGCTACTGTCCCCCAGAAACATGTAAAGTCACCATTGGCTTTACTAGTCCTTTTAAAATACAGATCCAGTACAAGCCATATTGTAATGGAGTACTGGAAGGGAATAACTTTCTCCTGTCCTGCTGTAACTGAAGGGGCACTTTGTTTCCCTTTTCCCGTGTTAGTGTTCTGGCTGTGGTGACAGACGTGAACATAAAACCCGCTACCCCATATCGTCTATCATGGGTCCTAGCATGGTTTTTCACCATTTCGTGTTGGAAATGTCTTTCTTGTTTGCTTTTCGCGCCAAACCAGGTTTGGTTTCCTTGTTCGCGTTCCGTTGGCGCACTTCTGCAAATAAGCCCTCCTTTGGCATCTGGATGTCTAGGTGGGCTGAATGTGAGGGAGGGGTTTAGTAACCCCCTGCACAGGGTCTCCTTGGAGACCAAAGTCGCACTTTGTGTCGATTGGCTGAGGTGGTTGTCGGGGTTGGACAACCCCCCTGCTTGTGATTGACAGCCAGGCTGTGTGAATGGTAGATTTTGGTATAAAAGGCAGGACTCTTGGGCTGGAAGTCGGAGTCGCCACTGGAACTACAAGAACCGTAGAGAAGTGGAGAAGAAGACGGCTGCTGCAATTCCTGGATCCCGGTGAAGCCCTGCTGCAGTCCTGAGCTATCTACCCTTCAATGACAGAGAAGATCCAGTCCAGAATCTTCTTCCTTTGAGCCTGGTGGGATCAACCAGCTCACCTTCTAGAGCCAGAGAATTCTCTTCTGGGTCAAAATCGCTGCACTGAGCTGTAGTGGTCCGGATAGCCATCAGAAGAGCCCTCTGCTGTTTTTAAGGAGCGCACCTTTTATTCATTGTTGCTTTGCTGCTGCTGGCTTCATCCCTGGGTAGTGCAGATTGCTCCAGACGTCATCCTTGTCCCCACGACTGAAGCTTCAGGAACCGTAAGTCTGCAGGAACTACCAGGAACAACTGCCGTAGCACCAGCTTTCTTCATCCGAATAAGGTACTGTGTCCATTTGGTCGTTCTCTCCGTCCGACCTTGAGGAATCGGGATGAACCCTTTTCCTTTCCGAAGGCTTGTCCTTTCTTCCTTCCATCTTATAACTTTTGCTTCCCGTTGACAATATCCAGTACTCCTGGCAACTTTAATCTTGAACTTTTCTAACCATGTGATCCTCGACAACGGAGCCCTGCTCCATTTGACACTGGCGCAGGCCTATTGACTTTTGTCTGCCTCTTAGCAAAGGTCCTCTGATTCTATTGCCTTGACAAAAGAATTGCCTATGATTTTATCTACTATTCCCTTGCTTTAATTCTATGTGCTAAGTGTGTTTGACTTCGGGTGCATTTCTTCTCGCGAGTACGCTTTATTTTCGTAAGACCGAACTGTCATTACTGTCAAAAAGTGATCGCGTATTAACCCACGGTAACGTCTGTTTCGAAACCCTGGTCTGTCAAATCCTGATGTACTTACCTTGAATTGACCTGAACAAGAGGAATTGGTTGTGTGTTCTATATTTAGAGTGTGGTTTTATTTAATAAAAGTGAAGTGTTTTGTAAACAGATGTTTAAAAATGTACTTACATTTTTTAACCAGAAACCTTGAGTCAGTGTTTGCTTGAGTCACAATAATTATAGTCCTTTGTGTAATCCCTATTACTGCTCATTTGCTCTTGAGATAAGTCTGGCTGCTCAGCTATCACTACCACTTTACTGTGTAGTACAGGCTTGTAGCAAAGGTGAATTGTACTATCGCTTGTAGTCTTAATTGTATGTAGTTTTCCCTAATGGTACTGCATATGATTCTGCCTAACAAACAGCCATCACATTCCAGCACCATGTCCCTTGGCAGGTCATAAGCACGGTGTGCAGTTGGGCCTCTACCCTCGGCTCTCTGTAAGCATTACTGTTTGGATGCCCGCTCTAGATCTGATGCGGCCTTCAGACTGGTGGTTCTAAACAATTGCACTTCCTGAACAGATTTAGCCTTTTCCATTCGACTGTTCATTTCAAGGAACTTAATTCAAGCTCTTTCCTCACTACCTGGATAGGAAATGAACGTGGTAGCCCAAGAACCTTTTTCCAAAAGATCTCTTCTGCAAATACCCAGGTTTTAGAAGGCAAGTCCAAGAAAGCCTCAGCATCATAGGTTAGGACCGGGACAACCTTCGCAAAATAGAAATGTATAATTGGCTTTAGTGAGAATTTGAAGCATTTCCACTTACGGATCAATGCTTGGTTTGCTGGCATGTCTGCCTTCTTTTCTAGAGATTCAGAAGAATGAATCTCCACTGTACTCTTTGAAATCCAAATCCCTAGATATTTAAAGCATGATACCATAGCAATCTCTGAATGCTTAAGGTTCCATCTAAAAGGCCTTTTCCTTGCTTCACAGCCTTTTTTAGTGTAAGGATCTTGTTTTCTTTTAGTATTTATCTCCATTGTTTCTCTCCACGTATTCTTGTAGTCTATTTAGCTGTCTTTGTAGGCCTACTTCAATGTGGTCTAGTAGGACTAAATCATCGGCTTACAGTAAGTGTGTAATCCTCATGTTTCTGAGCTTCGCCGGAAAACTTCTCATTTGCTCCAAAAACTCCCCCAGGTCAGCAATATAGAAATTGTAGAGGGCAGGTGGCAGGGAGCAGGCCTGCTTAATCCCTCTTTTCGTTAGCATTTCCTCCCTTAGTGGCCCGTTGGTGGTAAGGCGGATTCTTATTGTCGTATTTGTGTATAGTCCTTGTATTTGTTCCAGCAAATCATGTGGACAGTGCTTCTGTCTTTCAGAGGAGTTTTCGGTTCAAACTGTCAAAGGCTTTGGAAAAGTCTGCAAATGCTAGATGCAATTTGGTGGTGTTCTGTGTTTTTTGCTTTTAATAGGTTGATCAAAAATTCTGGGGGATTGGTCCCTAGTCCTGAGACAAAACCTGCCTGGAACTTTTCGTTCGGGCCGTTGGGCTGAGCCAGGCAGTCAACCTTTTTAGGAGCAGTGTAGCATATATTTTTCCTAGCACATCCAGAAGCGCCAAGTTATTGGGATCAGAGCAGATACCATTTTTGAATATAGGGATTATGTATGCAGTTTTCCAAGATAGTGCGATGGATTTGGATGAAAGAAACTTTTTAAGCACCAGGTCTAGCATAGTGGCCCACTGTTCAGGATTTTCCTTCAGCATACCATTAGATGGCCCATCCAGCCCCGGCGCTCTAGAGGAGCTTAATCCTTTCATTATGCTGATAATATCGGCATGATCATCTGGCAGGGTGCAGGTTGAGAGTGGTGTTACATGTATATCATTTTGCATTGGTAAATTTGCAAACAGAACCAAAGATGGCCGTCCAGGTCGCCTCAGTTTGCTTGTAGATAATGCTGAAACCTATTTAGTGACCTGATAAAGGACCAGGTTTCAGCTGATGATTTACTAGCCAGGGATCTTAACATGGTTTCTGCATCATTTTGAAGTAGCATACTTCTATGGCTGATAGATCAGGTTTATAGTTGGTCTTTAGGTGTTTGGTTTCGACGTCTGATGTAATGCTCAGGAATTGTTTGAGCAACCGCAGAGCTTGTCTTAACTCTTTTCTCTTGTTGACCAGTACGCCATCATAGGTATGTTGGTGTATATTTTCTTTTCTCTGTGATTTGCCTTTATCGCAATAGATCTTCAAGGTGGTGGTATAATCCACAGACATCCTTGCTATATGGGCATCATTTATCTGTTCTGAAAAGGCTTTAATAGTTCAATCGACGGCTCTAATGTTCATGCTGAATCTGTTTTGATTAGTCACTTCAACTTGGGTGTTAATTTTGGTTGAAGGTCTTATTACTACTTTACACCAAGTGCACTTTAGCCACTTGTGATCACTTCTTGAAGATGTAAGTACTTCTGGGGACACAACGTCCGTAATTAGATTTCTTGAGATAAAGATGTAATCATTAACCGACAATAGTACACCTCTTTTCCATGATGGATGTCTGGTATAGGTTTTTCGTAACACCCATTTGTCACGTGTAGGTCATGGCTAGTCATCAATAGCCATAGGTTTTCCTTTCCTGAAGGCTCAGAGTTGAGATTTGTATTTCTTGCTTCATTAACTTTTCCCATAGATGGGTAGGTGGTGTTTAAATCGACACATAGGATAATTGAGGAATTACTCCAATTGTATGCTTAGTCGATAGCTTCTGACAGAAGATCCTGCATCTCTTATGCTGATGTCCGTGACACACAAGTAAATGTTAATGTGAGACAAATCGGTTAGCATGGGCGTTGCCCGTGGGGTGTGTCCTTTTGTCTTTCTCAAGATTGTATATTAGAGAAAGGCTCCTATTGTGTTATGTTTAATTATCTCCTAGTTTAATGTGTTGTTAATCAGGGTTAGCAGGCCTGCACGCGGTCTACCAGCTTAACCCTTAATAGCCAGGTTGAGAATTGGTGTAAAGCCATCCAGGGTAGGCTCTGAGGACATCCATATGTCTTGGAGACAAATTAAGTCCATATCATTCTAGGGGACTGCTCCCTCCTCCAACATGTGGGTATAACCTTTTGTATTCCAAGATAAGTTACCTGATTTTGTAGGTGGTCTCTACAGGGTGGCTGCTATTGCCTTTGCTTGGTTCCCAATATTGAGGGGCACCCACAAACTCTTCCATACAGGTTTTAGAGGACTGGATTTGTCGGAACGTCCTCTTAGTCCGAGTTGCTCCAGTATCAGTCCATGGTCAGAATTATGTCGGATTTCAGATTTTACTGCAGCCTTTTCCTTGGTTATTTGTCTGTTTTTTTCCTGGAAGGTCAGGATCCTGTGGCTCATCATGTAGACTTCCCATTGACCTACTGGCGTAGCCTCTGGTAGAAATGGTAAGGGGCTGTTGCTCACTTCTGGACTGGTTCGGTTTTTTGTTGAGTTTACTGTGCTTTGTAGACCTCCGAGGTCAGTCGGATCAAAGCCCATTGTTGGAAAGCTTGGCATGGCAGTCAGGAGTAGGTTTTTCACTTTTAGGGAGTTCAGATGCAGATCTACCAGATCAGACCTCTCTTCGGAACTCTGCTATAGTGAAATCTTTGCTGGTGATTTGTCTCAGTTGGGGGATGCAATGGCATACTTTAACCACATTGTGTCGATTTAGAGTAAGGTTAGCTTGCTCCTTAGCCACTCTTTACTGTCTCAAGCAGTAGGAATAGTCATTTGTGGAGTGGGGATGGCTAACATGCTGTTTTGGTTTCCTGTTCTCATAGGACGCTTTGTGTAGTGAGTTATGGGTTGATCTTGATTCTCGTCTGTTCCGGATTACAAAATACAATATGGCATTTATAACGTGCATATACACAAGTGTTTCAAAGCGCGATAATAGTAATAACCTCTGTAGAGTACGACCAGTGGTAAGGAGTATCTTTGGACTTCAGTTTCCTTACTTTGTGCTATAGCAATGTGATCTTTGGAGCAATTTTATGTTCACGTGCATTGGCTTTGGTAATGAGGCGCTCTTTTTTAAAAAAAAAAAAAAAATTCAGCCAATGTCTGGAAGGGTCAGTCCTCTGCTCCATCATTAATAGAAGTGACACTACTACCATGTTCTCTCATGTCTGTCAAGTTGGACAGGCACAGCATTCATCTATCACTCGTTCCTTTACTGAGATTTCTTCAGTCCTTAGAGGAATGTCCTTATCACTTGCTTCAATTGAGTAGACTGAAAGATCCAGGTGATGATTAGACTCCTCCTGTGTCAGCTGGTCTAAATCTTCTTTTTCGGTGCTTTGATCTTCTTTTTAAGAGATAGTTTCTTCGATGTAATTGGTTTAATCCTCTCCTGTTAATGTTTGGGGGCAGTGATTGTTTTTTTTAAGAAGCTTCTTGCTTCATTATTGCAGGAGCGATGGGAAGTTTTCTGTAAAATAGATGTTATGGATTTCTTTTTATTTCCAACAGAGGGTAGATTTTGGCTCCTTCAATTCTCTTGTTAAGCTGAATTAGACAGGGATTATGAGATGGCTCATTGGGTTTATCTCCTGTCTCCTGAGTGTTAATATCCAATGCAGTTTCATGGCAAGCTGTGTTTGAATCAAAATCCGTGGTCACCATTGTGTCTTTATCCATATTAGCTGTCGTGGAGGCTTCATCCAGCTGGCATTGCCAATGGTATTCTCCAAAGCGGTGGTATTACCTTGGATAGAATCTTCAAGAATGATGATGCTATCTTGAAGTGAGTTTGTTTTGATTTGTAATGCGCTCCACACCCTGGGTTATCTGGGCGCATTACAAGACATCTTGGGTACAAATTGTGTACATACGAAATAGTCATAGCAAGACCAATGAAAGCTATAATCATTGACAGGACAACAAAGTTGGAATACAACATTTACAGATAATTTACAACGGTAGGCATGTAGGGAGAGATATACTGCCGTATGAAATAAGTGCATTATCAAGAGAAAGGAGTGATTGAGAACTCAGAGTACTCTAAGCACTTGAGAGTGCCGTGTCGTTCATAGCTAGCCACTTTTTGGTGTTAGTCCTGAAGCTTTGGAAGGTCTAATCAGTGCGCAGATGAAGAGGGAGGGCATTCCAGGCTTGGGCAGCTTGAACCAGGAAGCTATTACTGCCAGCTCTTGAGAGCCAATTGTGTTTCCTTCTAGTTTCTGAGATATCGCTTTTGGGATACTTGGCTGTTCTAAGAGCATTATTTTGTAGTATTTAGAGTTTAAGATTTGTTTGTTTGCTCCTGCATAGAGTGCGTTACAGTAATCAAGTTTTGACCAAATTAGAGCTCTAGCTAGTATAATGCATCTATTTGTCGAGGTATGGTTTGCAATCTTGTATAAGCTTACATGTGTATGAGGTAGCAGAAGCCGTTGCGTTAACTTGTTTGTGTAAGTTCAGAGTGGAATCGAGGTAGAAGCATAGTGTTTTATTCTCCTTGGCGACTTTGATTAAATTACCATCTATCTATTTTGAATGAAGAGTATTGGATATCAAGTTTATTCAGGTTAGTAGGGGCACCTAGGATCAGTAACTCGGTATTCTCATCATTCAGACAGAGGCTGTGGACTGCCATCCATGCCTGGATAATGAGATAGAGCTTTAGTAAGGCAATGTCTGTGTCGTAATTGCCTGAGAGGGGAATAAGTATCTGGGTGTCGTCTGCATAGTTTGTGTAGATGACACCCAAATGGTCCAATTTGTCAGAGTGGCTTTGTAAATACATTGTACATGGTTGGAGAGACGCACAAGCCTTGTGGCACTCCGCATGTGATGGGCTGGGTCCACAGCTGCAGAAGGAGCCAAAGGCTCATTGATGTGTTACTTATAAAAGATTTAATCCAGTCTGCAGCCTCTTGCGAGAAGGTAGCCGCTGATGAGGTGTTCACAAAGGATATTCTGATCCACCAAATGAAAAGCGGCTGAAAGGTCTAATAGGAGAAGTAATGCACATTGTCTATTATCTTTCAGTTGATCTATTTGCATTTTCAGATCGATCAAAGCGGTTTCGGTTCCATGGAGTGTCCCGATTGTCTAAGTCCTAAGAGTTTATTAGTCTGTAGGTATTGCTAGATCTGAAGGTATGTCTCTTTATCAATTATTTTAAGTTGAAAGGGGATGGTTGTTATAGGCCTGTAATTAGTTGGAATGGTTGGGTCTAGTGTCGCTTTCTTGAGTAAGGGCAGAACCCAAGCATCCTTGATGTTAGTGGGTACCTGGCACATCCTAAATGAAGCGTTTATTAATTTGGTGATGAAAGGGGCAAGGTCTCTGACGGCTTTAATTATTTGGGCCGGCCACAAATCGCCTTGGCACCTTTTTGGTTTGGGGAACGTTATGATCTTTTCAACCTCTACGGTGGTAACTTGGGCACATTTGAATTCTTGGAGTATATTGAGGGCAGGGGGGATTTTAGGTCTCTGGGTGGTCTCTGAATTAGAGATTAAGCCTTTTAGCTGCTATTTTGTTTTGGAGGGTGACCATTTTTTTGGGTAGAGCATTTTGGATGTCTGTGCATCATTCTTTGTTTTTTGGGCACGTATCATCCGGGAGTATGGGTGATTCCAATTCCCTCAGGATTATGAATCGTTCCTTTGTGCTGGAACAGGCCTTGTGGATCCTTTCGTTATAAGTTTCTTGTTTGATTCGAATAATCTCACCTTTATATTTTGAAGATATTTCATTCACATTCTTTATTTTCTTTTGATGGAAAGTTTTTCCAATTGGCTTCCATTTTCCTTTTTTCTAGCCTTGGGGCTTTCAGCTGTAGGGTAAACCAAGTGTTAAGGTGTGCTTTTGGTTTACTATTTCTTAGTTAAGTGGAGCAATGGAATCTAAAGCTTGGGTCATGGTAGTGTTATATAGATCGACTAATTCTGCTTGGTCTTGCGATTTAGAAGAGCTTAAATTGGGGAGCAGGATGGGTATAAACTTGTTAGTAGTAATATTATATTTGTTTCTGGTAAGGAGGGGTGGGGCAATTATGCTAGATTTGTTGGCTGGTCGATTGGCACATGTAGTGAAAGTGTAGTTAGAAAGTGGTCCGTCCAGGTCTGGGGTTTGATGGCTGTTTGAAGTTTCACAGTTGTCAGCAACCCAGCATAGGGTTCGCCCTTTCTCATGGGTCGGTTGGACAACTCTTTGCGTGAAGTCTAGTTCAGTTAATGAGTCGGCAAGTACCTTAGCTGAGTGGTCATTGGGGTCTTGGAATCCTAAATTAAAATCGCCTAATACTAATATTTGTGAGGTAGGTTTGGTATTGTCCGAAAGTATGGTGATAAGGTCCTCCTTGAATGACCCTTTTGGGCCAGGAGGTCTGTATATTAGGTGGATGGTTAAGGTGCTGGATTTAGAGGTGGCTAATTTAACTGAGAGGAGTTCACATGACTTGACTGTGGGGGTGGTCGTTACACTGAGCGCTAGGCTTGACTTGGCTATAAAGGCGACCCCATCTCCTTTTGTCGTTTCTCTGTCTGCTTTTACAATGGTGTTGGCGTCAGGGATGGTCCTGCTGCAGCACGGAGCCAGGTCTCAGAGATAGCTAGGAAGTCTAGTTCTCCCTTATTGAAAATATCTGCTATATATATAGCATGTACGATAATGCATCTGGTGTTTATTAATGTGCCTTTAATATAAGGGTTGGTGGGCCGTGGGATGCGGTTGTAGAGTCCTTATCAAAGATCTTAATAGGTTTCTTGGTCTGCAATGTATTTGGTGTTAATTGAGATGGTCGTGATGGCAATGTGGTATTAGATGTTGATTTGTTAAGTCGAGGTGGTATGCACGGTTTCTCCTGAGGTATCTCTAATGACAATGAATGTCTTATAAGTCTAGGACCTAGTCTTTCGTTTTGGAGGTCACCGCGACAAGGCTGATTCACTGTTGGTTTAGTTGCGAATAGCTTGATCCATTGGGTAGGAATGTCTAAGGTTAGCCTGGTTTGGTTAGTGTTATAGCTACTGGAGCTTAGTTTTAGATGCAAAAGAAATAAGGTTGGTTTGACATATGAGTTGGGTGAACTGTATTTCAACGGTGGGAGACATTTGTTCAGTTTAATCTCAACGGACAAGGAAAGGGTCATGTTTAGGTTAGAGTGTATCAGCTCTAGCTGACGGTAGTTGATAACTATGGCGTAGAGGAAGCTAGCAGATAGTAGGAGCCAGTGATTAACTATGTGAGGCTTTATAGCATACATGGTATGTTGTTTACTGTAGCCAGTAGGCCCGAGTTGGATGTTTAGGGATCAGGCAAATCACTTAACAGATGGTAATCTAGATGCAGGGTGTGGAACTGTGCAGGTCAATACTAATACAATAGGTTGTCATTGGTGCTAAGCGGTGGGCTAGGGAGGATTCTAGGTATGGGTCCTTAGTGTCATGGTATGATGGATATGGAGCTATACTATCCACAGGCAGCCAGATAGGCTAATGCAAATAAATACAGATACAATATATAAAAACAGATGCAGTAACAATTGCTACAACATGAAAAGGCAGGCGTATATGAATGTAGAGTACTTTGAATACAGTAGGCTATATGTTATGCTGTTGGCAGTGCCTCAACATCTGTAATGTATCGGCACCTGACTAAGCATTTAACAAGCATTTTTAACAGATAACATAGCATAAAGCTTAGCAAGTAAAGGGAACACACAATGGTCTATGCAGATCAGCTGACATTGGTTGTTGCATAGGTTAGCAGGTCCTAGGTAGGATAGGCCAGGTTGCGCGTTGCGGAAATAGTTGGCAGGAGACGGGGGAAGAAATTATGAGCAAGATTATCTAGCAGTGTCAGGAGCTACGTTCCACTGCATATCAGAAAAGACTTTGTGCGGTACAGATAATATAGCATTGAAACTGCTACTGGTATAAGACATGTAATGTATATTAAACAAGAGCAGGTCACAGGAAAAGTGTCAGAAGCTGAAAAATCTAGGGTTCTCGAGAGGAGGACAAATGTGGCACGAAAAGGCGAATGGTCGAAAGCTGATACTTAATCACAGATATTTGTAAACATGGTTGCCAGTGCCGACAAGGCAAATATTGGCACAGGACATTTGAAATTGCACAAATTGTCATGAAGTACAGATCATGTCGCAAAAGCCGTGGATAACGTCCATCAGGTTAATAAGTGGTGATGGCTTACCCACATATGTGAAGACACATTGTGAAGAGTATGAGTAACTATGTAGGCTCCTTCGCTCCGGATAGGGCCAGACAGGATCATGGTCTTTTAGAATGGTCTTCTGGAAGTGGGCGGCTTCCGATAGGTGAAATAGGTGTAAAGCAAGCCAATGGGATCATGTTAAAGGGAACTAAAGAGCGTTGCTTGGCAACGTGTACCTTACACTGCGGTGGCCATTTCAGAACGGCGAAGAAGCACTTGCAGTGGCATTCATTCTCGCAATGGCAGTAAGGGGTGCAAATCTGATCTTTCGTTCAGGCGGGGAGACGTGCAGCTCAAATTCAGAAGTCTGGTCAATGTTGTTGCATAATCATGAAACTTGTTCATTAATAACCTCCTGCATACCGGAGGGTTGCACGTACGGTCGTCGTGTTCCTAGCTCTCCCTTTCCATGGGAGCAGCTAGGCTGATGCAGAGTTGACAGTACTAATTCCCATTTTGGAGTTGGGTACACACTCGAAGCACTCCTTATTTTTCTGTATGTTTTGTATCAAGGGTCAGTCTATTATCAACCTGATGATGTCTCTGGGCCATAATATAACCTTCTACAAATATCATTTTGGAGTGCATCGTCGCTAAAAGGGTGGTGTGATTGGCCAGGGTTTCATGGATCTCTTTGTAGAGCCTCATGAAGGGGGCCATTGCAATTGTGATCATGGACTTTTGCGCCATGGAGTGCTTTTTTAAAAAAAAAAAATTTAGATGACATGGCATTTCTTGCATCTAAATGTGTTGACATAGTTAAACGTATCTTATGTCCTCCTTGGTGGGGCAGTTATCGGTATTAGTCAAATTTAGGTCCCGTGGTGTGGGGGAGACTGGATATAAGTTAAGTCATTTTCTGATAATGTACTCTTCCTTCTCCCTTCCTTATTGGCTTGCTCATCGGGAAGGGAGCGGTCCCTTTCAGCATGTAGTTCTACAGTTCTTACTGGCACACAAATGGGTATGTGCAGCCTTTCGTGTACCGACCTTCCTACCGCTTCTTCCAGTCTTGTATTATCTAAGGACGTAGTCTTTGTCCTGAAAGTCACAATATCACGTTGCACATCTGCTGTTGCTGTATTCACGTATTCTTGATGCTCTTTGGTGGGCATTTCTTTCCCAGATTTAGTGATTGTATTGGCAATGGGGCCTTCATGCGACAAGTCTAAGTTGGAGATATTCAGCACTTCTTCTTGCCAATCCAGAACAGAGGTGCTGGAGGATAATCTTGGTTTATTTGCTTGGCAATTTCTTTGTAGGGGTTCCTCTGCAGTAGTGTAGCAATGGAATAGGCCAGTTGAAGATGGGGAGGTTGGCTGAAAATTCTTTTCGACCCTAGTGCCTTCCAGCAATTCAGCATCTGTTCGATCTGACAGATGGGTTTCAGTTGGGAGTTGCGCACTGCACCTTTTATTACGGTTCCTGTTCTTAGATGTAGGTAATGGATTAATTGCTGGTTTAGTCGTCGTCTGATCTGACCCTGGTACCTTTTAGTGCATGATTGACTTTTCTCCTTTCTCGTGGGGCCTGTCCATTTCAGCAGGGGCAGGACTGGTTGTAGGTCTTCCAGAATCATTGGAATGCCTTCCAGTGGCCTGGGTTGGTTTTTGGTGGATCTGGACTCTGAAGGAAGCCCCTTCCACTGGGCGACAAATTGTTGGTCACTCATCTGGATCACCCTCTGTCCTTTGAGTTCAGGTGGAGTTCAGTCTAAGGGACAAGGGATCGCCGTAGCAGATTGACTCTTGTTGAAAAGTTCTCTTCAGCAAGATCAACTGGGTATAATGTTCAATTTATTTCTGTTTCCCTGGTTTTACCAGAGAGATGGGCTGGAAATAAGGACGGAGATGTCACTTCCAAGGGTGGAGTTGGAGAATGAGCCGGAGGATCCAGCTTCTCCCCTGAGCTGGAGTTGGATTCTGTAACGTGGCGTGTTGATGAGAACTAGAGTGCTGGCCCTGTTTACCCGAGGAGAGACTTGATTTACCCGTTGTAGCCCTTCCCCCCCTCTTGTGAGATCAACAACTGTCCAACAGGGCAGAAGTCAAGTTTTCTGCTGGGGTGAGTTGTGGAGCAGGATTGGATTGAGCCCGAGAAAGGTTTACAGGTTGAGTTGTTACAGTATTGAGGGGCTGATCAGCGGAGTTCATAGAAGAGACTACGGTGGAGGTAGAGGCAGGGGTGGATCTTGATATTGACCCTGTTTGATGTATTGGGTCAGGGCACCGCTCCCTTTCAGCTGGCTTACCTGTCATCACAGTAGACGCTGGGTCGGAGATGGGTGTGAACCTTAAATCGGCACTCTCCGACTGGCGGGGTTCTCCACTTCGGAGGGTCTGCGTAGGTGTCATGTGGTCACTTGGTCCTCTGTTAACCGGTGAGTCAGCTCTCCCAGGTCCTTGTGCCATTAAGAGTTCCTCCAGCTGTCCGGCCACCCTGAGCAGTCAGTTGCCTGGCGAGTGACTGGACTCTACGCCGGACTCTGTGCCTGTTCCGGGTAGATAAAGTATTTCTTAATGCCCCAGTATACAGCAATTCACAGCAAATGTAGCTCACGGGAACCGTGGTCTTAGCATGTGTTCCTATAAAAACAGAGTGTTAAGTAATTATGTGGCGCTCAGACCCAGTGGATCTGCCTGGCCGCAGGGCTAGCGGTGGGATTGGAATTGTCTCCAAGGACTCAATGACTTGGCAGTGCCTCGTGCTGGAACACTGTTTCTAAGTGCTACCAGTTTTTCCCCCAAATAGAGGACCTGAAGCAGAGATTTTACCACTAGCCAGATGGACTGTATAAATCCATACAGTTGCAAGCATGCCGTGCCCAATCAATCTAAGGATGCAGCACTAGTTACATTCCTTTGAAAGGGTTAATCGGGGACAAGTGCACTAAACTTGCTGTAAATCGCAGCAGCAGTGATCAAAATCTGTGAAGTATCTAAAGCTGGCGATGTGGTCAATGTCCCAAATGATGATCTAAATATAATTTGTGATCAGAATGTATAACTTTTGGAAGTTAAAATGCTTATTTGTGCCGCTTAACTTCCCATATCAAAGTTTCAAAAAAATCCGGTTAACTTTCTCAGACGGAGAGTTGGAAAGTAAGTTGGGGCTGGGAAAGGAGGGGGGTGGAAAGTTTGGGAAAGAGCCTACAGACATGAATGATTTACAAGAAAAACTTGCAGACCCACGCAAGGAGGGGCGGGAAGGCATTGGATAATGGGGGACCTGAAAGTACGAACTTGGAATGTTGGGGGGCTCAATAGTTACCTGAAAAGAAACAGTTATGATGTACAAGCGCAGACAGAAAATAGGCATAGCCCTGATACAAGAGACACACCTAACAAAAGAGAAACTAGAGGTTATCCAGAAGAAATGGAAGGGTACGGTGGTTGGCGCGACATTCGCCTTACACTAGAGGGGTGATCATCTGGGTGGCGCCACATATTCCGTTCTAGGTATTACAATCCACAGTGGAAACAGACGGGAGGATGGTTGCAGTGTGAGGGTTTGTGGAAAATAAAGAAATATGTATTATAAATACTTACGCCCCAAACCAGGACACAGTGGCATATTTTAGGACCCTGTATACCAAACTGAGCATGTACCTGGGGGAGGCGATGATCTGGGGGGGGAGGGATTTCAACTGTACGTTAAACCCGAGAGTAGATGGATCAGATGACAAAATAGACAAACCCGCCCCGGCTACCAGGCTACTGCAGTCGTTGCTAAAGGACGTCGGGTTAGAGGACGCCTGGAGGACGTGCCATCTGCAAGACGCAGTACTCACATTATTCGGCCCCACAAAACCTGCATACTATGCTAGATTACATGTTTGTTGTGCAAGAACTGCTGGCAGAAATAGTACAGATAGAATACAGTGCGAGGGTCTTATCGGGCCTTTCGCCTCTGGCCCTCACATGGCAATACAGACCCCCAAGAGCAAGGATACCGACGTGGCGTCAGAGCTGAAGCGTTAAAAGATGTAATGTTCAGGGAGGATTTGAGATAAGAGATAGTTATTTTGAGATCAACTGTTAAGTCAGCGAGAACGCTGTGGGAAGCCTTTAAAGTGGTAGTGAGGGGGATAGCTATAGCTAAGACTAAAGGATTGCAAGGAGGGATATTAATAGCAGTGCAGGAGGCAGAAAGGGAGCTGGAGAAAGTGATGAGAAGCGAAATCAATACTAAAGAGGACACCAAAACCAAAAGCAGGCTGCAACAGGAATGTGCGGGACACTGGGAGAGACTGTGCAACCTAAATTACAAGAGATACGTAGAAAGGCAACATGCGGGTGGAGATAAACCAGGTAGGGTGTTAGCATGGTTGTACAAAAGTGTGACCCCAAGATCAATAATCAGGGCAATAGAGAAGGAGGACGGGCAGGTAGTGAATACTCAAGAAGGCATGAATAGAGAATATCTAAAGTATTAACGATTGTATGGGGATGTAGGGGGAAGCGACCACAGGGACATAAGAGAAATATTGGAAGACATAGGTATGCCAAGAATTAGTGTGGAGGAGCAAGCGGACCTAGACGCCCCGATAACCCTAGAAGAACTAGAGGAGGTGGTGGTGCAGCTACCCACTTGCAAGGCCCCGGGGGCCGATGGTCTCCCCAGTGAAATTTATAAATTGTACAGAAAGGAGGTGCTCCCCCCGCTTTTGGCCATGTTGAATGAGGCATACAAAATAGGCAGATTGCAGGAGTCCTTGAGAGAGGCGATTATCATACCACTCCCTAAACCCAATAAGCCGGGCAAAGATTGCAGATCATTTAGACCGTTGGCAATGCTTAATCAGGATAGTAAAATACTCACTGCGGTCCTGGCAAACAGGATGAAACGGGTCATAGACAAACTAATACACCCCGACCAGACTGGGTACATCCCACGTAGAAACATAACTAACAACCTTAGGCGACTACACTGAGTCATAGAACACACAAAAGGGAAACCTTGGAAATTGCCATCGTATCACTAGATGCAATAAAAGCATTTGACTCAGTTAAATGGCCATGGCAGATAGCCCTGTCCACGTTCTGGAATAGGACCTGGGTACCTTAAATGGGTGAAATTGCTGTACAGCCCACTGTTAGCCAGAGTTAAAATGGGAGCGATAATATCGCAAAGATGGCAACTTGGCAGGGGCACTAGACAAGGGTGCCCGTGGTCTCCCATGCTGTATATATTAGCATTGGATCCTCTGGTGATATATCTAAGGCAACAGTATGACATGATAGGTATAAACATAAAGGGAGTACCGCAATTTATTTCCTTGTACGCTGACAACATGCTGCTGTATTTACAAGATCCAGAAGAAAACCTCCAGTATGTTCTGGAAGTAATGGAACGAAGCAGATGCCGACAAAAATGATGGCAGCAATAAGTAAGTCTAATTCAAGGTCCTTATGGGAGATAATTAACAAAGGTGACGACTTCCAGACAGCCCTGACATCTAGTAATGTGCCAAAGGAGGATTGGGTAAAATTCTACACGGATCTCTTCCAGGAGAAAGACTCGACCAAGGAAAGATCAGGAAATGAGTGGCTTATTGACATTGAAGATATATTAATAAGGATACAAAAATTGAGCTCATCACAAGCGGCTGGCCCGGACGGCATCTCGAACTGTATGCTGAAGGAAAATAAGGAAGTGGGCAGATTTCACCTTAGTATTATTCCAGCAGATACTAAAAACAAGAACAATCCCACAGTCCTGGAAAGAGGCCCTAATCGTGCCAATATATAAAAAAGGGAACCGTAACAACCCGAGGAATTACAGGCCTATTTCCCTCCTCGACTCCATAGGAAAACTGTTTTGTTCCATCCTGCTGACAGAGCTAAAAAGCTGGGCAATAAGGATGGGAATCCTAGATAAGCGACAAATCGCATATATCATCATTGAATTTATTCATCCTGAATATGCTAAAATTACGGGCATTAAAGCAAAAAAGGAACATATACCTGGGTTTCATTGATCTTGAACAGGCCTTCCATGGGATCTGCAGAGAACTGCTATGAGCTAAATTAAGAAAATTGAACTGCCCGGAGGATCTGCTTGAGGCCATTCAAGAACTCTATACTAACACCTCAGTTCAAATAGTGGTCTCCAAAGGTGGAGACCTGACAGAAAAAATCTTGCCGTCCAAAGGCATAAAGCAAGGGTGTGCCCTGGCACCTTTTCTGTTCGTTTTGTACCTAGCAGACATGAAAGAATCCCAGCAACAAATTTGTGCATTTCCCCCAGTGTTTCAGGATGAGGATCTCTCATGGATCTTCTATGCGGACAATGTCGTATTTGTGGACAAAACCCCCATAGGTCTGCAAAGACGCATGATGGAATTTAAGACCGACTTAAGTAAAAACCACCTGAAGGTCAACGTGAACAAATCTATGATCTTAATAATGCAGTCGGCTTGAAGACCCAAAACCTTAAAAAAAATAAAAAAAAAATAAAAAAGTACTTGGTCACTGGACAAGCAACCTTTGGAAATAGTTGACTCAACAGTTTACCTTGGGGTCCAAATAAATAAAAACCTCAATGAGCAGGGACAACAGAATTTCATCAAAGAAAAGCTGATAAAACTCTCTAACCAAGCTTGCGCCCTTCGACGTTACAGAACCTTTTCAATGATGCCACTAATCTTGTTTTACAAACAAAAGGTTGTGGCTAGCATAACATATGGGGCAGAATCCTTGCTAAATCTCCACTGGAAAACGTGAGAGTTGCTTGAGGCATTTTTCTGGAGAAGGGGTACTCAGGCTTCCAAACTGCCTCCCTGTATCGATATTAAGGCACAAATTGAGACTGCAATCGATGGAGTCAACAGTGCTGTGGAAGACACTCTCGTTGTTTCGGAAGTGTATCCTAGACAAACCCTCCATCTCATTTGAACGGTTGGCAAATAAAGAGGTAAGAAATGCAGATCCGCACTTCAATTCTTGGAAACAGAATTGTTCTGAAATCCTAGAACACTACAATATCAAAATTGATACGCTGAAAGAAAACCCTGAGAAAGCGAAGAAAAACATACGGGGAAAAGACTGGGAAGTTGCGGACAATTTAAAGAGGCAGAATACAAACTGTCACAACATCATCTGGGAACGAAAGTCATTGAATGATCCTCCACCGTACCTGCAAAGGTTTACCTCATCGAAATATAGGAATCTCTTGATGAGATGCAGGTTAAACATCTTGCCAACTAGGGAGGTACACTATTTAAGGAAACAAATTCCAGTGGAAGAGGCTAGCTGTCGATTCTGCAATGACCCAGATATGCTGGAATCAATAAAACATTGGATGCTTTCTTGTCCTGCATTTTAAACACCCAAAGGAACCTATATCTAGGAGAGTGGGTGATGAATATAAACACGACAACGGACGAGGACTACTGGGAAAGAATTTTGACGGTACAAAAAATTGGCCCCACCCTGGAAGCACTAAGATTCGTAGAATCTATCCTAAAGGGACTAAATGATGGCAAGGATGAACACCGAGAGCAGGGCGGCCCCTCGTAAGGAGGGTGGGGTTTGGGAAAGGATATTGACTGTCTTGTTAAAGGTTGAACATTTTCTATTTAGCCAATAAAACAAAAAAACAAAACAATTTGCGGCGCTGTCAGGCATAGCGGTGAACCCCAGAAAATCATGCATATTCCCTTTGGGTAGATATGTCGGTATTCCACAGGAGAAATTGCCAGTCTTGCAAATACCATGGGAGGTGAACACAGTTAGGTACCTTGGAATAGACATCTACCATACGGTAGAGGCAGAGCACCAGCATAACAGGAGAAGGCGGTCAAAGACATCGAAAATAGTATGAAGTTTTGGGTAAAGCTTCCTCTGGTGATGGGAAGAGGAGCAATGCTGAAAATGGTGGTCCTACCCAGACTATTGCATTATTTTGGGAATATACCATATCTGATACCAAGACTATTCTTTGACAAGGTGCACAGCATGTGCAGGGGGTTTCTCTGGCATGGGATGAGGAGCAGGGTCGCCCTTTGGAAATTGCAAAATCGGTATGACAAGGGGGGTATAAACTTGCCAAATTTCGAAATGTATTTCTTAGCGAGCCAGCTACAATACGTGGCAAAAATGGCTATCGGAAGGCCCAACCTCAGAATCTAGATTGTTCAGACAGGACTGTGCCCCGTACTTCTTAAAGGAAATCCTATGGCTGTCCAAACCAGACATAAAAGAGCGCCCAAAGATGATGACATTGGGGTGGAAAATATGGCGCAAGGCCTGTCAGATAATGGAAAATCTGACCCTGTGTTCCCCGCAGGTTCCACGGGTTGTACTGGCAGGGAAAGAGGAGCAGTTAATGAAGACAATCAGGAAACGCTGGGAACCGGTGAGGATAGCGACAATAGGTGATATTTGGCAAGAAGGGGAGATGAATCAATTTGGGACTCTGGTGGAGGAAACAGGGTACACACAGGGCAATACATTACATATCACCGGGTGGTCCAGCGAATTAAAGGAAAAAGGTCAGAAATAGTATTGGAATAACAACCGGACACCACTATAGAAATTATATATGATATAGCAGAGGGAGGGCACAAGATATCCAGGATATATGAGCTGGTGATGTCTAAAGTGGGAAAGGAAGTGGTCCAACGACGACAGGACTGGGAAGAAGAGGTGGGAGCCCCGATGAGTGATGGAATGTGGGAGCGGGCCCAAGGGTACCACAAAGTGTTAAGGAACGAGAGGTTACAGAAAATATAGCTGTACATAACCCACAGGGCTTATGACACCCCAAAGTATAGCTAAATTCAGCAAAGCAGAAAGACAAACATGCCCAAAATGTGGCGAAGAAAACGCTGGGATGACGCATATGTTCTGGGCATGCCCGGAAATTGAGAAATTTTGGGGAGAAATGGCTCACAGATTGGAGGAAAAGGGGATTAAAATAACTGTAGGGATAGCATGGGCATGTCTGCTTGGGGCTTTCCCAAGACAGCGTAAACTTAAACACTTAAGCAAACTAAAGGATTTGGTGTATATACTGGTGAAGCAAAGGATCGCCATGGGATGTTAGAAGCGTCACAGACCTAGGATTGAAATATGGTGGAAAGACCTCCAGAAATGAGCGGAAACTGTGGTATGGCAGGATGCCAGTAACACGGGGGAGGAGGTGGGGATGAAGAGGCAGCAACCCTGACAAGCTGGAGACACCTAATAGCCACACTATTGGGTCCACGCAAAATTGGTCAAGTGACCAGGACCCGGAGGAGAACAAGGGGAAGGATACCCCTTTGCTAACTGCAGAAGTAGATGACGAAGAGATGTAGGCTTGGGGGGAGGGGGAGGGTAAGGGGAAAGCAGTCAATAAGGATTATGTTGTATAAAATTCGAAGTATTGTAATATGTACTGCAAGTATGGTTGTTTGGTTGAAATAAAATGAATACATTTTTTTTTTTTCAAACTTTCTGAACGTGTTGACAAATCTATTTCATCTACCAAGTTTGTAATTCTGACGTTTTCTGCTACCACACTTGGACAGACCTTATTAAAAGGTTCAGTTAGTTAAGGGATAAAGGGAACTGGTGCAGGTTTAGGGATCGCTGCCATCGGTTTTGGGGTAGGTCTGTCATTGCCTCTTCGATCACATCATGGCCTTTTGATTAATGCTAGCGTACCCATGTGCACGTTACACTGCCCGGTGCACAGATGGGAGAGTGGGGAGGTATTCCCTATATCTGCCTCGAAGATAAAAAAAAAAATGAGCTGGTGCTTGGGGAAACAGAGGACTCCCTCGTACTGCAAGTGCAGGCTGGGGGGAGGGGTCTATGGGGGAGAGGAATCGCTGGATGTTGCCGATCCATGCTGGGACACTGGAGTTGAGTGGGGAGGCACTGGATTATGTGGGGCAGCAAACCCAAATGAGCATAGCGCCGAGGCTCTGCTCATATTTTGTAAGGGTGCACATTCCCTCCTCTTATAGGTGGTTGCCCGCCGGCGATCCGCAACCCCTGCAACACCCCACCTTCCAAAACAGGTTTGTCTCCTGCACCCCCAACTCTGATTCTCCCAACACTTTCCCTCCCCAACACCCCCTCCGACCCAGTAGTTTAAAACATTAAAAACATAATTCCAGGGCTTTGTCCAGCATATGGGACTTGGGTTGCAATATTATTTCTACATACAGCTAAACACACGACTCGCCCAGCATCCTCGACTTTGATGTGCAGGATGAAGACACTTGGCCAAGCACATGTTCTTTTCTGACAACCTCAAATCTGGCTTTACTGGCCACACGCACATCCAGGGCATGGATGTAATTGCTACAATTGTAACATTTGTTCCAGAGCCCGCCCTGTGTCTCCACACCGCGCCTGTACTCACGCAGGACTCACGACATTGCTTTGCTGGGCACCATGCAGAAACAGCGACATACTCCATCAAATGCCACGCAATTAATTTGTATTGCATCGTGAATTGTGATGCAATACTGCTCATCTTATGCCTTATTAATAGGGCAGCCACATGGGCCTCATCGGCTTTGTTCATGCTCTGTCTAGCTGTTGATCCCAGGGCAGACGCCCAGTTTGGATAAGCGGTCCTCAAGATGTTGTTTGCAAAGTGATCAATGACACTCCTCCCTCAGGGCTATATCTGTTGTAAACGCCTGTACAGTATGGAGGAAGGGGGATCTGGCTTAGGAATATGTACAAGTAGTCTTACATCCCGTCCCCTTTCCTCCATACTGCAGCCTAGCCTTCTTATGCGCAGGGCAGTTTTCCACTGCGTCCATAGGGTATGCAGCGGCTCCAGCAGCTCCCGGCTACCCCGTCAGTACCCCCTACTACCTCTCCGGCCTGTGAAGAGGGCTTCTTGAGAGGTTCCTCAGGCTCATGAAGTCACCTCGGATGGGGGTTATCCGCAAGGACGCCATCAGGGAGGTCCTCCCTATGATGCTACCGGCACCACAAGCTCCTCCGGCCGCGGTCACTGTACCCGAGCCTGCAGCTCCAGCTACTCCTCCACAGGATCCTCCTGATCCACTGGACATGGATGAGGAGGAGGATCAGGACATGCCATCCTCCGCCAGGGCCTTCCACAAATGTCTTGCAGGGCTGGCGGAGTACCTGGGCCTACCCCAACCTGTGGCTTAACAGCCAGCAGAGGGGGTTCTGGTGGAAGTCCTTACACAATGCCCCTCTGCCAAAACAGGTATTCCACTGCAAACCGATCTAGTCTCCCTGGCCAAGAAGGGTTGGCTCAAGCCCCACACGGTCCAGCCGGACCGTGCCTAAGTGCGGCTGTAAATTTAAGGGGGGGGGAATGTTCTTTTTTGGAAGAACAAAGGTCCCCGTCTCTAAGTAGGGACGGCCATACAGTATGGAGGAAAGGGGACTATGGACTAGAAGTAAATTAGTCACTACGGTGAGTTACTTTTAGTTGTTACTACTACTTTCTTGCATGCCAGCTCGAGGTCAGTTGCTCAATTCATCAGGACTTCCATGGCAACCTCTTCAGCTGAAGATGTGGCCCTGATTTTATTTTTGACTGAAATGTGCATGCCCACCCGGGTTCTGCTTGCTTTTTATTTGCTCATAAGTATGGAGGAAAAAGGGTGAGCCATAGGAGTAAGTATATGTTCTCTAGCATTGGATCTTTCATAGATTATTGTGCTAATGAATATTACCATTCTGCCTTTGAATTTTCAGTAACAAATCAGTTTCAATGGAAATACAAGAAACATTGCTCACTTTGTGTTCCATTAGACTCCTTAACCCTCAGTGCCTCCCTCTTCCCTTTGAGGCCCTCTTCAGATCCTTTACTTCACGGACAGCGGTGGGGAGCGGGGTTTTTGTTGTCACTTTATTCAATGTGTTTTGATCTTCAATCTACAGCTACAAATCTTCTCATTCTAACGCTACAGATAAGTACTTTCCTATTGCGGGGTAGTTGAGTTCCTACACATTAGGTAACCCCCAAAGGTGAAGCACAAGTTTACTCTGCGGTCCTTCAGGGTAGAGTCCATTGATGTGTTCTTTCCTCTTTTTCAGCCTAGGAAGAGCTTTTTGACTCTACATGCAATGTTAAAAACATTTGTGGAAGACTCGCATGAATAGTGCAGTTTTGAATGGATTGTCCTCCCACGTATTCCTCATCTTTAATATTCAGGTTTGCTTGCAGCTTCCTTTTGGAATTTTATTTTCATAGGGTTGAGCGTTGTGCAGCCGTATCGTCTTGGTCCTCTATGGCCTCCATAGCGCCCCTTGTGACATTGATGTTGGTATATGAAGCATGTGTGCTGTTCCATTTTTGTCTGCATTGCTGCATGCTTCAGAGCTACTCTCCTCAGTGAAATTTCAATAAGTTTGTCTGCAAGTGAATATTCTTTGAATAATGTCCTCGACACCGAGGGCCTGCTTCAAGCGGTGCTCAGACTGTGGAGCTAAAATGTCCATCAGAGACCCTCACAGCGTCTGTCTGTGGTGCTTAGGGTCGGGCCACAAAGTGGACTGTGGCTCATGTCAATCGATGACCATCAAGGCCTTGCGGGAAGGGAAAACTCAATGCAAGTAAGCCATCTCCCAAATCCCCGGCTGTTACCCCAGATAAAAGAAAATCAACCTCTGAATAGAGATGTTTCTCCAGTTAGAAAGTGTCCTAAACACCAAAGACATTTGACGCCTATTTCACAACACACGTCCTATTCTCAAGAGTAAAAAACGTCATAGATCCTAGTCTTCCTCTTCCAAAAAAGCCCTTTACCAAAAAATAATTAGACTCCGGCTCAATTTGAAAACCTTTCTTTGAAAATGCTTTGTTTTCCATAGGCAAGTTCCTCTGAGTGCCCCTCTGAAGGACTCTGAAAAGAAAAAAAACACTCTGCGTCTATTAAGACCAGTAGGGAGTCTTGTGCATCTTTCTCACGCGCCTCCAGGCCCGGGAAGAGAGTCCTCGACACAAGTGAAAGGAGTCTTCCTCAATTCACAAGAAAAAGCCTGGGCATGCCCCCTCGAAGCATTCATCTTAAGTATTGAAGCAGTTATGTTTATCGCCTGAACCTGCGAGGCATGCCACCAATCTACAGCTATCAAAGCATAATAAATTGTTGGCCCATTCACTGACTGCTTCGAGGAAGTCGTTGAAGCCTTCGACTTCTTCGTCTGAGCATTCATTGCTCTCGAAGAATGCTAAAAACCTATGGCTGATATAGCTAAGTGTTTTAGACCCATTCCGCTACCTGATTTCTTCAGGCAAATGGGATCAATCTTTGAGGAAGATGATCAGCCCCCGTTTGGGTACAAATATGGGACACTAAATGTCCCAAAGGAGTTGAACGGTGACGAAACCAAGATGCAATATCTGGTGGATACTCTAAAGGAGACAAGTAACTGGGAAACATCACCAGAGACAGAGTTTGGTAACCCAGAGATGGCTGGTCAGGCTGAACCCTCATACAGAGCTGCAATTTGTAAAGTGGCTGAGTATCTGGGGTGGTCCAAACCCGCAGCTGCTATGGAGACTGAAGACCTCACTGATATTTTAGACCATGGGCCAGTTAGGGAGGCTGTGTTACCATTCCATGCAGGCTTATGAGTAAGGGTTTTGGACAACTGGCTAAAACCAGATTCTGTTCAACCGGTTAACAAATTGTTAAAGAAATACAGAACTGCTTCTGTGGACCCTCCTTTTTGGAACAGGCACCCTACACCTGAGAGCCTGGTGGTTCAAGGAGCAATAGTTTCATCAAAAGCTGCAGCTTACCCTTCTGCTGCAGCAGATAAGGACGATGGAAGAATTGACTCGTTAGCAAAAAGAGTATTTAGTGCAGGGAGCACGGCTTTAAAATCAGCTAATTCTACCAGTGCCTTAGTGAAATACACTCCCACCCTTTGGGGTGTAGCTGCTCTTGCAGCAGAAAACATTCTGGAGGGAGAAGCAAAGGTTTTTTAAGCCTAATACAGAATAGAAAAGATGCCATGAGGCAGTTGTTGCACTCCAGCCTGGATGCGGTTGATTCAGTAAGCAGGTCCATGGCTGCCAGTACAGTGCTTAGGTCCGTGTCTTTGCTAAGAAAATCTGGATTTTCTGCAGACATCCAAGCATGTTTGCTTAGCATACCATTTGACGGGACGTCCCTGTTTGTCGAGCAGGCTGATAGCCTGGAAAAGCTGCAAGTGTCTCGAACTAAAGCTAAATCATTAGGGGCGGCGATCCGACAACCTCAACATTCAAATCGAGGATGGAGAGGATGTCCTTTTCATTTTTATTCCGACATCTCTAGAGGAAGAGATCAATTCTCACAAAAGCGCCAACGAAGAGCCCCTTGTGGAGGTAGAGGAGGAGGAATCCCTGTTCAACACCGACAGAGTTAACCTCACCTGCAGGTGGTACAGCAAAATGACTCCCTCACCCATAAGTCTGTGGTAGGCGACAGACTGTCATGCCATCTCTGAAGTTGGTGAAGCATAACTTTGGATGCATGTGCGCTACAAGCCATAGCACATGGTTACTGTCTTCCATTTCTAGAAAGACCTCCCGATTGCCCCCCCCCCCAATCCAGATCAACCTTGATTCCAGATCTGCTCCTCCAACAGTAGATTCTCATTCTGTTGAAGAAAGGTGCAATAGAATTGGTACCTGCAACGGAAATAAACAAGGGTTGGTATTCTCCCTACATGCTGATCACCAAGAAGGATGGAGGAGTGCAACCCATCTTGGACTTGAGATGCTTGAACAAGTTCCTCAGGAAGGACAAGTTCAAGATGGTACCTCTTTTGCAGATCCTTCAGGCCCTTCAACTCCAGTATTGGTTGGTGTCATTGGACCTTCAGGATGCTTAATTTAATATGTCAATACATCAGAAGCACAGAAAGTACCTGAGGTATGCAGTTGGCGGTTCTCATCAGTTTCGGGTTCTGCCATTCGGGCTCACTTCCGCTCGATGGTCTTCATTAAGCTTATGGCACTGGTGGCAGCAAGTCTAAGGAGGGAAGGGATTCACATATACCGCTACCTAGACTGGTTGATCAGGGCTGTTTCTCCAGAACAGTCTCTGAATAATCTGTCGCACCTGTGTCAGGTACATTGCCCAGCCCAGCAGAACTCCCCTACCTCACCAAACTACACCTCAACAGTCACCAGCAGAATCGCTGCACTAGCTTTGCATTAAAACTGCACTTTGCAGTCTCCAAAATGATGGCTGTGCCGTTTTACCAGCCACACATGGGGCAAGATGAAACACAGAACATCCCGAGAATTGCTGCCAATATTTTCTTCAATTGCACCAAAGAAAATAATTCAAAGTCAGCACTGCTATTCTGCCAGCTCAAAACATTTCCACTGAGAAAATATTCTGCCTTTTAAAATGACTGCTCTGATGCTTTTTCATATGTTCAACAGTACACAGTTCTGATCCAGTGAGACCCAGCTAGGTAGCTAGGTCCCTCTATATTCAGGTTCTGCTCCAGCAAAAAAGGGGACATTTCTCATTGAATGGCCGGCTGTGTCAGTCAAGATCTGTGAAATAACAAAGAACTTCACTCCAAGCCATACGCAAAACGTGTTCCTTTTTGCAACAAAATGACACAGATGAACCCTTCATAAGAAGCTTTGCTCCTGTCTATTTCATTGGACCCTTGCTTTGAACAGATTCCTGTGTATTAGAAATGGGCTATGGCCATGGAAATGCTCAGAATAAAGATACCAGGAAAAGCCGCATTTGAAAGTGACAGCCAAGGAAAATTAACCACATGTAAAATGGTGCTTTTTCCACTCAAGAAAATCTGTTTAAAAGTGAAATGTTGAATTAAGGCCCTATATATATATATATATATTTAATTCCAACAGTCGTGCTTTCTGGTTCAAAAATAAATACATTTGCATTGAAGCCAGCAAGAAACGGGTTTGACAAGTCCTGGCTTCAGAGGGCTCTGCCTTTCCTGACTACAGGATGGGTGGACCAACATCTGGGGCATATGAATAGGCAAGGGTGAAGCATCTTGCACCCTCATCAGACATTGCACCAATGCTCCTGCCTTGGATAAAGGATTTCTGGGACACATAGGTGTGACTTTCTGATAGCACCTCCCCTCCACTCAAACTGGAGAGCTTCAAAATCAAATTCATGGCAACACCGGGCTAGTGCCTGACAGTTGGCTGTGGGTTGAAAAAAATGCCCTTATTTGGAAGACAGAGCCGGCCCATCTGGGGCAAGACTGTTCTTATTTCATAAATTTAAGACTTTTATTTCAGCAACCAGAAAACACAGGAATGCAAAGGTTTAAATGTAATTTTTGTGGCATTAAAACAAGACATTGTGGCTTTCCCTAGCATGTATGGGACGCAAACGACAAGAAAATGTAATTCATGGGAAAAGTGTACATGGTATAACTTTGAAATGTAATGCAAACATGCTCTGTGATAATAGGTACACATTTATAAAATTGTAGAATTTTAACTGAAATATTTCCCACCAAAACCTTTGAAAGATTATTAGAATGACTAAACATTGTACAGATGTGGGAATTGTAATGACAGGTTCAGTGTAAAATATGGAATCTGCTTGTGTTTTTCAAAAGTGCTACAACTGTAAAAATGTGCAATTCATGTCATAACTGATTTTGGCTAAAATAACTGTGGGAGGGCCATGGGCGTTGCAAGCACACACCATAAAAACTGATGTGTCCCTGAAGTCCAGCCGGCTGACAGGAAGGTGGTGACTGCCACACCTGACCAATCCAGTTGTTGGAGGCATGTCCATCCCAAGCCTGCCCCCATAGTATAATCCTGTGATGTCATCCTCCTTATATAAGGTGGAATCTCAGAGAGACAAAGGACACTCGTCTGAATTTTCCAGCTCCTGCACATTCAGATATTCCATATTCACTCTGCAAGATTCCTGATTCCCATGCCAGGCCAGAACATAGCTGACCCTATACAGGCAGGTCCAATTATCCAGGAAGAACCCCACCAAAAATCCCAATAACTCGGGGAGAAAGGGGAAAGGTGGCTGAATCCTCATTGGTATTATCCAGTGCTGCCTGCTTGCCCTGCTACCCACTTTATCCAGCTGAGTTGCTGCTGTGCCGTGACCAGACCTTTGCCCAGCTGTTTTCTTGTAGGAGAGCCCGCTGCAGTGACCAGATATTGCCTTGCTGTCCAGAAACCTGTTCTGCTGTCCAAAATACCCCATTTGAGTGCTTGTGAGTATTTCCCTTCCCCAACAACCACAAGGGAACCCCTTCCCTTGCTCTGTTACCTTGTATTCGGTCCCATACCATAGACATCCCATAACTGCCTTAGCAGAAAGCCTTAAAACTGTTAGAACCCTCTGTGTACCGTGTTGTAGGAAAATCTGTAGTGATCTCCAAGTGTTAGCGTTATTGTTTCAACTCATTGCTGTCTTTGTGTAAGTCCTTAGTACTATTTTGATTAAATTAAATCTCCCTAAAAGAGGCATACAGCATGAAGGGGTTACAACTGCAGCTTAACCCTCTTATTAACCTGTGACGTTTCTCTTTTCTAGCCACTAAAATCTAGTTTAAGTGAAACTTGTCCTCTCCTTTCCAAACAGATTTTTACCTGTCCACTGCTTTCACTCTTAAAGCCGAATTTCCTTTCCTGTTAAGAATCTCATCCAGTCATTCATTTAGAGTTCCCTTTTCACTTTTCATATTATCCCTGTGAAGTGCATTTGTCCCTAAGCATAAAAACTGCATTCCGATTTTGTCTTTCACCCATTTTTAAAGCTGTTTCGACATTTAAACCCCTGAACATTAGCAAATGTAATTTCTCCACGTGTGATTTGTTGCACTGCATGTTCCTTCCAAAGTTGATGTTCTGAATTGTATGCCTGTTGATAGTACATTGCCTTGTAGTTTATAAGTGTTCTGAGTTCTTTGACACAGCCATTCTCATTTTACCTTATTAATTTCACCGCACATGTAAAACAAATATTTACTAATTCCGAGTGCCATTTTGTGCAATTGCAAAGGTTCTTATATCCCATTTCGTGAGGGAAGGTCAGATTTTAATTTGGTTTGCGGTCTAGTATCCCGGACTCCTTGCTACTCCTTTCTATCCACCCAAAATTCAGTTAATCAGGGTTTGAGGGAGCTTTGCAGGGAGAAATCTGAACTTGGGTGCTATCTACCTGAAAAGTAATATTGCTCCCATTCATTTGTGCTTTGTGTATGTTATATTAGAAGGTCAAACTAAGCGTATTCTATCATTCTACAGTGTAAATGATCACCCCACTGGTGATTGCTGCCCAAAATTAAAGTTGTGTGATTTCATTTGATTTTTAAAATAAATATTGTATTACCACCCACCAGCCTGGTTCATGGTCCATTGTGGCCCGCGGTATTTGTAAAAAGGGGTGCGAGACGGGTTGCGTGCCATGTCAATCTGAATTCTTAGGAAATAGTGTTTTCATTGTGCGCTGCAGCCTATGCCAGTATCAAGAGTACTGGTCTGGTGTGTGACGCCCAATTGGAATCCTTAACACCTGCCACTTCCTCCATGAGCTGGACTTCTCCCTGAACTTCAAGAAGTCCCACTTGACACCATCACAGAAGCTTCAGTTCATTGGAGCAATCCTGGATTGCGCTTCGGGAAAAGCTTTGCCACCCGAGTTAAGGGCTCAACATCTCTTGCAGATCGTCCAAAAATTCCTGAGTGCCCAACGTCTTCCAGCCTACGACTTCCTAAGGTTGCTCGGTCGCATGGCATTCTGCATTTCTTCTGTGCCAGAAGCCTGAGAATGAGATCCCTTCAACAAGCGCTCGGATCCCAGTGGTCTCAATTCTTCGGCAGAATGACTGACCTTCTCTGGGTCCCGACAAAGGTTGCCCAGGATCTCCTGTGGTGTGCCAGCCGAGGGAATGTCATGAGAGGAGAACCTTTTTGGCAACCATGGCCGGAGACAACAGTTATGACACTCCACCCTCACAGGATGAGGAGCACAAATGAGAGATCTTTTAATAAGTGGACACTGGTCTCAGTCGAAGTCCAGACTCCATATCAACATTTTGGAGCAGAGGGCAATCGGACTACTGCTGATGGCCTTCCTGCCCTCAATAAGAGGAGTGTCCTAATAATGACTGTCCTAATAATGACTTACAACACAATGGCCATGCACTACCTCAACAAGTGAGGGGGTGTAGGGTCACTGCCCCTGCACAGAGAGGCAATGCACCTCTGGCTCTGGGCACTGAGAGAAGGAATCACTCTACTGGCAGTTCATCTAGCTGGAGAAAAGAACACAGCGGCAGATGCTTTGAGCAGGCCGTGCACGATCTCCACGAGTGGGAACTAGCTCAGGAAGTCCTGTAGATCTTCGCTCTTTGGGGAACCCCTCAAGTGGATCTGTTTGTGACCAGTGACAATCAGAAGTGTGAGCTGTTCTGCTTCAGTGTCATGCACTCAGCAACACCCCAGCTGCAGGTGCTGTTCACCTTAAGTCAATGCTGGCTGCACCCTGACACTGCTGCTCTCTCCGCTCCCGTCATAGGGGCCAGACTGCTTCCTTGCGGGGAACACACTGCTTGCGGCTCAAGCCACGTTCCTGCTGGTGGTTACCATGGTGATTGTTTGACGGCCAGGAAGCGCTCGCCTCAGATCACATGATGCGTAGGCAGTCACGTGGTTGAAAACGAAGGCTGTGTCTCCGGGCCGGCGTTTGTCGTACCTTGCTTCCATTTTTGACCTTGCGTGTTATTAGACTTCTGGCTGCGTTTCCCTGGACAATTCTACTGGACCTCCCTGTAATTTGTTTGCCTTGGATTTTCCTTGTTCTGGATTTCTCCTGTGATTGACCTTGCACTGTTTACTGAACTGCTTTTGGACCTCCTTGATTGCACCTCTCTTTTGGACTTCCTGGCTACACGCTTACCTGGATTGTTCTAGGACTTTGTCTACGCTCCGCTGGAGGGTTGCTCCTGGCATCCAGGTTCTCCTGGGGCTCCCCACTGGCTGCTAGAACCTGTTTCTTACCTGCGTTGCACCATATCCGGGTGAGGAAGCACCTCCTGCACTGCAGGAGCTATTCTTCCTTCCTCTCTTCGATGCCATCTCCTGGTCTCCCTGTAGGTAGGCGAGCGGTCTGGGTTTGCATGTTATCAGCTATTACATACATTGTGTAGTTTCTTACCTGTTCTGTTTCCTTTGCAGCTCTCTGGAGGCCCGGCGATGTTGTTCCAGCCACCTGTAGCCTCAATCGGTCAGCGTGTGATTTTCTCCCCGACTGGTACTTGGGTACGGAGGTATTTTAGTCCACATGGAAATCCACGTCTTGACATCCAGGGAATTTCCCCAAAGAGAAGCTCTAGGAGATGCGTTTGTGGTGGACTGGGAGTTTCAACTGCTTCCGCCAGTCCCGTCATTCCTCATTTCATCAGGAGGTTGAGGAAGTTTAGAAAAACCATGATCCTCATTGCTCCGGATTGGTCCAAGAGAACCTGGTACCCGGACCTTCTGGAAATGGCCATCTGCCCTCCAATTCGTCTTCCCCAAAGAGAGGACCTACTCTAGCAAGAGGGAGGTCGCATTCTTCACCCAGATATCAGGACTCGCAATCTTCACACTTGGGGCCTCATCACGAGTCTGGCGGTAACCCTTAAATGAGGCGGTAGCGCTATTACCGCCGCATTTAAGAGTCCGCTAGATCATGGCCTTGGCGGATTTCCCCCCAGCTTTCAGCTTACAGCTTCCCACCAATTTTGCTGCGGATTTCCCCCCAGCTGAAAGCTGAAAGCTGGGGGGAAATCCGCAGCAAAATTGCAGATTTTTGGTGCTATTACCGCCGGCAGGAAATCCACCAGCGGTAATAGCGCGAATTTTCCCCATTGGGCCCAATGGGGAACGAGGAATTCCCGAATGGGCCCAATGGGGAATGGGCAATAACCCTTCCGCCAAACCAGTGATCCGGCGCTAATAGCGCCGGGGGGGTTTGGCGGTGGGGCTATTAGCGCCGGCGCTAATAGCGCCGGCGTTACCACCCAACTCGTGATGCGGCCCTTGGTGTCTGAAAGGGTGAGATGCAAAGATTGGAAACTCCCAGAAGACTTAATGAATGTGTCACTTGCGGCAAGGAGGCCAGCAACTAAATCCCTTTCCCGCTGCCATTAGAATAGGTTATGCAGCTAGTGTAGGGAAAAGAGACTAGATCTTTCACATGTAAACTTCCCCATGTTCTGTTTTTATGGCTCCACCTGACCCATTCTGAGTTTCAAGTGGCCACGGTGAAGGGCTACTTAGTGGCACTATCAATCCTTCAAAAGATCTCCAGATGAGGGGGTCATACTTCAAATTGCTGATTGTAATACAATTTCTGAAAGGCTTACCCAATTTGTTTCCGCCCACTCCCTTCATCGTTCCATCATGGGATTTAAATCTTGTATTAAATCTTTTGGGAGCTCCATTTGAGCCCTTACATTTGTGTCCTCTGAGGATGCTCACTATGAAAACAGCCTTTCTAGTAGCTATCCCGTCTGGACGTGTAGGGTAAGTGAGCTACAGGTCTTACCTTCCAAACAACCTTTTACATCCTTTTCAAAGTATAAAATAATTTTAAGAGTTAGGTCATCTTTCCTTCCGAAAGTTGTCAGGTTCATCTAGCACAGCGTGTTGTACTGCCATCTTTTTACCCTCCTCATCCATCTAAAGAGGAGTGACTACATCGTCTAGACCTGAAAAGGACACTCAGCCACTACATTACAAGGTCGCCAAGTATTGGGCAAGACGATCAGCTTTTCATCGGTTATGCTTGCCTAAGGCTGGGCATGGCAGTGACAAAACAAACAATATCCAGATGGATTGTAATGTGCATAAATTATAGGTTACTCACTGTAGTGAATAAATTACTCCTAGTACATAGTCCACTTTCCTCCATACTGTTTGGCCGTCCCTCGCTAGGGATCGGAGATGGAATCTTTTTCACCAGAAAAATCATCCTCCCCTTTAAATGTAGATGCATGGCCCTGGGAGCATACGCTCCCCTGACTCTGCCCACCGGTGCCACGTCTGTCCCCTTTGACGTGTCGACAATATTAACATTACCTAATGACACCAGTTTTATTAGAGTGGAGGACTGTGGGACGTATTGAGAAAATGGGACTATGAACTAGGAGTAAATTAGTCACTACGGTGAGTAATTTATAATTACTCCTACATCCCGTTCCCTTTCCTCCATACTTTATGGGCGATTACAACTGAATGTAGCCCCCTGGTGGAGAGTTGCCACTCCTAAGAAAATAAGTTCTTTAACACTGCCTGCCCAAATGCTGCGTCTGACCTGGAGCTGGCATCCAAGCAGTAATGCTTGCAGAAAGCCGAGGGAGTAGCCCACGTAGCTGCTTTGCTGATAACCTGCCAAGGAACTGGTCTTTGGAAAGCTACCGCCGTGGCCTTAGCTCTGATGGCGTGGGCATGCATGTTTGCTGGCAATGGCTTGTGCTGCCCTTCACACTCCTCCTTGATGGCCATAACCATCCACCTTGTTATGTATGCCTTTGAGGCCTGACAGTCTGTTTGACCCCCTCAAGGGTGATGAAGAGGGCACCTGATTTACGGAAGCTCTTGGTTCTGTCCAAGTAGAATCTTAGCGGATGTCTGACATCCAGACAGTGGAATTCCCTCTGAGGAGCGACATCCTTGGGGTCAGCAAAGAATGTAGGTAACACTATCTGCTCATTTAGATGAAGGGAGGAGATGAGCTTGGGTATGAATGCAGGGTGTGTTCTGAGCAACACCTTGTCCTTGTGAAATGTAGTTTATGGCTCTGACGCCACCAGCGCCTGCATTGCACTGATTTGGCGTGCATAGGTAAGGCTCACTAGCACAGCCGTCTTAATGGTAACTAGCCTGATGTCTGCGGACGCCATAGGCTCAACTGGCTTAAGCGCCAGGGCACCCAGGACCACATTTAGGTTCCACAGGGGGTGTGGTTTCTTGATAGGTGGGTACAGTCTAGTCAAGCCTGCCAAGTGCTTTTTGACCACTGGATTCGAGGACGAAAATACTTCTGCCGATTTCTTGTAGACTCCAATGGCCGCCAGATACATGCAGCATTTGTCTACCTGCACCACTGAGTGTGCAGGGAAGGATAGAACGTCATCCACCATGCAAATTAATGGATTAATGTCCTTTTGATTCTGCCCAGTGGCAGAACCTGGTCCACTTGCCTTTGTATTGGCTCCTGGTAGCATCGCTCCGAGTCCCCTGTATGATGGCCAGGTTACCCCTGTGACCGGTACAGATGTTTCAGGGTGACCTGTTCAGGAACCACGCTGCAAGGGCTAACTTCTGCGGGGAGGGATGGATCACTGTGCCCCCCTGCTGAGAGAGTGGGTGTGCTGGGCCCAGCGGAGGTATACCTGGGCCTTGTCCGACAGGCTGAGAAGTTCCGAGAATCAGGGTCTTGCTGGCCACCGTGGAGCTATCCGGATGATCCGAAGGTCCTGCGACTCCCTGATCCTGCAGATGACCCGTGCACCAGGGGTGTGGGGGAAAAGCATATGCGTTCATATTGTTCCACTGGATCTGCATTGAATCGCTAGGAAACCCCCGCCTTGCCCCATCCAGGAGGCGAACTGGGGGCACCAGTTGGTACTGGTGGCGAAGAGGTCCACCTGTGGCTGCCCCCACCTGGTGAAGATCTCCTGAAGGAACAGCTAGTTCTAATGCCATTCGTAGTTGTCTGCGCCCAGCCTGCTGAGCCTGTCCGCATCTTGGTTGGACTGCCCCGGGAGGTGGACTGCCGACAGGTGCACATTCACCAGAGCCCACTCCCAAATGCTGATTGTTAGTCTGCATACCTGGTGCCACCCTGCTTTTTGATAGAATGCATACAGGTGGAGCTGTTTGTTTGAATGAGAATCGTCTTGCTCACGGGTAGGAAGGCTTTGAGAGCGAGCCAGATAGCCATCTCGAGCTAGTTGATGTGCGCCAGCTGCTCCTGATGGGACCATCCCTGTAGGGTTGAGTCTGTGGTAATGGTGACCTGAGGTATTTGTTGCCGTAAGGGCCTGTCTATCCGCAGGTTGTTGTCTGTACCACACCACATTCTGGTGGAGATGTTGATGTATGCTGACCAGCTCTACCTGATATCCCATCTCCTGGTTCCAGGAGGCTTTAAAGTGTAGCTGCAGCCTCCTCATTTTCAGCCTTGAATGTGGTATTGTGAGGAGACCTGCAGCCATGACTCCCAGCAGGTGTTGGTACCACTAAGCCAAGGTCACTGCTCTGAGAAAATGCACAGTGGCCCTCTTGATAGCTGTGATCTTGTCCGCTGAGGGGAAGATCCTCTAGAGCTTGTGTCCCAGATAAGGCCCAGGAATGTCAGACTCTGGGCAATAATTGTGATTATTTTGAGATTGATGGAAAATCCCAGGTCGTATAGTGTATCCATGAAGGCGGAGGCCATATGCTGGACCACCTCTGGAGATATTGCCCTGACTAGCCAGTCTGGATGTGGATAAATGTGATGGCTTTGTGAAGGGCTGCCACTGCGTTAATTAGCCTTGTAAAGACCCTGGGGGCCGAATTGAGTCCAAAGGGTAGAACCCTGTATTGAAAGTAAAATCCATGGTCCTGGACCTCAGGAAGGACCGACAGGGTTCCCAGATTGGATGTGCAGGTGAGCATCCTTCAGATCCAGGGAGCACATCCAGTCTCCCACACACAGTGTCTCCACTATGAAGGCTGGGGTAACCATCTTGAACTTTTGGAGGGGAAGGGAAAGGTTCAAGGTGGAAAGGTCTAACAAAATTCTCAGGCTAGCCTGGTTCTTTTTGTTTATGCCGAAAATTTGGGAATAGAAGTCCAGGCACCGCTGCAAGGCTGGAACTTCCCACACTGCCTAGCTTGCTACTAGCAAGCTGATTTCCTCATACCGAGTTGCTGTACCAATCTGCAGGAGAGGAGGAAGGAGCAGAACGAGCAATGGGGAGCCGGAAGCCTGTGAATACTACAGAGAGGATCTAGGGTCTGTAAAATATGTCCGCCAGCGGTGTACGTGAAGGGCAAGCCTGACCCCCACCTGAGACTCGTGGATCCGGATGGGCTGTCACAATTTCTTCCCCTCTGAGGCTGGGACTGAGGAGGAGGACTGAAAGCCGCCTTGTGCTGCTTGTGCCTGTGCTGGCTAGGGGATCTGTCCGGTTTACTGGACCGTCTCTCCTGGAAGCCTCTCAAGCTTCTGAAGGACCAACCTTTTTCCGAACGCTGCTGCATCTGGCTGTAGGTCTTGGGTGCAGACTTAGTGAGGATAAAGATTTTGCTGTCTGTGAGCTATTCTTTTTCTTATCAAGTTCCTCATTTGCTGTTGAATGGAACAGGTCACCCCCCTCGAAGGGCAGGTCTAATATGCGTTACTGCACATCTGTATTGAGTTTTGTCACCCTGAGCCAAGCCAAGCCAACCTTCTCATGTCCATGGCGATACAAACCGCTCAACCTGACATACCAATGTGGGCCATCATGGACTCAATTATGTCTTGTGCCACGATTTTGGCCTCCGCGTGCCCAGCCTTGAAGCAAGCCTGGCTGTGTGGTGAGTTCAGGGAAGGAATCGGCAATTTCCTGCCACCGCTTCTGGTTGACAGTTGCCAACATGGCGTTGGTCTGGTGCAGGTGTAGGATGAATTGTGGCTTGGAGTATAGCGATGCAGCCGCTATCACTGAGGCATGTGGTTGGGGGTGCGCTGACAATAGGAAGGGATCCCCTTCCATTTGCCTGTACCTGATGTTGAGAGGCCTAGTGGTAAATTGGCTAGAATGTGGCTGGAGTCAACCTTTCTTGGCAAGCGCTACCTCTTTTTGAAGCGGGATTCCTGTTCTAGAAGTAGGCCGTAGCGTGAGAACTTCAGCCAGTGCCTCTGGATGTTCCACCTGTGGCTGCGGGATTCCTAAGTACTGAGCCAGTCCCGCCAGCCGCTCATGAAAAGCTTTAGCTGATGATGGGGTGTCCGGGTCCTCATCGTCTGTGTCCACTGCTGTCCTGCAGGTCTGGGGGAGCCGGAGGAGTGCTGGGAGCAGGCAGCTGTGGTGTGCTGAGTATAAGTGCCAGAGGCTGCTGAGGTGGGAGAGCCAGGGCTGACGTGACTGGTGCAGGCATGGAAGCCGGGGCTGAGCTGGATCCAGCGGTGATGTGGCCGTGGGTACTTGCAGCTGTACAGGATGAAGCATGTCCCTGATCACCTCGGAAGAAGGTACCCATCTGTGGTGATCTCATGAGTGGGAGGAACCTCTCAAAGGAGCTGTCTTCACAGGCCGGAGGGGTGCCTAATGGTATAGGCATAGGGGTTGGGCACTGAGGCTGCTGTGTCCTAGGGCGTGCCCTTTCGAGGGGATTGGGTCCTCCGACGTATTCCATATCTATGACAGGTAATGTCCACAGCTTTGCTGCTTCGGAAAATCTTCGGCGTCTGCTTCCTGCGTCGATGACGTCGATGCGCCGTCCCCGAGGACGACCGCCGACGGCCGACGTCACCTGATGTGATAAGTAGGACGCACGACGCCCATAGCCTCAGTTCTGTTTTTTTCCGCGAACGTGTTCGCTTCGTGAATCTCGGTACGCCTCGACTCTTTGGAGTTTGCTGTTTTCTTCTCAGTTCGTTGAACCTGTTCGGTTTTTTGTGAAGACCTGTTCATGGCGATGTCTACTTTGTCTTCAACCCCGCGTCCGGGCTTCATTAAATGCGGGGACTGTGGGTCCAAGATGTCGGTCACAGACTCGCACGACGCCTGCCTCTGGTGCCTCGGGGAGGCCCACGATACGGACGACTGTGTCGACTGCCAGTCGCTCACGGCAAAGGCCTTGCGGGAACGCAAGAAGAAGCTGTCGGTAGGTCGGGTGTCTAAGCCCTGGAAGTCGAGGTCTGCGGGGCTTTCGACGGATGACTCGAGGGACGACTCTCGGTGTCATTGTCGGAAGTCCAGTGGGTCTCCTTCCAGGAGTTGGTCTCGCCACTCCTCCACCTCTTTGAGGCATTCCCGGAAGCGCCGGCATCGGTCGCCTTCCCCGTCCTCTTCCGAGGACTTCGCCCGTCGGCGGGTCGCTTATCCCTCGCTTATCCCTCCATGCAAGCGACACTGGAGGAATGGGCTTCCTTCGGGAAGCAGATGCTAGCGGTTCTTGAATCGCAGGGCACCAGTCCGTCTGCGCCTCCGAGTGGGGTTGGTCGGCACCGGTCGAGAGACACCGCTCGTACGCCTTCGGGCTCGGGTGGTAGCCGTTCTCGCCATGCCCGTTCTAGGTCCCGGTCCTCGACGTGCTCGAGACCGCGTGATCCTGTGCCGTCTTTGAAGAAGTCGACGCCTGTGGCGCAGAGGTCGTCGACGATTTCTCTCGAGGCTCCACCTCCGAGGGGGTCGTCAACGCTGTCGGCGCCTAGGTCGTCGAGAGACACGCTCGGAGCTCTGGCTTCGAGGCATGTGTCAACGCCTTTCGAGGCGGTGGTGTCAGAGGGGCCCCTGGCACGGGGTTAGCCCCTAGAAAGGCTCTGGCTAAGGTCAGGCACTGCTTTGGTCCCCAGATGTCTTCCTCTCCCCGCCTGGAGTACATTTCAGAGGGTGATGAAGGCTCTGATGACGGCTTGGTTCCAGTTCCGGTACCAGATGAGTTTATCTCGGGCCATAGCCAGTTTGATGACCTGAGGCAGTCACTGCATGATGCCAGTGTGGAGTTTTGTAGGCCAGAGCCTGGCACTCATGCCGATTCTTCATATCAGCCCCTTATGTCTCGGGTCACCGAGTACTTGGGTTGGTCAGCTCCCCCAGGGGAGTTCGTTCAGTATGATCTCACGGACATCCTTGATCTTGGTCCCCCCACTGACCCGGTTTTGTCGTTTCATATGGCTCTGCAGAGAAGGGTGGCGGCGGCGGCTTGGACTGCTCCGGCTTGGACTGCTATGGAGAGTCTCCCGGCAGTGGGCAAGTCTTTGTCGAGAAAATACCATCCAGCCAGTAGCGACCCCTGCTACTTGTCCAGGCACCCCACTCCGGAGAGTTTGGTGGTACAGGCGGCTACGGCCCCGGCAAAGCAGGCGTCAAACGCCTACCATCCCTACGGATAGTACTCAGGAAGGACAAGTTCAAGATGGTTACTCTCTCTCAAGTCCTCCAGGCCCTTCAACTTCAGGACTGGTTGGTGTCTCTCGACCTCAAGGATGCTTACTTCCATGTGCCGATCCATCCCAAGCACAAGAAGTACCTGAGGTTCGCAGTTGGCGACTCGCACTTTCAGTTTCGGGTCCTGCCGTTCGGATTGACCTCCGCCCCGAGGGTTTTCACCAAGCTCATGGTGGTGGTGGCAGCGCATCTCAGGAAAGGCGGGGATTTACGTCTACCCCTACCTGGACGATTGGTTGATCAGGGGTAGCTCTCCCGAGCAAGTCCTGGATCATCTGCCCGTCACCTGCCACTCCCTTCACAAGCTGGGCTTCTCCCTCAATTTAAAGAAGTCCCATTTGACGCCAACACAGCGGCTCCAGTACATCGGAGCAGTGCTCGACACATCCCTGGGGCAGTGTTTTCCTCCCCAGGTGAGGGCTCTTCACATTCAGCAGATGGTGCACAAGTTTCAACTTGCCCAGAATCTCCCAGCGTCCGAGTTCTTGAGACTGCTCGGCCTCATGGCATCCTGCATTCTTCTGGTGCCAGAGGCTCGTCTGCGGATGAGATCTTTGCAGTGGGCACTCGAGCTCCAGTGGTCTCAGTCCTCCGGCAGGATGTTGGACCCTGTTCAGGTGCCGCCCTTGGTCGCCCAGGACCTTCTGTGGTGGGCTGTCGAAGGCAATTTGATGAAGGGGGCCCCATTTTGGCTGCCCTGGCCGGAGGTGATGATCGTGACGGACGCATCCCTCAGGGGATGGGGACCTCATGCCAACGAGTTGACAGTCAGCGGTCGTTGGTCTCTGTCGGAGTCCAGACTCTATATCAATCTGTTGGAGCTGAGGGCCGTCAGGCTTACCCTGAAGGCTTTTCTGCCGACTGTGCGAGGAAAGAGTGTCCTGGTTCTAACGGACAACACGGTGGCCATGCACTACCTCAACAAAAAAGGGGCGGGGCAGGGTCACTTCCTCTGTGCAGGGAGGTGATGCAGCTAGAGTTCTGGGCCATCCAGCAGGAAGTTTCGATGTCGGCTGTTCATCTGGCCGGAGACGACAACGAGACGGCGGACGCTCTGAGCGGACAGAGCACGATCTCTCACGAGTGGGAGCTGGCTCAGGAGATTCTCCTGGAGATCTTCGCCCTTTGGGGGACCCCTCAAGTGGATCTCTTCGCCTCCAGTGTCAACCGGAAGTGCAAAAGGTTCTGCTCGCGGGAATTTCCTCCAAAAGGAGCCTTAGGAGACACGTTCGTGGTGGAGTGGTCATTCCCACTGCTGTACGCGTTTCCTCCAGTCCCCGTCATCCCGCAAGTACTGCAGAGGTTACGGAGGTTCGGTTCCCGGATGATCCTCATTGCTCCGGCATGGGCCCGGAGGACGTGGTACCCGGACCTTCTCGACTTGTTCATCTTCCCTCCACGTCGTCTTCCCTACCGAGACGATCTGCTCTCACGGGAGGGGGGGTCAGGTTCTCCATCCAGAGGTCAGATCCCTCAACCTTCACGCTTGGCTTCTGAAAGGTTGAGGTATAAGGATTGGGACCTCCCTGAAGACGTGATGGAGGTGTTGCTCTTGGCAAGGCGGCCGGCAACAAAGTCTCTGTACCGTTGCCGTTGGAGAAAGTTCTGTGACTGGTGCAGAGTTAAGAATGTGGATCCTTTTGAATGTGGCATTCCCATGGTTCTGTCTTTTTTGCTTTCCTTGGCCCACAGGGGCTTGCAAGTGGGGACCATTAAAGGTTACCTGGCGGCGCTGTCCATCTTTAAGCGCTCGTCTGAAGAATGTTCCTATTTTAAGATTCCTTTAATTTCTCAGTTTTTGAAAGGGCTCACTAATATGTTCCCTCTGTCCCCTTTTCTGGTGCCCGGTTAGGATTTGAACCTTGTTCTTATGTTTCTTATGGGTGCTCCGTTTGAGCCTCTACATTCTTGCCCTTTGAGGCTGTTAACTCTGAAAACTGTGTTTTTGTTTGCGGTTACTTCCGCTCGCAGAGTGAGTGAGTTACAGGCACTTTCAGTTAAGCCACCCTTCACTGTGTTTCATAAGGACAGGGTTGTCCTTGGAGTTTGTCCTTCTTTTCTTCCGAAGGTGGTTTCAGAATTTCATTTGAGCCAGAAGGTTGTTCTTCCGGCGTTCTATCCTCCTCCACATCCTGGTAAAGAAGAGGAGAGGCTCCATAGGCTTGATCCTAGGAGAGCGTTGAGCTTTTATATTTCTCGCATGGCCCGGGTCAGAGTGGACGATCAACTTTTCAATGGTTACGCTGGAAAGCGTTTGGGACAAGCTGTGACGAAACAGACTTTGTCTCGTCAGATTATTTTAGCTATCTCCGAGTGTTACTGCTTGGCGTGTAAGGACCCTCTGGCTGGCTCGCGGGCCCATTCTACCAGGGGAGTGGCTGCGTCTACTGCCCTGCAGAGGGGTGTTCCTATTCGTCACATCTGTGATGCAGCCACCTGGGCTTCAGTACATACTTTTGTACGTCACTACTCCCTCGATTCCATCAGAGGGCAGGATCTGGCCTTTGGCAAGGCAGTCCTATTTTCTGCAATTTGATTGGGCATGCTAAATTTGTGTTCTAAATTCTTTTCCCACCTCCTTGCTTGGTACTGCTTTGGGAGTCTGTCATAGATATGGAATACGTCGGGGGGACCCAATCCCCTCGAAGAACAAGTTACTTTCTTACCTGGTAACTTTCTTTCGATTGGATGGTCCGACAACGTATTCCATATCGCTCCCTCCCTACCTTCCCCGCTGCAGAATTTCTTATGCGATTGCAGCTTGCGTTCCGCAAGGCTTTGTGTGTCTGACTGGCAGAAAACTGGTGGCACACGTTCTGGGGGAAAAAACTATAACTGAGGCTATGGGCGTCGTGCATCCTACTTATCACATCGGGTGATGTCGGCCGTCGGAGGAGGTCCTCGGGGACGGCGCATCAACGTCATCGACGCAGGACGCAGACGCCGAAGATTTTCCGAAGCAGCACAGCTGTGGACATTGCCTGTCATAGATATGGAATACGTCGTCGGACCATCCCATCGAAAGAACGTTACCAGGTAAGAAAGTAACTTGTTCTTCTCGCTGTATGGGGTGAAGTGCATCTGCCCTGCAAAGTGGATGGATATGATGTCGACCAAATAACAGGAGTTGACCTATCCCACCTGGAAGCTCCTTCCCCTTCCTGGTCTCCGAAGGGAAAGGGTGTCTGGTGAGCGCCATTTTGTTTTGCTCCATGCCACGTGCCTGTGTTGTGCAACTTGCTGAGCTCGGAATGCTGACACCAGTACGCTGAGCGGTGGTGGTTGTGGCCTTCCCTGCACCTCAGGTTTAGGCCTGGTAGCCGGAGTGTCCTCAGTTGTGCTGCCGATAGTGCGGCATACCGGCGCCCCCTCAGACATGAGTCCGGTGTTGGGGTGTAGCCCCTCGGGTTGGGACCCGCTAGTAGAGCCTTGCAACTCCTCAGCAGTAGCAACGGTAGGATCTTGCGACACCTCTACTTGGTGGCCTGTCGCTGGAACAGCCAGTAGTGAAAGGTCCCTCGAACCTGGGCACTTCCTTGGGAAGGAGTCGCCTTTACGGGGTGTGGAGGAGAACAGGGCACCTATTTTGGGCCTGGTCTTCTGCTTCACAAATGCTTTGAGGTCCTCTGGAGCTGATCTTCCAAAGAGCTCCTGCCACTTGATGCTTGAGCACACGTGGAGTGAAGGGGTCACATGTGGTACAGCCGTCCCAGCCGTGGTCTGTGCCAAGGCAGCGGGAGCAGAGGCTGTGGGGGTCGGATGTTGGGAAGGGGCCCTTGCAGGCTGGACACCATCTGAAGCCCGCCGTCGAAATGTCGCCGGAGAGGAGCGTGGCGCCAGAGGACAGAGCGGTACCTAGTATTAGAAAAAAGACCAAAATACTTCTCTGGGTAAGAGTACGTAGAATTACAATGCAGGAGGCCTAACCCAGGAGCGCTGGTGAAAGTGGTCCGTTCACATCGACGCGGAAAAGATGACTCGGGAGCGCACCGGTGGGCGGAGTCAGGGGAGCGCATGCTCCCAGGGACGTGTCCCTGCGTGCACCTAAATTTAAAGGGGATGGTTTTTCTGGTGAACAAGGTTGTCTCCCGTCCCTAGCGAGGAATGCTCATACAGTATGAAGGAAAGGGGACAGTATGTAAGAGTACAGAGTGTAACTCATTAACAGGAAAAGATTCGCCCATAGGTTTGAGGGTGTATTCCACTAGAGGGGTGGCTGCTTCTTCAGCTCTGGAAAGAGGAGTGCCTGTGGGAGACCTTTTGTAGAGCGGCAACCTGGTCGTTCCTTCACACTCAGTACATTTTACTGTGTAGATTCTTTTTCAGGAGAGGAAGCCAAATTTAGCAAGTCTGTCCTCCAAAATATCAACAAATAAGATTCTTGGCACCCACCGCCTAACTCACTGTTTTGGGAGTCTATCAAAGATGAGTAATACGTGGGAGGACACAATCCATTCGAAGAACAAGTTACTTACCCATGGTAACTTTCTTTCGACTGGATGTTCCTCCCACGTATTCCTCATCGCCCACCCATCTCCAATTTTCCATGTCTTACACCTTCTTTTCTCGCAACATCAAGATTGTTTCCTCCTATGACACAGCATGCAAGTTAAACTAACCCAAACATTCCAACTCCTTATAGTTTTGCTGTAATCTCATTTCTCGCACGCTGAAAAGTTGCCACGAATTTGCACTTGGCTCAATTTCACTCCATATAAAAATAGCTATTTCTTGCTTTCAACTTCTGAATTTCGTTTTCCATCTGCTAATCATTCTACAATCATTGCTAGTGTTTACCTGACCCAATCCAAAGCAACTCACTAGTTCTGAATCCTGTTTAGCGAATTAAAATCATTTTTAGTATTTTTCCCATCACTTCATATTACATTCAAAAGCATTTGACCTGTTTAAAATCATCCTGTTCTCTCTAAGCTTGCTGGGGGGGGGGGATCGGGATTGAAACTGCAATTGTTGATTGTTATCCCTGAAACCTGTGTGCCCTCACCATCTCTTCATATTGCATATTGGGGGGAGTGCGTAATAACAGGGGGAAAGAGTGATCACCTTGTCTTTGACTGGATTCATATCAAGTTTTATTTCTGTGTTGCATTCTTTCCTATCCTTGCATTTCCTTGAAACATACAAAGTTATTCTCTGCTACATTAATCTTCCTATTCCTACTCCTAATTGATTAAAGAGATTGATTATTGTGATATCAGCCATTGCTGATCATTGTTCATATTCAAAAGTGTGATATTCAGATATTGTTCATATCTATAAAAGTGTGATATATATTAGTTCAATTCCTCAAATAAATCTTTTAACTTTGCAAAACAAACCTATTTCTTGGTTCAGTGAGACCGGGGGGAATTCAAAGAGAGGGGCGTGATATAAGGGTACATCATCCAGAAATAAAAACTTTTGACATAAAAATATATAAATAAGGGTTTCCATTGGGCATCCCATACTAGGCATTGACTTAGTTGGAGTGCTGGGTTGAAACCACTTACAGGGATCATTCCACTAGGGGCGTGGCTACTTACACTGCCCTGGAGCGGGGAGTTCCTAATAGGAATATTTGTGACGCGGCTACATGGGCTTCTATCCACACCTTTGTCAAACATTACTCCCTGGATACGCTCCATGGTCAAGATAGGGCCTTTGGTCAAGCAGTCCTTTACTCTGCCATCTGATTTGGTATTCTACATTCTTCTCCTTCCTCCATTTTTTGGTACTGCTTTGGGAGTCTGTCAAAGATGTGTAATACGTTGGAGGACACAATCCATTTGAAGAACAAGTTACTAACCAACTGGTAACGTTCTTTCGACTGGATGTTCCTCCAACGTATTCCACATTGCCCTCCCGACCTGCCCCTCTGGAGAATTTCCTATGGTATTGCAGCTTGCGTTACCTCAAGGCTATGTGCAGTCAGCCAGGCAGTGTGTACGAGCAGGTCACACATTATGGAGGAAAAAACAAACTGAGGCTACGGGCACCGTGCGTCCTATAACATCCATTTACGTCGCCTTCGATGGAGGCCTTCGAGGGACATCGACACAACGGCATCGACGCAGGACGCCCTCTGCCGAAAAATTTCTGAAGTACAAAGTCAAAGATGTGGAATATGTTGGAGGAACATCCAGTCGAAAGAACGTTACCAGTTGGTAAGTAACTTGTTCACCTGTTCTAATGAATGGTCCAATTCACTGGCAATTTCATTATTGCATTTTTTATTTAGTTATGTAGCGCACCAAACGCAAGGGTATCTGGGCGCGTTACTTGATGATAGTAGTTAGAAATACAGAGGGAGTATACAGTGCATTCATTGATTACAGATGGGTTACAGTAAGTACACGGAGATACAAGGTATGGTTGGCAATACAAGGCAATAAAGTTAAGGTGCGATATGTGCATACGATAACATCAATGGGTGAGCATTACTGTCAGTACTGTTACTATTGAGGGCGTAGGCTGTTTGTGAGTTACCGCTCTTGCACGAAGATCCAGGTTTTCAGTTTTTCCTGAAGGTCCAGTAGGATGTTTTTGCTCTTAGTGTCAGGGGCATAGAATTCCATAGTTTCACGGACTGAACTGGGAAACTGTTGCCGCCTGATTTTTGTAGTTTGAATATAGGTATGTTTAACTGGTGAGAGTGATTGAACCGAGTAGGTCTGTGGCTCAAGTGTTTTGTGAATTTGCTAGATGGATATTTGGGAGCTTCATTGGAAGGGCACGTGTGGGTAAGTGATAGAGTTTTGAAGACAATACTGTCCTGAACTGGGAGCTGTGGGCATTGCGTCTGGCAGCTGAGGTGTGGTTGGTCTTCGGTATGTTGAGTGCCACTCTCAGGGCATTGTTCTGTAAAACATTTTTTAGATTTCGATTGTTGGTTCCATCATACAGGGCATTACAGTAGTCAAGTCTGGAAACTATAAGGGCCCTGGCAAAGGTATTGCAACCGTCTCGGGAGGGGAATGGTCTGCAGGCATTGATTAGTTTAGATGTGTAGGCGGCCGCCGAGGCAGTCGCATTTACTTGTCTGGTAGGCGTGAGGGCAGAGTCCAGGTAAATACCTAGCGTTTTCACTTCTTTAGAGACTTTGATATTTATGTTGTCAATGTTGAATGATTTAAATTGGGCGTCTAGTTTCTTTAATTGGTTCTGAGAGCCAATAAGGAGTAGCTCAGTATTATCATCGTTAAGGAATAGGCCATCAGTGTCCATCCATGCCTGAATGGTTTGATACGTTTCATATATATGAAGCTTATCTTTTCCCCACAAAATGTCCTTTAGAGGACCCTTTTGATAGTGTGGATGAGACCAGTTGTATTCTATGAACTGATATCTGCACTTGGTTTGCAATTCCACTTTTATCATGACATTACCCCCACCCCTCTTGGTTCGCTTTGTCTGTCTTTGAGACATGCTCATCACTACAGCATGCCTTTTCAAAGTGTTCTTGTTTAATTACTCCAACACCTGTATCACACCCAGTTCTCCCCCTGTACAAGGGTGCTTTTCATTTTCTTGGTTCCATTCATAGTTGGGCTTCTTTTACCTAGTGGTTTTCTGAAGGTCCCCATCATAAAGGTTGTTGCAAATTTGCCATGATTTAATGATTTAATTGATGTTTTCGTAGAAACCAGACGATCATCTTACTTGCTGTCCATATGCCTGACATGTGTGTCGCTGGCACGATTCTTTACGTTGTTAATATATATTTATATTTCTTTATATATTTATATTAAATAAATATAAATATAAAGGAGGGAAAAAATGAAGAACTGAGGTAACGTCAGCGTGCGTGATTCATATACCAGCGTCAACTTCACAAGGGATGCTACGGAGGCCATAGAGGACCAGGACTCGACCCTATGAAAACAATTTGCCAAAGCAAGCTGCAAACGGACTTGAATTTCAAAAATGAGGAATACGTGGGAGTATCATCCAGTCGAAAGAACGTTACTGTTGTGATGTGCTTGGTTAGTCTGATGTGGTTTGCCATGTGATTTATGATGTCACCAGAGTGCCTGTGGAATGTTGATGCATGAGTGAGGGAATGCTATGATGAGAGTTCTACGCTGGGTCAGTTGAGCCTTCCCTCCCTGGGTGATGGGTGCCGGTGTCTGGTCTGTCCTGTCTTGGTCTTTCTATCTCCTTATTGCTTAAGTCTGAATCCTGAACTGTAACTGTAACATAAGAACTGAAGTAAACTTGGCAAACAACCTAAAGCTGCCTGGACTGAGCTTTATTACAATGGCGACGAGGATAAAGAGTCCTTTAAAAAAAAAAAAGGGCGCCCCTGGGAGTATCAGTCGTAACTACTGCCCTCTATAAATTGGGTAAGCTGGGTCAGAAGAGAAACTAGCCTATGTTAAGCGGAAAGGTCGGGCCCCGCGCTGCTCTGCCAACCCTGCAAGTGTCCCACCGATGGGAGCTGAAGTCCCTGCGCCCAGTGAGCGATGCTGGAGTAATCTGTAAATGGGACTATGAAAAGCTGCAGCTGCAGAAATGTATTTAAAGTGTCTGAAAGGGCTGTGTGTGCAACGAAATGCTGGCGGAAGATGGAGAGGGATAAAAACTGTTCCCTATGAGAAACACTGCACGTTCGTATTATACAAACAGCTGCAGTCCCAGAAATGTATTTAAAGGTCTGAAGGGGTCGCGTGTGCTACAAAAATGATTGCGGAAGATGGAGTGGGTTGAAAACTGTTCCCTACAAGGTTAAAATGCTTTGGATGATGTGCGTACATCAGAACTACTGTGAGAGTGACCGTTAGCCCAGGAGTCAGCGCTGCAGGACCTTTGCTTACTGTGCCTTATTCAATTGTGATGACGTGGCGTTCCGGTGGTGGGAGTCGGTGAAGCTTCAGAACTCTGTGCCTCGGTGTTCGGAAGTGAAAGATCTTTGAATGTTGGAGCAGTGCGATGCTATTCGAGTAGAGCACCTTCATGGCGTCCCGCAACGTGATTACGTCATGTCATGGCATCCGGAAATGCTTTAAAAAAGAAAATGAAGGTTGTCAATAAATCGTTTCTTTTTAAAGGACCTTACTATGTTGACGCATTGGGAAGCATCATGCTGGACAGCACGGAAGTAAATGCTGAGCTAGAAGGCGAGGAACATCCTACGGGACGTGTGTAACAAGCCGCTCCGCCTATTAGGGGCGTCTGTTAGCGGCCGACAGAGAGGAAGTAGATTAATTTAAGACATTTTCGGAGGATTTATGGAGTAGTCCATGCTCGCCGGATGCAGCGCACTCCGCGCAACATGACTGTGTGGCATTGGGAAACGGCCGCAGGAAGGGCATTATTATTTTGGGATGTGTCAATGCTTAATTCGGGAAATGAAGAAGTATGTATTTAACATTTACAAACTTGTGACTAATGCAAAAGTGTAGTAATTAGTGCATGAGTGTTATACCATCACTGGATGCTGAGTAGTGAAGAAGGCATTGTGGCACATTTTGTTCAGTCTGATTAACGCAATGTTGTTGTAATGTGTTAGGGAATTAACATGTTTTAAGCAACTGCAGGTAAATAGTCATATTTCTTGGAGAGTGAAGACACAATATGTTAGAGTATTAACATGTTTTTTTTGGAAAAAAGAAGCATTTGCAGGTTTATGGACATGTACATGGACATATTCATTTCTTTAGCATTTTAATTTTGTGTGTTTGCATATCTTAGTGCAATGCAAAGTGCTAATGCAACGTGGAGTTTATTTAAGAGTGAGGATTTAAGAGTTCTAAGTTTCAGACTCTCCAATATGAATAATAGAGAAATGTAATTTACATTTTTTGGAAAAAATTGTGTGTACGCTAAATGCAAATCTATAGTGTTTATAATTGCTAAAAGATAAGATGTTAATTGAGGATGTACAAATGTCATGTACATCCATGTACTTGGAAAGTATGGAAGTGAAGGCATGTCACTAGCATATTATCTAGAATGCGTATGGATGTATAAAAGAATGAGTGGATGCAACATTCAAATTTTTAACGAGAAGTTTTAGATACTAAGGAGGTAGCGCCTCCGTTGGCATTAACAGTTGGAAGTTTCAAGGTGTTTATATGTATTTGGTTGGGTGGTAGCGCCACTTAGAAGTGCACTCTATCAGTGTTTTTAGTTAGCGCTGTTTAGGTCATGGAGATTGCGTTTTGTGATGCAACTAAAGTGAGGTAGCGCCTCGGTAGGTTTTAAGTGTAAGTATGGGGATTTCTCAGGGTAGCGCCTTGTCAGGGATTTTGATTAGTGGTTAGTGAGAGTTGCACAAAAAAAAAAAAAGAGGTGAATGGTACTGGAAAGTCTAGTGTCTTTGCTATAGCGGTAGTCTAGTGCTTTTGTTATGGCGGTAGTGCACTCTTTGGAGAATATGATTCTTATCCTAAAGGACAGCTTGTAGAAGTCAGGTGGAGCGAGTTGCTGGTAGGGGACGCCCTCCAGTAAATACTATGATAAAGTTGAAGATGCTGTTCGGGGTGATGAATCTCAGGGTGATGTGTTTATCTTTGTGTTATGTGTTGACCCTGGCTATTTTATCTGGTCAGGGTTTGATTATGAGACTGGATTGTACTGCCATTGAGAAGAGTGTTAGAGTCAACCATATGTTTTGTAGATTGTCTTGGAGTTGACTGGCCAGCATCTCCAAGCTGTTTGAGGAGCTTTACACCATGGTATGGTCAGGTTTGCTTGATTGGCTTGGTCCACCTATATATATATATATATGTGCTGTGTGTTTCTGAGGCATGCCTGTTGCTGGTTGTGAATCAGTGAGCTGTAGAATTTTACTGAACCTCTCATCTATCTATGGTGATTTCGTTGTCATCCTGATGACTAGTATTGCGTCAGAGTGACAAGTATGTGCTTCGGGGTGGCAGCCTGAAGGCTCGCTTGTGGCAGGGGCGAGCAGGAGGACCAAAGTTGTTTTATGTTGGTTACGGTATGGTGAGTTAGGTATAGCCTTGGATCTGGGCTGGTTTGTGTCTAGTGTGGGAGACTAGAGTCTGCCCGTGGCAGGGGTGGATGGGAGGTGATTAGTGCTGTTATTGATGGTGTTTAAGAATGATAGCCGGAGTTCTGGAATTGCATAGTTGTGGGTTTTTCATGTGAAACCTCCTTTGCTCTTGGGTTTGGATGAGATGGGAGTTGTTCCTTTGTGAAAATGTCTGATAGGAGGGAGATGTGTTGTGAAGCTTTTGTTGCAAGTGTGTTTGGAAAGGGGGAAGATGTGTTGTGCTTGGTTAGTCTGATGTGGTTTGCCATGTGATTTATGATGTCACCAGAGTGCCTGTGGAATGTTGATGCATGAGTGAGGGAATGCTATGATGAGAGTTCTACGCTGGGTCAGTTGAGCCTTCCCTCCCTGGGTGATGGGTGCCGGTGTCTGGTCTGTCCTGTCTTGGTCTTTCTATCTCCTTATTGCTTAAGTCTGAATCCTGAACTGTAACTGTAACATAAGAACTGAAGTAAACTTAGCAAACAACCTAAAGCTGCCTGGACTGAGCTTTATTACAGTTACCACGGGTAAGTAACTTGTTCTGCTACCTGTAACCCATACCATGATTTGGACTCTTGCTCCATTTGTCTTTTTCAAATAAGACTTTGAAGGATAGGCACAGAAGATTGGCTGCCTGACTTGATGAAGGCACTGTGGTCTCAAACATCCTTGCTTTGCATCATTGCAAGCCCCAGACAGAGCCACCTCTTCTAAAAGTGCAAGATTCCATCAAGTGGTCACCAAATGGCAAACTGGTGAAGAGGGATGATTCCACGTGGGCTCATGAGGGTCTCCATACCTGACAAACCTGCCCTATCATCCTAACTGCCCACTTGGATAAAGGATTTGTCCATAAAATAGTCAATGATGGTTTGATGCTGTCTCGTCCTTGTCCCACTAATTCTGTGTTTTTCTTTGTATTATCTGCACAGGAGTATAGTTTGGACCCCTGGCAGTGTGTCTCTTTATTTTTGTGAAGACAGACCCATGGGTGGGGCCCTTGGTGTTTGATATTTATTATGCGCGCCAGACCCAAGGTTATCAGGGCGCAGGCAATAAGAAGTCATGACGCTTGGTACACAGGTTACATTGGTTGCAATAGTATCAAAAGCATCTAATCTAACAATTGTTGGATATATACGGTACATACAGTAAACAGTGGTAAGGAATATACAGGCAAACTATATACAGGAGAATGCAGTTATTTACAGATGTGGTCAAGTTCTGCAGGTTCATTTATCATTCTCTAGGAGCCATATAATCAGATTTTGCATACATTTGGTGGTTTGGTCCATTCTGAGAGTCGTGGGTAGTGAGTTCCACAGTTGAGCTGCTTTGACTGGGAAGCTAGTGCCCCCTATGGTAGATAGTTTAAAGCGAGGCACCTGAAGGCAGTTGGAATTGACTAGCCTTGTGGGTCTAGTAGATGTTTTTCTGGAAAATCTTTCTGATATATCGTGGTGCTTTATTGTTTAGGCATTTATAGATAAGGGTTGCTGTTTTTATTTGGATTTTCTCGTGTGAATAGCCATTTGCGCTTCCTTCTGGTTTCAGAAATATGTTCTTTCCTAGAGATACTGAGAGCAGCTCTTATTCATTGGAGCCAATAAATACATCAACAAAGTACAGGTACTCCAAAACAATGCTATAAGGCGTTGCAGTAATCTAGTTTGGATAGAATGAGGGCTCTGGCTAGGATCATGCAACTGTTAGATGAGAGGAATTGTTTACCAGCTCTAATTAATTTACATGTTTATGCTGTCGAGGCTAGCGTGTTTACCTGTTTAGTGAATGTTAGGGTGGAATCCAAGTGAAAACCTAAGGTTTTTACGTCATTACCAACTTTAATAAGGTTCCCATCGATGATGAAAGAGGAGTAGTCCGTGCCGAGTCTGGTGAGGATAGATGCAGATCCCAAGATGTGGAGCTCTGTTTTATCGTTCAGGCAGAGGCCGTGAGTGGCCATCCATGCCTGAACAATACTGTAAATTCTATTCACCAATGCTAAATCCTTACTGTAGTCCCCCGTGAGTGCTAGGGGGATCTGGGTACCATCTGCATATTTAGTGTAGGTGATACCCAGATGGTCCAAATCATCAAACAGGGGCTTGGTGAATATATTATACGGAGTTGGAGGAACACGTGAACCCTGGGGTACCCCGCAAGTGATGGGGATAGGGCCCGCAGCTGTAGATGGCGCAAGAACCCTCATAGTTCAGTCGCTGAGGAAGGGTTTTATCCACACTATAGCCTCCCTGGAGAAATGGGCAGCTGAATCTAGGTGGCTGTATATGAAGTTGTGATCCACTAAGTCGAAAGCCGCAGACAGGTCAGGGAGGAGGAGTATTTGTTGGGCAGAATCCTGTGCAGTACCCCTAGGGACCACTACACAAGATTAAGACTACAGGTGGTAGTACAATTTCACCTTTGGTACAAGCCTGTACTACACAGTTAGAGTGGTAGCAGTAGCGGAGCAAATGGTTTTGAGTGAACGTGCACCACCGAGATTTACTGCAGTTCTTTCAATTCAGCTAATGTAAATGTAGTTCCAAAGAGGGGTGCAAACCCGCTGGAGATGTGCCTCCATGAAATGGCACACAATAGAAAACAAAGGAGAAGACCAAGGCCGTTAAGCCAGCGGTGCGGGCTGCACACCCAAGACAACACTGAGTGGTGTGAATATTCGATGTTGGTTGATCTAGAGTAATACATCTTCAAATACAGTGTTTACACACTTTACAAAGTTTTTTTTGGATTTTTATTAATTTTTTAAGTGCTTGGCAGCTGCGCTGCTCGTCAGAGCAGATGCAAAAAAGAGCTCATTCAGGCCTATGCATTTTGGATTTAGAGTCCTTCGTCAGCGCCAGCTCTTTTGTATGCTCATGGGATCCAAACACCTAATAAAGTGTGGATCTGAAAGTGCAAATGATGCCGAGTCTTTAAAGCAACTGTATAGCCGCCGAAAATGTGTGTTGCTGAACACGTTGCTAGCCGCGTTAAAATGCTGTGAAAAATATTTGCGTTATAAGTTAATGTGGTGTAACTAACCTAACCAGTAGCGGAGCAGCCCGACTTATCTCAATAGCAAATGAGCAGTAGTAGAGATTACAAAAAGGACTACAATTACTGTGGCTCAAGCAAACACTGACTCAACGTTTCTGGTTGAAGTAAAAGTACATTAATTTTTAGACCATCTGTTCACAAAACACTTCACATCTATGAAATTAAAACCACACTTCAAATACACTACACACATCCAATTCCCCTTGTGCAGAACAATTCAAGGTAAGTACCTTAGGATTTGATAGACCGGTGTTGTGCAACAAAGACGTTACCATGGGTTATTACGCGATCACTTTTTGACAGTAATGACAGTTCGGTTTTACGAAAGAAAAGCGTACCCGCGAGAAGAAATGTTACCGTAGTCAAACACTTTCACATGAATTAACACAAGAGAGTTGGAGATAAAAATCAAAGGCAATACTTATGTCAAGGCAGATAAAATCAAGAGACACTTTCTAAATCGTAGATAAAAGTAAATAGGCCTGCGCCAGTGTCAAATGGGACAGGGCCCTGTTGTCAAGGATCACAAGGTTAGAACAGTTCACGATTCGAGATTGCCAGGAGTATGTAGATATTGTCAAAAGGGAAGCAAACGTTATAAGAGGGAAGGAAGACCAGGGCAAGCCTTGGGTGAGGAGAAGGGGTTCACGCCAATTCCTCGAAGCTGGACACAGCACCTTGTTCGTATGAAGAAAAGCTGGTGCTACGGCAGTTGTTCCTGCAGACTCACGGTTCCTGGAGCTTCAGTCGTGGGGACAAGGACAACGACGTCTGGAGCGATCTGAACTACCCAGGGATGAAGCCAGTAGCAGCAAAGCAATGGTGAATAAAAGGTGCGCTCCTTTAAAAGAGGAGAGGCTCTTCAGATGCCTATACGGTCCACTACAGCTGTGTGCAGCGATTTTGACCAAGAAGAGGATCCTCTGGCTGTGGAAGGTGAGCTTGTTGATCCCACCAGGCTCAAGGGAAGAAGACTCCGGACCGGATCTTCTCTTGTCGTTTAAGGGTAGATAGCTCAGGACTGCAGCAGGGCTTTACCGGGACTCGGGAGTTGCAGCAGCCATCGTCTTCTCCACTTCTCTTCGGTTCCTTGCCGTTCCAGTGGCAACTGACTTCCAGCTCAAGAGTCCTTCCTTTTATGCCAAAATCCCCCATTCACACAGCCTGGCTGTCAATCACTCAGCAGGGGTGTTGTCCAGCCCGGACAACCACCTCAGCCAATCGACACAAAGTGCGACTCGGGTCTGCAAGGAGACCCTGTGCCGGGGGTGACTAAACCCCTCCCTCACATTCATCCCACCTAGACACCTGTTAGGCAGAATCCCGTGCAGTGCCCTTAGGGACCACACACACAATTAAGACTACAGGTGGCAAAACAAGTTTTACCTTTGGTACAAGCCTGTACTACTATGTCAGAGTGGTAGCAGTGGCGGAGCAGCCAGACTTATCTCAAGAGTATATGAGCAGTAGCAGAGATTACACAAAGGGACCACAATTACTGTGACTCAAGCAAACACTGACTCAAGGTTTCAGGTAAAAAATAGAAGTACATTTATTTTTAAACCATTTGTTATAAACATGACACTTCTATTAAAGTCAAACAAAAACCACACGTAAAGTATACTACAACTAACCAATTCACTTTGTATAGTATTTCTCAAGGTAAGTACTCTTTGTTTGAATGAACCAGTGTTACGAACAAAACACGTTACCGTGCATACGATTGTGATCACTTTTTGACAGTTCGGTCTTCTAAATAAACGCGTATCCGTGACATGAAATGCTACCGGGGCAAAAACACACTTAGCACCTGAGATACCCAGAGGGAGTTGGAGGCAAAAATCACAGGCAATATTTTGGTTAGGCAGACAGAATCGAGAAACACTCACGAGACAGGAGTTCAAGAGTCAAAGGGCCGGAGCCAGGGTCAAGGGACACCGGGGGCCTGTTGTCGAAGATCACATAGTCGGATAGTTCACGATTCAACGTAGCCAAGAACACTTCGATATTGTCAATGTTCAGAAGCAAAAGTTATAAGACGGAGGGAAGACAAGGGCAAGCCTTGAAGATGAAGAAAAGGGGGTTCACCCTGTTTCCTCAAGCAGAACACAATACCTTATTCCAATGGATCAGCTTGTGCCCTGGCAGTTGTTCCTGTTGGTTTCCTGCCGACCCATGGTTCCTGGAGCTTCGAGGTGAAGGAGGACGTCTGAATGGGGTCTGCACCACACAGGGATGTAGCCGGCAGCAGCGACGTGAACAAAAGGTGCGCTCCTTAAAAACAGGAGAGGCTCTTCAGATGGCTATCGGGACCACTACAGCAGAGTGCAGCGATTTCGACCAAGGAAGAGGATCCCCTAGCTGTGGACGATGAACTAGTTATCCCCACCAGGCTCAAGGGAAGAAGAGTCTGGACTGGATCTTCTCTAGTCGTCGAAGGGTAGATCGCTCAGGACTGCAGCAGGGCTCCACCGGTCTTCGCCGTGACAGGTTTCTCTTCGGTTCCTTGTAGTTCTAGTGGCGACTCTGACTTCTAGCCCAAGAGACCTGCCTTTTATGCGCAAAACCCCCATTCACACAGCCTGGCTGTCAATTGCCCAGCAGGGGGGTTGTCCAGCCTGGACAACCACCTCAGCCAATCATGGCAAAGTGCAACTTGGGTTTCCTAGGATACACTGTGTAGGGGGTGACTATACCCCTCCCTCACATTCAGCCCACCTAGACACCCAGGTGCCTGGTGGAGGGCTTCTGAGCAGAAGCCCACCAAAAGACGGTGAACAAAGAAGGCGAACCTAGTTTGCCACGCAAAGTAAAACACAAGAAGGACTTTAACAAAAGAAATGGTGAATAAACCCAACCGGAGCCAAAAGAAAGACAATTTGGTCAAGGGGGTTTATGTTCGAGGCTAATATAATAGCCTAAAACAATACCACGTTTATCTAATATAATCACGGTAGAAAAGGTAGGGTAGATACCATGGCCACCAGCCAAGTGTAAATGTTAAAAGAGCAAAACAATGCTCTACGAGGTACAGATACAGAGGGATACGAAGTAACCCTCCCCAGTACTCCACGGAAGATGGGGTGTACTGGCTCTGTGGTAAATATGACTAAAGTTAATGGCAACATTACCCTTTTCTGGGGGACTGTAGTCCGCCTCAGAAATGGAGTCGGTGGGAAGTCTCAAAGACAACCCTGTGCCACTGCACTGAAGGTGCTGTGTGACACACAAAAGGGGGCTACTGAAGTGGTGTACTCCAGAGTCCACAATCACAAAAACAGAGAAATACACATGGCAAAACACAGGTAAGAGTGGGGGAAAAGCTCACACTCTTACCAAGTGGAAAAAAATAAACTCCATAAGTCCAGCAAAGCTGCTGGGGGACTCACTAGGTGAGGGAAATTAGCCATAAATGAGAATTCTCCCTAACACCCAGACGCCAAAGGAGGGCTTCTGGACAGAAGCCCGCCAAAGGTCAGCGAACAAAGCAGGCAAACCTGGTTTGCCGTGCAAAGTAAAACACAAGAAGGACTTTAACAAAAGGAAATGGCGATTAAAACCCAACCGGAGCCAAAACAAAAAGTATTTGGTCAAGCGGGTTTAAGTTCGAGGCTAATACAATAGGCTAAAACAGTACCACGTTTATTTAGTATAATCGTGGTAGAAAGGTTAGGGTAGATACCACTGCCACCAGCCAAGTCTTAGTGTTAAGAGAGCAAAATAAAGCTCAGAGAGGCACAGACAAAGAGATGGGAACAAACCCTTTCCAATACTCCATGTAAGATGGGGTGTATTGGGTCTGCAGTTTAAATGATTACTAAAGTAAATGGCAACTTTACCTGTTTCTGGGGGACAGTAGTCAGCCCCAGAAAAAATGGAGTCAGTGGGAAGTCTCAAAGACAACCCTGTGTTACTGCACTTGAAGGTGCTGTGTAACACAAGCACACAAATGGGGCTCATGGAGTGGTGTAGCTCCAGAGCCCAAGATCACACAAACAGTAGAAATGCACATGGCAAAACACATGTAAGAGTGGGGAAAAAGGCTCACACTCATACCAGGTGGAAAAAATAATCCCCAGAAATCCAGCAAAGCTGCTGAGGAACTCACTAGGTGAGGGAAATTAGCCATACATGAGAATTCTTCCCAACAGTAATGCAGGTTTTCTATTCTCTTAATTTGTCTATTTGGGCTTTAAGATCTACGAGTGCTGTTTCTGTGCCATGTAATGGCTGGAAACCAGATTGACAAGAGCCTAGGATTTGGTTGAGTTCTAAGAAGTTCTGGATTTGGATATATGCTACCTTATCTAAGATTTTCAATAGGAATGGCACAGTGGTGATGGATCTGTAGTTGGTTGGTATGGAAGGGTCTAGCGTTTGCTTCTTAAGGAGTGGGAGTACCCAAGATTCCTTAAGGTTGCTGGGTATAGTGCCATATGTAAAGGAAATATTGATAAGTTTGGTAATGAAAGGTGCTACATCCCTAGCGGCGTCCTTAATAAGTTGTGCTGGGCATTGGTCACCCTTGCAATTTTGAGACCCAATATAACTTTCTCAACCTCTATCATGGAGACTTTGGAGAAGTGAAATTGGGTGGCATGTTTAAGTTTAGGTGGTGCTATTTTGTTGAAAGGTGTTGTAGATGTTAGTGACGCTTTCTTTTGTGCTATTTTATTCTGAAGGTTCAAGACTTTATTGGCTAGAGCATGCTGTATATCAGAGCACCATGTTTTGTCTTTGACCCAGTTGTCTTGGGATATGATAGGAGTTTCTAATTCTTTTAAAATAGTGAAGAGCTCCTTCATGCTAGAGTTTGCTTGCGTAATTTTGTTATTGTAAGTTTCCTGTTTTGCCAAGAGGATATCCTTCGTGTATTTGGATGAAATATTGATTAACTTTAATTTTTCTGCAGTGGGATGTACTTTCCAGGCAGTTTCACATTTTTTTTTGTTGATTTGTAAGTTTTTCAAATGAGGAGTAAACCAATTGTTAAGGTGGCTTTTAGGTTTGCTATTTCTGAGTTTTTGTGGGGCGATATCAAGAGCTGTGTTCATAACTTTGTTGTATTCTGTAGGCTCCATGTTTTCCGGTATAGAATTGAGCTTAGGCCGGATATAGGGGAGTAGTTTGTCTGCTGTGATATTTTTCTTATTTCTAGTAAGTGTAGGCGAGGCAAGAGGTGGCTGTAGGGTGGGTCTTTTAGTTGCTAGTGTAAAAGATATCAGGTGATCCGTCCAGATTTGGGGAGCGATAGAGGTGATGGCGACATTACAATTATGATCTGCAACCCAAGAGAATCCTCCCTTTATTATGAGTTGATTCATTCACTCTCTGGATGAAGCCAAGTTCGGTCAGGATGTTGGCCGCAGCAGTGGCCTGTTGGTCGTTAAATGTCATTAAAAGCTAGATTGAGGTTGCCAATCAATAGAGTTTGGGAGGTATCATTTAAGTTTTCCGGCAGTACAGAGGAGAGGTCTTCAATGAAGGTATTGATGGGGCCAGGGGGGTCTGTATATAAGGTGAATGTTCAACATTTGGGAGTTGGCTGTGGGTAATTTGATTGACATAACTTCACATGATGTGATATTAGGCGAGGATGATATTCTCATGGAGAGATTCTTTTTAGCAATGATAGCTAGTCCACCACCTCGGGCTTCGCATCTTAACAACTCTGAGGATAGTGTAGTCATTTGGTATGGCTAAGGTCAGCCCAGGGCCTACTGCCTCGTGAAGCCAAGAATCTGTGATAGTAATAAAGTCATAGGGCCTTATTACACGGTAGGCGGAGAACCATGGCGCTATTAGTACCATGGTTCATGCCGGTAAAATACCGGCACCGCCTTGGTGGAAAGGGGAATTACGGCCCCATTCCAAGGTTGGCGGGGCGGTAATTCCCCCTTCCACCATTGCCCTTCCTGATTCCCATTTTTGCCCCATAGGGCATAATGGGAATGGGGAAGGCGCTAATTACGGCACCGCAAATTGCGATACCGTAATTAGCTCCCTGGGTCCCTTTGCGGGTTGGTTTTTAACGCCTGCAAAAAGCAGGTGTTAAATTCCCCAACCCGCAAAGGGACCTCGTAGTAAGGCGGTAAGGATTTACTGGTAAAATACTGGTACCAGTAAACCCTTACCGCCTACCGTGTAATGAGGCCCATAGTTTTCTGTTAATATGACTTCGGCTATTTCTGTGGCATGAGCGACTAAAGATCTGGCATTTATTAGGGCTCATTTAAGGTTAGGTGTAGGCTTATCTGGAGGAGGAAGTGGGGTGGTACTGTCGGGTGCAGGTGAGCGGATGTGGGTCCTACATCTTTTTGTATATGACTTGGAGTTACTACTGTTAGTAGTAGGGCTAGACCTTAATGAGTGATTGTGAGATACTTTATTTCGGAAGTTATAGATAGCTTCATGTCTGATAAGTGGTTCAAATATTGTAGGCAACCGTGCCCGGAGTCTTGAATTTCTGAGCGCAGTGTTGCAAGGGGCCGTTTGGACGGGTAGGTTAGACATGTTCATAGGTAATTTAGGAGGCAAGGTGTATATGTCCATTGTATCTGCTATCGTAGTAGGCGTAGGCATTGTGGAAAGTACCATTGATATAAGTAGGGCGCCCAGGTAGACTAAATTAGGCAGGGTGGGGTACATAATGTATTAGTATAGAGTACAATAGGATAAAATAAATCAACAAAGTATCAACGTCACCCGAAGTGCAACTGCTTACTATAAAGGTGTCAGTGGACTAGTCCAGTAGATTTAGAAGTAGTATACTAGTCAGTAAAAATGTAGGCTAACATTATTCTAAAGATAGCAAGCCTAGGAGCTAGTAGACTATGGAGCACTACTGGCTGGTCCAGGTGGCGTAGGCAACTGCATCTCTTATGCAATTTAGTTGAGTATAATCCATTATACAGTTGTAGGTTGGAAATAGTTTGTAACAATATTCATAATCATCACATTGATAACATGTGAATAAGGCACGTGGGTTTGGCAAATAGGCATCAGCAAATGGGCATCATATGATTAGGGTTCAGTCGCCACATTTTACACATGGGCATCGCACTAAAATTGTCAGGGCACACATACCAGGCTCAGGTTTCTTTAGCTATGGTAGAGTATTATAGTAGTCTTGTCTATTGTAGCCACTAGTGGTACATATCATATGGCTATCGAGTCAGTAATTATTGGATTGCAATATTGAGCATTTTAAACATTTAGGATAAATCATAGATGTATGCGGCGTGATATGCCAGTTGCAAGCATGCACATAACACAATGAGACTGGCACTTAAGAACAATAGTCAGTAAAACAGGAAATGTATAGCAATGCTAGCCTTGTTAGGCAAAGTGGCTATGGGGAGGCAGTTTACCAGCGGTGAACAACGTAGCGCAAAGCTGGACACGTGTGGAAGAATGATACGTGTTAGAGGGGCAGCAGCAATGTGTGGCACCCAGGCGATGATGGCGGATAGTTTATACAAGTCCTCGGACTGGCGTAGAAAGGTCGCCTAGCCGTAGCATCTCAGGACGAACAGGGGTAGAACAGGGCCCTTAGCCTCGGCCCTTCGCCGGAAGGGCTACCGCCAGTGTGTTTTTGGGCACCTTTGTTGCCCTGCAGGGTATAGTCTGGTGGCAGCTACATGCTGACTCTGGGCCTTGCCCATTTTGCGAAACCCACGTCCTGCCATAGGTATTAATGGATTCCTGAAAAAGGTAAGATGGCTACTGCTGCTTCCTTTCCTTCCTGTTTCTCAAAGGCCTGAGAAGCCCTGGCTCTGTTCCCTTACCCTGATTGGATTTTGGGTGGACGGATCATATATGGCTCTGGGGCTGCCTTTCCCAGTGACTGCTTGTTTTGGGTACAGCCTTGGGCTGGAGAGAAAAATGAAATCACATTGTGTTGTGGGTGTCTGGTTTTGGTTGTGCAGTGTGTATGCTGAAAGGCGGGGAGTTGTCTCCAATACACATCCATTGTATTGGGTGAATGGCCCAATTGGGTGCTGCATGAATGCACTTGTGTGTGATTGGCTGACTGAGCCTTGCTCAGCCCGAGTGTTTTTCAGAAGACTTAGCTCTGTGTCAGAAGCGATATCGTGTTTATTTTCTGACAATTTCTTTTTGGAGTAATTTCCGACATCGGAATTACTTCGGAAAAACTCATTGAAATATATTGGAGGGGGGGGGGCAAAAATGGGTAGGGAGTTGGCTTCAAACAATAGAGGGGAATGGAGGTGTGGCCAACATTTTAAAAAGTTGATGGGTTATAAATGGAATGGCAATGTCACAGTACTTCGAAAAATAGTCAGTTGGCAAAGTAACACAGAACCGTTAGAAGCTTGGAGAATCGAGCTGGAGGAAGAAGTTCTGCTGCTGCAACTCTTCATCAAATCCAAAGGCTAATGTGCTGATTCAAGGACTGATCAGAAAGAACCCGGACAGGCGACTTTTTCCCGTAGCTACGTGGTGTCATTGTGCAACTGCTGTTCTTCATCCGAAGTGTCCTGGAAGCCAGTCCGGAGTGCCTGCTGTCCTGCAGAGGTACCTTAATGGGTCCAGAAGTATAGTGACCAGACATCTTGAGCCCAAGAGGTCCACTAGTGCCCTTTTGTCCGAAGGCTGTATGTGACATGAAGAAAGCCAGACTGCGGTGTATCGCCAAGAAGATGGGGTACCCTTGCATAGTGCTGCTAGATGCTCGCAGCTTCACAAGTTCCAACCAACCGAAGAAATCTTCAAGGGGCATTGCAGTTCTCCAGCATGGGGTCTGGCATGGATTCACATGCTCATGAATATTGCTCGTCAGGCTGGGAATCCTCGGAAAAGGAAAAATCAGTTTCAGTTTTGTTTCTGGACTGTCTTTCTACTAGTAACCAATCACTGGTCTCTGGGTCATACTGTCCCAGCCAATGACTGCCCTCTACCTAAGCCCTCCTCTGGCAGCCATCTTCAGATTTTTACTGCACGTTCAAGTGTTGGGAGTCCTCGTGCTATAGCTCTCAAGCTTTTACTGCGTTTTTTCAAAGAGTTTACTCATTTTTTCGGTCAATCGAGCCTCAAGCTCCACCGATTCTACTTCTGATCAACAGGGACCCGTTTTGGAATTTTCTACGCCCCTCAAGGGCAAATTTTCATCGAGTTTTCGCTTCTTGGAGGATTCCGGAAGATCTTTGCGGCCTACCCTGCGTGGACATGGCCCAGGACAAAGGAAACGCTACGCCTGGATCCAAGCTGTTCAGGAGCTTCCCTGGATGTGGATTACAGAATGTCTTCAAGGAAGATGAGCACTCTCGGTGCCTCTACTGCCTTCACAATGACAAATTTCACGTAGAGAAGGGCTGTGCGTTTTGTGAGAACATGTCCGAACGGACAATGAAGGATCGTCGCGTTCGGCTCACCAACTGGCTGAGCAGCAGGTGAGAAGAAGTAGTCTTATCGATCTTCTAAGACCTGTGAGGGCGCTCCGGGGACGGGGGCCCAACAAAAGGCAAAGCATCGCAAGTCTGCGGGCACCGCGAGCGCCGATGGTTCGGGCTCCTTGGCTGCGATGTCACCGACGCCATCAACCAACACTCTGGCTCGGTGAAGAGGAAGTCGGAGAACCCGGGTAAGCTTCGGGAGAAGCCCCGGTCGATCCTGATGGCGGAAGCCTAGGGGGAGCGAGGCTGCTACCATCCCCCCCAAGGTGAAGGCCTCGGGCGCACCCAGTCGCAAAGGCCCTGATTCACCCAGCTAATGCCTCGATCGAAGGAGTCGTGGTGGCCCTGGCGAAGCCTGTGGAGGCTACCCCCAGTGGAGACTACTTCCGGGCCTAGTGTTTCCCTGACACCCCGGAGGGAATCCTCTTTTCAGCTATCGTTAAGACCCCCGTGAAACCCCAGGTGGAGAAGGGGGGGCATGGTAGACATAACGGACACAGATGCCACCTCTGAAGATGAGCTGGCTGGCGTCGCAAAGATCATGGACAAGATGTTTGAGGAAGTCCGGTCCTTCGGGAGGGATCCCGATGAGGCGGACGTAGTAAGCGACGATGGAGCCGACGAGGAGCCGCGGATCGTTGAAGAGACGGAGGTTCCTACTCCCCAGCCATCGATCCCGTCGCAACTGGTGCCTATGCCACAGGACAACTCGGGAACAATCTTGATGGCTATCCAGGCCCTGTGTATGGAGATAAGGACAAGGTTGCCCTTAACCCCAGCGGACGATTTAGCTGCGCCTGGACCGTCGGGAAGCCCACCGAACAAGTGGAGTCGAATCCATCCTCCCTCTCCTTTCCAGCCCTCACCTCCTTCCCCTCCACCGAGGGACGAGACGGATCTCCCATCACCTCCTGCCTGGGCCTCCCCTCCCAACAAAATTGGCTCTTTCCACGCCATGATCGCCAGGGCTTTGGAGCTCTTCCAACTTTGTCCCGAAGAACAGAAGGAGGGTTTCCTCTACCAGCAAAGGGAGGCCAAGAAGAAGACTGTCCTCTCAGTACCATTATTAGACGACATCTGGGACGGACGACTGTCGCTACTCAACCCATCCATGGCTCCTACGAAGAGGGACCGGTAGAGAAGTAGTACCGGGTCCCAGATTCCGCCCCAATGTACCTCAGAGCTCAGCCGTCCCCAGATTCGGTGCTCTCCGCAGCAGCCAAGAAGAAATTGGCAGGGGGGACTGGATCAACTTCCACTTCCCCACCTGACGGCGAGGCGAAGAAGCTGGACGCCATGGGGCAACGAGTCATCTCGTCGGCGGTGACGACCATCAAAGTGGCCAACGCCCTCGTGATCGTGGCGCGCTACGACATGAAGCTGTGGTTCAAGATCGCTCCTCTCCTGGATTTCCTCCCAGACAAGAGGGCGGTAGCCATTGAAATCCTGCAGGAAGGCGAGGTGGCTTCAGACTATGCCATCATGGTGGCCACGGACATCTCCGACACCGGCTTTTGCCAAATGGGCAACGGCGTTCACCTTCGCTGGCGCAGTTGGCTTAAGGCCACCGATTTCCGTCAGGACGTGCAGACCAGGGTACTGGACATGCCTTTCGACGGGAACAACCTGTTCGGCAAGGCAATGGACGAGTCACTGCAGGCCATCAAGGCGGACACCGAGACAGCCCGGGCCTTGGGTTCTCTCAACGACGGCTGTCCTTTCGGAGGAAAGTCTCAAGGTGCCTCCAAAGGATTTGGTGGCGGTTCCTCGTCGTACCGCCAAGTGTCCCGTTCATCGCGGCAGGAGTCCTACAGAGGCCGCAGCAAGGCCAGAGGACATTGTCGGCGCCAAGGCCTCGGCGAAGCAGTATTGACGGGCACACTCTGGAGTTCCAAAGAAAGTGTCCCTGTCTACCACCTGTGGCCAGGAAGGAAAACCACATCCCACAGCGACTTCTGGAGGTACGAGCAATGCTGAAAAAGGGCATGATAGAACTCGTCCCGAAGAGGCTCCGGAGTGTACTCGTGGTACTTCCTCATCCAAAAGAAGACTGGCGGTTGGTGACCCATCCTGGACCTTCATCGTCTAAACAAATGCATCAAGTCCCAGAAATTCCAGATGGTCACCCTCCAGCACGTGCTGGGACAGCTGGAGGATGGCGACTTCCTATCTTCGCTGACTTGGAGGGTGCTTTCCCTTTCCTTCTGAAAATCTTGGACAGAGCAGCATATCTACAGATTCAGAAGTACTTAGAAACTAACAATCTACTTGGCACAAGACAATCTGGATTTAGACCCAAGCACGGGACAGAAACTGCTCTACTACATCTCAAATCTCAAATTGAAGATTTAAAAGACAGTGGCAAAATGGCCTTACTATTACTCGTTGACTTATCAGCAGCCTTTGACTTGGTCAATCACCAAATCCTCTGTCGCCACTTAAAATCAGCTGCCCACTTTTCTGAAAAAGCCACCAAATGGATCGGTTCCTTCCTGGAGAATAGACACATGAGTATTCTCACCTACCTCATCTGCGGATCTGACACCAGTACCGTGTGGGGTGCCACAAGGATCCTGCGTCTCACCAACACTCTGATGTATTTACCAAACCATTGTTTGATTTACTTGATAATCTGGGTGTCACTTATACCAACTATGCAGACGACACCCAGATACTCATTCCCATCACAGGTGACTACATGGTTGACTCTAATGCATTAAACAATATCTACCAAGTCATTCAAGCCTGGATGGCCCAACATGAGCTCTGTCTTGATAAGACAGAGTTTCTCATCTTGGGTTCCCAACAGCAACTAAACCAGCTTGACCCATCGTTCAAAACCTTCAATATTGATGGCAACTCCATCAAAGTGTCCACTGACACCAAAACTCTAGGAATCTATCTTGATTCCATGTTATCACTTCACAAACTAATGCTCTGGTCTCGGCCTCCGCATACACATGCAAGCTTATCACAGCATGCCGCCCCTTCCTCTCCACACAGAACTGCATTACTCTGGCCAGGACATTACTTATGTCCAAACTCGATTATTGCAATGCCTTATATCAAGGGACTAATCAATGTAACCTAAATAAACTCCAAGTTATTCAAAATAATGCCATCATTGTTGCCCTCAACATTCCCAATCTGCACATATATCCGAAACAAGGAGTTGTCTACACTGGCTTTCAGTAACACAAAGAATATCTCTGAAATAACTTACCCTCACTCATAAATGTTTGAACAACCAAGCCCCCATTTACCTAGCTTCTCGCTTCTCTCAGTATATGCCTACCCAGCCACTTGGATCAGCTCAAGCACGATGCTTGACCATCCCTAGATACAAACTTCAGAAAGCAGGTGGTGTAAGTTTCCCAGTTCTTGCTTCCAAACTATGGAACTCGCTTCCACTAACGAGTGGAACCTTCTCCTACATCATTCAAACAGAAAGCTAAATTGTGGCTATCCACCACACAAGACTAACCCATACGTGCGCCTGCAACTAAATTCCATATCTCAATTTATTAGATACTGTTGTATATTTTATATTGTTTACAATGTAAAAGCCCATTTCAGTCCTCACTCACAATAACATCAAGCTCCTACGTTGTACATTGTGCTTAACATGTATTGTACATATTTGGCCGCTTTTTGCTCTCACGCATCTGTCTACTCACTGTAACCCTTGTACACTGTTATGTATAATTTCATGAAACCTCTTTCTGGAACTGTCTAACTTGCACCTATGCTGTGCCAAGATATGCGCCCGGATGCCCTTGGCCTGGTGCACTATACAAATAAAATAAATACAAATACCTACTTCCACATCCCCATTCTCAAAGGACATCCAAAGTTCCTACGATTCATGGTCCAAGGGCGACACTATCAGTTCAAGACCCTTCCCTTTGGATTGAAGTCGGCGCCCAGGGACTTCACCAAGTGCCTGGCACCAGTGGCGGCGCGGCTGCGCCTGAGGGAGATCCACGTCTACACCTACCTGGATGATTGGCTCCTCCGAGCAAAGTCAAGGCAGCTTGCCGTCGATCACACAGCGAAGACCGTCCAACTGCTCACAGATCTGGGGTTCTCGATGAACTTCACGAAATCCCACTTGTTACCGTCGCAAGACGCCCTGTTCCTGGGAGCCAGACTCGACACAGTGGCGCAATTGGCTTCGCCGTCGGAGGAGAGGAGGAAAGCCATCCTGGGCAAGGTACAATGGCTGTTGACCATGGATGTGGCCAGGGTGAGGTCCATCAATACCCTCCTCGGCATAATGTCTGCGTGCATCTACCTTGTGCGCCTATGCAGGTTGCGGATGCATCCACTGCAGGAGTTCCTGGACGCCCGTTGGATGCAAGCGGCAGGCAGCTTCGAAGACGGGATCGCACTCAACGAGACTTTCCACCAAGCAATCCGGTGGTGGGGCACCCGTGCAAATCTAGCGGCGGGTATGGACTTCCAGACCCCGGCACATCAGGAAACGGTGACGACTGACACCTCCCTGGAAGGATGGGGAGCACACACTGGAGAACTCCACGCAAGAGGCCTTTGGCTCCCAGAGGAGAGGTCCTACACCAACGTCCTGGAGCTCAGAGTCGTGTTCTTGGCCCTTCCTTCCCTCAAGGGCAAGGTGGTAAGGGTCTTCACCGACAACACCACCACGATGTTCTACATCAGGAAGCAGGGGGGCACCAGATCCCCAGCCCTATCCAAGGAAGCGCAGGATCTGTGGCACTGTGCCGTTGCCCAGGGGATGTTCCTGGTGTCCTTCCATCTGGCAGGAATAAAGAACACCATCGCCAACTCACTCAGCAGGGAGCTGCGCTCGTGCCACGAGTGGGAACTTCGGAAGGATCAAGTGGATCTCCTATTCCGACGATGTGGCAATCTCCAGATCGACCTATTTGCGGCGGCGACGAACGCCAAGTGCCGGAGGTTCACTGGCAGGTTTCCCCAGGGGGGGAGAATGGGCGATGCCTTCCCATTCCCTGGGACGGCCTGTTCCTGTATGCGTTCCCCCAATTGCCGTTGCTGCTGCGACTCATCAGTCAACTGAGATGGTCCCGGTGCAGGATGATCCTCGTCGCACCGGCATGGCCGAGGCAGATCTGGTTCCTAGACCTTCTGGACATGTCAAACTACCGACGGATGCAGATCTTCACGCCAGGGAAGGAGGCGCCATCCTCCATCACGAACCAGGATCGCTGAACCTGCAGGCCTGGCTCTTGCAGCACTAGAGTTCGGAGGGTACGATATCCCGGCGGACTGCAAGGAGGTGCTTGCAAAGGCCAGGTCGTCCTAGACTCTCGATTGCTATGGACACAAATGGTAGAGGTTCTCTGTCTAGTGCCGTGCACAGAAGATTAACCCTCTGCGGATTACGGCCCCTCAAGTGCTGCCGTACTTGCTATCGCTGGCCACGGTGGGGCTGGCACATGCCTCCATCAAGATCCATCTGGCAGCTATCTCCCGCTACACCAGATCTCTGCGGCAGTCATCTCTGTGGTCTCATCGCTTGGTGAAGGAGTTCATGAAAGGACTGTTCCGATGATTCCCACCGGTGAAGGCTTCGCCCCAGCGTGGAAGCTCAATGTGGTGCTGGCCAGGCTCATGGGGCCGCCATTCGGGCTGCTGCATTCGGCACCGTGAAGTTCCTGTCGTGGAAGACAGTGTTTCTTGTGGCCATCACCTCTGCACGACGAGTGGGAGAGATCCAGGCCCTCTCCTGTAGACCTCCATACCTGACATTCCACGAGACAAGGGTAGAGCTGAGGACGCACCCCTCCTTCATGCCCAAGGTACCGTCGGACTTCCATCTCAACGAGCTCTTGGTGTTACCTGTTTTCTTCCCATCCCCTTCGTCGCCGGCTGAGAGGACTTTGTACTAACTGGATGTGTCTAGAGCGCTGAAGTTCTACGTGGACCGCACAGTCTTCGGAAGACATCACCGCTGTTTGTAAACTTTGGACCTGTGAACCAAGGGAAGGCCCTCTCAAAGGCTTCCATTTCCAGATGGCTCTCTGCTGCATCATGCACTGTCACCGGTTGGCAGACCAACTGTTGCCCAGCCGTCAGAGCACATTCAACCAGCTCGATTGCTGCTACCACAGCGTTCTTGTCCGGTGTGCCTCTGCTGGATATCTGCAGGGCTGCTACGTGGAGGTCGACGCACACCTTCACGAGATTGCACTGCGTCGACTGGGATTCCAGGGAGGAGTCAAGAGTCGGCCAGGCAGTGCTGCGCAACCTGTTCGCTTGAAGGTGAGCCTGGTGAGGAGGTAAGAGATGCTTAATGTTGAGTTGTTGAACTGCTTAATGTTGAGCCTTGCCACCTCCCGTGGTTGTGGATGTGTGTACTGCTATGTATTCTTGTATTCATGAGCATGTGAATCCATGCCAGACACCATGCTGGAGAAGGAACAAGTTACTTACCTTTAACTGTTGTTCTCTTGCATGGGTCTGGAATGGATTCCTCCTACCCCTCTGTGGCTCTTCTCTTGGTCCTGCTGCCATTTCATGTGCTACCAAATCTGAAGATGGCTGCCAGAGGAGGGGCTTAGGTAGAGGGAAGTCATTGGCTGAGGGAAGTATGACCCACAGACCAGTGATTGGTTACTAGTAGAAAGACAGTTCAGAAACTGAAACAGATTTTTTTCTTTACCGAGGATTCCCAGCCTGACTACAGGGAATATTCATGAGCATGTGAATCCGTGCCAGACCCATGCTGGAGAACAACAGTTACAGGTAAATAACTAACTTGTTCCACATGGCATCTGTCCACTTTTCCACGAATGAGGAGGTTGTGTCAGTGCCTGCCGGTGGATTTCCTGCCACACTGCATCGAACGAGTCCGTGCAGTACAGACTTGGTGGTGGTTTGCAGGGCAGTCCAGTGCTAGGGTCCAACTCACCAGAAGCTATCCTGTCATCTGTGCTGTGGGTGCAGCGCCGAAGAATCAACCAGTGAAAAACCACGATCTGATGAATCAAGACCACCGTAGGTCATCAATGAAAACCAAAGGACTAATCTGCACCTTCAAAGCCTTGTTGTGGCGTCCATAGTGAGTTTCCGCTTCATGGGCCATCCTCATCGGATAGTAACCCGAGTAAGGAGACCACCATCGACAGAACCTTCACTGCTGCCTTTCTGACACTGCTTGTTTCTCTGCTCCTGCTTGACAGCGATGACCCAGCAACTTTTTCCAGAGGGGGACCATCTTCGGGGGGCATTGTCCAGTAAAGCTGAGAGATGCTATCACTTACTTCCAAGGCACCCCAGGTACTTAGATGAGGAAGAGGGGCTTCCTCCTGCAGACTTAACAGAAAGGTACCAGATTAGTCTTTGGCCCGGCTCTCCTATTGCATTACAGGAACTTGGCGGTGGTGGCAACTGTAGAAACAAGCAGTCTAGTAACCAGGGAATCCTCCACAGCTCTCCTGAGCTTCCTTTCTTATTCAGTCTTCAAGTCTTTTTCATATTTTTCTTTCACTAAAAGAGCATTTCTTCTGCTATACACACTGAAGTTAAAAACAAGTTTCCAGGGCTGCGAAAAGCAAATCGTCATGGATAGATCTTGCACCTGGCTCTTCATGGCCATGGTGGACTCGGCAATGAAGGTCCTTCCCAAGGGAAAACTTCATTGCCTAGGGTGCTCCAAAAAGATTGTCTATATGAAGCCCTCACCAGAAGTGCATACACTATCTTTACCCTCATGACATTCAAGGATTTCACATTTGCCAGACCTTCACACAGAAGACCCTACAGGACAGGCACAGGAGAGTATTTCTCCATCTGGAGAGTAACAGCTCATGTCACTTCCTACAGGACACCCTTGAAGCATGCTGCCAAGAGAAGAGCTTCATCAGTGGAAAGGGGAACAGCACCACCTGTAAAAATAATGAAAATTAAGTTAAGGACGCCTTCTGAAACATCCACAATATCAAATACGCCAATTTCTGGTTAACAGACCTCAAAATAGGCAGGTTAGACCTTCTTGTCCATGACTATTACCATTGTCATCCAAAGACGAATCGCCATGAGGCCTCTATGATACGCATGTCGCTGTCCACGACACAATCGTCTACGGCTAAATCGCTGTTGGTTAGAGCCTCGTCCACAAAGGATCAATCACGGCAACACAACCAGTCTTCATCTACGAAATCATTGTCGACGGGAGGATCCACGGCTAACCCACTGTCTACCGAAAACCCTTGTCCAGGACTACTTCTAAAGGCCCCTTTTCCCCCGCACTAGTTCCACGGTTTGTAAGCAGTCAATGGTAAATGAATCATCGGCTGGAAACAGTCTAATAACCGTTAGACCACGACTACTCTGCCGTCCACGGGAACAACGGTAGTAACTCCGCTACCTCCCCTGCTCACTGAACAGAGTGATCCACCTGCTGTCAGTGCCACAGATCTCGGTTTCCAATGTTAACCTGCCCCCGCAACCCTCTTCAAGGAAATGGTTGAACTTCTGGACATCTTTCTGCAAGAGTAACTTTCTGACCTGGACTCGGACAGACCACAGTCTTGCCCGAGCAAAACCCTCCATGGCAATGGCCCTCAGACCCTTTTCAACCCTCTCTGATGCAGTCCCTCAAAAACATGGACAAATTCAAAAGGAGGCAAAGGGTTTGTGCAGCGACCGCCACCACTGGTGATAAGTGACTCAAGAGGATCCACAAGAAGCATCTCCCCTGCTCAGAGGCAGAGAATCACTCCATCACCACGAAGACAAAGCATCTTCCCGCCATTGTCCTTTTTTGAGATCTGACTTTTAGGATCCGGTTGATCCCTACAGGGATTTTTCGAAGCTTGAAATGCAGGTGGATGAGCCTAAAGGGGGCGGGAGTAGATTGCTCAAGACTCGCCCCAGCAGTCTACCGACTAATGGGAGGATTACATCATCGATCAGCAAGAGAGATGTGACTCCTGGAAGCTATATACTGCCGGACTACAACGATTCCTTCCGTTCACTAATTGCAAATGCAGCAACAATGTTTGATCGCAAAGTATTGTGTGGAGAGAAAGTCAGTGCTGTATCAGCATAGAGACAGGACGATTACGTCCGTGCCCATTCTAGACACCATATGGAAGGCAGAGGAGATCCTAGCCAATCCGCTATCTACCCCCTCCACAGTGGCTAGGCCAGGAAAAAAATAAAAGGCCCCAGAATACACCGGTAAACCTTCCAGGGAAGGACAAAATTCTTGCAGATCAACTAAGCAGGGAATTATCGACATCCCATGAATAGGAGCTAGATTGGACCGAGGTTGAACACATTTCTGAAGATGAGGTCGACCCCAAATCGATCTCTTTACGACCAGACACTATAAATGATGCCCTCTTAGCATCCAGATATCTGGAATAGGACTCACTGGGGGATGCCTTCTCCCTCACATGGACAAATGAATTCCTATATGCCTTCCCGCTATGACCCTTGTTAGTCAGAGTTCTGGGACATGTAAGCGAACACCCCTGCAGGATGATCTTAATAGCGCTGGCCTGGACCTGGTGCGTCTGGTATCTGACTCGCCTACAAATGACGTGTTCAATGCACATCTGTCTCCGAGCGCACCAATTGCTGCTTATGCAACAGGCAGATCCTTCACCACGACACAGCCTGTCTCTCTTTCAGGGATTGGTTGCTGAGCAGCAAAAACACACCAACCTAACGTTGCCAAACTAATGTTTGGTTATCATTCGAGCAACATGGGTGCATTCCACACGCAAGACATACCAAGAAAGGGAAACCGTTTACAACCTGGTGTGGGACACAACAGCTAGACTGTCGGTCACAGTAGGCTACTTACTTGGAGCCTTACCTGCTCCACTTGGTTAAAGTGGGCCTATTGCAGGCTTCTATCAAGGTTAATCTCTTAGCCATCACGTCTTACTTCAGAGGTCCTGGTGCTACATCTTTTGCCTCGGACCCTGCAGTAAAAACCTTCATGAAGGGTTTAAGGACTTTCCCACTGGTCCCAACACCTACCCCAAGCTTGAGTCTCAGTACAGTTTTAACAGCATTAATGGCTGCTCCATACGAGCCCATCCTCAAATGTGATCTAAACTTGCTCTCCTGGAAAGTCGCCTTCTTAGTGGCAATCAAATCTGCATGAAAAATTGGTGAACTGCAAGCTTTGACTGTGGATCCTCAGTTTACAGTCTTCCTTAGGGACTGAGTAGTCCTCAAGCTGCACCCTAAACTCCTCCCCGAAGTGGTGTGGGATATGACTGTCGGAACGCATCGTGCGTCCAACTTTTTTTTGGCAATAATACCGCCAGTGCTGAACACATCCTACATTTGCTGGACCTGTCGCAAGTACTTATATTTTACTTGCAGTGCACTAGTGTTTTGTAGAGCGTCTCCCAGATTAATTTTATTTGCTGGGCCTCTTAAGGGCCAAAGCATCTCCAGACAAGGCCATACCCGATGGCAGTCATTATAGCAGTAACTATTAGCGCTCACTCAAAATCTGAAGATGCCTACCTGGGGTGAAGCTTAAGCCCGGTCACCTCGTTGGTTTGGGTCAAAAGGGACCAAAGTGAGGTGGAGGGACTACACAAGTAAGTGCCTTTCAGGCAGCATTGGCAATGTAGATTTTTTTCCTATGGAAAATGTTTAAATTACCAAGGATTCCCAGACCGGGAATATTCAAGCATGTGAATCTATGAAAGATATTGATGCTTGAGAAATACAGTTGAAGGTAAGTAACTAAGATTTAGTCTACCCCATCTGCAAACCTGTCCACACATTTGCCTACGGAGAGCGCACTACTCCGGTCCCCAAGGAGACCAAAGCAACCCATTTTCATGCTGCAACCATATGTTCTGCCCCACTTAGTCAGAACCTTCTAACCTTCCTTCAGAGGATATCATGTAACACTATTGACACGATTTTTGAAGGATCACAGGGTGTTTTCACTGAAGAAGTTATTGGGTACATCCATCATACCCCATACACTCAAACCACTAGCTACGACCCAGGGAGAAACCTGGCCACTTAAGTTTAATGACAAAGCGCATTCTCTCAATGCAAACTTGGATGTAATTTTCAAACATCCCTCCAAGACCTGATTCGACACTATCTCAGCCCCATTCTTGGGTGCTGCCTTCCACTCTTGCAAGACTGCCTCCAGTAGAAAATGAAGCCTTCACACTAAACTCTTCTTCCACCTGGATAGTGGCAATGTCCTTTTGAAAGGAATTGCAGTGACTACCGTGGTTCCCCCGAGATGTCCTGCATGCGGCAGCACAGCTCATCAAACGACTCCGCAAATTCAACCACATCACTGCAAACCCTCCGCCCCCTCAAACTGCACTGGCTCCTGCTGCAAGCCCGTATCATCTTCAGATCATGCAGCATCTACAAAGCTGTCACCCCGAAGTACCCAAGCTACCTCGCTGAGAAACTCTGCATTTCCTGGAGGCCTACGATCCACCAGAAGTAAGAACATGTACAGCCATTAAATCTGCTGTTTCAGGACAGAGAAAAAACACAAGGCCGGCCTTCCCTGTCTACACCCCAAGATTCCGGAACCTTCGCCCCATCAACATGTGACTCGCCTCCTTGCTTCTATGGTTCAGGAAGGGGCTCAAGACACTCCTCTTCAAGGAATGGCTATTGCCTAACACCTAGGGCCACGCACTGTCCACTCCCCCACCACTCCTGTCAGGCAGAATCCTGTGCAGTTCCCTTAGAGAGCACTACACAAGATTAGGACTACAGGTGAGAGCAAAAAATCTCCTTTGGTATCTCCTTTGGTATCAGTCTGTACCACAAAGATTTAGTTGGTAGCTGTGGCAGACTTATCTCAAGAGGGAGATGAGCAGTATTCAGGGTTTACACAATAGGCCTTCAGTACTATAGCACAAGGAAACATGACCAAAGCTTTGTATTAAAAAGTAGTTATATATTTATTTTATACACTTCTAATAAAAGATATGTATCACAGTCTTCAAGCAAGTTAAATTAAGTCAAAGGAAAAAATATGCACACTCCCAGGTTAAATTGTAGACCAAGTGAACCAGAGTGAAAACTGAGCAAAACGGCACAGTGACAACTACACACAAGGGATCCTCTAACAATTCCTCACAAGGGAGGGAAAGCACAAGTTATATACAAATAGGTTCTTACCCTAACAACACTTCCCATAAGTTTGTGGACCAGTTTCAGAAAGGCAGTGTATCAGTATAGCAATACTTAAATGAAAACGGAGCAAAATGGCATTTCACAAGGTTTACAAATGGGAAGGAAAGGGTAGTTAAAAGAATTAGGTGCACCACACAGTTCTAGCTGGGAATCAATCTAAAGAAGGCAGATCTAACAAATGTGACCAGAGTCAGTAGGCCTGTGCCAAAGTCAGTTGATACAGGGCAAGGTCCCAGGAGTAAAATTTTCTTGTAGCTGCAAGCAAGTCTTTGTTTAATGAAGTTGAAAAGGTGGATGCAGAAGTTGAAAAGACCATGTTAAGAGAGAGGGGCGGCCAACCCAACAGGTAGGTAAAGGATTTAAAACACCTTTAGTGCTACTGCGAAGAAAGGGTGGCCTGGCGAAACAATGTACCTTTAAATGAAGAAGTGGCTCCTGCGGTGGCGGTTGTTCCTGGTAGTTCCTCTGCTGAATCACCCGAACTGTAGGAAGAGAGACTCGTTGTGGAGGAAGGTTCGAGTTACTGCACTACCCAGGGATGAAACCAGCCGCGGTGCTGCCCGACGAATAAAAGGTACGCTTCTTTAAATTGCGGCCCGGTTGGACTGGTGCCTGGCTATCTGGCCTCCAAGTACAGGGTACGGGAGATTCGACCAAGGCAGGTCCGGGAAGGCGAGTGGCAAACTGGTTGGCCCCACCAGCTCAAGGGAAGAAGGCTCTTGCAGGTGAAGATCTTCTCTCGTCGTGTGGAGAAAAGTGGTGAGACGTTGCAGCAGGGCTTCACCAGTGGTTCAGTCATTGCAGATGTCTTTGGCCTCTCTCCTTCTGCTTCTTAGTTCCAGTGGTGACATCTTGCTCTTCCAGTCCTCATGACCCTGCTTTTATGCAAAAAGATCCCCATTCATATAGCCTAGCTGTCACTCACACAGTGGAGTGGTCATCTTGGCGGGAGACCCTCCAGCCTATCAGGATAGAGTGCGACATGGGTTGCTGAGGCAACCCTGTCCAGGGGTCCTACTCACCCTACCACACAATGGACCCACCCCAGACTCAGTGGTGTCGAAAGGTGGGCATCTCGGCAGAAGCCCGCCAAAAGGACAAAGGATCCCCGACCTGGGTTAGGAGTTTAGAGAAAGACACGAGAAAGAAGTTATATTAAAGTTCTGTCAATAAAAACCTACCGGAGTAAAGTTAATATTAAAATACACCGGAGGTATGTTAGAGGCTGTCATAAAAAGTGGTAGCCTCGAACAATGGGAAAATCCTATATGGAAATATTTGCGGTCGAATATTTACGGTAGTAACCACTGCCACCAGCCAGAAACTTTTGAGAGAGGGACTGTACGGTACCCTCTTGAAAATGAACATAGGGGAAAAACTATTAACCCCTTCCAGTACCTCCATAGTAAAATGGGTTGTACTGGTTTAGTTCATAGGATATGACTAGTAAAGTCAATGGGGACTTTACATGTCCTGGAAGACTGTAGTCAGTCCCAGGGTATGGAGTCTGTTTGGGGGTCGCTACGACACCCCTGTGTCACTGCACTGAGGGTGCTGTCTAACACATGTGAATAAAGATGGTTCCTTTGGGGTTGAGAAAGATCCCAAAGGAACCATCAATAAACCAATAAATGAACCAATAAATAAAGAATAATTCTTCCAAAAGAACATGAGTAATTTGTTCTCTCCATAGGCTTTAAACACACAAATAGCCTAGAACACACATGGCAAAATGCCTAAGAGTGGGAAAAAGAGTCTCACTTTTAGCAGGTAAAAAAAGAAACAAACCCTTCAAATCCAGCAAAGCTGCTGGGGGTCTCTATAGGTAAGGGAAATTAGCCATAGAATGAGAATTCTCCCTAACAACGCCCAAAACTGGATGATCTGATACCCAGTGTTTACTACCCTAGTTACTTATAGACCCATTGCTGACAATCACCCGCCCTTCCCTGTTGTTGGATCCCTAACCTTGTTCTTGCCCCCTTAATGATTGTGAACGTCTCTGTTGATTCCTGAAGCTAGGTCCATGCTCAGTAAATACCATAATAATAAATTGAGTGTCTCCTCAGAATCCCATTACCAGGATGGCTTACGTCAGACTACAGCCTCCACACAACCCTCGTCCACTGAAAAATGTGATGACCTGGTACCAGACGATGGGGAACCTAATGAACTTGGGCAAAGAAATGTGCCTCCAGACGAGATTGGAGCTTTCCATACCACTGACGAATGCTGCTAAAATGTTGAACCTCTGGCCTACAGAGGAAAGTGGGGTTCCTTTACCAATGGTGTGAGGTCATTGAAGACAATTGTCTATTCCAATGTTGGATGATTCTTTGGAAGCTGGTTTGGTGGCCATGAAGTATCCTTTCACTGCACTAGCTAAGAAGGATCGATTTGATAAGTTATAGGGCACCGGACAATGCCCTAAAATACCTAAAAACACAACCAACCTCCCATTATAGTTTCAGTGGCTGCAAAAAAGGTCTGCTTATCCTCCTTCCATTCTCCAGGCTAGGAGTGCCTACCACTTGTGTTCAGTAAGCAAGTGATCCCCACAGCCGCGACCACCATTAACGGAGCAAACTCTGTAGCCACCCTGTCGATATGACTGGGAGCTCTGATTTAAAATCGGCCTGTTGGGTTTCCTCCTGGAAAACAAGTATGAGGCCTTTGCACTGCTTGGGGAAGAAGAGGCTGCTTCTGACCAACCCGTCTGTGTGGGTCGATATTGCAGACCGGTTTCCACAAAATGGGCCAAGGTGCCAGTTTTTGACACAATGGCTCGCTGAAGGGCACTCATTTTAGACCACATGTACAGGTGACAGTGGTCAAATGCTGTTCGGAGAGACTGCTTCCTGCCCTGCACCCAACAGATTCCTCGTCGCTGCAGCCTCCAATGCAGTGTGGTCATGTGACTGACCCACCACCCCTCTCTAACCCCACACCAGGCATTCCTGGCCATTTTTACCAGCCAGCTGACTCCACGCTGCCAGGACTGCCTCCACAATTGTCACCTGGATGCTGGCCCAGGTTCCTTCTCCAGTGCAGCTCCTGCCCATGGTGCTCCCCTGCACTTCACCTGATTGGCTCTTCTGCTGCCTCTCCATTGCGATGAGGTCATGTGACTCATTTCTTTGCTTATATATCCATCTCCTCTGGGCATCCTGCTCCATGGCATCGATTTGACAGGGCGACCTTCCAAGGGCGCTTATCTTTCACTGTTTGCACATGATCATGCCTCCCGTCTCATTCATACTACCATTTACTTTTCATTTTGTTTTTCCCTTTCATTAGTCACAATGCATTCTATTCCTACCAGGCCTCGCCCACCTCCCCCCTGACTTTCATCCCCAACCACTGCTGAAATATTAACCTTTGTTACCCACACATGTCCTTGACCTTTCTCACTCTATCAATCTTGGTCTTCTAATTGCTTTTCTTTTGACCTGCAGTTGTCTGAACGAGACCTGGTTTGCTTCTCGCAATACCTCTACCCCTGCTTGATTTCTCATCTCCTCATCTAACTTCTCCCACTCCGTTTACGTCTCTGGCCGAGGCTGTGGCACCTTGGTTGTTGATCACTCTTCCTGGATTCCTATTTCTCCCCCTTAGGATTATCCATCTTCTGAATATTTTAAACCTTTCTTGTAATCTATTGACCCACCTGGTTCTACCTCCAATTTCCCGGATGGCCTTGACTCTTCTATTATTCCTTCTCCCTTTTTCCTCATCCTTTTCTTTCTTAGCAACTTTACTTGCTACCCTCTTCTTACTGCTCACCATGCTTCCCCTTTTCTATAATTGAATGTTGCCATTTAAACCTAATCCCTACTTTATCTCACTTGTCCGGTTCTTGTGTTGATCTGGTCTTCACTCTCCTCCCACCATTACTGCTTATCCTTTTCACTCTTCTGTTCACTTCCTCCTTCCCACCCCCTTCCTTTGCTCTGTCCCAGTCTTCATAAAGACTAACAATGACCGAAGAAATCTCAATCTTTGCGATCTTTCAGCCTTGTCCTATTTGCACTCATCTTATCACCAAGCTCTGCTTGCTGGCAAATAGTTATTTTCCTGAGCTTACTCACTCTCTCCCATCACCCTGCTGCCTTTTCCAACTACTCCAAATTATTCTTATTCAAAGCATCTGTCCTTGAAATCTTTCTTAGCTCTGCTTCTGATTTTGACAACTACTTAACTTCTAAAGTTGCTTCCATCTGTTTTTCTTTTCAATCTACTACCTCTTGTTCCTCTATCCTGCCTGCTACTCCCCCTACTCCTCTTTCTGTCCACGTTCCAACCTAGAAATTACTTTGCTGTTTACTCGTGGCCATCCAACTGCCTCTCCCCTTGATTCACTTAATTCCTCTCTTAAGTCTATCCTTCTCATTTCCTACCTGTCAACAAAACCTCTCTGCAATTCCTGTTTTACATTCTCCTTCAAACATGCCATCATTTTACCTATCCTCTAAAGAAAAACTCTCAATCCCTCCCCACTAACCTTTGCCCCATTTCCCTTCTACCATTTATTTGTAAGCTTCTTGTGTGTGCTGTCTTTTCCCAATTTTCATCCTACCTAATCCTCCATTCTCTTCCTCCTTCAGTCTCTTTTGCTCTTCCCTTTCCACAAAGACTGTTCTTTGAGTAACTTTCTTCTCTCTACTAGTCACTTAGAGCGCTTCTCTGTTCTTATCCTCCTTCCTCCTTAGCCTTTCAGCTGCATTAGACACTGGATCACTGTCTTGGTATCCTGTCACATGGCTTGGGCTCTCGCTTTCTGTTCCTAAATGGTTTCACTCTTTATCTAACCACTACTATTGTCATTTGGTCAGGCAACCTCTTCCTCCTGTCCACTTCTTTATGGTGTTCCTCAAGGCTCGGTACATGGTTCCTCTTCTTTTCTCTTTACAGTATTCCTCTCTGCTCTCATTCTCTTTCAAGCTATCCTATCATTTCTATGCTGACAACACACATCTGTTTCTCCTCATTTACTGACTCTCTTCATTCTGCTGTCTTGAACTGCGATTCTGCTTCATATAGCTCTGGATGTCTTCTCAAGCCCTTCAAAACCTAGGTTCTCTTCTTTCCCGCCACCAGCCTACCCCTCTCAATCTCTCCTCTGCCCCATATTACCTTCTCTACTTCTGTCCCAACTTGAGCATTACTTTAATTCATATTTCCTTTTCTCTCCTTCTCAAAACTGCCCGATCCTGCCAGTTTTTTATTCAACATTCACCACACTCATCCTTACCTATCCTTTCATGCCATTCCTCATGACCTCTCGTCTTTTCTTGTATTGATTGTTCGGTCTTTCTCTTTGGACTTCCTGCTTTCTATATTGCTCCCCTTTGTTTGTAACTCTTCCATTTCTCTTCTATGTTCTCTTCCTCCCCATACTCTTAGGTCCCGTCCCCTCTCCTCCATACTGTATGGGCGTCCCTTCCAAGGGACGGGAGGCAGAATCCTTTTCGCCAGAAAAAACCTTCTTCCCCTTTAAATTTAGAGGCGCGGCCCACAGAGCATGCGCTGCCCTGACTCTGCCCTCCACACCTCAGTCCTCTTTTCCGCATCGACGGGAACGGGCCAAATTCACCAGCGCTCCTGAGTTTGGCTTTGGCCACGTAATTCCACGCGCAGATCCTTCTTCTGAAGTTTTTTTCTCTTATCTATCAATCGGGTACTCTGTCCTCAGGCGTCACGCTCCTTCCCGGCGCATGTTGACTTCCACAAGGTTCAGCAGGTGGCCATCCTGCAACGGGCTATTCCCAACTTCAGACCCCCATGCCCTCTGCCTACATTGCCTGGGTTCAGACCACAGTTGGAAATCATGTTTGGCGTGTGAGTCGCTGTCCTCGAAGGCGCTGGCAACAGACTAGCCAGGTGGAGGGAGCTCTTCCAGAAGTCTCTTCCAGAGGATCTCAAGAACTTCGTGAAGCATCGAACCAGGCCCAAGGTAGGGCCAATATTTTCTAACGCACCCCACAAGGGAGACTCCTTCCCAGAGACTCTCCCGCGCCGGAGGGACTGGCCAGGTCCTTCTACCGGCACATGCCTCGAAGCTGCTACAGCTACCGGTCTTCGGGTGGAGGGGTCCTCGGATCCTCCCGGGCGCAGTGTCGAGGGACCAGAAGGTTCTTGTACCAGGTCTAGACCAGAGGGGCTATGCCCTTTTACCGGCACAATGGCCAAGGGTCTACACCCTCATACCGGCAACACGTCAGAGGGGCTGCGCCCTATTACCAGCAGTACATCCGAGGTGGCGCCTAAACGCAGCTCTACTCACCCCCAGCTCGAGGGTATCACACCTACAAGCCCGAGGAGCAGGGTAGGCCTCGTGATCCACACGTAAGAGTCTTGGACGAGGCTGGGCTCAGCGGGCTGAGCAACACTTAGCAGGCACGTGGCAAGCAGCTCGACAAAATGACCGCCGCACCAGAAAGTGGCACCCGTCAGAAGCCATTCCACGAATTCGGCAAAGAATGAGTGTCCAGGTGGACCTGGCCTCAACCTCAACGTTGCCTTCAGTCTACCCTTAATTTGCGCACGGCAACTTTCCTTTGCGTCTATATGGACTGGGTACGCAGCGGCTCCAGCAGCCCCCAGCTAAACCGTTGGTACCCCCTGCCACCTCTTTGGCCAGTGAGGAGGTGCTCTCCTCAGTTGGGGGCTATCATCAAAGACGCAGTCAGGGAAGTCCTCCCCGCCATGCTAGAGGCACCACAGACGCCTTCATTGGGCGCCCAGGCCCCGGTGCATCTGTCTCTCCGGTTCCATAGCCAAATAGCCAACTACACAACCTCCGCGCCCTCCTCAGCCTCCGGCTGCGGTCCCTGTACCCCAGCCTCCAGCGCCATCTACCCCTCCTCCTCTACAAGATCCTGCATTTCCGCAGGATACGGATGAGGAGGATCCGGACACGCCATTCTCAGCCAGGGCCTTCCACCAACGTCTTGCTTCCCCAACCCGAGGTCTAACAGCAGGCAGAGGGGGTTCTGGCTGATGTCCTCACAAGACCCCCCCTCTGCCAACACAGGGATTCCACTGCAAACCGATGCAGTCTCCCTGGCCAAGAAGGGTTGGCTCAAGCCCCACTCGGTCCAGCCGGTCAACCGACGCCTGGACACCAAGTACAGGCAGATGGAGGGGGATACACTCTTACCCTCGACCCATCCTCAGCCACACTCCTCGGTGATCGCTGCGGCATCAGTATACTCCAAGCCTCCGTCGTCCTCAGCTGCCTCCTCTGCAGCGCTGCTAGGCAAGGAGGAGAACTTGGAGGCGTATGGCAAGAAGATCTACTCCGCCTCCTTGCACCTGTGTCAGGCCAACGCAGATGCCATGCTGGTGGCTGCCAACCACCGGTTATGTCGGGAAATTGCGGACTTCCTCCCGGAACTCCCCACCCAATGCCAATCACGCTTTAAGGCGGGGCTGGCGGAAGCCAAGCTCATGGTGCATGACCTTATGGAATCCACAGTGGCGCATATCGATACCTCAGGCCGTGCCATCTGCATTGCCACGGACATGAGAACAGCCTGGCTCTGGGCAATGAAATTCAACCCGGATGTCCAGGAGCGCATTCTAGATCTTCCGTTTAATTGTGGGGGTGCCGTCTTCCACTCCTACGGATGAACAGCTGGGCAAAAAGAACCGTTCACAACGGCAAAGTCTTTATCAATTCTTACAAAGACCATGCCCAAATCATACACTCAGTCTCAGTAGCACTCTGAGGAGGGTCGTACCTATGGAGGGTTCCGCAGCTTCCAGGAACACAGATCCAGGCAGCCGAACTGCTTGCCGTCTCAGAACCGGCGCAAACAACTAAAAAGGGGGGAGTAAGGGTTTTTTCCAGTCCCCCTCCTCAGCCGCTGAGGGAAAGAAGGCATGACACGCCCCTTTGGGTCCACGTGTCTCCGGTGGGAGACAAGCTTGCTCTCCATGCACAATTCTGGTGCCAGAATTTTGCTGACCCCTGGATCCTCTCCGTAGTATCAACGGGTACCGCCTTCCTATCCCAGCCTCTCCTCTCTCCTCTCTCCTCCCCTCCACTTCCAAAGGGTGGGACAGCAACTCTTTTGGCGGAGATCCGGTCGCTCGTAGAGAGCCAGGCAGTGGAGGAAGTTGCAGCCTCCCAGCAAGGCTTTGGCTTTTACTCCAGGATTTTCGCCATTCAGAACAACCAGGTGGGCCTGAGGGTTGTGCTGGACCTTTCCACCTTCAACCTCTCCTTACCCCTGCACAAATTCAAGATGGTTACCGCCAGCTTTTACAGCGGAGACATTGGACAAGGGAGACTGGATGTGCTCCCTGGACCTAAGGGACACGTACCTACACGTCCCGATTTGGCAGCCCCATAGTTCTTTCCTACGGTTCAGGATCATGGGCTACCATTTCCAATACAAAGTCCTTCCGTTTGGCCTCAACTCGGCTCCCAGGGTCTTTACGAGACTCATGAATGCTGTAGTGGCCCTCCTCAGAGAGCAGGGCCTCCACACTTACCCATACCTCGACGACTAGCAAGTCAGGGCTACATCTCGGGAAGGGGTTCACCACTCTTCCCAGGGCCTTATGAACACAATGCATGACCTGGGATTCTCGCTCAACCTCAAGAAGTCTCAGCTGCTCCCTACGCAGACTGACATTTCTGGGACTCATTTGGGACACGTGTTCTGAGAGGGTTTTCCAGTCGGAAGACGAGATCTCGGCCATCAAGAGGGCCACCACCCACTTCCTCAGCAGAGAGGTGACCTCGGCATGGTGGTACCAACATCGCCTGGGTCTATTAGCGGCGGTTCTGTTAGCCATGCCGCACACGAGACTAAGGTTGAGAAGGATTCAGCTGCACTTCGCGGCCTCATGGAATCAGGAGTGGGGCTCACAATCCAAGATGATCAACGTTCCTCGATCTCTCCATTCTGACCTAACTTGGTTGTCCTTGGATTGCAACCTGCGGACGGGCAAGCCCTTTCGGCCGCCCTCGCCGCAGGCCACCATCACCACAGACTCCTCGCTCGAGGGCTGGGGAGCCACCCTTGAAGATCTCTCAGTCCACGGCATCTGGACTTGACAGGAGCGGGAATACCACATCAATTGGCTGGAGCTGAACGCCATCTGGCTAGCGCTCAGAGCATCCCTACCACTTCTCAAGGGTAAGGTTGTCCTCATCCAGACAGACAACTCGACCAGCATGTACTACGTCAACAAGCAGGGAGGCACTAGATCCCCTCCTCTGTGCAGACTGGCGATCAGCATGTGGGAATGGGCCTTGGAAAATGAAATTTTCCTTGCAGCAGTCCACCTCCTGGGGGAATCCAACCTGGAGGTGGACAGGCTCAGCAGGCTGGGAGCGGACAATTACGAGTGGCAGCTAAACAACCTCGTTCAGGAGATATTCAACAGGTGGGGTCACCCCCAAGTGGATCTGTTTGCCACCTAGCAGAACAAGAAGTGTCCACAATTCGCATCCTGACAGGGCGAAGCATTTCACCTCCAGTGGACCGGCATGAAGGCCTATGCCTTTCCACCCACTCCCCTGAGTAATTTACAAAATAAAGAAGTTGCAGCGACTCATCATTCCGATTGCTCCATTGTGGCCGGCCAGACCATGGTTTTTGGAGCTCCTCAGCCTATCGGAGGTGCCCCCTATACACCTCCCGACGGGCCCAGCACAGCTTCTGACACAGCAGGGAGGCAGAATCATCCACCCAGCGCCAGGGAAGCTAGCCCTCAGTGTGGTACCTGATCAGGTAATGCTTCAGCACCTTAGCCTCTCCCAGGCCAATCTGGAGATCATACAGGGTGCCAGGATTAAAGCCACCAGGGCCCAGTACAAGAGCAAATGGACCAGGTTCTGCCACTGGGCAGACTTCAAGGGAATTGACCCCTTGGCCTGCAAATTAGACGACGTGCTCTCCTTTTCGGCACACCTCGCCGTACATTTGCCACCATTGGGGCTTACAGGAACTCAGAGGAGGGCATTTTCTCCTCCTCCAACCCTATCGTCAAAAAACATCTGACTGGTCTCACTAGGCTCTGCTTGTCTAAAGCCTGTACCCTGTGTGTGACCTTAACATAGTCTTGGGCGCCCTGGAGCACAAACCATTCGAGCCAATGGCGTCCGTGGACATCAGGCTGGTCACCATCAAAATGGCCTTACTAGTCGGTCTTACCTCAGCTCGCAGAGTCAGCGAGATTCAGACGCTGGTCGCCTCAGAACTGTATACCTCCTTTCACAAGGACATGGTAGTCATGCGGACGCACCCGACATTTCTGTCCAAGGTTCCATTTGCATTTCACTTGAACGAGGAAATAGTCCTTCCAACGTTCTTTCCCGATCCCGAAGCACAGGGAGTGCTGCACTGCCTGGACGTCAGGCGTGCCCTAAAATTCTTCTTGGACAGGACCAAGGCCTTCCGCAAGTCGGACAGCCTGTTTGTCACTTTCGGCTACTCGAGGCCAGGATATCAGACCTCTGTTAGGCAGAATCCTGGGCCGTGCCCTTAGGGACCACTACACAAGATTAAGACTACAGGTGGTAGTACAATTTCACCTTTGGTACAAGCCTGTACTACACAGAGTGGTACCAGTAGCGGAGCAGCCAGACATATCTCAAGAGCAAATGAGTAGTAGTAGAGATTCCACAAAGGACTAAAATTACTGTGACTCAAGCAGACACTGACTCCAGGTTTCTGGTTAAAAAGTAAAAGTACATTTATTTTTAGACCATCTGTTCACAAAACACTTCACTTCTATTAAATTAAAACCACACTTCAAATACACTACACACAACCAATTCCCCTTGTGCAGAACAATTCAAGGTAAGTACCTTTGGATTTGACAGACCGGTGTTGTGAAACAGACGTTACTGGGGGTTGTTACGCAATCACTTTTTGACAGTAATGACAGTTCGGTCTTACGAAAGAAAAGCGTACCCCCGAGAAGAAATATTACTGTAGTCAAACACACTTAGCACATGAATTAACACAAGAGAGTTAGGGCTAAATATCATAAGCTATACTTTTGTCACGGCAGGTAGAATCAAGAAACACTTTCAAAAATGTAGATAAAAGTCAATAGGCCGGCGCCAGTGTCAAATGGGACAAGGCCCTGTTGTCGAGGATCACAAGGTTAGAACAGTTCACGATTCGAGATTGCTATGAGTACTTAATTGTCAAAGGGGGAAGCAAATGTTATGAAGGAAGGAAGTAAGGACAAGCCTTTGGTGAGGAGAAAAGGGTTCACCCTAGTTCCCTGGTGCCACAGCAGTTGTTCCTGGTAGTTCCTGCAAACTCACGGTTCCTGAAGCTTCAGTCGTGGGGACAAGGACGGCATCTGGAGCGATCTGCACTACCCAGGGATGAGGCCAGCAGCAGCAAAAGCAATGGTGAATAAAAGGTGCGCTCCTTTAAAACAGGAGAGGCTCTTCAGATGGCTATCTGGACCACTACTGCTGTGTGCAGCGAGTTCGACCAAGAAGAGGATCCTCTCGCTGTGGAAGGTGAGCTGGTTGATCCCACCAGGCTCAAGGGAAGACGACTCCGGACTGGATCTTCTCTTGCCATTGAAGGGTAGATAGCTCAGGACTGCAGCAGGGCTTCACCAGGACTCAGGAGTTGCAGCAGCAATCTTCTTTTCCGCTTCTCTTCGTTTCCTTGCAGTTCCAGTGGCGACTCTGACTTCCAGCCCAAGAGTCCTGCCTTTTATGCCAAAATCCCCCATTCACCACGGCCTGGCTGTCAATCACTCAGTAGGGTGGTTGTCCGGCCCGTACAACCACCTCAGCCAATAGACACAAAGTGCGACTCGGGTGTCCAAGGAGACCGTGTGCAGGGGGTGACTAAACCGCTCCCTCACATTCAGCCCACCTAGGCACCCAGATGCCAAAGGAGGGCTTCTGGACAGAAGCCCGCCAAAGGTCGGCGAACAAAGGAGGCAAACCTGGTTTGCCGCGCAAAGTAAAACACAAGAAGGACTTTAACAAAAAGAAATGGCGATACAACTCAACCGGAGCCAAAATAAAAAGTTTTTAGTGAAGCGGGTTTAAGTTCGAGGCTAATACAATAGCCTAAAACAGTACCACGTTTATATAGTATAATCGCGGTAGAAAAGTTAGGGTAGATACCACTGCCACCAGCCAAGACTTAGTGTTAAGAGAGCAAAATAAAGCTCAGAGAGGCACAGACAAAAAGGGATAGGAACTAACCATTTCCAATACTCCATGTAAGATGGGGTGTACTGGGTCTGTAGTTTTAAATGACTACATAAAGTAAGTGGCAACTTTAACTGCTTCTGGGGGACAGTAGTCGGCCCCAGAAAAATGGATTTGGTGGGAAGTCTCAAAGACAACCCTGTGTCACTGCACTGAAGGTGCTGTGTAACACACACAAAAAGTGGGGCTCATGGAGTGGTGTAGCTCCAGAGCCCAAGATCACATAAACAGTAGAAATACACATGGCAAAACACATGTAAGAGTGGGGAAAAAGGCTCACGCTCTTACCAGGTGGAAAAAATAAACCCCATAAATCCAGCAAAGCTGCTGAGGGACTCACTAGGTGAGGGAAATTAGCCATAAATGATAATTCTCCCAAACAGCCTCTAAGGTTTCCATATCCCGCTGGATGGTCTCTGCCATCAAGGAAGCATATGAGGGCCAGCACAAGCTGGTCCCGGCCAACATGCATGCCCACGCAGTCAGGCCCACGGCAACAGCCATCGCATTCCAGCGCCATGTCCCTTGGCAAGTCATAAGCAGGGCGTCCACTTGGGCCTCTCCCTCGGCTTTCTGCAAACATTACTGTTTGGATGCCAGCTCTAGATCCGATGCTGCTTTCGGACAGGCAGTTCTCAGGAACCTATTTGCTTAAGGAGGGTCTCCTCTCCACCCTGAGCTACAATCAGTTGTAACCGCCCATACAGTATAGAGGAAATGGAGTGGGACGTAAGAGTAATTATAAGTTACTCACCGTAGTGACTAACAAACTTAGTCCATAGTCCCCTTTCCTCCATACGTCCCACCAACCTCCCCCTAATAATACTGGTGTCATTAGGCAATTTTAAATCTATTGTCGACGCATCAATGGGGACTGAGGTGTGGCGCTGGAGGGTGGAGTCAGGGCAGCGCATGCTCCCTAGGCTGCGCCCCCGCGCGCCTCTAAATTTAAGGGGAAGGTGTTTTTTTTCTGGTGAAAAAGGTTCTGTCTCTCGTCCCTTGGAAGGGACGCCCATACAGTATGGAGGAAAGGGGACTATGGACTAAGAGTACGTTAGTCACTACGGTGAGTAACTTATAATTTCCTCCATAACGTCTTTGGTTTACTTCCTTTCGATGCACGCATCCTTTTTCACTTTGTTTTCAAATGTGTCCATGGTCTCACTCCTCTTTCCTCAACTCCTTAGGCCCCCCCATGCTACTTGGATTCACACAACCAGCTCTTACTTTGTGCCCAAACTTCCTTGTGCTTCCTCCATTTTGTTTTCTCCCATTTGTTATTTCTTACTTTGTCCCCAACCACTGGAACTCTCTTCCTTTCTCTAACCACTCTGCCACTTCCCTACACATATTCCAAACCAGCCTTAAACCTTACTGCCTTGCATCTCTTTACAATAACTGATCCCTGTAACCCTCTTTACCCCTAAATCCAGTCCCCTTTCCTCCATACAGTATGGGTGTCCCTCGCTAGGGACAGGAGATAGAACCTTTTTCACCAGAAAAATAATCTTCACCTTTAAATTTAGATGTGCGTGGAGGCACAGCCCTATGAGCATGCACTCCCCTGACTCCGCCCATGTTAGGCAGCATCCTCTGCAGTTCCCTTAGGGAGCTGTTAGGCAGAATCCTGTGCAGTGCCCTTAGGGACCACTACACACAATTAAGACTACAGGTTTCAATACAAGTTTTACCTTTGGTACAAGCCTGTACTACTATGTCAGAGTGGTAGCAGTGGCGGAGCAGCAAGGCTTATCTCAAGAGTATATGAGCAGTAGCAGAGATTACACAAAGGGACCAAAATTACTGTGACTCAAGCAAACACTGACTCAAGGGTTCAGGTAGAAAAATAGAAGTATGTTTATTTTTAAACCATTCGTTATAAACACAACACTTCTATTAAACTCAAATAAAAACCACACGTTAAATAAACCACAACTAACCAATTCACTTTGTACAGTAAGTCTCAAGGTAAGTACCCTGTGTTTGATTGAACCGGTGTTACGAACAAAACACGTTGCCGCGAATACAATTGCGATCACTTTTTGACAGTTTGGTCTACTAAACAAACGCGTATCCGTGACATGAAAAGCTACCGGGGCAAAAACACACTTAGCACTTGAGATACCCAGAGGGAGTTGGAGATAAAAATCACAGGTAATATTTTGGTTAGGCAGGCAGAATCAAGAAACACAACGACAGGAGTTCAAAAGTCAAAGGGCCGGAGCCACGGTCTAAAGACACCGTGGCCAGTTGCCAAAGATCACACGGTCCAACAGTTCACGATTCAACGTAGCCAAAAGTACTTTGATATTGTCAATGTTAGGAAGCAAAAGTTATAAGGAGGAGGGAAGACAAGGGCAAGCCTTGGAAATGAAGAAAAAGGGATTCACCCAGTTTCCTCATCAGAACACAGTACCTTATTCCAGTGGTGCAGCTTGTGCCCTGGCAGTTGTTCCTGTTGGTTTCCCGCAGACCCACGATTCCTTGAGCTTCGTTGTGAAGGACGTCTGAAGGGGGTCTGCACCACACAGGGATGAAGCCGGCAGCAGCGACAAGGAATAAAAGGTGCGCTCCTTAAAAACAGGAGAGGCTCTTCAGGTGAATATCCGGACCACTACAGCAGTGTGCAGCAATTTCGACCAAGGAAGAGGATCCTTTGGCTGTAGAAGATGAGCTGGTTATCCCCACCAAGCTCAAGGGAAGAAGACTCCGGACTGGATCTTCTCTAAGTCGTTGAAGGGAAGATAGCTCAGGACTGCAGCAGTGCTTCACCGGGATGGGGTAGTTGCAGCAGCCGTCGTTCTCTCCGCTTCTCTTTGGTTCCTTGTAGTTCCAGTGGCGACTCTCTGACTTCTAGCCCAAGAGACCTGCCTTTTATGCGAAAAACCCCCATTCACACAGCCTGGCTGTCAATCACCCAGCAGGGGGGTTGTCCAGCCCGGACAACTACCTTGGCCAATCTTGACAAAGTGCGACTTGGGTTTCCTAAGGAATACCCTATGCAGGGGGTGACTACACCCCTCCCTCACATTCAGCCCACATAGGCGCCTGGTGGAGGGCTTCTGAACAGAAAGCCCGCCAAAAGACGGTGAACAAAGAAGGCGAACCTAGTTTGCCGCGCAAAGTAAGACACAAGAAGGACTTTAACAAAAAGAAATGGTGACTAAACCCAACCGGAGCCAAAAGAAAGACCATTTGGTCAAGCGAGTTTATGTTCGAGGCAAATAAAATAGCCAAGAACAGTACCATGTTTATCTAATATAATCGCGGTAGAAAAGTTAGGGTAGATACCACTGCCACCAGCCAAGTCTAAATGTTAAAAGAGCAAAACAATGCTCTAGGAGGTACAGATAAAAAGGATACGAGTTAACCCTTTCCAGTACTCCATGGAAGATGGGTTGCACTGGATCTGTGGTAGATTGACTAAGTAAAGCTAATGGTAACTTTACCCTTTTCTGGGGGACAGTAGTCGCCTCAGAAATGGAGCCGAGGGAAGTCTTAACGACAACCCTGTGCCACGGCACTGAAGGTGTTGTGTGACACACAAAAAAAAAGGGGGCTGCTTAAGTGGTGTGCTTCAGAGTCCACAATGACAAAAACAGATAGAAACACATAGCAAAACACAGGTAAGAGTGGGCGAAAAGCTCTCTCTTACCAAGTGGAAAAAAATAAACTCCTGAAGTCCAGCAAAGATGCTGGGGGGCTCACTAGGTGATGGAAATTAGCCATAGATGAGAATTCTCCCTAACGTGAGCACTACAGAAGATTAAGACTATAGGTATATGCAAGAAAATCCCCTTTGGTATCAGTCTGTACCACAAAGATTTAGTTAGTAGCTGTGGCTAAGTAGTCAGACTTATCTCAAGAGGGAGATGAGCAGTATTCTGTGTTTACACATTAGGACTTCAGTACTATGGAACAAGTAAACACTGACCAAAGCTTTATATCAAAAAGAATATATATTTTTATTTTACACACACTGATGTTCACACACAAATCACTATTATAAAAGCAAGTTAAATCAGTCAAGAAAAGTATACACAACTCCCTATTTAAATTGTAGACAAGTTTGAGCAAGAGTGAAAACTGAGCAAAAAAGGCACAGTGAAAACCAAGCAGAAATGGCACTCTAACAATTTCTCAAAAGGGAGGGAAAGGACAAGTTATACAGGTTTAGACTCTTTAACAAACCAGCAACACTTCCCAAGTAGATAGTGAACAAGTTAGCCAAGGCAGTACTTGAGCATATGCAATACTGAGGTGAAAACCGCCAAATTGGCACTTCACAAGTTTAAAAAAGGGAAGGAAAAGGGTGGTTTAAGAGTTAGGTGCACCAACACATTTCTAGGTGAGAAGCAATCTAGAGAAGGCAGTTGTAACAGATTTAGCCAGAGTCAATAGGCCTGTGCCAGTGTCAATGGTACAAGGCAATGTGCCCAGGATCAAACTGTTCTAGTAGCTGCACTCAAGTCTTTGTTTAATGATTCAAAAAGGCGGTTGCAGAAGGTGAAAGACAATGTTAGATGATAGGGGTGGCCAACCCATTAGGTAAGTAAAGGATTTAAAACACCTTTAGCAGCCCAACGAAACAGGAGGCCTGGCGGAACAATGTACCTTTAAAGTACAAGAGGCTCCTGCGGTGGCGGTAGTTCCTGCAGTTCGGGAGATTCAGCAGAGGAAGAGAGGCTCTCGTCGTGGAGGAAGGTCTGAGTTACTGCACTGCCCAGGGATGAGACCAGCTGTGGTGCTGCCAAACGAATAAAAGGTACGCTCCTTTAAATTGCGGTCCTGGTGGACGGGTGCCTGGCTATCCGGTCTCCGAGTGCAGGGCACTGGCGATTCGACCATGGCAGGTCCTGGAAGGTGATTGGCGAACTGGTTGGCCCCACCAGCTCCAGGGAAGAAGACTCTTGCAGAGGAAGATCTTCTCAAGTCGTTGGAGAAAAGTGGTGAGCATCTGCAGCAGGGCTTCGCCGGTGGTTCAGTCGTTGCAGATGTCTTCAGCTGCTCTCCTCTTCGGTTTCTTAGTTCCAGTGGCGACGTCTTGTCCTCCAGTCGTCAGGACCCTGCTTTTATGCAGCAAGACCCCCATTCATGCAGCGTAGCTGTCACTTACACAGTGGGGTGGCTCTCCTGGCGGGAGAATCCCCCAGCTTATCAGGGCAGAGTGCGACTTGGGTTGCGTAGGCAACCCTGTCCGGGGTGCCTATTCCCCGTCCCAAACATCCTGTCTACCCCAGACTCAGTGGCACTGAGAGGATTCCCGACCTGGGTTAGGATTATAGAGAAAGACATGAGAAAGAAATATAATTAAAGTTCTGGCAATAAAAACCTACCGGAGTAAAGTTAATATTGAAATAAACTGGCGGTATGTTAGAGGCTGTCAGTAAAAGTGGTAGTCTCGAACAATGGGAAAATCCCTTAGGGAAATATTTGCAGTCGAATATTTACGGTAGTAACCACTGCCACCAGCCAGAAACTCTTGAGAGGGAGACTTACGGTACCCCCTCGAAAATGAACATTAGGGAAAAACTATTAACCCTTTCCAGTACTTCCATAGTAAGATGGATTGTACTGGTTTAGGTCATAAGTATTGACTAGTAAAGTCAATGGGGACTTTACATGCCCTGGGAGACAGTCAGTCGCAGGTTATGGAGTCTGTTTGGGTGTCACTACAACACCCCTGTGGTACGGCACGGAGGGTGCTGTGTACCACACATGTTAAAAAGATGATTCCGGGTGGCCACCAGGGGGCGATGATCAACTTCCCCGTGTGAGCTCCGTCCCTAAGGGTCGTACAGTGAGCTGAGCCCCCACATCACAACCCCCCCATGAGAGAATAGTGGAGAAACATGCATCTGAAGACCCCCCACCACTGTAGGCGAAAACCTGATGAAAATCGGACATCGGAAGCAGGAGATATTAATGATTGAAGTCGAATGCGGTGGAGGAACAGTCGAACGTTCCAAAAAGTAAACATCTAGTGGCCCAACGCCACGAACTTGAAGGTATGCCCCCGGGGCTTCATACGCACTGAAGGTGTTCGGAGACCGGCCCCTCCACCCCCCTGGAACCCCTATCCGGGAGTTTAGAGGTAAAGCACTGGTGCAGTGGAGCAAGGCAGACTCCATCGAGGGACCCCGCCGGCGTCGGGGGTTGGTGGCGCTTCTCCCATCACCCATCACCCAGCTGATACAGCAACAGTGGCGGCCGAGGCTGCACTATACAGAGGCCCAGGTACCCGCGACCCGCCGGCAGGAGGCTTCCCGCAGCGCAGGAGGCCACGTTGACCATGCTGCGGTATCGGCTGCTCGCCGGGGGCGCTCCGCGCCCCGTAGGCCCAGAGGAGGCACGCCCAGGCCCCTGATGCCTGTCACCCCCCCACCCCTCAGAGGTGAAAGCAAGACAGCAAAAATAAAAATCAACACACCAATCCATCACATGGCCCTGGCCCGGCCCACCCATCTGTGTGAATGTTCCCCATACAAGGCGAACCCACCCCACCAGGGTGATCTCAACGCGCCCCACAACGCAGCAGGGCAACATAGGTGCAACTCAGGAGCCCATATTCAGTGGGGCATCACGCAAGGGAGGTAAAGGATCCCACCCCAGACACCTTTCATATACTCCCCAAGCAAGACCCCAAAACCGCATTGTAACTGTGCCGGAATTAAAATTCAGTACACCTCACCCTAACGCAAGTACGAAAGGCAACAGGCCCACCTCAGGCCCCCGTCCTACCCCTCTGAGACGAACACAGCACGAATCAGCATAAGGAAGAAGCTCCCCCAAGAGAATTTCGGTCAGGGACAGGCCCGACAGCGCTGAAGACTCCCCAGAGAGCCTCCATATCAGCTTCCCATCCATACATTAAGCCACATACCAGCCCATCGACTTGGAATCAATCTTGAGCCACTGAATCACATAGCGGCACAGAGGGTAAGGCCCTCAAACTCCTCTGACCCAAGAACTGCTACATGACCGTTAAGAGCAAGCTAGCCAGGTATGCCTACACACCGTCTCCCCCCTCCTTTGACCATAAAGCCAAAATGTCAACAGATATTGCAGAAACGGGAGCAGCTGCCACCAAGAGCGACATCGCTGCCCTTCTGAGCAAAATAAAGCGCATGGGAGCTAACCTGGGTAGCAAAATAGACAAGATCACTCAGAGAATGGAAAACATTGAGGAAAGATTGGAAGGTGTCGAGAATAACCAAGCTTCAATTGACACCCTTGAAACCCAAATGGACCTGAGGATACGAAACATTGAGAAGAGAGACCAGGAAATACGCCTGAAGATGGATGATTTAGAAAATAGAGAAATAAGAAACAACCTACGATTCTTCGGAATACCGGAAAACGAAGGAGAAACAGAAGAGGATCTCAAAAGGACAATACACAATATCATCAAAATTCTGACAGCAGATGAGGACATCGACAAGCCTAAAACTGAACGAATACATAGAGCAGGAGGACCACCTGGTAGCCCAAGATCGGTCCTCGCCAGATTCCATAGATACCAGGATAGAACCAGAATCCTGGAGATGGCCAGATCCAGCGGGCCCCTCACAATGGGAGGAGCCCAGATAACTATATTCCAGGACTTATCTTTGCTCACCCTAGCCCTGAGACGTCTCTGCAGCCCCCTCACAAAATGGCTTAAAGGCCAAGGCATGCGATACAGGTGGGGATACCCGTTTTCCCTCACCTTTGAGCATGAAAGCAGAAGGATACTGCTCCGATCAGAAGAAGAGATCAGAGACTGTATCACAGACATCCTCGGAACAGGTCCAAGAGAGGGGGAACGAGAAGACAGCGTGCAGAACGGAACGCAATGGGAGCTCCAGGGCCCAAGGAGAAAAAGGGTGAAGGGGTCAAGAAAGTACAGACGAGGCAATAATATGCCCGAAGGCAGAAAATGAAAATCCATCCCAGAGAGTTAAATGTGAAAACGTCCAAAGGGACAACCGAAGAACACAATATGGGCACTTATTAAGAACATGGTGTCACGCCCACCATGTATACGGGTACCAATCGATGAAGAGTCCCCCCCCTTGAGGTAGGGGGGGGAACAGCCTGCCGATGAAGACACTGAAAACTGCATGTAACGTTACACTTCCGTTTATTAATGTTATTGTTAATATTGTTGGATGGAGGGGGGTGGAGGGGAAGGGTCCTCAAAATCTTCAAATGATAGTAATTGTGACAAGGACCATGATGTAACGGTCCCCACCGGTGGTCCGATGTTGGATTTAACATTTTTATCTGATCCACTCCGGATGCCACCAAGCAATGATGCAAGCCCTCATCAGGGTGTTGAAAAACGAAGAAAAGATACAGAGGGAAAGGGGTATTACGTTGGATGCCTCAAAAGGGAGGGAGGGGGGAAGGGCTGGGGAAAACACCAAAGCTCAAGACAGCCACGAGCACTCACCAGGGCATCATCACTACCTCGGCGCCCAGCGACAATAGAGGGGACTTGAAGAACTCACATAAATGGTTGATAACCACGAAACGATAAATGGCAGGCTAGGCACAATTAAAATTGGCAAATTAAACGTCAAGGGACTCCATTCCCCCACCAAAAGGTCACTAGTGTCCAGAGAATTCAAAAGGGCAAAGCTTGAAATACTCTTCATGCAGGAAATCAGATATAGTAGAGGTGAAGAAAGATGGGTCCTCTATACCAAGCTAGGTACCAAATACTGGAGTTCTGCACCACTTAAAATAGCTGGAGTTAGCATTCTGATCGATAAACAGCTCCATTTTGAACTCCTGAAAACCTGGACCGATGTAAGCGGCAGGTCTCTCGTAGTGGTCGGCAAGATACAAGGTACCACCATCACGCTTGCATCGGTATATGCCCCCAACTCCGGACAGTCCAGGGTCTTACAACATATAGTCCCCAAAATCATGCTTGAAGCGGAAGGTGAAGTAATCATAGACGCCAACAAACTTAAGGACGCCTGGCGTCACATGAATCCTCAGCAAGCAGGCTTCACATTTTACTTGGCGCCACATGCCACATACACGAGAATCGACTACATCTACCTCACCCTGGAGCTAACGGCGGCGATGTCAACATCCAAAATAAATCTGTTAACATGGTCAGACCATGACATGGTCACAGTCACTCTCAATCGACTGGCGCTCCCACACAGAAGCACGAAATGGCGCTGCAGCGAAACGCTCTGGAAAGACCCGATAGTCTGAGACCAACTCAAGAAAGACATCGATCAGTATTTTGAGCAGAACAATACCGGCAAAGTTTCAGTGAACACGGTGTGGGAGGCAGGGAAAGCCACGTGGAGAGGGATACTCATAAAGGAAGGAGCAGCAAAAAAAAGAGAACGCCAACGCATAGAAAACACGCTCAGAAATTAAATAACCCAACTAGACTACAGCGCACAGACTGCTGGCCCTGATAGACCCCAAACAATAGAGGAAGCCAACAGCAAAAGGGAGGAATTGTGACAACTGGAAGTGGACCAAATTGTGCGCAAGCTTCAATACCTGAAACAAAAGCACTACGAGAAAGGAGACAAAGCAGACGCCCTGCTCGCCGTCAGACTTCGCGGGCAGCATAAAGAAAGATGGGTGTCAACCATAGAGGCGAGCCCAATTCCAATGTAGACCATCCCCCCGAGTATCCCAGAGGCCTTTGCCAGCTTCTACAAAAAACTGTACACCTCAGACTCCACATCACACGAGCAAGCAATCACAGAATACATGAATGAGATATCTCTCCCGAGCCTGCCCCAGGACTTTGCCGAAACTATTGACACTCATCACCGGCGAGGAGATTGAAGAAGCAATCAAGAGACTCCCAACAGGGAAAGCCCCTGGAAATGACGGCTACACGGCTGGCTTATATAAAACCTTGGACACCCTCCTCCCTTTTATGGTTGAGCTCTTCAATAACATTCTCCAATCAGGTACCGCTCCCGACTCCTTCTCCGACGCGCTAATCACAGTCATCCCCAAAGAAGGTAAAGACCCCAAACTGGGCACATCCTACCGCCCCATTTCTCTTCTAAATACGGATGCAAAATCTATGCAAGAGTCCTCACCGCACGATTTGAGTCGCATATGCCAGCCATAATCCACAACAACTAGGTGGGATTCATCTTTGGCAGACGGGGAGCGGCCTCACTCGCAAAACCCTCCACTTAATACATGAAGGCAAGAAGATGCCGAACACACCTGTACTGTTCTCAATCGACGCGGAAAAAGCGTTCGACAGAGGCCACGCTAAAGAAAATAGGCCTAGGCCCTGCCCTCAGACGAGGAATCAAATCTGTCTACACCTCACCACGGGCATCCGTCGCGGTGAACTCCCAGTACTCACGCTGGTTCCCCCTGACCAGAGGAATGAGACAGGGATGGCCCCTCTCCGCCATATTATTTGCACTATCATTGGAACCACTCGCACAGAAGATTAGAACGAGCAATGGCGTCGAGGGACTACGCGTGAGCGGCCGCGAATATAAGCTGGCCCTATACGCAAACGACATTCTGCTCCACGTGCAGAATCCAATGACCTCGATCCCCCAGGCAATTCACCTTATAGAAGAATACGGAGCATTATCAGGCTTCAAAATGAACAAAACCCAATCCATCCTCTTCCCACTGCAAGAACCGTTGCCGGAACAACAGAGAATTCGAGCGCTTGGGACTATCATTGGCGGCCCCACATTAAGATACCTAGGCGTCAATCTGACTAGAGACGTTGCTGATATATACAAAGCCAACTTCCCCCCAACTTCTTGCTGCCCTTAACGCGGACCTTGCCAAGTGGCAACCCCTCACAATTTCATGGATGGGACATCTGAACGCCGTGAAAATGGTTAGTCTCCCACGCTTCTTGTATCCCTTCCAGGTATTCCCGGTAACGATACCGGAGCACTTCTTCAAGCAAGTGAGAAGGGCAATAATCAGATTCCTATGGGAGGGGAAAAAACCCAGTATACCTTATGAAACTCTGATACCACCCAAGGACCAAGGAGGAGTTGGCCTCCCATACATTGAGCGATGCTATCAGGCAGCCCAATTGAGAATTCTCATCCCCCACCTCTGGGACAGGAAAGACCTACAATGGGTTCAATTGGACAACGATAACCTAACCCCAGTGACTTGCAGAATGGATATGGGTTCCCCGACCACAGTTTACAAGAAGACTGCGCAATCATCCTATACTGGGGACAATATGGAATATATGGAAAGAAGGAAAGGGAATGGTGGGCGTAACCACATGGCCCTCCCCCCTGAGCCACCTCTGGGCCCCAGGGATCAGAGAAGAAATCTCAGAACACCCAAGATATCAAACTTGGTTCGACGCAGGGCTTGAAAGAGTGGGCCAGTTATGGAGAAAAGACAAATTCATATCCATCACAGACCTAGAAGAAGCCCTCCAGATGCACCCCATACCGATCTTCCTATACCTGCGCTTGAAAGGTGTGATGTCCAAAAAGGAATGGAAGGACAAAATTCAAAGAGAACTAACGCCCTTCGAGACAATCCTGGACACGGTTACCACAAACAAGGGCCTGATAGCACGCATGTATAGTGCCCTAATTTGCACCGATCAAGTCCCAAGCCTCCGTCTAAAAAAAAAAGTGGGAAAAAGATTTTGGTCGGGAATTTGACCAACAGACGTGGGACACGATTTGCAGCACCCTATCCCGGATATCAATCACCTCACAATACAAATTACATGCAATAAAGCTACTCCACAGATGGCAGTATGACCCTCTCAGACTGTCGAAAATGTACCAAACCAACAGTCCGACATTCTGGAGACAATGCAGAATGGAAGCTAACTACTGGCATATGTGGTGGGATTGCCCCAAAGTTCGTATATACTGGAGTGAAGTTTTAGGATGGATCAAACAGATGGACGGCATCGAGAGGAATCCAGCTCCCCTCCTAATGTTGTTCGGCCTAGAAGAAGAAGAAGAGGACCTCACTAGGATTAAAGGAGTGGTGTCTTCGCTCCTGCTAGCAGCCAGAGCATACCTGGTCATCCATTGGAAGTCTTCACACCCCCCAGCCAAGAAAGAATGGATACACATCGCCAGAAATATCCACGCAATGGAGACTATCACTGCAGCCCACCACGATAAGGCGGCGCGACATGAAGAAACATGGTGTGACTTTGTCAATCAGTATATACGAAATGAAAGTTCCAATGAGCCATAAAGCAACAACTGGCAAATACAATACCCCTGAACGTGAAAGGATTAATCCAGATCACGCTCCAAGAAACCTAGCCTGCCACAAAGCCTAAGCACAAATGAAGAACAGGAGAACAATGTCCCACTCTATGTTCAGTACAAACTAAACTCTTGCCGACAAACTGGTAGAATCCAAAATGCCGTCAGAGGGAGGGGGGATGGAGGGAACTTGACACCCGCACCCTGTAAGGGTGGGTAGGACAATAACAATAGAACACAAGACATTTATCCAATTGAAGTGTCATTTTGATGCACCAATGTGAATTTATTCTGCATATAACGGTCTGTACTTTTCATATGATTAAAAACCAATAAAACTTAAATTTAAAAAAAAAATGATTCCTATGAGGGTGAGAAAAACCCCATAGACTGTAAGCACACAAGATAGCCTAAAAAACACACTAGCAATCTGTCTAAGAGTGGGGAAAAAAGGGTCTCACTCTTAGCAGGAGAAAAAAAGAAACCCTTCAAATCCAGCAAAGCTGCTGGGGGACTCTATAGGTAAGGGAAATTAGCCTTAGAAGAGAATTCTCCCTAACAGCCCACCAGAACCACTCCTCTGTCTTCTTTTCCACGTCGACGGGAACGGACAGCTTTCACCAGCGCTTCTCGGTTAGGCCTCCGGTCTAGTAATTCCACACGCTCTTCCCCAGAGAAGAACTTTTGTCTTCTTTTTCTTCTCTTTCAATCGTTACCGCTCTGTCTTCTGGTGCCACGCTCCTCCTCAGCACATTACGACGGCGGCCCCCATGCTCTCTGCCGCCTTGACCCTGACCACGGCTGGGAAGGCTGTACCGCGTGTGACACGCTGACACTGCGCGCCCTCACCAACAGATTATCCAGGTGGAGGAAGCTATTCGGAAAGTCGCCTCCAGAGGACTTAAAGGCATTTTTTAAGCAGAAGACCAGGCCCAAGGTAGGTGCACTGTTCTCCTACGCACCCCGCAAGGGCAACTTCTTCCCCAGGAAGTGCACAAGCAGGAGTGACCTAATACAATCTGCGGTCCAAGTACCAGCACACACGTACTAAGGCTGCTTCAGCTACCGGCCACCAGGCCCACGAGGGGTCGCAAGATCCTACCAGTGACTCCGCTGAGGGACTGCAAGGTACTATTACCGGGTTTCAATCTGAGGGGCTACGCCCTATTACTGGACTGATGTCTGAGGGGGTGCCTGTACGCAGTACTACCGGCGCCCCAGCCGAGGATACTCCGCCTAAAGGGCCCTGTCCTGAGGTGCAGGGTAGGCCTCAACCTCCACCGCCTACGTACTGGAGGAAGCCAGGCCCAGGCCCAGCACGGCAAGCAAAAAAGATGTAGAGCGGGAGAAGGGGGCACTAAAGACTTAATTAGTGGTGTTTTAGTAGTTTTCGCTAACTAAATTCAGATAGTAATGGTTAATTTTAAAATAAAGCTTCAGGTGTACTGTGGCTAATGTCACGGGGCCACTCGGGACTATCTAAAGAACAGAAAAAAGGAAAAGGAACCTTTTACTGGTATTTTTAGATGTTTTTAAAAAGGCATACAACACTAATCTTTGTCAATGTATTAGGACAATCAAAATAATTTAGGATTAATGTAACCAAATAATTTCATCATTAGTGTTACCAAAAAACAGAACACTGTCAAACTTCAAAAGACAATTCTTCCTTAGTCTCACATGAATCACAGTGCAGCTAGCTTTTTCAAACAAATGGTCTGCTGAATTTTTATTAATACAATTGAAAGTGTCTACTGAGTGCTGCAATGTGAAACATTTTGAATTAGACAACCTACGTTAATTACTTACTAAACGAATATTCTGGGGGGGGTTCTCCTCCCATTGGAGTGCACTGTGGGCAGACAGGTAGCAATACATGTCTCTTTCTCTTTTCCAGCACGGCAAGCGCCATGATGCTTGCCCAACACCATACCCCTTTGGGGAGCAGGTAGGGGAGCGAGTCTCCAGGTGGGACTGGTCAACGCCGGGCATGTGGTCCATGGCATACCCATCAGCTTCGCAGGGCAGATGCACCTCACCCCATATGGCCATAATGGAAGCACCTAGGTCTCAGCAACCTCTGGGCCCCATGCCTAGGCCGGTTCCATGAAGCACACCTCTGGCCTGTGAAGTCAGGTTCTTTGAGAAATTCCTTACTCTCATGAGGTCTCCCCAGATGGGAAACATCCTTAGGGATGTTATCAGGGACATGCTCCCTCCGGTACAGCTGCTAGAACCCACGGCCACGCCGTTCTTGGGTCCAGCTCCTCCGGGTCCAACGCAGCCACACCTGCCTGCGCCGGTCCCTATGACACCGGTCACAGCCGCCCTGTATCCGCTGCAGCCTCCGGCGCCGATGGGTGCGCCACAGCTCCCTGCGCAAGACCCTGACACTCCACGAATGGCTGGCGGGCCTGATGAGTATTTGGGGATGCCACAGGTGGAACAACCAAAGGCAGGGGTATTGGCAGAAGTTCTCACTCTATGCCCCACAGCTAGAACGGGAATCCCAATACAAAAAGACATGGTGGCTCTTGCCAAAAAAGGATGGGACAAGTCACATTCTACGCAACCTAGCAATGGGCGTCTCAACGCTTAATTCAGGCAGATGGAAGGGGACCCCCTCTTACTGTCGGCACACTCCCAGCCACACTCCTCTGCGATTGCGGCAGAATCACTCTACTCAATCCTCCTTGGCTACATCCGCCTCTGCACTCCTGGGTAAGGAGAAAATGATCCTGGAGGTGTTTGGAAAGGAGATCTAGTCCAATGCTACCCTCCATCTGCAGCAGTCCAATGCGGATGCCATGCTGGCGGCGGTCAACCAGAGTCTCTGACAAGAGACCGCCGATTTCCTGACTGAACTGCCGGTACAGAGCCAGATTCGCTTCAAGGCTGGGCTCGCTGAAGCCATTGATACTTCGGGGCAGGCCATATGTACTGCTACCAACATGAGAAGGACGGCTTGGCGAAGGGTGACGAAGTTCAACCCTGATGTCCAGGACCGTATTCTGGACCTTCCTTTCGAAGGGGGCGATCTTTTCCATTCTACTACGGATGAGGAACTCGAGAAGCATAGTTCAGACTGCTAGTTCCTTATCGATCCCCACCAATTCCCCCCCAGAGGCATATAGCCAAGCACACTAGTGTTCAGAAAAGGGGTGGTCCTTCGGTCTCTTCCAGGGTGTTCCAGGATTTTCATCCTCTAATCCAGTGGTTAAAAGACACTTGGTGGGCCTGACCAGGTTTTATCTGCCTAGCAAGAAACCACACACGGTTTGTGACCTCAATGTGGTCTTCGACACCCTGGCGCATAAACTATTCGAACCTATGGCACCGTCTCTGGTCCAGACAACTGGACAGGTTCATGGACCCAAGGATCCTTTCTGTAGTATCCACATGCTTCCTGCTCCCTATCCCCTCTCCTCTCTGCTCCCACAGATTGGTATAGGAACTCTGTTGGCGGAAATTCGCTCGCTCGTAGAGTCAGGCAGTGGAGGAAGTCCCTGCCTCTCAACAGGGCCTGGGATTCTATTCACGGGTTTCACAATACACAAAAAGAACCAGGCTGGCCTGAGAGTTGTGTTGGACCGTTCCACCTTGAACCTTTCCCTTCCTCTCCAAAAGTTCAAGATGGTTACCCCTGTGCTTATAGCAGAGACTTGGTGTGCGGGAGACTGGATGTGCTACCTGGATCTGAAGGATGCCTACCTACATGTCCCGATCTGGCAACCCCATCTGTCCTTTGAGGGTCAGGTTCATGGGTTTTCATTTCCAATACAAGGTTCTGCCCTTTGGCCTCATTTAAGCCCCCAGGGTCTTTACAGGACTGATGAACGCGGTGGCAGCCCTGCTCAGGGCCACCACATCTACCCATACCTAGACGACTGGCTTGTCAGAACAAGGTCTCCGGAGGCAGTCAAGCACACCGCCTCCGCCCTCATGAATACACTACACAAGCTGGAATTTTCCATCAATCTCAAGAAATCACAGTTGGAGCCAACGCAGAGTCCAACCTTCCTGGGCCTTATCTGGAATACGAGCTCAGAGGATTTTCCCCTCGGCAGACGAGATCGCAGCAATCAAGAGGGCCATAAGCCATTTTTTCAGCAGAGCAGTAACCTCGGCATGGTACCAACACCTCCTGGGCATCATGGTGGCATGTCTCCTCGCAGTGCCGCATAAGAGGATCAAAATGAGGCAATTGCAGCTGCACTTCGCAGCCTCCTGGAGTCAGCAGAAGGGTTCCCAGGCGGAGCTGGTCAGCATCCCACAGGACGCAGTCTGGTGGAGCACGGATGACAACCTTTGGATAGGCATGCCCTTCCGTCAACCAGCACCTCAATTCCCCATCACCACGGACTCATCCCTAGAGAGCTGAGGAGCTAACTTGGGCAGCCACAGTTTCCACAGGGTATGGTCCCGGCAGGAACAGGCAGCCCACATCAACTGGCTCGAGTTGATGGTCATCTGGCTCGCTCTCAAAGCCTTCCTCCGGATGATCAGCGGCAAGATGATCCTCTTCAGACAGCTCCACCAGCAGGATCTGTCATTTTTGCATCCCCCAGGAGTTTTACAGCAAAAAATGCAGACTTTTTTATACCCCCTTTACACCACATACATATATACATATGCTGGGGAGAAATGCTTGTGTTAGATCCTATACACCCTTCCCATATATATATATATATATATATATATATATATATATATATATATATATATATATATATATATATATATATATATCGTGTAAAGGGGGTCTCCAAAAAAAACAGAATTTTTGGCAGTCGACGTTCTGGAGGTGACATTTAGGTATATTCCCCGCCAGCATGTATTGCATCAACGAGCAGGGTGGTACCGGGTCTCCTCCCATCTGCAATCTGGCAGTCAAAATTTGGGAATGGGCTCTGGTAAACGACATGCACCTGGCAGCAATCCACCTCCCGGGGGAATCCAACCTGGAGGTGGACAGGCTCAGCAGATTGGGTGCGGACAGCTACGAATGGTAGTTGGATGAACAAGTCCTTCAGGGGATCTTCGACAGGTGGGGTCATCCTCAGGTGGATCTCTTCACCACCTGGTACAATAGGAGGTGCCCCCAGTTTGTGTCCTAGCAGGGACAGGGCAGGGCCTCTCTGGGCGATGCGATGCAGATCCAGTGGAACGACATTAATGTGTATGCCTTCCCTCCGTCTCCCCTGGTCCACAGGGTAATCTGCAAGATCCGGGAGGCCCGGCACCTCCGTATCATCCTGATAGCTCTGTGGTGGCCAGCAAGGCCATGGTTCTCAGAACTACTCACCCTGTCGGATCAGGCCCCAGTGCTCCTGCCGCTGACCCCAGCACACCTACTCTCTCAGCAGGGAGGCACTGTCCTCCACCCTGCCCTCAGAAATTGGTCCTTGCAGCGTGGTTTCTGGACAAGTCACACTAAGGCATCTGCAGCTGTCACAAGCTAACCTAGACATTATACAGGGGGTAGGAGCAATGCTACCAGGAGCCAGTATAAAAGCAAGTGGACTAGGTTTTGTCACTGGGTGGTATAAAAGGTTGATCAGTTGACCTGCATGTTGGACGACTTGCTATCCTTCTCTGCGCACATTCGGTGGGCAGGGGGCAAGTAGACACATGCCGCACCTATCTGGCAGCCATTGGAGCCTACAGGAACTTGGAGGATGTTGGGCAGAATCCTATGCAGTTCCATTAGGGAGCACTACAAAAGATTAAGACTACAGGTATATGCAATAAATCCCCTTTGGTATCAGTCTGTACCACAAAGATTTAGTTGGTAGCTGTGGCTAAGCAGTCATACTTATCTCAAGAGGGAGATGAGCAGTATTCAGGGTTTACAAAATATGACTACAATACTATGGAACAAGGAAACACTGACCAAAGCTTTGTATCAAAAAGAATATATATATATTTATTTTACACACTCTGATGTTCACACACAAATCACTATTACTAAAGTAAGTTAAAACAGTCAAGAAAAGTATACACAACTCCCTATTTGAATTGTAGACAAGTTTGAGCAAGAGTGAAAACTGAGCAAAATGGCACAGTGTAAACTAAGCAGAAATGGCACTCTAACAATTTATTCAGCGGGAGGGAAAGAACAAGTTATACAGGTTTACTCTCTTAAACACACCAGCAACACTTCTCAATTGGATTGTGAACAAGTTAAGCAAGTCAGCACTTTAGCATCAACAGTATTTTGGTGAAAACCGAGCAAAATGGCACTTCAGCAATATATAAAGGGGAAGGAAAGATGGTTGTAAGAGTTTTAGGTGCACCAACACATTTCTAGATGAGAAACAATCTAGAGAAGGCAGTTGTAAAAAGATTTAGCTAGTCAAGAGGCCTGTGCCAGAGTCAGTGGTACAAGGCAAAGTGCCTAGGTTCAAAATGTTCTAGTAGCTGCAGTCAAGTCTTTGTTAAACGATTGAAAGGGTGGTTGCAGGACGTAGAAAGATAATGTTAGACGAAAAGCTGACCAGCCCAGAAGGTAAGTAAAGGATTTAAAACACCTTTAGCAATACCCAACGAAACGGGAGGCCTGGCGGAACAATGTACCTTGAAAGTGGAAGAGGCTCCGGCGGTAGTTCCTGGCAGTTCATGCAGTTTGGGAGATCCAACAGAGGAAGAGAGGCTCTCGTCGTGGAGGAAAGGTTCGAGTTACTGCACTGCCTAGGGATGAAACCAGCCGCGGTGCTGCCAAAATGGAATAAAAAGTGTGCTCCTTTAAATCGCGGTCGTGGTGGACAGGTGTCTGGCTATCCGGTCTCCGAGTGCAGGGCACTGGCGATTCGACCAAGGCAGGTCCTGGAATGCAATTGGCGAACTGGTTGACCCCACCAGCTCGAGGGAAGATGACTCTTGCAGGTGAAGATCTTCTAGAGTCGTTGGAGAAAAGTGGTGAGGATCTGCAGCAGGGCTTCACCGGTGGTTCAGTCATTGCAGATGTCTTTGGCTTCTCCCCTCTTCGACTTCTTAGTTCCATTGGTGACGACTTGTCCTCCAGTCCTCAGGACCCTGCTTTTATGCAGAAAGACCCCCATTCATACAGCCTAGCTGTCACTCGCACAGTGGGGTGGCTATCCTGGTGGGATAACCCCCCAGCCTATCGGGGCAGAGTGTGACTTGGGTTGCCTAGGTAACCCTGTCCAGGGTGCCTATTCCCCCTCCCACACATCCTGTCTACCCCAGACTGAGTGGCGCCGAAAGGAGGGCTCTGTGCAGAAGCCCGCCAAAAGGACGAACAAAGGATCCCCAACCTGGGTTAGGATTTCAGAGAAAGACATGAGAAAGAAATATTAACGTTCTGGCAATAAAAACCTACCAGAGTAAAGTTAATATTAAAATAAACTGGCGGTATGTTAGAGGCTGTCAGTAAAAGTGGTAGCCTCGAACAATGGGAAAATCCCATAGGAAAATATTTGCGGTCGAATATTTACAGTAGTAACCACTGCCACCAGCCAGAAACTTTGGGGAGAGGGACTGTACGGTACCCCTTCGAAAATGAACACCAGGGAAAAACTATCAACCCTTCCCAGTACATCCATAGTAAAATGGGTTGTACTGGTTTTGTTCATAACTATTGACTAGTAAAGTCAATGGTAACTTTACATGCCCTGGGAGACAGTAGTCAGTCCCAGGGTATGGAGTCTGTTTGGGGGTCGCTACGACACCCCTGGCTTACTGCACTGAGGGTGCTGTGTAACACACGTGTAAAAAGATGATACCTATGAGGGTGAGAAAAATCCCATAAGCACAAAAATTGGCTGAAACATCCATCAAAATACAGCTAAGAGTGGGGAAAAAGTCATTCTTAGGAGTAAAAAAAAAAAACCTGAAATCCAGCAAAGCTGCTGGGGGACTCTATAGGTAATGGAAATTAGCCCTAGAAGAGAATTCTCCCTAACAGAGGAGGAGGTATTTTCATCCCCTTATGCGGTGGTTAAAAGACACTTGGTGGGCCTGACCAGGCTTTATCTGCCTATCAAGAAACCACACACCCTGGCGCATAAACTATTCAAACGTATGGCATCCGCGGACATCAGGCTAGTCACCTTTAAGACGTCCCTCCTGGTGGGCCTTAGCTCGGCACGCCGGATCAGGGAAATCCAGCCGCTGGTGGCTTCAGAGCCTTGTACCACCTTTCATAAGGATGCTTAGAACACACCCCACATTCCTACCTAAGGTTGTCTCCTCTTTTCACCTAAATGAGGATCTAGTGCTACCAACGTTCTTCGCGGACCCCAAGGATAACGCGCGGAGGGTATTGCACTGTTTGGACGTGAGGCGTGCGCCGAGATACTACTTGGACAGGACCAAGAGCTTCCACAAATCAGACGCCCTCTTTGTCACCTTTAGTGGGTCAAAGCCCGGCTGTCAAACCTCCAAGGCTTCCATAGCAAGGTGGATAGTTACAGCCATCAAGGAGGTGTACGAGAGGCAGCATAAAATATGCATGCCCACCCAATCCGAGCAAAAGCCTCGGCGGTTGCCTTCCAGAGTCACATCCCATGGCAGGTTATCAACAAGGCAGCTATATGGCTACGCCCTCTGCCTTCTGCAATTTATAAAATTATTCAGCGCTTTGGTGAAAGTACTTAAGAAAATTCACAGCTCTGATACTTATCTCTCCGCAGCATTTAACACAGTCAACCACGATATCCTCATCACATCCAAATCACCGACTTAGCCTTACTATGGATTAAATCCTTCATAACGAACAGAACAGAAACCATATGAATCAAGCCTTTAAAATCTACCTCAATAGAAAATACCACAAGGATCATCCTTCTTCCCCATTGCTTTCCAACATATACCTGGTTCCACTAATCAGGCTCATTAAAAGACACAGCCTCACATGATACAACTACGCTGATAACATACAAATAGTCTACAAAATACAAGACACACAGGAAGAAAACACAACACTGGAGGGCTGCCTCAAATAACTCTACGGCTGGATGAACTCTGACAACTTCAAACTCAACCTGGGCAAAACAGAAATAATTATATCCAAAAGCAGAGAAAAAAATCACTACATCCCATGGCCGATGGAACCTGCTACAGCGTCCGCTCCATCGATGATAGTAAAGAAAGTGGGTGTTGTGATGGACAGCAAACTAACGCTAGTGCCACAAGTCCTTCCTCTTACGTGCAGTAGAAACAATCCTACCAATCCTGTTACACCATCGCTCTCATGTCCAGTGTAAACTACGCCAACAGCCTATACCTCTTACATCCTGTCCCCTTTCCTCCATACTGTATGGGCGTCCCATTCAAGGGACAGGAGACGGAACCTTTTTCACCATATAAAAACCTTCTTCCCCTTTAAATTTAGAGGTGCGTGGCCTAGGGAACATGCGCTGGTCTGACTCCGCCCTCTGGTGCCACACCTCAGTCCCCTTTTCCGCATTGAAGGGAACAGGCCTAAGTCACCAGCGCTCCTGGGTTTGGCTTTGGCCATGTAATTCCACGCACAGATACTTCTTTCTTTTTTTGTCTTTTCTATCATTCAGTTACTCGGTCCTCAGGCATCACGCTCCTCCCCGGCGCATGTCGACTTCTACAGGGTTCAGCATATGTCCATCCTGCAACAGGCTCTTCCCTACTTCAGACTCCCACGCCCTCTGCCTACGTTGCCTTGGCCTAGACCACGGTTGGCAACCATGTTCGGCGTGTGACTCGCTGTCCTCTAAGGTGCTGAAGAACAGACTAGCCAGGTGGAGGGAGCTCTTCCAGCGGTCGTTTCCAGAGGATCTCAAGAACTTCGTGAAGCATCGAACCAGGCCCAAGGTACGGCTGATATTTTCCATCGCACCCCGCAAGGTTGACTCCTTCCCAGGGACTCTCCCGCGTGGGAGGGACCGGCCAGGTCCTTCTACCAGCACGTGCACCGAGGCTGCTGCAGCGACCGGCCTTCGGGTGGAGGGATCCTCGGATCCTCCCGGGCGCAGTGTTGAGGGTCCGGAAGGTTCTTGTACCGGTCTACACCCAAGTGGCTCAGCCCTTTTACCTGCACCATGGCCGAGGGGCTAAGCCCCAACACCGGCAATACATCCAAGGGGCTATGCCCTAATACTGGCAATACGTCAGTGGGGGTGCCTAAACGCAGCTCTACTGACCCCCGGGTCGAGGGTGTCGCACCTACCGGGCCGAGGCCCGAGGAGCAGGGTAGGCCTCGCAATCCACGCGCAGGAGTCTTGGACGAGGCCGGGCCAGCGGCGCGAGCACCAGGTCGCAGGCATGTGGCAGGCAGTTCGACAAAATGGCCACCGTGCCAGAGAGAGGCACCCGTCCGCCGTTCCAGGAATTCGGTGCAGAACAAGTGTCAAGGTGGGACTGGCTACAACCAGGTACGTGGCCTACGGGCTACCCTTTATTTGCGCAGGGCAGCTTTGCTTTGCGTCCATATGGACAGGGCATGCAGCGGCTCCAGCAGCCCCACGCTATCCGTTGGTACCCCCCGTCACCTACACGTCCCGATTTGGCAGCCCCGTCGGTCTTTCCTACGGTTCAGGATCATGGTGTACCATTTTCAATATGGAGTCCTTCCATTTGGCCTCAACTCGGCCCTCAGGGTCTTTACCAGACTCATGAACACTGTGGCGGCCCTCCTCAGAGCGCAGGGCCGCCACATCTACCCGTACCTCGACGACTGGCTCATCAGGGCTACATCTCCGGAAGCGGTTCCCCACTGTTCCCATGCCCTTATGAGCACACTGCAAGATCTGGGCTTCTTCTCAACCTCAATAAGTCACAGCTGCAGCCTACGCAGACTCTGACATTCCTGGGACTCATTTGAGACACATGCTTCGAGAGGGTCTTCCCGTCGGAGGACAAAATCTTAGCCATCAAGAGAGCCACCGCCCATTTCCTCAGCAAAGGGGTGATCTCGGCATGGCGGTACCAACATCTCCTGGGTCTACTGGCGGCGGTCCCGTTAGCCATGCCACACACGAGACTAAGGATGAGAAGGATTCAGATGCACTTTGCGGCCTAATGGAATCAGGAGCGGGGCTTGCAATCCGAGATCAACAACGTTCCTCCATCTCTCCACCCAGACCTAACATGGTGGTCCATGGACTGCAACCTACGGACGGCCAAGCCCTTTTGGCCGCCCTTTCCTCAGGCCATCGTCACCACAGACTCCTCACTCGAGGGCTGGGGAGCCACCCTGGACGATCTCTCGGGCCACGGCACCTGGACTCGGCAGGAGCAGGAATACCACATCAACTGGTTGGAGCTGAACGCCATCTGGCTAGCGTTCAGAGAATTCCTACCGCTTCTCAGGGGCAAGGTTGTCCTCATCCAGACAGACAACTCGACCAGCATGTACTACGTCAACAAGCAGGGAGGCACCAGGTCCCCTCCTCCGTGCAGACTGGCGATCAGCATGTGGGAGTGAGCCCTGGAAAACATTTACCTCACGGCAGTCCACCTCCCGGGGGAATCCAACCTGGAAGCGGACGGGCTCAGCAGGCTGGGAGCAGACAATTACGAGTGGCAGCTGAACGACCTTGTTATTCAGGTGATCTTCAACAGGTGAGGTCACCCCCACGTGGATCTCTTTCCCACATGGCACAACAAGAAGTGTCCCCAGTTTGCATCCTAGCAAGGTCAGGGTCCCGGCTCTCTGGCCGACACATTTCACCATCAGTGGACCGGCATGAAAGCCTACGCCTTTCTGCCCACTTCCCTGATCCACAGGGTAATTTGCAAAATCAAGGAGTCTCGCCGACTCCTCATTATTCTGATAGCTCCATGGTAGCCGGCCAGACCTTAGTTTTCAGAGCTACTCAGCCTCTCGGAGGTGCCCCTGATTCACCTTCCGACAGGTCCAGCACATCTTCTGGCACAGCAGGGGGGCAGAGTCATCCACCCTGCCCCAGGGAAACTAGCCCTCACAGCGTGGTACCTGAGCATAGAACGCTTCAGCACCTTAGCCTCTCACAGGCTAATCTGGAGATCATACAGGGCGAGAGGAGCAAAGCCACCAGGGCCCAGTACAAAAGCAAATGGACCAGATTCTGCTACTGTGCAGACTCAAAGGGTATCGACCCCTTGGTTGCACTTTGGACGACGTGCTCTCCTTTTCGGCGCACCTCGCTCATTCAGGCATGCAGGTGGACACCTGCCGCACATACCTTGCAGCCATTGGGGCTTACAGGAACTCGGAGGAGGGCGTATTCTCCTCCTCCGTCCCTATCGTCAAGAAGCATCTGACTGGTCTCACCAGGCTCTACCCGCCAGTCAAGAGACTGCACCCTGTGTGGGACCTTAACATAGTCTTGGGCGCCCTGGCTCACAAACCATTCGAGCCAATGGAGTCCGTGGACATCAGGCTGGTCACCATCAAGACGGCCTTACTAGTCGGCCTTACCTCTGCTCGTAGAGTCAGCGAGATCCAGGCTCTGGTTGCCTCGGAACCATATACCACCTTTCACAGGGACAAGGTAGTCATGCAGAGGCACCCGGCATTTCTGCCCAAGATTCTGTCTGCGTTCCACTTGAACAAGGAAATAGTCCTTCCAACGTTTTTTCCCGATGGCAAGAAAGAAGCACAGACGATGCTGCAATGCCTGTATGTCGGACGTGCCCTGAAATTCTACTTGGACAGGACCAAGGGCTTCCTCAAATCGGACAATCTGTTCATCACTTTCGGAGGCTCAAGACCAGGCTATCAGGCCTCTAAGGCTTCCATATCCTGCTGGATGGTGTCTGCCATCAAAGAGGCGTACGAGGGCCAGCATAAGCCACTTCCGGCCAACATGCATGCCCACGCAGTCGGGGCCAAGGCAACGGCCATCGTGTTTCAGCGCCATGTCCCTTGGCAAGTCCTAAGCAGGGCAGCCACTTGGGCCTCTCTCTGAGCTTTCTGTAAGCATTACTGTTTGGATGCCGGCTCTAGATCTGATGCAGCCTTCGGAGAGGCGGTTCCCAGGAACCTGTTTGCTTAAGGAGGGTCTCCTCTCCACCCTGGGGCTACATTCCGTTGTAATTGCCCATACAGTATGGAGGAAAGGGGACTATGGACTAAGAGTACGTTAGTCACAACGGTGAGTAACTTATAATTTCTCTGTCGTGCTGGCTCTCCCTCCTTCCCAACTTGTTGGGAACGCCTGCTTCCGCAGGTGGGCTGGAAAAGTTGGCTGAAAAAGATAGCTTTCACTTTAAGGGTTTTAGAAGGGGAGGGCCTATGTAACGCGTGTGTCCCTCTGTGTGCTGGGCCACACCTTACCCTCATATCAACAATGGTCCTCACACATTTCCTGTTTTAGGCTGGTCATAGTTTTTTATTGTGCTGCGACTCCCTTTTTTGGGGCGTTCCTTTTGCTGTCCATCCCTTTTTTGCTAGTGATTGGTTCTTTATTTTTTTAATTCGTGGTGCCTCCCTCTATGCATGCTGTGTGCGGCAGGTTTCAAGCAGTGCATCTGTTGCCGGAAGCATTTTTCTGCAGCCGATCCCCACCATGCCTGTGTTTGCTGTCTGGGTATACATCACCCGGTGAGTACCTGCATCTTTTGCTGTGGAATTCACCCAAGGTCTCTGCGGACTAGTTGCTCCATGTCAGAGCTGGGACCGGTACCAAAGACGATGGAAAACTGTGTTCGGAACAGGAGGGAGGCAGATATCGGTAAGAGGGGTACTGTACCTTCAGGTGAGGTATTAGTTTTGGCACCGGCCATTGCTACCCAAAAGAAGACTGCCTCCTCACTCCCTCAGTGTTCACGGGACTGTTCAGGGGATAACCCCAGCCTATCCACCTGAAAGTACCTCTGGGTGGGAAAGCACTAGTAGCTCCTGGTGAGAAACGGTTGCAGAAGACCCAACCGGTACCGGAAGAGTTATTTACTCCAGAAAAAATACAGTACCGGGAAAACCTTCTATTGCCTCGATACACTGAACAGGCAACGGTACATGCAAAGAGCCCCAGGATTGATTCGGTCCACTCTGATTACCTTCTACCGAACAAAGCCAAGTCTGCTTCCGCTTGCAAAACTTCTGGTACTTCGCTACCGAAAGAAAGTTTTACATTCTACTACTGCAGTTGAGCTGTCAAGCGCCTCGGTACCGAGGAAATCTCGCAAGTCCTCTCGTAAGAGGCAAAAGCTGTCACGACCCCCATCCAGAAGACCCCCTGGCTAGCCCATGGGCCAGGAAGGGTCTCCACTAAAACCAGGCATCCTTGGCCTAGGCCTTCTTGGGGCCTTTGGCGCCAGGCTCATACTTGATAAAGGACTTGTATTGGGAACTACTTTATTTCAGTGTCAATCAACATGGAGGCATCCACATAGCTTGGCTCCTTGGAACCAAGCTATGAGCTATAGTATTTTTGGGTGTGGTACCATAGGAACTATTTTACCTGGACTACTTTCTTGAAGCTATTTAAACCACACCCGACTGGGATAACACTCTTCGCGTTACAATTCTGCAACGTGACGCTCACCGTGTTCAGCTGCACCCGCGAACCTCGGAAGAACAGCATCTGTAAAGGAGAAAAAGGACATCGTTAGCAGCAGCATCTTACCTGTAATTTCATCGTTAGCTATCCACGGCTCTTGAGATCAGCATCCTGGAACCAGCGCTCCTCCCGAACTGACGGATCTGCAAAAAGGAAGAAACAAGGCATTAGACATTTTTACAATTTAATGAACGGGGCCGAAAGGCTTACCTCGCAAGCCGCTCCTCGACCAGCATCGGCTCAGGAATTCCATGCACCGGGTAAGCACCGCGACCTGTGGGAAGACAAGACAACAGGTTAGCAAGAGGCAAGGCATCATAGCGCTGCGCTTAGCGCCTACTCACCGCATCAAGGCGCTCTAAAAACGCCATTACTTACCGGCGAGACCCAATTCAGTGTCTGCCACATATTGGACTTCCGTGCACCTAAGGAAGAGAAAAGACATTAGTTAGACCAAAAAGGCATGCAAGGACAATGATATAGCACAGCAATAAGACCTACCTGAAAGACTCAAAGCGGGCCGGCATCAGTGAAGTAACTTGATCGCAATCGCCCACCAACCACAATGCGCCCCGGCCAAGAAGGCAGGACGGAGAGCACACCTGCATTAAAAACAAGGTGAGGAGCGGTCCAGTAAGGCCGCTGGTATATGGGGTGGTGGGGGGACTGTTTACCCTGGTTGCCCAGTCTTGAACATTGGCCACCTGTATTCCAGGCAGACCCTCCCGCTGGTCACACCTGGGAACCGCAGAGGATACCTGAGTCCCAACTGCTGGGTGGCGTCCCCGTGGGACCAGGTGAGCGTAACAGAACTCGAAGCCTGCCAAACCAATCCACCTGGGCGCCATGGAGACATCGGAATTAGACCAATTGGCCCAATTAATACGAGAAATGCGCGCCGAGGTTCATTCTGCCCGACAGGAGACTAACGCTCTCCGAAGAGATTTAATAGTGACTAAGGAGCACACAGAAGACATTAGCAGACAATACTTTCAATCACAAGCAGGACAGACACCTCTGCCTGGAAGCAACCCGATGATGCAGAATCCTACCCTGCCATCCACTTCCTCTACTCCGGTACAAATTATGCTACCAGGAACAGTTCCTTTGGCACCGCCGGAGCGGTTTACAGGTGATCCACGGAAATGCACAGCTTTCATGAATCAGTGTCGCCTTCACTTTCTTTGCAGGCCAGGAGCATTCCCAAATGACCAAGGTCGGGTAGCCTTTGTTTTATCATACCTGAGCGGTAGCACAGCAGATTGGTCTGTACCATTGGTGACCCATGATGCTCCTTTATTACATGACTTTGGGGGATTTCAGAGGGAAATGGAGAAACTTTTTGCTCGCCATACCCGAGAGCAAGCAGTGGACAATTAACTCCTTTCCCTGCGACAGGCGAATCAGGACTTGTTAACATACATTGCTGCTTTCAACAGATTGGTTGCTGAAGCTAGGTGGCCTGAAAACAAAAGAACCACGTTGTTTCATCGGGGCTTACGAGGCGAATTAAAAGACGTTTTAGCTCAAGTAGTTGATCCTCCTCGAGGCTGTTCTGAGTTCATAAATCTGGTCGTACAACTAGACCATCGGTTGCAAGACCGAAAAGCAGATCGTTCCAAAATGTATCCTCGGGCTGTGTATGTTCGGTCTAGAGACAATGTAACCCCCGAGCACAAGAAAGCACTGTGAAGCCCATGCAAATTGGGGAGGGTGCGACCTCCATTAACAAAACAAGAGCGAGATAAAAGAAGGCAACAACAGTTATGTCTGTATTGCGGAAAACCTGGGCATTTCCTGAAGGACTGCCCGGTGAAACCTCCAAGGAAAATCGTAGGGGCCAGGAAAAAGATTAAGAGAAAGAATCTAAATCGTAAAACTACCCAGCTCGGCAAACATAGAGGTCAGTTTGTCGAGTGAGAGGAAAGAGCCACCGACCTCACACTTTGCAATAAAAGTGATCTTAATAATCAACGATCATCAAGAATGCCTGCCGTTGAGGCATACATCGACAGCGAAGCAGTCGGAAATTATATAGATCAAGACCTGGCTGCAGAGATGGGGCTTGCCTTATGTTCTAAGCCAACTACAGACAAGGTGACTACGGTAGATGGGATAGAAATCGATTCCGGACCCATAACCCAATGCACAGCCGAGATAACCTTGCTGTGCCAGGACGAGCATGGGGAACTCATTTAGTTCGATCTCATCAAGGCACCTCAATTCCGGCTTATACTAGGGATGCCATGGTTAGTCGCTCCCAACCCTTTGAACGACTGGCGGGCCAGGAAATTAACCTTCTCCAGTGACTGCTCTCCAGCCTGTTATTATCAAGAACAGAAACCAGCTTTCAGTATTTCCCGGAGCGACATCAACCCTGGGTGTAACTAATACCTTGCCAGATGAATACTGCGATTTTCAGGATGTATTCCAGAAGGACAAAGCAAACACCCTGCTGCCGCACAGGCCTTATGACTGTCAATTCGACCTTGTTCCTGGTGCTCGAGTCCCTTGTGGTAGAATCTATGCTCTTACGGAACCTGAAAATCTTCATATGAAGTCTTACTTGGACCAATACCTTGCAAACGGATTCATCCATCCATTGAAGTCCCGTGCAGCCAGTCCATTGTTCTTCATGCCGAAAAAAGAAGGGGACTTAAGGACCTGTATTGACTACCGCGCATTAAACCATATCACTGTAAAGAACCGTTATCCCTTCCCACTTATCCCGGAAATGCTGGACCAGGTCAAAGCTGCTCAGATTTACACCAAATTGGATCTTCGGGGAGCGTACCATCTGGTCTCGGTCAGAAGCGGAGATGAATGGAAAACTACTTTCCGTATCAAATATGGTTTATTCGAATATCAAGTTATGCCCTTTGGGTTATGCAATGCTCCGGCAGCATTCCAATATTTCATGAATGACATCTTGAGAGAGTTAATTGATGTCTGCACCCTAGTGTACATAGATGATATCCTAGTGTACTCAACCTCAAAACAGGATCATAACAAGCACGTCCGTTCAGTCCTCGCCAAGCTCCATGAACATCGTTTATATGCAAAGCTTGAAAAGTGTTTCTTTCACGTAACCGAAGTACAATTTCTAGGCTTTATCCTTACTCCCGGAGGCATCAGGATGGACCTGCACAAAGTTGACACCGTTCTGAAGTGGCCATCACCAACATCAGTAAAAGGAGTGCAAAGTATGTTGGGCTTTGTGAACTTCTATCGCCGGTTCATACCAGACTTCACCCAAGTTGTACACCCGATCACCGTATTACTACGAAAAAATAACAAATTTTGCCTGGACCGAAGAAGCAGAAAAAGCTTTTCAGGAACTTAACAAAAGGTTCACCTCAGCGCCAATCCTGCGACATCCACGTCCAGATCTTCCTTATATCGTGGAAACGGATGCTTCCAGTATAGCAATGGGAGCTGTCCTCTCACAAAGAGATCCTGACACCGGCCAGCTACATCCAGTGGGCTTCTGGCCGAAGTTCTCACCTCCAGAAGTAAATTACGCCATTATGGACAAAGAACTCTTGGCAATCAAATCCGCCTTTAAAGCTTGGCGACACTACCTTCTGGGGGCCAGACACACCATTACAGTTATCACGGACCACCGAAATCTGCAATATCTTAAAACAGCTAAAGCCCAGTCTTCGCGCCAGTTGCGGTGGGCTCTTTCCTTCGCCAAATATGACTGTCATTACATTTCGACCAGGGGTCAAGAATGGAAAAGCTGACGCACTCTCTCGTACTGGCACTGATGAGTTAGTTTATACGGCCCCAGACCCAGTCCCCATCATACCCGAAGACAAACTCTTAGGCCTCACTACGGCCTTAACCCAAATGGAACTGGGAAAAGAAATTCAACAAACCATGAATCCGGATGCCCTCCTTGCATGGCAAGCGCAGAGGGAACAATATTCCATCAAAGATCACTTACCCTTTTTTAAGGGTCGTCTGTACATTCCCACCAAGGACTTACAGCAACAAATCATTTCAGGTTATCACGATTCTTTGATTGAAGGACACCCTGGAATTACCAAGACCTTATCCAAGGTAAAACAGAACTTCTGGTGGCCTACCTGGCGTAGAGATGTCATCCAATACATTCAGTCTTGTGGAGCCTGCGCACAAAACAAGTCACAAAAACCATCTGGCCTTCTAAAACATTTGGACATTCCTCCTGCACCATGGAACACACTTTCCCTCGACTTCATCACTGACCTACCTTCCAGTCAAGGGTTTAACACCATTCTTGTAGTCGTAGACCTATTCTCAAAGATAGCGCTCTTTATTCCGCTCAAAGGCCTCCCTGAGGCATCCACTCTAACCAAGGTATTTCTGGACGGTATTGTTAAACTACATGGCTTCCCATCAGTCCTGATCTCCGATCGAGGTAGCCAGTTCGTCTCTAACTTTTGGAGAAAGTGTTGTGCAATGGCGCAAATTGATGTCTGGCTATCCACTAGCCATCACCCCCAAACGGACGGTCAGACCGAGAGAACCAACCAGACTCTTGAGCAATACCTACGATGCACGTTGCACCATGAATTAAGAGACTGGAAGGACTTACTATGGATAGCCGAGTACGCATATAACAACTCCTTGCATTCCAGTTCTGGACAAACACCCTTTTACACCCTATATGGTAGACACCCACGTACCTCGGAACTGGATCTCCCAACCAGTTTGGAAATGCCAGCAGTAAAAACCCTTCACACCAACATCACTCAGGCTTTCAAAAAGGCCAAAGAACATCTAATACGCGCCAAAGACAAGCAAAAACAATTTGCCGACCAACAAAGGAAAAAGGCCCCAGACTATCAAGGAGGGGACAAGGTTTGGCTGGCCGCCAGGTTTATACCCATCAAAGGAACCCAAACCTTTCAACCCAGGTACTTAGGACCCTACACCATCAAGGCGATTATTAATCCAGCGGCCGTCAAATTAGATTTTCCATCCAATCGACACATCCACCCCGGTATTTCATGTGTCCCTTTTAAAACCAATGCAGCCTGGTACACGGATTGGAACACCACCAAAGCCCATTCTTGTTGACGGAGAACCAGAATTCGAAGTTAAAGGCATACTGGACTCTAAGTATTCAAGGGGGAAGCTATACTATCTAATTGATTGGAAAGGATTTGGACCCCAAGATAGATCCTGGGAATCCTGTGAAAACGTTCATGTGCCACGTCTGATCAAAAACTATCATCGAAACTTCCCAACTAAACCCGGGCCGGACAGGAGGGAACACCTTGAGAGGGGCTTGGGGAGGGGGGAGTGCTGTCACAACCCCCATCCAGAAGACCCCTTGGCTAGCTCATGGGCCAGGAAGGGACTCCACTAAAACCAGGCATCCTTGGCCTAGGCCTTCTTGGGGCCAGTCCTGGCGCCTTTGGCGCCATGCTCATACTTGTTAAAGGACTTGTATTGGGAACTACTTTATTTCAGTGTCAATCAACATGGAGGCATCCACATAGCTTGGCTCCTTGGAACCAAGGTATGCCGTATAGTATTTTTGGGTGTGGTACCATAGGAACTATTTTACCTGGACTACTTTCTTGAAGCTATTTAAACCACACCCGACTGGGATAACACGCTTCAGCTGCACCCGTGAACCTCGGAAGAACAGCATCTGTAAAGGAGAAAAAGGACATTGTTAGCAGCAGCAGCTTACCTGTAATTTCGTCGTTACCTGTCCACGGCTCTTGAGATCAGCATCCTGGAACCAGCGCTCCTCCCGAACCAACGGATCTGCAAAAAGGGAAGAAACAAGGCATTAGACATTTTTACAATTTAATGAACAGAGCCGAAAAGCTTACCTCGCAAGCCGCTCCTCGACCATCATCGCCTCAGGAATTCCATGCACCAGGTAAGCACCGCGACCTGTGGGAAGACAAGACAACAGGTTAGCAAGAGGCAAGGCATCATAGCGCTGCGCTTAGCGCCTACTCACCGCATGAAGGCGCTCTAAAAACGCCATTAGTTACCGGCGAGACCCAATTCAGTCTATGCCACATATTGGACTTCCACGCACCTAAGGAAGAGAAAAGACATTAGTTAAACCAAAAAGGATTGCAAGGATAATAATATAGCACAGCAATAAGACCTACCTGAAAGACTCAAAGCGGGCCGGCATCAGTGAAGTAACTTGATCGCAAACACCCACCAACCGCCCCTGCCAAGAAGGCAGGACGGAGAGCACACCTGCATTAAAAACAAGGTGAGGAGAGGTCCAGTGAGTCAGCGGGTATACGGGGTGGTGGGGGGACTGTTTACCCCAGTTGCCCAGTCTTGAACATTGCCCACCTGTATTCCAGGCAGAACCCTCCCGCTGGTCACACAGTCCCAAATGCTTGGTGGCGTCCCCGTGGAACCAGGTGAGCGTAACAACAGCACCCGCATTCGAGACCTACTCCAGTACCGAATTCTCCAAGAAAGCACAAACGGAAGAATTCTGTTACTCTCTTACCCTGATTTCTGACTCAGAAGACTTTGATGCTTCAAAGTTTTTTACAGTTCCACCAGAACAATTGTTCATCCTCCTTGTGAGAGCTGAGACCCGTCATATTTTGCTTCAATGCTCTCCTCAATCTGAGGACAATTTGGGTCAACCTGCACTGATACCACCACAACATGCACCCCAACTGGTTCTAACCAACATTCAGGTGCCTAGACCTGTGATGTTGAACATGTACAATCCTGGCCAACCGCCTTATAGGGCTGACTCTTCTACTTCTATTAGACTAGAAGTCCTTCTACGTAGCCCTTCCCAAATGGCAAACAATATCACTAATATTGTGCTGGAAATAATGCTTTCTGAGCCCTTCTAGAAGTTTTGGCTCAATGCATCAATGACAAAATGTCACCCCTGTTACCCCAAGGATCGGTACCCGTCGACCCTACTCCGGACCCTGGCACGGTAGCAGTGGACAATGAGGACTCTGCTTCCCCACCCAAAAAACAAAAAATGTCAAATGACTCTGACTCAGATTCAGAGGAGGACGCAACACATTCACCTTCTAAGGTGTTCCATGACGTTGTCACTAAAACCATGCAGGCACTCGAAATCCCTCCAAAGGATAAGCCTGAAAAGGCAAGTGTTTTGGGGAAACTGCTGTCTCAGCAGTCAAACGCTCCATTGCCCATGGAATTGTCCGTTATGGAGCAAGCCCTGGCTCGTTGGGGAAAGCCCCATTCCGATCCCCACATCTCTAAGGCCCTAGATAATAAATACAAGGTGCCTAAAGACAAACCCTTTATTCTCATGGGAAATCTTCCAGCTCAATCAGCAGTAGTGTCTGCTGACCTTGGCACAAAGGGTAAAGGCCCTTCTCCATCTCCAGCTTCGGTGCTTGACAAAAATGCAAAAGCATGGGAGACCCAAGGTAAGAAGTCATACACCCCCTCTACCTTACAACATAGGCAGGTTAATACTGCTACAGTTCTGGAGGGATTTAATATCCTTAATTGGGAGAATCTTGAGCGTTTCACTGACATGCTACCTCCAGCAAGCTGCAGATGCGTTCTCATTCTGGATTTCAGAGGGCAGAGAAGCTGCTATGCAACAGCTTTAAGTTGTTAAAGATATAACTGACACAATTGCAAGGGCAGTTACTAGTGCAGTCTGCATGCGTAGGCATGCTTATTTGTCTGCCTCTTCCCTTCATCAGGATATCCAGGAGAAAGTGCTTGACTTTCCATTCGATGGCAAAACATTGTTTGATCCATTTTCCGATGTGGTGCTGCAGAAATGTAAGGCCAGTGTCGCAGCAGCTATAACTCACCTTCCTATCCACCACAGCTCCAAAAATCATCCCCAGACCTCCTTTAAGAGATTCAAAAACGCCTTGTTCTAGGAGCGATAGTTGGTTCCTCAAGAGGAAGTAGGTGTTATTTCCTGATCCCAAAGAAAGCAGGCGGGATCCGTCCAATTCTGGACCTTTCAGATTTCAAACCAGTTTCTGTGTCTTGATACCTTCCACATAAGCATTGCTCAGACGCTGGCTTCTCTTCATACAAACGATTGGATGGCATCTAGATCTACAGGATGCTTATTTTCACATCCTCTACAAACACCACTGTCAGTTTCTGAGATTCACAATAGGAAGGTCTCATTACCAGTTCACATTTCTTCACTTCCGGCTAACTTTTGCTCCCAGGGTTTTTACAAAAGTGCTGGGGCCAGTGGCAGCATACCTTTGATTAAAGACAGTCCAACTATACCCCTATTTAGACAACTGGCTTCTCAAAGCTCAGTCTCCGGAGGAATTGCAAGTAACTTCCCATACTGTTCTCCATAAATGTGACAAAATCCCAACTCAACCCTCGCAAAGGTTCCAATGCCTAGGGGCAGCTATAGACACTACTCTACACAAAGCCTTTCCACCCCTGGAAAGAGTGGAATCCATTCAACAGACCATCGTTCTGTGCATTACCCACCAGACCCTAACAGCTTGGTGGTTTCAAAGGCTCTTAGGCCTCATGGCCTTTCATAAACCTAGTTTCCTTTGCAAGGCTCCATATGAGAACGACCCAGTGGCATCTTGTTCTCAACTGGAACCAGCTCTCGGATTCCCAGGAAATGAAAAGTTTAGGACTCTCTGCTCTGGTGGAACTCCCCAGAGAACCTGTTAATAGGGTCTCCCTTTCAACCTCCCCTTCACCAAAAAGTCATAACAGACTCTTCAGATTACGGTTGGAGAGCACCATTCTCAAACTCTAACAGCTCACAGTCTTTGGTCCTTTCAAGAAAAGGACCACATAAATGTCTGGGAACTAAGAGCTATATTTTTCACTCTAACATCTTTTCTTCCCTCACTTCAAGGAACTGTGGTAAATTCTAACGGACAATACCACTGGAATTGTACAGGAGAGCGAGATGTTCACCAACGGGCCCATAGGTCAGTGCTCACCCTCAAGTACTTGTAAGACAAGATAGCTGCAGATGTGACGGATGGGAGTGCACAATTTACTTACTCCAACACGACTCAATAATGAGGACTCAGTAATTTGGCAAAGGGAAGTCAGTTTAATGACAAGTACATCAAACAGGGAAGCAGTTGGGAATCAGCATTGTTGCGACCACTTGTCTTGCTCCTACTTCCTCGAATTTCTGTTGAACAGCAACTTTTATGCACAAATCTCGTCGTCATTGATGTCTAATTCTACAAAACTCGTCATGCATTATAATTGGTTAGGAATGGTAACTAAAATATAGGTGCTATATCTGTATATGATAATGGAGCATGCGGATTGGATAAGTCTTATCGGGTGGGCGTCTACACACCTCCTTCTACATCACACTTGATAGACGTCACTACAAGTATGACGTCTCATTGGTTCTACGATATATAGGACCCTAGATAACTTGGTCCATTGTGATTGGGCAGGTTACACCCCTAGACATACATCTCCACTTTTAATTAGCAGCATGCAGAATGGACACCCAAGTGCCTGGTGTCCCAAGTTTCACCCTGCCTCCCTTCCATCAATCAGTAGCTTGGGCTATGTGTCAATTAGTTGGCTGGGTATGGCCTCGAAACTGTAGCCTCTTATCAAGAAACGTTATAGCATCCTCGGGTTCTGGGTGACATCAGGCGGTGGTACCTCTTCGCGCCTGGCTGATCATGTGCTAGTTCCACCATGAATCTGCTTCAGTTTCCAGGTTTTAGTGTATTTAATTCTGTTTCGGCCTCGCCACCTGCATAGGCCCCCCTTATCTTGACCTTCATGGGGCAGGCTGGTATGCTCTGAAGTTTGAGTCTTATTAGCTGACGCTCTCCTCCCTTTCTCTGGATGACCTCGATTTCCTAGGCATGAGCCGCTGTTTGTTGAGTTTCGATTCTGCTCCTTCTCTTGACTCTGGCTGGGTTATGAAAATTGGCCTCTTAGGCCTCTGGCAGCCTGGGCACATTTCTGCTTTACTGGAGTCACACTGTTATAATGTGCCTTGTTGAGGTAGATATATGGTTGGCGCTTGCCGCTCTACTCTTCTACTAAGCATTGCAAGCAGTATAGTTTTCTTAAGCTTCTTGCATTCCAAGCCTATTTACACACGTTTAACTGGTTGGTTGTTTCCGTCTCATCTCGTAGCAACGTTTCCTTACGTTTTAACATCGTCTCTTCCCTGTGTCCATTACATCTATTTTCATAGCTACTCGCACTGGCGTGCTATCTTCGATAGCCGTTTTTGTTCACTCACGGGTCTGTCCAGGCCCTTGTGTCATTTCCACTGGCCTTCCATTAAGGCTTTTGGGTCTCTTCATGGACTTTTCTGTAGGTACTCTTTGTTTTGTCTCAGCGGCTGGTACGGCTGTCTAATAGGGTACCGTGCTGCCCAGGGCTGTCTGGTTATGGGCGTGTCAACAGGTATGGATCTTCTGATGTACACTGGGCAGAGTCCCAGTGCAGCCCTTTGTTGGTTCATTTGTTCTTCATACGTCACATACCTTGGCGGGTACGCTCCTGGTACCTCGAAATGAGGGGAAGGGGTGACGGCAATGTCTGGCACCTACTCTACACTCCCCCATCTGGGCGGTTCATCGACCACTTCTGCGACCTCTTTTGCATTTATTTCTTTTGATTCTTCAGTGTCATGTTCGTCTTCAGGGTTTGTACATGTTGGTGTGAATGTGTGAGTCCTTGGAGTCCATATTTTTATCACTCCTTTCAAACTTCCTGCTGTTTTCACTTGTTTGTCTTTGTTCCATGTCATTAGCTGACATTGTCCATTTGGACTGCAGTAGATCAACTTTCCTTCATACCTTCTTTGTTTCGTAGGATATGTGAACTTTGTTCCTTCTGGTGCAAATTTGCTGGCCTTCACAAAGTCTATTATTTCTTCATCAGTCAGGTCTCTGGGTGTCCATCCTGGTTCGACATCAACCATTATTTTCATCCCTATGGCTTTCTTTGCAGTTTTCTGGCACTGTGTAACGATTATCTTAATACTGAATCCTAGCAGTACCATTGCTAGTAAAGTTCCCAGAAACTTGATTATATCTGCCATCCATTGTGGGACCCACAGGAATAGGTCTCCAAACCAGCTGTCATCGTCCACTTCTTCACTTTCATCAATTATCTGGTTTTTCAAGTTTGTTAGCATACTTATGGCCTCTGTTAGGGTTCCGTTTTCTTCATCATGCAATGGTACAAATGTGCAACATGATTCTCCGATTTTTGCACAAACACCTCCATCCATTGCTGTGATCATGTCAAGCACATATCTGTTCCGGAGGGTCATCAGTCTGATTGCTCTCAGTTCTTCTTTGATCGTGTTAAATCCTTTTATAGTGGTATTGATGGTCTGCAGTAACTCCCATCTGGTTATCTGCAACCATTTAGCATTCACTCCAATTTGGATGTGTGGCAAGAGCATCATGGTGAACACTGTTGACGTGAGGCTGAACAGCCTGTGTTCGTATGGGATTGCATGGAATGCTTCTTCTGATTTGGAAGAAAAGTAATTTTCCCTCTTCATCCTGGATACCAGTTCCACAGATCTCCTTCTCCTTAGATGAGCATCTGCTTTCGGGAAACTGTCCAACTTCAGGTCATTCTTAGGGATCACTAGCGTGGGAACGTGGATGTTCACCAGTGTGCATACGCCTCCCCAGTTTTTCGGCAGCTTTATGTATGCCTTGGATCCACACGCCCACTAATGGTCCATAATAACTGCAGTCCCGTGTGTCATTCGTGGGGCTTCAAAGATTCGTCCACAGTTTACATTCTCTCCCATCTTCCTTGTGCCATTACTTCTAAAGCATAGTTTTGGCCTTTCCAGTGGTACTATCTGCAGGGGTCCTCCTCTGCCTTCGACCCATGTTAGCAGCTTTACCAGTTTTGGCCATAGAGGTTTGCATACCCTCTGCAAATTCTCTATTGCTTCTCGACAGGCTCCAAAGACCGTCCAAGCTCAGCATATTACTACTACTCCTTCCTATTCATTTGAGGAAACCACTGTTCCCCTAATCTGCATTTGGCCTCTGTTCTTCCAGATTTGAGCCTCTTCTGCAGGTTTTCCTTGAACGTTCAATCTTGGGTTTATTACCCAACGTGTTCCTGATCCTTTGACGTCAGCATTCTCGTATCTGATCATGTGATTCCTTGTGTGCGCCCTGTTTCTTGTTTTAATGTCCTGGACGTAGCCATCTTCATCCGGGTAATCCTTTTCGTTGGCCCATATCAGCAAGGCGTCTCTTCCGATAAATTGTCCTCTGGTGTTGAACATTGCTACATGTGACATACAGTGTGCTGTGGGTACATCAATTTCCACAGCCACGAAGATCTTGGATTTTCCCTTGCTGTATGGTAGAAGAGCACAGATGAAGCATTCTCCTTCAGGCTGCCTTTGTCCTACTTCCTTCATGTGCTGGTACCATACGTTATTTCCGAGATGAACTGTGCTGTCCAAGTAATCGTTGAGCTCATTGTCATCTTCATGAGGGCTTCTCTTGATTCTCAGCGTTCTTCTGTAGTTTGTTATTACTATGTCTTTAAAAGCATCTGTGCTGCTTTTCCACTTTGTGCGTCTTGGTAGAGCAGGCTGCCTTGGCTGTATCGCAGTGGTAGGAGAAGGTTTTTCGTTTTTTCCTTTCCTTTTGTAATCTTTCATAGAGGTTCTCTAACCGCCGTTGGCTCACCGATTCCCCAGCGCGTGGCTGTGTCGTAGGCCTGGTGCTTGTTCTTTGCATCTGAGCTGGCATGCTTACTGTTAGTCTCTGTAGTTCTATGTCTCAGCTCCTCGTGCAGTTTCTTTGCTCTGAATATGAATGGGAACAAATAATCTATCAGTACTTGTGTTTTCTCTGTGAGTTCCTTTTCGGCTACTTCTGTTCTTTTGAGGGATTTTGCTATGCCCTCTTTCATTGGTTTCTCACTTGGTTCTCCTTGGTTACTTTCACTATTTTCTGGAATTGATTGTTCGGCAGGCAGTCTCCCCTTCTCTGCTGCCTTCGTTGGAGGCCCTATAGCCATTGACACTTGCCCTTGTCTGTGTGCATCCTGTGTGTGGGTGCGTGCAGTGGTCTGTGTTTTCATTCATTCCGTGCTGACCCTGTCTCCAGCTTTTCTCGTCATTCGTTACCTCAAGTGTGTCCGAATCACTGTTAATTATATTTAATTTTAGTTCGTTAACTTTACTATCAGGTTTTCTTGGGACTGGGATGACTATATAGGGTCTGAGTGTTTTCGTAGGTCCCAGACATTCATTATCTGGTGGGTGCACGGAGATTGGAACACTTTGTGCACCAATAAAGAAAGCAGTTCTGATAGTCAACGACAGAAAGACAATGATGATTACTACGCATATACACATGATAGACTTGTAGGACATCTGGCAGCATTTCCTTCCCGGGAAGTGGGGGTGCCCCTGTGCTGGTGGTAACACCAGGTCACTGTTCTGTGCCCCCATTTCAAACAAGTCCATAGTCAGTTATTTATTCCTTTTCTTGCTCTGATCTCGTAGCTCAAGAATTCATTACTACTAAAGTGACGAGTGCTTTTCAAGTGTCCCCCCTCTTGCGGGTGCTGTCGGTAATCTCTGGGTATGCAGTACAGTTCCTTTGCTAGACTATGGAAAAAGGGTTAGGCTAGCAACTTTGGTACATCACATTCATAATGCATATCTAAAATCCCAGGGCATTCCTCGAATTTGCCTTGGTCCTCAGAATATGCTCGAACCTGTTCAATGCGAAGGAATGAAAAGATGGAACTGCTAAAAATCACACAAAAATAGAATGTTGTGAAAATAAAAATAAAAATGAAAGTGAACATGAAAATAAAAATAAGGAAAAATAGAGGAAAAAGTAAAAAAGAAAAAGTAAGCTGGTGTAGTTCTTGTCCCTGCTCTCCTCGATCTGTCCTGCAGCGGAAAATTGAACAACTGTGTCTCTGTCCTCGATCTGTCCTACGGTGAAAAGATAAAGCACTGTCTCTCTGTCTCCACGATCTGTCCCATGGCGGAAAGTCTCACTGGAACCTCCTAAGGTATTCTCGCTGGAAGTTAGATAGCTCCACCTGGAGCATTATGCCGTGGAGAAGTGTGCCCATGTGTGAGACATTGGCTGGATCTCTAAGGAAGGTGATGACGTCAACATCTGCAGGCCTCCCAACCATTTCCGTGTAGTCTGTGACTAGTCTAAGCAGGACGTTGTGCGCCAGCCGGGTGTCCTCGGGTGATAGGGACATTTGTCCTGCTGGGCTCGGTCCTGGTCATGAGCTTTTCTTTTGATTCGCATTCTCTGCACCTTCCTGTTGCGTGGACTGCCATGAGGTGATTTCGTTTAGTCCACAGCTGGCTCAATTGAGCTAGGTTTATTGGGTCTCTGATGAAAGTGTGTGTGACAGTTCTCCCGACGAGCCCTGGGCATTTCTCGATTATTTGAAAGAACAAAGTGTTGGTGAGCTCTTCAATGTCTGCTGGTGGTGGAAGCATTTGTGTCCTTTTCACTGTGCTCAGGCAGCTCGGCGAAGGCTTCCGTGATGACAGTCAGTTGCCAGATTATTTTCTCGTTCGCAGGATCTTGAATAAAGTCTGTGACACTAGTTTCTCTCCCTATGAGTGACGAATATGATATTACCACCAGCTGGAAGTAGGTTAGCACATCCCACTTGAGGCTTCTGCTGGGGGATACCAGGATACCATTAGATCTGTGAACAAAGTCTCAACACTGGTTGCTTTCAGGACGCTGTGTTACGTTCTCAAGAAATGTCTTTCTTTTTTTTTCTCAGACTATCAGAGTCTTGATTCTTTATACTACTTGAGCATGACGTTATTTCAAAAGTTTGTTTTATCAGCATTGGCGTGGCTTTTTGTATGTAGTTCTCTTTATCCTGAAACTGTGGTGCACAGAGTGTCTGTATTATTGTTCTTTATCACCTTTCTTTGGTTTGGGGAAATGTTTTTATTTAAAAGTCACAAATTAAAACAGAGTTCTTTGTCATTGTTTTGCTGCTCATGCGTCCTCCTTCCTCGCCATGGATCTTGTCTGCACGTGCTGAGGTTCTTCCCCGTTGTCTGTGGCTTCTTTGGAGGGCTTTCTCCTATAAAAGGTTTAATGTCATTCAGGAAGAGCCATGCCCTTCTGCCCTGGACTTTGACAGCTGAAGGAGTGCATTCCTCTACGAAGAAAGGGCCATTGAATCGTGGCTCATCCCACTTCTTCCTTGTAAAGTTCCTTATAAGAACAGCATCCCCAGGGAAGATGAGAGGCGCGCATAAACCTTGCGCGGCATCTGTTTCAGCATTTCCTGTTGTATTTTGTACCATGCTGCACCCTTTTCGCCATCGCTGCAGCTGGCCTGAAATGACATAGACGCTGGATGTCATACAATTCAAGTACTCCTGCATCTCTGCCCCTAAGACCTCACTTGTTGGCTGGGCGGGAGGTAAGAGGGGTCCTCATCCCTCTGCCTGTGACTATCTCGTGCGGCGTGAGATGATGGTTGGAGCCTGGTTGGTTCCGAAGTGCATACAATGCCCGTCGTAGACAGTGCAGCCATCCCTTTTTAAATGTGAGTTTCAGCTTGGCTATACACTCCTTTAACAAGCCATTCAGTCGCTCACATATGCCATTCCCCTCGAGATGATACGCCGACGAGAACTTGTGCTTTATACCAAGCAACAAGCTGATCTGCTCGAAAACTGCATTAACAAAGTGAGCCCCATTGTCTGACCTCATTACCTCGCACACCCCCATCTAGGGAACACTTCCCTCACTAGAAATTTGGCAGCACAGGTAGAGTCTGGGTGTGCACAGGGACCTGCTTCTATCCATCTAGAGAATGGACACACCACCACAATTAAATACCAGTACCCATTGCACACTTGAATCATGTCGACATAGTCGATATGCAAGTGCTGGAATGGCCCATTTGGCCGGAGGATAACTCCTCTTACTACTTTTAGTGTGTGCCCAGCGGTGAATGGCTGGCAGATTATGCAGTGCACCATCAAGAATGCAACATGCTCTGATAAATTCGGTGTAAACCAGTCTTCTGCAAGCATTGTAGCAAGATTTTCTTTTGACATATGTATAAGGTAGTGTAATTTCTCCAATGATACTTTCAGTAGGACGACAGGCATTACTGGTTTACCAGTGCTGTCTTGCCTCCACAACCCATCAGAGGGGTTTAAGGAACACCCTCAACGCTTCCACACATTGTTCTCCTCCTGAGATGCCTCCCCTTGGAGTTCCATTAGCTGAGTCTGTCCCATGTCGCTATAGGCCTCTGTTGTGGCTCGTGCTACCATCATACGCTCATGGGTACGTGCCACCTCCAAGTCCATGATTGTTTCATCCTTGGATGCCATACGCTTTGCTTCCGTGTCTGCTTCACGATTTCCACGTGACACGAAATCTGTCCCTTTGGTGTGGGTGGCACATTTCACGACTGCTATGCCCACCGGGAGCTGTAGTGCTTTTATCAACCTGTCAAATAAGGCTGCATGCTGCACTGGCGTGCCATCCGCTCTGAGGTAGCCCCTCCTTTTCCAGCGTACTAAGCCTACGTGCACGGTAGATGTCACATAGGCAGAGTCACTGTACACCGATACTTCCTGGTCTGCATGATTCTCAATGGCGAGTATCAGTGGCAATAGTTCTGCAGCTTGCGCAGAATAGTGAGATAGTATTCATGCACTGATGAGTACCTGGAACTCTCCATTCGCTATATGTTTTTTCACGGCCACGCCTGTGTATCTTTGTCCATCTTCTTGGTCGATTACTGATGAACCATCAATAAACACGATCTCACCACCTGCCAGGGCATTTTCCTTTACCCTGGGGATTTCATCATAGAATTCCTCATAATTCGCGCAGTCATGTACGGGTTCTCCCTCTGTGACCGGCTCAGCTAGGAACGTAGTTGGATTCACAGTTTTACATCGGACTATTTTGATCGATAGGTTAGAAATAATCACTTCATATGCGGATGCTCTCTGAGATGTCAGCGTGCCCTTTGGCTTCTCTAGTATGGCGAACGAGTGCTCGACGTACAATGTCATGGAGCACCCCATCACAATGGATGACGCCTTTTCAATGGCGAACGCGGTAGCAGCTAGATTTTGTTCGCATGGGAAGTGGCCCTTCATGACCGGGTCCAGACTCCCGCTGTAATATGCTAGGGGCTTGTACCCCAGTGAGGTTCGTTGCGCGAGCACTGCCGTCATAAAATTACCATCGGTGTGTGAGAACAGGTAGAATTCCTCTGCATAATTAATATATATTATAATAATAATTAAAAATCGCCCCCTTGAGTTCTGCAAACCCCTCTTCCATTGCCTCAGTCCATTCGATGTTTTCCCTTGTCGCCTGGGCCTTCCTTAGGGCCTGAAGCAAGGGCTTGGTATACGAGCTGTAGTCGAAGTCCCATTCTCTGACATAATTGCACAGGCCTAAGAAGCTCTGCATTTGTTTTATGGTGAGCGGCTTAGCCGTGTTCATGATAGCTTCAGCCCTTTCCGGGGTTACCTTTTTCCCCTCATGTGAGATTAGCTGGCCTATGTAGAGCACCTCTCGCTGACAGTATTGTAGCTTTCAACTTATATCCTTTCTCAGCCAGGATAGTCAGTAGCTGGACAGTCGCGCCTGCGTTGTTCCTCAGTGATGCTGCAGATTAGAATGTCATCCACATACTGGAAAACAACACTGTCTACTGCGATATTGCTTAGGTCCATCTGCAGGAATGAAAATGGATGGAGACTCACAGTACCCCTGTGGCAACCTCGTGCTTTTCAGGCCTATTTGCCTGAAAGTAAATGACGTCAGGTCTTGTGAGTCACGGTGCAGTGGGATTGAGAAAAACGCATTTTTCAAGTCAATCGCCATGAAATATTTTGCCTCAGTGGGTATGTTGCATAGAATTGTGGATGGATTAGGGACTAGAGCGAACTCAGCTTCAACTATATCGTTTAATGCTCTTAAATCTTGGATTAAATGCCAAGACCATCCCTTTGATTTCTTGACAGGGTAAATCACTGTGTTGCAAGGTGATTCTGACGTCACTAGGATGCCCTGCTCCATCATGGCGGAAATAGTTTTCGCAATCCCTTCATCTGCTTCTCTGGACATTAGGATAGTGTCATGCTCTTGGTAAACTTGCTCCTGGTTTCAGTTTAATTTTCACTTCACTTCCCCCTTCAGGAGGCCTACGTCATAGGGCCCTGTAGTCCATACCGCAACTGGCACTTGGGCCATGTCGTCATCAAAGTATTCTGGACGTATTGGCGCCAACATCATTCTCTGTGGCACCTCCCGTTTGATCATTTTGACCAAAAATATGAGACTCACTTCCACCCTTGTCTCTTCTAGGTCAGGGTGTTCTTCGAACAGATCGTCATCGGTGATGTCAGTGACTCGATACCCTTTTTCGATGGCGATAATCGCACCATTGTCTGCCTTCGTCGTCATATCCTTTGACCAATACCACTTTCCCTCGTACTGCAGCAGATTGTATCATTAAGGGAAATACTTGTCCCTCTTCTTCATGCATAGGTATTCTTGGTCTGAATAGGAACTCATCAGGTGTCCTCATAGTTCTATCAGCGAGGCCTGGCAATCCCGCTCATGAGCACCCGCACGCCATATGCGAAGACTTCTGGCTCTAATGGTATCACTCTCATGGCTATACGTCCTGCGTATGCTCTGATCATTTCGCACACGTTTGAATAATGCATTCCTGGAGTGGAGCATACTATACCATTCTCGGTAAATGTCATATTCAACTTAGTCATTAAGTCCCGACCCAGAATGTTTACTGGGGTCTGACGTGAATATAATAAGGGTACATTCATTTTGCGCTCTCCCACAGAGACTGGGAGTGCGCCTGTAAAGGGAACTCTACTGTAAGCACCCGTGAAACTCTGAGTATCTATGGCCTCGCCGGACAAGGAAAACGTGCCTTTTCGTATGCACGAGCGCGTCGCACCCATGTCAACTAAGAAGGAATATTCCTTACCCCCTATGACGACATTCACCCTAGGTTCCATATTAGGGTCTGGTGTCACTGATAGGATAGAACACATCAGAGTTACCCGTGAGCTGTCCTATTTCATATATAAGTTCGGGCCACTGTATACTTGCTGATTTCCCCCATTTCCAGGGTTGACTCCCCCTCCGGAGCTTATGCCCTGCGACATTTGCGGTGGTGCCTGCTGGTATTGTCCTTGCGGTACGTTCCCCATGTGCGAGGGTTGAACCACTTGCTGCGCACCTTGCTGCAAGCCTGACACTGCCCTGGTGTGGCAAGGCAGGCTGATTCACCATGCCTGTTCCCATTCCTTGGCCGTTTTGCCACAAGCCTTGGCTTCCGCACATGCGCGCCACATGTCCTGTCATTCCACACAGCCAATACACTGACGGTGGTCGGGCCATCTGTCCATCTGGCGTAGAGGGACTGCCCATCTGCACGTTCTGAAAGCCACCTTGATTATTCTGAAAGCCTCCTTGGTTACCTCGAAACCCACTCCGATTACTCTGCCATCCTCTTCCTCCAAAACCCCTTCCCCTCGGGTAAAATCCTGCGCTACCCTGATTATTCAGCAATGGGTTAGTCGCTTGCTGTGCGTGCAGTTCAGCTGGGCTTGTTAGCATGTCTCCCTCGCGAGCATACTTTGAGAGTTTCTTTTGCACCAGCTTCGCCTCCTCACCCTTACGAGTTGCCTCCTTTTTCCGATTCTTTTCTTGCAATAATGTAATGTGCAATTGTCAACTGTATTTCAGCCCATGGTTTGGCTTCTATTCCTACCAATTTCTTGAGCTGTGTTTGCACTGGCTCGGGCAACCCTTGGCATAATATGTGGTAGAATACAGGGATAGATTTCGTTTCAAGCACCCATGTGTCTTGAAAATTCTGGATATAAATCAACGGATCCTCTGACTTTCATTTTCAGAGTCATTATAGCTCCCATATCAGAAGTGTCCGGATATAGCGTTTGCAGCGCTTTCCACAATGCTGCTCTACAATTATTAAATGGCGCTCCGTCATGGGAGGTGTTAATTATGGTTACCCTAGGGTAGCCTGCCCGTTTCCATACATCGTCTGCTCTTTCACCAAGTATGGCAATTAGGAGGCCCTTAATGTCCCCTATAGCTGGGTGACACCCCGCGTCATTTTCTCTAACTCATGTATCCACTTCCCGGCTCCTGATGTCATCATTGGAAGCTTATTTTTTAGGTTCTCTCGGTCCATGTGTGGCAATGGAATATATTGTGGTCTTGCTCCCCCCTTTTCTAGCAGCGGGATTTGGAATGCGCAGTCTTCCTTTTCTTTCCCCATAGCTCTCCGGTCTACTGGTGGGGTGGCATTCCAGCCTTGCCGTCTCCCTGGCAATGCCCTTAATCTATCTGCATAGGCAGGTGCTGACACCCCCCTCTGACCGTGGGTTGTTCCTTCATGTCGGCCGGACTGCGCGGCAGACTTCGGTGTCCTACTTGTGGACTCGCTAGCGTCTGACCATCGTACCCCTCGGTCCCCTGGGAGCTGTTTTTCGCACCGTCTCCCTTCCTCGTGTGCCTCATCCTCCGTTTCCCCACCAGAGTCAGATTCTGAATACTCCCAGTTTACACAACTCCTTGCATCTTCTTCGTCCTGCCAAATCTCCAGTCCGTCTAGGGACAGTCCCCTGTCACCACTACTTCGGGTTGTCTCCCTAGTGATCATATAGCTGAGTGCTCTCCAGGCGCTCATATTCCCTTCCCCCATGGCATCTCTGTTCTAGCCCCATCTCATCGTATATCTTATCAATCGTTTCCCTGATGCTTCTGGTGTCGAAGTCATCCTCAATATTTGTCCCACTCGTACCTGGTACCGAATCAGGTACAGGAAAGAATTCTTCTGTGTCTTCCCATTCTACAACAGGATTGGGTTTTTTAACTTCCAGCTCCAAATATTCAAGATCTCGTGCCCTCGGTCTGCGCTTACGTTCTGCTTCCTCATCTATTTCCTTGCGCTTCCTCGCTTCTCTTGCCTTGTCTACTTCCCTCATCCTTTCGTTTCTACGTTCCTTTGCCCTTCTTCCAACCTTTGCTTATTCTGTTTGTACTGGTCGTAGGCTGCCTTCTGTTTGCGATCAAGCTGTTTCTCTTGCTCTTCGCGATATAGTTGTTCTCGCTTCAGCCTATCCTTTCTTCTTCTTTCGTCCCTCATTTCCTTCTCCTTTTCTTTCTCCCTTCTTTGCGTCTCATCAGACCTCACTCTTGGCCTTTCATCATCACTTCCTTTTCCATCTAATTTCAGCAATATCTGCCCTGCCATCCATTCGTCTTTTGCAAATGTTGTCTTATCAGTTCTACCTTTGTTTCCCTTTCGTTTCTTTCCCTTTCTCTCCTTAACGAGAGATGCACAACTCTGTGCCTGATCCTTTCCTTCGTCATTGCGTCTCTCCTTGTCCTCGGGACTGCAGAGGCAAGATTAATTTCCTGGTCCTTTTCTTTGTCATCGTTACTATACGTAGGTGACTCATATGCGGGCTTGCTATACCCCGTGGCTGCCTTTAGTGCTCTTAATGGGTAGAGTCCCTCTGTCTGTCTTCCCTCGATGGCTGGCTCAGGCAGGGCCGGTGGCGCGGTAGGCGTCTCACCCCCCTCCGTGCATACGTTTAATATCCAATCTACAGGAGGCTCTTCCTCCTTCGTCTGCTCAAACATCTTCCACAGTTCGAGAACAGCAAGACGTTTCTCTAGCTTCTTGCCTGTATATGTGGCATGTAGATAAGTCGTCATGTGTTGTAAGACGGCTTTTGATAGGGACCCATTCTGTGGCCAAGGCATAAACATCTTGTGGGCGGTATCCTTAACCCACTCTGTGCTACACCTTTCATTCAACATACAACAGTACACATAGGACAGACACTTGACAGACTAGACGGTCACCTGCTGGTCATACATATACCTGCCTTCTAATCAATACCAGTCATGGAGTTTAAACAAACTCCTTTAATGCATCTTTAAACGTCATCGTAGTCTAATTGTCCCTTATTATATGGGCTATGAGTTCACGTTTCTTCTGACCGCTGTATTAAAGCGCAATAACAAGGCAAATCCTTAGGTTTTTCTCTTGGGTTCCCCCCGGTAACCTTACGTTTTTCTCTCGTGTGCCTCCCCCCCGGTAACCTTATGTTTTTCTCTCGGGTGCCCCCCCCCCCCCCCCCGGTAACCTTACGTTTTTTTCTCTCTTATACTTGAGTTATTAACCATATATATATATATATATATATATATATATATATATTTATACATATATATATATATATGAGTCTTCTCTACTTCTGACCATTTTATTTTTTCTCTGCCACCCTCTGTTACCTTTCCCTTGCTTGTTGTAATGTCTACAAGACATTTGCCAAAGTAACGAGTTTGTTGTTTCACTCACTAATCGCATCTTTTCCTCTGTGGGGCTTCTGGATCACCGCCCCTCCCTCTTCAGCCTCTTGCGGTCTTTTCATCCGATTGGCTGCCCGTGGGAATGAGAAGGGTTATGCTTGGAAAGGCGGGTTCCTTCAGACCCACTGCAGATTTTTATGGACTTACACTATCATTGTCCACGGGAAGCTTCTCAGCCTACTCAGCCGGAATGGCGAAAGGACTTGTGATATTGCCGAAGGCCTAGAGTTACTTTGTGCCCTCGGTCTATAGGTGTCTTATAACTATATTAATCAATAATCCATTATCGATGGCCGAAACCATCCTCACGCTACCAAGTGTACAGGAGAGTGAGATGTTCACCAACTGGCCCATAGGTCAGTGCTTACCCTCAAGTACTTGTAAGACAAGATAGTTGTACCATGTGAGGGATGGGGGTGCAGGATTCACTTACTCCAACACGACTCAATAATGAGGACTTGGCAAAGGGAAGTCTTTTTTATTGTCAAGTACATCAAACAGGGAAGCAGTTGGGAATCAGCATCGTTGCGACCACCTGTCTTGCTCCGACTTCCTCGAACTTCTGTTGAACAGCAACTTTTATGCACAAATATCGTCATTGACGTCTAATTCTACAAAACTCTTCATGCAATATAATTGGTTAGGAAAGGTTACTTAAATATAGGTGCTATATCTGTATATGATAATGGAGCATGCAGATTGGATAACTCTTATCGGGTGGGCGTCTACACCCCTCCCTCTACATCACACGTGATAGATGTCACTACAAGTACAACGTCTCATTGGTTCTACGATATATAGGACCCTAGATAACTTGGTCCATTGTGATTGGGCAGGTTACACCCCTAGACATAAATCTCCACTTTTAATTAGCAGCATGCAGAATGGACACCCAGGTGCCTGGTGTCCCAAGTTTCACCCTGCCTCCCTTCCATCAATCAGTAGCTTGGGCTATGTGTCAATTAGTTGGCTGGGTATGGCCTCGAAACTGTAGCCTCTTATCAAGAAAAGTTATGGCATCCTCTTCGCGCCTGGCTGATCACGCGCTAGTTTCACCATGAATCTGCTCGTTTCCAGCTTTTAGTGTATTTAATTCTGTTTCGGCCTCGCCACCTGCATGGGCCCCCCATATCTTGACCTTCATGGGGCAGGCTGGTATGCTCTTAAGTTTGAGTCTTGTTAGCTGATGCTCTCCTCCCTTTCTCTGGATGACCTCAATTTCCTAGACATGAGCCGCTCTTTGTTGAGTTTCGATTCTGCTCCTTCTCTTGATTCTAGCTGGGTTATGAAAATTGGCCTGTTAGGCCTCTGGCAGCCTGGGCACATTTCTGCTTTACAAAATGGAGTCGCACTGTTATAATATGCCTTGTTGAGGTAGATATATGGTTGGCGCTTGCCGCTCTACTCTTCTACTAAGCATTGCAAGCAGTATCGTTATCTTTAGCTTCTTGCGTTCCAAGCCTATTTACACACGTTTAACTGGTTGGTTGCTTCCGTCTCGTCTCATAGCAACGTTTCCTTATGTTTTAACATCGTCTCTTCCCTGTGTCCATTACATCTATTTTCATAGCTACTCGCACTGGCGTGCTATCTTCGATAGCCGTTTTTGTTCACTCACGAGTCTGTCCAGGCCCTTGTCATTTCCACTGGCCTTCCATTAAGGCTCTTTTGGTCTCTTCATGGACCATCTGTAGGTACTCTTCGTTTCATCTCAGCGGCTGGTACTGCTGTCTAATAGGGTACCGTGCTGCCCAGGGCTGTCTGGTTATGGGCGTTTCAACAGGTATGGATCTTCTGATGTACACTGGGCAGAGTCCCAGTGCAGCTCTTTGTTGGTTCATTTGTTCCTCATACGTCACATACCTTGGCGGGTATGCTCCTGGTACCTCGAAATGAGGGGAAGGGGTGCCGGCCATCTCTGGGACCTCCTCTACACAATGTTTCATATCAACAAGCAGGGGGGACATTAGGGTCTTATCAGCCCTAATGCAAAAACTATTTTAACCTATGGCTTCTTGCGATTTAGAATTCCTAACTTGGAAGTTGGCCTTCTTAGTGGCCATTACTTTGGCTAGACGAATTGGTGAGCTCCACGCTCTTTCTTCAAAGGAACCATATATTGTGTTCCATAAGGACAAAATTGTCTTACTCCCGGTTCCCTCCTTTTTACCTAAGGTGGTTTCCGATTTTCACTTAAACCAGGAAATATGTCTTCCCGTTTTTCTTCCTAGACCGCACGCTTTCGCGGCTGGAGAGAAATTACATAATCTAGATTCTACCTTGAAAGGACCAAACCGTTTAGAAAAGCAGACCAGCTCTTCACTACCTATGGTAATCCTCCTCCTGGCAGTAAGGCAGCCAAGACTTCCATTGCTAGATGGGTTGTCTCCTGTATCTCCAAGGCTTACGACTTGAAAGGCTTTGTGACTCCGCAGAGACTTGGGGTTTATTCTACTAGAGCCAAGGCAGCATCTGTAGCCTTTACAAGGCACATTCTCATTGTAGACATCTGTAAATCAGCTACCTGGGCTAGCCCACTTCCCTTTTGCAAGCACTATGCTATGGACACATTGTTCAGAAATGATGCAACATTCAGCCAAGAGATTCTCCGCAACTTGTTAGCCTGAATCCTGTATATGCCGTCTCCTCCACCCTCGCTTATTCAAAGGCTTTTTTTGTCTGGTCCCAACCAGTTGGGAAGGAGGGAGAGCCAGGACGATGGAGAAATGAGAAATTACCTTCAAAGTGATTCAGGTTCTCTTAGCCCAGGCTCTCCCTCCTTCACAACACCCGCTCTGCCATCCCCTACAGTATGCATGTACTTAAATTCTACTGCCTTTGGCGGAACCACAGGAACCACCCATTTACCAGGCACTACTACTTACATCAGCAGCACGCTGAAGATGTGCAGATGGGACGGGAGTCCTTCAACGGCTGTTCCAGTAAAGTAAGCCCTGCAGCCTCGGTTTTTTTCCCCCCCTTTGTCTACTTGTGTATGTATTATTCTCACATTAACGGCAAAAATGTGAAAGTATCTAATCTTTGTTTGCCAGGTTTATCACCACCTAACATGTATACTGCTATAAAATCTATTCACAGCATGTGAATCCATGAAAGATCCAATGCTGGAGAATGGAGTAGTTTCTTACCTGTAACTCCATTTCTCCAGCGTTGGTATCTTTCATGGATTCACATGCGCCCTCTAGCCTACCCCTAGAGGCAAACATTCTATATTAGGGGATATCCTCCAGCTGGAGTATTTAAAATATGAGGGGAAGCTGCTGGGGCAGAGCTATACTCTTGACGTCCTATTGGTGAGGACCAAAAGCACCCACAGCGACATTCCCAGCATGCCGACAGGGAATATTCACAGCATGTGAATCCATGAAAGATACCAACGCTGGAGAAATGGAGTTACAGGTAATAAACTACTCCTTTCATCCAAGTGAGGTACATGCCCCAACCCAACAAACCATGCAGGAGTGACAAAATGTTCTACCTCCAGGAGTCCATCTAATAGCGATACATATCCAACCATAATGACAGCCTATACATTCAAATTGCAATGTGATGTGAATTTGGCTATGATGGTGGGGCATAGAGAAGGCAGAGCTCTTCAGCAGCACCTTACAAAGCGATTTTGGAAATTGGGTGTTTGAATGCTGGATAAGGATAAAGTTACCTACCTTTAACTCCTGCTCTCCAGCATTAGTCTCTTTCATAGATTCACATGCTATCCTGCCATTTATGCATGAGGCTCAACTTGCACTTGTGTGTTTTACGAAAAGGTGCATGTGCAGTGTGTTTGGTGTGGAGAGACCATACACTTCTTATTATTACAGAGGCTGGAGCTTTGCAGGACAAGTCCTACCTTTCTTTCCACTGAACCGCTTGGGTCGAGCATTTAAAAACCCCTCTTTCACAGTGAGCATGTGGTGTGCGCGAAGTGTGTTTGGTGAAAGAAGAGAGACCAGACCTGCGGCACTACGGGAAGAATCACTGCCCACAAGTAAGGGAACCTTGCTGCTTGATTTAACTTACTGGGAACTTACTGTGTCGTTATGAGCAAGCTGTGGAGGAGTGCGCTGCTCGAAGCTTGCTACAGCAGGGTTTCTCTTATCTGATGCATGCATGATAACATCACACCACGATTACACCATAATGGCATCCGGCTTAAGGAGCATACTCATATTGGAGAGGGCGGAGGTTGTAAGGCCTGTCAAACTGGCCTGCATGCAGCAGCTCACTACAACAATGTTTCAAATCCATGCCCCAAAAGATTTGGTGTGCTTGCTGCTGGTGTCAAAAGAGGCTTTCTTTGAATCTATGCACAAAGCCTGCCATTCACAATCGTAAAGGGGAAGAGTCCCTGATGGCGCCTAGTGCATCAACCCCCATCGCTGAAACTGTGGTGCACAGAGTGTCTGTATTATTGTTCTTTATCACCTTTCTTTGGTTTGGGGAAATGTTTTTATTTAAAAGTCACAAATTAAAACGGAGTTCTTTGTCATTGTTTTGCTGCTCATGCGTCCTCCTTCCTCGCCATGGATCTTGTCTGCACGTGCTGAGGTTCTTCCCTGTTGTCTGTGGCTTCTTTGGAGGGCTTTCTCCTATAAAAGGTTTAATGTCATTCAGGAAGAGCCATGCCCTTCTGCCCTGGACTTTGACGGCTGAAGGAGTGCATTCCTCTACGAAGAAAGGGCCATTGAATCGTGGCTCATCCCACTTCTTCCTTGTAAAGTTCCTTATAAGAACAGCATCCCCCGGGAAGATGAGAGGCACGCATAAACCTTGCGCCGCATCTGTTTCAGCATTTCCTGTTGTATTTTGTACCATGCTGCACCCTTTTCGCCATCGCTGCAGCTGGCCTGAAATGACAGAGACGCTGGATGTCATACAATTCAAGTACTCCTGCATCTCTGTCCCTAAGACCTCACTTGTTGGCTGGGCGGGAGGTAAGAGGGGTCCTCATCCCTCTGCCTGTGACTATCTCGTGCGGCGTGAGATGATGGTTGGAGCCTGGTTGGTTCCGAAGTGCATACAATGCCAGTCGTAGACAGTGCAGCCATCCCTTTTTTAATGTGAGTTTCAGCTTGGCTATACACTCCTTTAACAATCCATTCAGTCGCTCACACATGCCATTCCCCTCGAGATGATACGCCGACGAGAACTTGTGCTTTATACCAAGCAACAAGCTGATCTGCTCGAAAACTGCATTAACAAAGTGAGCCCCATTGTCTGACCTCATTACCTCGCACACCCCCCATCTAGGGAACACTTCCCTCACTAGAAATTTGGCAGCACAGGTAGAGTCTGGGTGTGCACAGGGACCTGCTTCTATCCATCTAGACAATGGACACACCACCACAATTAAATACCTGTACCCATTGCACACTTGAATCATGTCGACATAGTCGATATGCAAGTGCTGGAATGGCCCATTTGGCCAGAGGATAACTCCTCTTACTACTTTTAGTGTGTGCCCAGCGGTGAATGGCTGGCAGATTATGCAGTGCACCATCAAGAATGCAACATGCTCTGATAAATTCGGTGTAAACCAGTCTTTTGCGAGCATTGTAGCAAGATTTTCTTTTGACATATGTATAGGGTAGTGTAATTGCTCCAATGCTACTTTCAGTAGGACGACAGGCATTACTGGTTTACCAGTGCTGTCTTGCCTCCACAATCCATCAGAGGGGTTTAAGGAACACCCTCGACGCTTCCACACATTGTTCTCCTCCTGAGATGCCTCCCCTTGGAGTTCTATTAGCTGAGTCTGTCCCATGTCGCTATAGGCCTCTGGTGTGGCTCGTGCTACCATCATACGCTCATGGGTACGTGCCACCTCCAAGTCCATGATTGTTTCATCCTTGGATGCCATACGCTTGGCTTCCGTGTCCGCTTCATGATTTCCACGTGACACGAAATCTGTCCCTTTGGTGTGGGTGGCACATTTCACGACTGCTATGCCCACCGGGAGCTGTAGTGCTTTTATCAACCTGTCAAATAAGGCTGCATGCTACACTGGCGTGCCATCCGCTCTGAGGTAGCCCCTCCTTTTCCAGCGTACTAAGCCTACGTGCACGGTAGATGTCACATAGGCAGAGTCACTGTACACCGATACTTCCTGGTCTGCATGATTCTCAATGGCGAGTATCAGTGGCAATAGTTCTGCAGCTTGCGCAGAATAGTGAGATGGTATTCGTGCACTGATGAGTACCTGGAACTCTCCATTCGCTATATGTTTTTTCACGGCCACGCCTGTGTATTTTTGTCCATCTTCTTGGTCGATTATTGATGAACCATCAATAAACACAATCTCACCACCTGCCAGGGCATTTTCCTTTACCCTGGGGATTTCATCATAGAATTCCTCATAATTCGCGCAGTCATGTACGGGTTCTCCCTCTGTGACCGGCTCAGCTATGAACGTAGTTGGATTCACAGTTTTACATCGGGCTATTTTGATCGATAGGTTAGAAATAATCACTTCATATGCGGATGCTCTCTGAGATGTCAGCGTGCCCTTTGGCTTCTCTAGTATGGCGAACGAGTGCTCGACGTACAATGTCATGGAGCACCCCATCACAATGGATGACGCCTTTTCAATGGCGAACGCGGTAGCAGCTAGATTTTGTTCGCATGGGAAGTGGCCCTTCATGACCGGGTCCAGACTCCCGCTGTAATATGCTAGGGGCTTGTACCCCAGTGAGGTTCGTTGCACGAGCACTGCCGTCATAAAATTACCATCGGTGTGTGAGAACAGGTAGAATTCCTCTGCATAATTAATATATATTATAATAATAATAAAAAATCGCCCCCTTGAGTTCTGCAAACCCCTCTTCCATTGCCTCAGTCCATTCGATGTTTTCCCTTGTCGCCTGGGCCTTCCTTAGGGCCTGAATCAAGAGCTTGGTATACGAGCTGTAGTCGAAGACCCATGCTCTGACATAATTGCACAGGCCTAAGAAGCTCTGCATTTGTTTTATGGTGAGCGGCTTAGCCGTGTTCATGATAGCTTCAGCCCTTTCCGGGGTTACCTTTTTCCCCTCATGTGAGATTAGCTGGCCTATGTAGAGCACCTCTCGCTGACAGTATTGTAGCTTTTCCTTATCAACTTTATATCCTTTCTCAGCCAGGATAGTCAGTAGCTGGACAGTCGCGCCTGCATTGTTCCTCAGTGATGCTGCAGATTAGAATGTCATCCACATACTGCAAAACAACACTGTCTACTGCGATATTGCTTAGGTCCATCTGCAGGACTCTGTTGAAAATGGATGGAGACTCACAGCACCCCTGTGGCAACCTCGTGCTTTTCAGACCCATTTGCCTGAAAGTAAATGACGTCAGGTCTTGTGAGTCACGGTGCAGCGGGATTGAGAAAAACGCATTTTTCAAGTCAATCGCCGTGAAATATTTTGCCTCAGTGGGTATGTTGCATAGAATTGTGGATGGATTAGGGACTAGAGGGAACTCAGCTTCAACTATATCGTTTAATGCTCTTAAATCTTGGATTAAATGCCAAGACCCTCCCTTTGATTTCTTGACAGGGTAAATCACTGTGTTGCAAGGTGATTCTGACGTCACTAGGATGCCCTGCTCCATCATGGCGGAAATTGTTTTCACAATCCCTTCATCTGCCTCTCTGGACATAGGATAGTGTCATGCTCTTGGTAAAATTGCTCCTGGTTTCAGTTTAATTTTCACTTCACTTCCCCCTTCAGGAGGCCTACGTCATAGGGCCCTGTAGTCCATACCGCGACGGGCACTTGGGCCATGTCGTCATCAAAGTATTCTGGACGTATTGGCGCCAACATCATTCTCTGTGGCACCTCCCGTTTGATCATTTTGACCCAAAATATGAGACTCACTTCCACCCTTGTCTCTTCTAGGTCAGGGTGTTCTTCGAACAGATCATCATCGGTGACGTCAGTGACTCGATACCCTTCTTCGATGTCGATAATCGCACACCATTGTCTGCCTTCATCGTCATATCCTTTGACCAATGCCACTTTCCCTCGTACTGCGGCAGATTGTATCATTAAGGGAAATACTTGTCCCTCTTCTTCATGCATAGGTATTCTTGGTCTGAATAGGAACTCATCAGGTGTCCTCATAGTTCTATCAGCGAGGCCTGGCAATCCCGCTCATGAGTACCCGCACGCCATATGCGAAGACTTCTGGCTCTAATGGTATCACTCTCATGGCTATACGTCCTGAGTATGCTCTGATCATTTCGCACACGTTTGAATAATGCATTCCTGGAGTGGAACATACTATACAATTCTCAGTAAATGTCATATTCAACTTAGTCATTAAGTCCCGACCCAGAATGTTTACTGGGGTCTGACGTGAATATAATAAGGGGACATTCATTTTGCGCTCTCCCATAGAGACTGGGAGTGCGTCTGTAAAGGGAACTCTACTGTAAGCACCCGTGAAACTCTGAGTATCTATGGCCTCGCCAGACAAGGAAAACGTGCCTTTTCGTAGGCACGAGCGCGTCGCACCCATGTCAACTAAGAAGGAATATTCCTTACCCCCTATGAGGACATTCACCCTAGGTTCCATATTAGGGTCTGGTGTCACTGATAGGATAGAACACATCAGAGTCACCCGTGAGCTGTCCTATTTCATATATAAGTTCGGGCCACTGTATACTTGCTGATTTCCCCCATTTCCAGGGTTGACTCCCCCTCCGGAGCTTGTGCCCTGCGACATTTGCGGTGGTGCCTGCTGGTATTGTCCTTGCGGTACGTTCCCCATGTGCGAGGGTTGAACCACTTGCTGCGCACCTTGCTGCAAGCCTGACACCACCTGTTGCACTGTGTGATTTTTGGGCACTGCCCTGGTGTGGGAAGGCAGGCTGATTCACCATGCCTGTTCCCATTCCTTGGCCGTTTTGCCACATGCCTTGGCTTCCGCACGTGCGCGCCACATGTCCTGTCATTCCACACAGCCAACACACTGACGGTGGTCGGGCCATCTGTCCATCTGGCATAGAGGGACTGCCCATCTGCACGTTCTGAAAGCCACCTTGATTATTCTGAAAGCCTCCTTGGTTACCTCGAAACCCACTCCGATTACTCTGCCATCCTCTTCCTCCAAAACCCCTTCCCCTCGGGTAAAATCCTGCGCTACCCTGATTATTCAGCAATGGGTTAGTCGCTTGCTGTGCGTGCAGTTCAGCTGGGCTTGTTAGCATGGCTCCCTCGCAAGCATACTTTGAGAGTTTCTTTTGCACCAGCTTCGCCTCCTCACCCTTACGAGTTGCCTCCTTTTTCCGATTCTTTTCTTGCAATAATGTAATGTGCAATTGTCAACTGTATTTCAGCCCATGGTTTGGCTTCTATTCCTACCAATTTCTTGAGCTGTTTTTGCACTGGCTCGGGCAACCCTTGGCATAATATGTGGTAGAATACAGGGATAGATTTCGTTTCAAGCACCCATGCGTCTTGAAAATTCTGGATATAAATCAACGGATCCTCTGACTTTCATTTTCAGAGTCATTATAGCTCCCATATCAGAAGTGTCCGGATAGAGCGTTCGCAGCGCTTTCCACACTGCTGCTCTACAATTATTAAATGGCGCTCCGTCATGGGAGGTGTTAATTATGGTTACCCGAGGGTAGCCTGCCCGTTTCCATACATCGTCTGCTCTTTCACCAAGTATGGCAATTAGGAGGCCCTTAATGTCCCCTATAGCTGGGTGACACCCCGCGTCATTTTCTCTAACTCATGTATCCACTTCCCGGTTCCTGATGTCATCATTGGAAGCTTATTTTTTAGGCTCTCTCGGTCCATGTGTGGCCATGGAATATGTTGTGGTCTTGCTCCCCCCTTTTCTAGCAGCGGGATTTGGAATGCGCAGTCTTCCTTTTCTTTCCCCATAGCTCTCCGGTCTACTGTTGGGTGGCATTCCAGCCTTGCCGTCTCCCTGGCAATGCCCTTAATCTATCTGCATAGGCAGGTGCTGACACCCCCCCTCTGACCGTGGGGTGTTCCTTCATGTCGGCCGGACTGCGCGGCAGACTTCGGTGTCCTACTTGTGGACTCGCTAGCGTCTGACCATCGCACCCCTCGGTCCCCTGGGAGCTGTTTTTCGCACCGTCTCCCTTCCTCGTGTGCCTCATCCTCCGTTTCCCCACTAGAGTCAGATTCTGAATACTCCCAGTTTACACAACTCCTTGCATCTTCTTCGTCCTGCCCAATCTCCAGTCCGTCTAGGGACAGTCCCCTGTTACCACTACTTCGGGTGACATCCTATGTGTCATATAGCTGAGTGCTCTCCAGGCGCTCATATTCCCTTCCCCCATGGGATCTCTGTTCTAGCCCCATCTCATCGTATATCTTATCAATCGTTTCCCCGATGCTTCTGGTGTCGAAGTCATCCTCAATATTTGTCCCACTCGTACCTGGTACCGAGTCAGGTACAGGAAAGAATTCTTCTGTGTCTTCCCATTCTACAAGAGGATTGGGTTTTTTAACTTCCCGCTCCAAATATTCAAGATCTCGTGCCCTCGGTCTGCGCTTACGTTCTGCTTCCTCATCTATTTCCTTGCGCTTCCTCGCTTCTCTTGCCTTGTCTACTTCCCTCATCCTTTCGTTTCTACGTTCCTTTGCCCTTCTTCCAACCTTTGCTTATTCTGTTTGTACTGGTCGTAGGCTGCCTTCTGTTTGCGATCAAGCTGTTTCTCTTGCTCTTTGCGATATAGTTGTTCTCGCTTCAGCCTATCCTTTCTTCTTCTTTTGTCCCTCATTTCCTTCTCCTTTTCTTTCTCCCTTCTTTGCGTCTCATCAGACCTCACTCTTGGCCTTTCATCATCACTTCCTTTTCCATCTAATTTCAGCAATATCTGCCCTGCCATCCATTCGTCTTTTGCAAATGTTGTCTCATCAGTTCTACCTTTGTTTCCCTTTCGTTTCTTTCCCTTTCTCTCCTTAACGAGAGATGCACAACTCTGTGCCTGATCCTTTCCTTCGTCATTGCGTCTCTCCTTGTCCTCGGGACTGCAGAGGCAAGATTAATTTCCTGGTCCTTTTCTTTGTCATTGTTACTATACGTAGGTGACTCATATGCGGGGTTGCTATACCCCGTGGCTGCCTTTAGTGCTCTTAATAGGTAGAGTCCCTCTGTCTTACTTCCCTCGATGGCTGGCTCAGGCGGTAGGCGTCTCACTCCCCTCCGTGCATACGTTTAATATCCAATCTACAGGAGGCTCTTCCTCCTTCGTCTGTTCAAACATCTTCCACAGTTCGAGAACAGCAAGACGTTTCTCTAGCTTCTTGCCTGTATATGTGGCATGTAGATAAGTCGTCATGTGTTGTAAGACGTCTTTTGATAGGGACCCATTCTGTGGCCAAGGCATAAACATCTTGTGGGCGGTATCCTTAACCCACTCTGTGCTACACCTTTCATTCAACATACAACAGTACACATAGGACAGACACTTGACAGACTAGACGGTCACCTGCTGGTCATACATATACCTGCCTTCTAATCAATACCAGTCATGGAGTTTAAACAAACTCCTTTAATGCATCTTTAAACGTCATCGTAGTCTAATTGTCCCTTATTATATGGGCTATGAGTTCACGTTTCTTCTGACCACTGTATTAAAGCGCAAAAACAAGGCAAATCCTTAGGTTTTTCTCTTGGGTTCCCCCCGGTAACCTTACGTTTTTCTCTCGTGTGCCTCCCCCCCGGTAACCTTACGTTTTTCTCTTTTATATTTGAGTTATTAACCCCATATATATATATATATATATATATATAGAGTCTTCTCTACTTCTGACCATTTTATTTTTTCTCTGCCACCCTCTGTTACCTTTCCCTTCCTTGTTCTAATGCCTACAAGACATTTGCCAAAGTAACGAGTTTGTTGTTTCACTCACTAATCGCATCTTTTCCTCTGTGGGGCTTCTGGATCACCGCCCCGCCCTCTTCAGCCTCTTGCGGTCTTTTCATCCGATTGGCTGCCCGTGGGAATGAGAAGGGTTAAGCTTCTCAGCCTACTCAGCCGGAATGGCGAAAGGACTTGGGATATTGCCGAAGGCCTAGAGTTACTTCGTGCCGTCGGTCTATAGGTGTCTTATAACTATATTAATCAATAATCCATAATCGATGGCCGAAACCATCCTCACGCTACCAAGTGTACAGGAGAGCGAGATGTTCACCAACTGGCCCATAGGTCAGTGCTCACCCTCAAGTACTTGTAAGACAAGATAGTTGTACCATGTGAGGGATGGGGGTGCAGGATTCACTTACTCCAACACGACTCAATAATGAGGACTTGGCAAAGGGAAGTCTTTTTTATTGTCAAGTACATCAAACAGGGAAGCAGTTGGGAATCAGCATCGTTGCGACCACCTGTCTTGCTCCGACTTCCTCGAACTTCTGTTGAACAGCAACTTTTATGCACAAATATCGTCATCATTGACGTCTAATTCTACAAAACTCTTCATGCAATATAATTGGTTAGGAAAGGTTACTTAAATATAGGTGCTATATCTGTATATGATAATGGAGCATGCAGATTGGATAACTCTTATCGGGTGGGCGTCTACACCCCTCCCTCTACATCACACGTGATGGATGTCACTACAAGTACGACGTCTCATTGGTTCTACGATATATAGGACCCTAGATAACTTGGTCCATTGTGATTGGGCAGGTTACACCCCTAGACATAAATCTCCACTTTTAATTAGCAGCATGCAGAATGGACACCCAGGTGCCTGGTGTCCCAAGTTTCACCCTGCCTCCCTTCCATCAATCAGTAGCTTGGGCTATGTGTCAATTAGTTGGCTGGGTATGGCCTCGAAACTGTAGCCTCTTATCAAGAAAAGTTATGGCATCCTCTTCGCGCCTGGCTGATCACGCGCTAGTTTCACCATGAATCTGCCTGTTTCCAGCTTTTAGTGTATTTAATTCTGTTTCGGCCTCGCCACCTGCATGGGCCCCCCATATCTTGACCTTCATGGGGCAGGCTGGTATGCTCTTAAATTTGAGTCTTGTTAGCTGATGCTCTCCTCCCTTTCTCTGGATGACCTCAATTTCCTAGACATGAGCCGCTCTTTGTTGAGTTTCGATTCTGCTCCTTCTCTTGATTCTAGCTGGGTTATGAAAATTAGCCTGTTAGGCCTCTGGCAGCCTGGGCACATTTCTGCTTTACAAAATGGAGTCGCACTGTTATAATGTGCCTTGTTGAGGTAGATATATGGTTGGCGCTTGCCGCTCTACTCTTCTACTAAGCATTGCAAGCAGTATCGTTATCTTTAGCTTCTTGCGTTCCAAGCCTATTTACACACGTTTAACTGGTTGGTTGCTTCCGTCTCGTCTCATAGCAACGTTTCCTTATGTTTTAACATTGTCTCTTCCCTGTGTCCATTACATCTATTTTCATAGCTACTCGCACTGGCGTGCTATCTTCGATAGCCGTTTTTGTTCACTCACGAGTCTGTCCAGGCCCTTGTCATTTCCACTGGCCTTCCATTAAGGCTCTTTTGGTCTCTTCATGGACCATCTGTAGGTACTCTTCGTTTCGTCTCAGCGGCTGGTACTGCTGTCTAATAGGGTACCGTGCTGCCCAGGACTGTCTGGTTATGGGCGTTTCAACAGGTATGGATCTTCTGATGTACACTGGGCAGAGTCCCAGTGCAGCTCTTTGTTGGTTCATTTGTTCCTCATACGTCACATACCTTGGCGGGTATGCTCCTGGTACCTCGAAATGAGGGGAAGGAGTGCCGGCCATCTCTGGGACCTCCTCTACACAATGTTTCATATCAACAAGCAGGGGGGACATTAGGGTCTTATCAACCCTAATGCAAAAACTATTTTAACCTATGGCTTCTTGCGATTTAGAATTCCTAACTTGGAAGTTGGCCTTCTTAGTGGCCAATACTTTGGCTAGACGAATTGGTGAGCTCCACGCTCTTTCTTCAAAGGAACCATATATTGTGTTCCATAAGGACAAAATTGTCTTACTCCCGGTTCCCTCCTTTTTACCTAAGGTGGTTTCCGATTTTCACTTAAACCAGGAAATATGTCTTCCCATTTTTCTTCCTAGACCGCACGCTTTCGCGGCTGGAGAGAAATTACATAATCTACATTCTACCTTGAAAGGACCAAACCGTTTAGAAAAGCAGACCAGCTCTTCACTACCTACGGTAATCCTCCTCCTGGCAGTAAGGCAGCCAAGACTTCCATTGCTAGATGGGTTGTCTCCTGTATCTCCAAGGCTTACGACTTGAAAGGCTTTGTGACTCCGCAGAGACTTCGGGTTTATTCTACTAGAGCCAAGGCAGCATCTGTAGCCTTTACAAGGCACATTCTCATTGTAGACATCTGTAAATCAGCTACCTGGGCTAGCCCACTTCCCTTTTGCAAGCACTATGCTATGGACACATTGTTCAGAAATGATGCAAAATTCAGCCAAGAGATTCTCCGCAACTTGTTTGCCTGAATCCTGTATATGCCGTCTCCTCCACCCTCGCTTATTCAAAGGCTTTTTTTGTCTGGTCCCAACCAGTTGGGAAGGAGGGAGAGCCAGGACGACGGAGAAATGAGAAATTACCTTCAAGGTGATTCAGGTTCTCTTAGCCCAGGCTCTCCCTCCTTCACAACACCCGCTCTGCCATCCCCTACAGTATGCATGTACTTAAATTCTAACGCCTTTGGCGGAACCACAGGAACCACCCATTTACCAGTCACTACTAATTACATCAGCAGCACGCTGAAGATGTGCAGATGGGACGGGAGTCCTTCAACGGCTGTTCCAGTAAAGTAAGCCCTGCAGCTTCGGTTTTTTTCCCCCCTTTGTCTACTTGTGTATGTATTATTCTCGCATTAACGGCAAAAATGTGAAAGTATCTAATCTTTGTTTGCCAGGTTTTCTCACCACCTAACATGTATACTGCTATAAAATCTATTCACAGCATGTGAATCCATGAAAGAACCAATGCTGGAGAATGGAGTAGTTTCTTACCTGTAACTCCATTTCTCCAGCGTTGGTATCTTTCATGGATTCACATGCGCCCTCTAGCCTACCCCTGGAGGCAAACTTTCTATATTAGGGGATATCCTCCAGCTGGAGTATTTAAAATATGAGGGGAAGCTGCTGGGGCAGAGCTATACTCTTGACGTCCTATTGGTGAGGACCCAAAAGCACCCACAGCGACATTCCCAGCATGCCGACAGGGAATATTCACAGCATGTGAATCCATGAAAGATACCAACGCTGGAGAAATGGAGTTACAGGTAATAAACTACTCCTTTCATCCAAGTGAGGTACATGCCCCAACCCAACAAACCATGCAGGAGTGACAAAATGTTCTACCTCCAGGAGTCCATCTAATAGCGATACATATCCAACCATAATGACAGCCTATACATTCAAATTGCAATGTGATGTGAATTTGGCTATGATGGTGGGGCATAGAGAAGGCAGAGCTCTTCAGCAGCACCTTACAAGGCGATTTTGGAAATTGGGTGTTTGAATGCTGGATAAGGATAAAGTTACCTACCTTTAACTCCTGCTCTCCAGCATTAGTCTCTTTCATAGATTCACATGATATCCTGCCATTTATGCATGAGGCTCAACTTGCACTTGTGTGTTTTACGAAAAGGTGCGTGTGCAGTGTGTTTGGTGTGGAGAGACCATACACTTCTAATTATTACAGAGGCTGGAGCTTTGCAGGACAAGTCCTACCTTTCTTTCCACTGAATCGCTTGGGTCGAGCATTTAAAAACCCCTCTTTCACAGTGAGCACGTGGTGTGCGCGAAGTGTGTTTGGTGAAAGAAGAGAGACCAGACCTGCAGCACTACGGGAAGTATCACTGCCCACAAGTAAGGGAACCTTGCTGCTTGATTTAACTTACTGGGAACTTACTGTGTCATTATGAGCAAGCTGTGGAGGAGTGCGCTGCTCGAAGCTTGCTACAGCAGGGTTTCTCTTATCTGATGCATGCATGATAACATCACACCACGATTACACCATAATGGCATCCGGCTTAAGGAGCATACTCATATTGGAGAGGGCGGAGGTTGTAAGGCCTGTCAAACTGGCCTGCATGCAGCAGCTCACTACAACAATGTTTCAAATCCATGCCCCAAAAGATTTGGTGTGCTTGCTGCGGGTGTCAAAAGAGGCTTTCTTTGAATCTATGCACAAAGCCTGCCATTCACAATCGTAAAGGGGAAGAGTCCCTGATGGCGCCTAGTGCATCAACCCCCATCGCTATCAGAGATGGCCAACTGTGTCAAAAAGATAACCCCTTGTTGAACGAGGGCGTGGTTGAAGCAGTTTAGGATTGCCCGACTAAGGAGGTGGGGGGGCACATAATACAGTTGCATCTGGATCACTTGACTTGGTTGACATTTGTATTGCTAGAATAGCTTCAGTTTACCACCCTAACGCCCCCCCCCCAGAAGACATTACAGGCTTGGAGCTTTTGGTCTACCAGGACTTACCATCCGTGCCATGTGATGAACAAAAGGGGGTGGAGCTTGATAATGAAAAGGAGAATGGGGTATCAACCGGAAGGAAGTTGGCCATGGGGGGACTACTGGGGTATGAAGATTGAAGATGTGGAGGAAGGGGGGGGGGTCCCAGGGAGCCAACTAAGGGTGTGGACCGGATTTTAAGCTCCATTTTATCGCTGGTGCCTAAAGCACCAGGCCTGACGGGCAGCATGTCAAGGGCATAATGAGACGGGGATCAAGGGAGGGGGCGAACAAAAGGACAGTGCTCGAGCCCAGGAGGGTGGTGCAGTGACATTATTTTCCCCAGTTTTTGGTCAAACAGGCCTATGTCCTTTCCATTTCCTGTCCCCGGTGGGGGTCATTTTGCATTCCCTAATGGGATGACTCTGAGGGCAGAGGAAAGTCAGAACCCCAAGCCTGAAGGGGCATCTATTTATTTATTTTATTTGTTTATTTGTATTGCGCCGAACAGCCCGCAGGCATCGAGCGCAGACGGGAAGACAAAGACAGACAATAGACCAACAGAGGTCACAAGACAGTTACAGGTATCAGAGTAGTTAGAGCAGTTCTCGGCCTAAGAGGAAATTCCTCATGAAGGTTTACTTGAATAGAAATGTTTTAAGCTTCTTCCGAAAGATAAGGTTATTAGTCTCCAGCCTAAGGCTGGTCGAAAGTTTGTTCCAGCTTGCTGCTGCACGGTTTGGAAATGCTCTACGCATGCCATGTTCTTTCTTTTGCATCCTTCCAGTTATTAGACCCTGGGCTTCTGATCTTAGTGCCCTGGGAGGGTTATGGGGAATGAATTTAGGTTTCAAGTAGGCTGGTGCTTTGCCGCACAAGCACTTATATGTCAGGGTCAGTGATTAAAATTGTATGCAGCCTTCTATTGTCAACCAGTGAAGATCACGCCTGGCTTCACTAATATGTTCAGTTCTTGCTTTTTGTTTGATAGTTCTGATCATGTTATTTTGAATTAGTTGAAATTTGTGCTTACTTTGTTTACTGGCACCTGCGAGGAGTGCATTTCCATAGTCTAGGTGCAATAAGATGGAGGCTCTAGCTATTGTAGTGCAGTTTTTTCACTGTGCAGGGTCTAATTGCTTTGAGCAATCTGTGGTAGTAGGTGCAGTTTTTACTTGCGTACATTGCTTGGGCATCCGCATTCAGGGATGCTTCTAATGTCATGCCAAGTGTTTGAACTTTGCCCGAGACCTCAATAGGGGGATTCTTTGATTTTAAATGCTTGGTAGTCAGAAGAAAGTTTAGCTCGCGCCTGGATGGAACCGAAAACTATTAGCTCGGTCTTATTGCTATTTAAGCTATCCAATTATTGTCCATCAAATCGTCTGTTTTTATAGAGATCGTTCAGTGCTGTACTATCCTTAGCGTAGTCCTCGCTCAGTTCCACAACCAGCTGAGTCATCAGCATAGTTGGGGGAAAAACACCTGGAGATGGTCTAACAGTTCACACAAGAATCGAATGTAAAAGCAGTGGTGAAAGGCTACTGTGGTGCACCGCAAAAAGATGTTGAATTCGGATGAAAATGTATCTCCCCAGTGTACTCGAGAGATTCTGTTCTCAAGGAAAGAGGATAGCCAACCTATTGCTTCCTTGGAGCAGTTGGCAACTTTTTCGAGTGCTTGTTGGAGTAACTGGTGATCAAGCAGATCAAATGCAGCACTGAGATCCAGCAGAATTAGTAGGCCAGCCTTGCCCTTATCCATAATCCCCAGCATTTTGGTCTGTAAGTCCAGCATTGCTGTCTCAGTGCTATGGATGGCTCGAAAAACCCATGTTGTGGGTGGAGGATCTTGTGACTTTCAACATAATCCTGAAACTGTGCAGTTGCCATCTTGTCCATAACTATAACGGTGAAGTTAGAGTTTGTGATAGGTCTCAGGTTGTTTGCGTCAAGTTGGTCTAAAATGGGCTTTTCTACCAGGGGTGTAATGATGAACTTTTTTTATATTTCTTGGTACTGTTTGGTCACAAAAGGAAGGGTTTACTATTTTGGTGAAAAATGGAGCTAATGTGTCTGGATATTCAAGAAGATCTTAGGAGGAAGTTTATTTTCTGCGCAGGAGGATGGTTTCATAGACGCCAAGGTTTTCAGCATGTCTTCTGTGGATATTTGCTGGGAATTGAATTTCTCCTTGCCTTCGGTGGTCGTCATTGCTACTTGTTGACTGGGTTTAGGTTTGTTGGCTTGAGCGAGTGCTATACGTTCTTTAGCTTTTGTGATTTTGTTAATGAAGGCTGCCTGCGTGTTCTCACATTTGGTTTGGGATGGTGTAAAAGCAGCAGCTAATGCCTGGGGCTTGTCTATTGATTTAAGGATTTCGAAAAGTTTACCTGCTAAATTTGAGGAAGCTTCAATTTGACTATTAAAGTAGTTCTTCTTTGCCTTATTGATTTTATTCTTGTAGGATTTTTCTAAGTTTTTCCAGCTAATCTTATTGCAGTCAGTTGGGTTTTTTAACCAACGTGTTTCACTGCATTTGTTTTCCTTTTGCAAAAAGTGAGGTGGTACTTTGTGGCCAGAGCACCTCTGAGGGGAGAATCTGGTGAAAAGGGGACTAAGGGCCAGTGGGTGGCACTCCCCAGGAGTCACATAAGCCTCCCATTCAATATTCAAACAAGAGCGTGTGCTGCAATTTACAAACCTACGATTCTGACCCGAGAGAAATGACCAGTTTAGGATTGGTGTCTGGGGCTTTGGAAGCGGCTTTGGTAAAAATGAATAATTCCCAAAGGGATATAGCGCCAGCAGTGACAAATCAAGGTGAATTGATTGCCTCAATCAGGGTCAAATTAACATTTATTAAAGGGTACATTAGTGGGGGAAACTATCTATCCCGTGTACACGAAGTGGGGGAGGTGTGGCAGGATACCACTAGTCTATTGTCAAGTGTAATGTCCACGTCAGTGGATGAGGTGGAAGAAGTAGCAAACACCACCATGTGCCAGGTGGACGTTCCAATGCACAGAGTGAGGAAGACCTCTTACCATTACATCAAATCTCACCAATAACCCTCCAGGTGGCAGAAGAGCTACTGAATGAAAACTACCTAGTTCAGTTAATATCGGGGGAGGGGCCTCCTGCAGCCGACAAGGGATCGGAAAACCCGGGGGTGACCAGAGGGTTTCGGGATATTCAATAGTGTAAAAGGGGGCTGGGGAGCCGGTCTATTACCGAGGAGCACAATCGGGCCAAGTCAAAAAATAAAAAGGGGGTAAGAAAAAATTGTCAGAAGGGAGTAAGACAATATATTCAGAAACTATCTACACAGCCAGCACCAAGTCAGAGCCTAAGGGCAGTGGGAAGCAGAGCAAAAAAAAGCCGGTGGAGTGGGAGGAGGTGGCTAATACCGACAACCTAGAGGATATTATTAAGGACCCTCGGGTAGGTCATCAGAGCGAAGAGCAGATTGACATTTCCTCGGTCATGGGGTGGTGTTCAGATAAGGAGAGGGAAAGAGAGGAGGGGAGAGGTCTTGCCAGGAAGATGGAGAGAGTCATGTACGTTACCTGAACGGGCCCGAGGGCAGTTTTTGTGCAACCCAAGAGCTGAAATATTACACACGATGGTCCTAACAGAGAAGCAGGAATTGCATCCGAGAAGGGTGTTCAGAGGCCAGAAGCAGCCTAAATCCCAGAGCTGCCCCTTTTACAACCTTGGAGGAACGAAGAAGAGTGCTAAGCCAGGAGCTATCCAAACCGGAAGAGTCCTCGTCTAAAGAGGTGGAGGTCGCAAGTAGGTGGGAGGGAGACAGAAAAGTGTTAGAGAAATTGCTCCTAGATCTGGTACAGATTGTGTTAAATAGATCAAAGGTATTGGCAATTTTGTGGAAAGCGCAGGCACTGGCCGATTTATCTTCCAAGGACATTGGTCGGGTGGAACTTTGGAGTAAAGTCAACAGGGACAAAGTGATATCACATTTTAACTCTAGTCTAGTTTGTAAGCAGGTGCTGGCCTAGGCGAGATCTGATTAGGACCTGGGGCTATGATCTATACAAATTGCCCTGTAGAAGAGGGGTTCCCCTGGTTGGCAGCGAAGCGCCCATACCAGAGCTCCAGAAGGCTTGTACCTGTTGGTACCCTAGTGGTTCCAAGGCACAACCTAAAATCAGCAGGTGGCGCCAGCTTCACAGTTCAAGCTGCCAAGCGCTGGAATGCTATCCCCACCACCCTCAAACAGGAATCTTCCTTCCTCACCTTCAAAGCTGGCATAAAAAACTGGTTAAGCAACCACCCTTCTCAGTAAGAGGCTAGCTGCCTCCCATACCTCGACCCTACTGTAACCAGGGTCCACTATTGCATTTCCATTTGTGCATCTCATATCCTGACCCAGCTGTAACCAGGGTCCTATTTGTTGTTCTTTATCTGTATAACCTGTATACCTGGTTACACCTGTAACCTATGCTTTCAAGCGCCCAGTTACCCCAGGGTTCGGCGCGCGATATAAGTAATAAACAAATACAAAAGTTGTGGTTAACACTAAAATAACAATAAGATGTTCTGGGGCCAGTGAAAATGTAAGAGAAATCGGGAATGATTTGGATTGTCAAGAAAGGGAGAACGATTGGTCGTGGGTGACAGCCACTTGAAATGCGAGGCCAAGCTGGTAAGCATGACGGAGGCTCGGAGGCCAAAGCTCAGGTAGGAGGACTCTTGTGGAATTGTAGGGGCTTCTCCCATTTGTTTCAAAGTGGGAGTGTGGATATTCTAGCATGTGATCTGTTTTGGCTGCAAGAATGCTGGTTGAAAGCGGCACAGTGGATGGGTACTCGGTACTCCTCTCTCTGTCCATTAGAGGTGAAAGTCGTTACCCCGTGGTGGGCTTGATGACCCGGGTATACAACAAGCTTTGGGCTGAGGCGGGGGCATTTTCTTACTCCAATCCATATGTCGAGGGAATAAAGCTGGTATGGAACAAATAATTTCCCAGGCAGAACAGACTTGTTATCAATAAACATCTATTGGAACAACGCAACGATCCAGCAAAAAGAGCTCCTCGAGTCAGTAGAAGAGATTCTACATAAATGGCATTCCACAGGGCAAAAGTCTTATTATTTGTGCAGACTTAAATAGTAGGTGCCTGGAGTGGACAGCTGGGAAAGGGACATTTTGTGCAGAAAAGTCAGCATAGAAAAGGGGATGCGCGTGTGGGGAATTCATGGAGGAGTGTGGCTTGGTAATCCTAAATGGGAATACAAAGGTGGATGAGTCACCACATCACACTTGGGAGAGGGGCTTCCAAAGAAACATTCTTGATTACTACTATGTCTCTGAAATACACTCACTATACATTGAAGAAACAAGGGCAGGTGACCATTTCCCATTGAAGGTTTTGTGTTCAGTAGATTGCAGTACATAGAAAACTATGCACTTAATCTGGACATAAACTCGGGAGGTACGGGGGGTGAACAGAATAAGGTGGACCAAGCATAGAATGATGGTTTTTAACACAATTCTGACATCAGGGGAATTTAAGGCCTTCTTTGAAGAGAGTTTCAATGGATTGCTTTTCTCCCACAGATTCCTCGTCTGATATATATTCTTTCCAGCTTTTTTTACTGGGGGTGTAGTGGACCTCGACCCGGCCGTTGACCTCGATCCTTCTTGCTCAGCGTCTGGTCGTCGGCTCCGGATTTCATGTTAGGTGTTGTATAAGTAGCACGTCACTAAGCCCCAACCTCAGTTCCCCCATTTTCCACAGAGCACCACACACTGCATAGGAAAACAGAGAATAAATGGGCTAATGATTCCTTTAAAAAGTAGTAATTATAGACCTCCGAAGGAGGAACAATTGAAAAAGAACACTACAAGTAGCGTTCAAAAAATCTTTGTTTTAAAACTGCAGCAGAAAGACGGAAAACAGACCCAGAGGACCATCACCAAGTCAATGTGAAAGATGCGCATCAACCACAACCTTTCTGAGCGGGATTTGAAGGGAGGGCAGATGAGGAATTTGCGGGAGAAGAATCCATAGAAAGAACATTACGGTAAGGTAATTTCTCCTTCAATGGATTGATTTTCTCCCGCAGATTCCTACTCTGATAAACTCCCAAAGCAGTAACGAAGTAGACAGGCAGAAACTTATATTAAAACTTTTTGCAGCACTGCCCTGTCAAAATGCTCATCAGAAGTACGAGCCACATCCAGGCTATAGTGCTTTGCAAAGGTATGCAAAGATGACCATGTCACAGCGCGACAAATTTCCCGGACAGGGACCCACTCTCTGAAATGCGGTGGATGCAGAGATCCCCCCGATTCTGTCCCAGCGGCCTGGTAACATTCATCTATGCAGAGAATTATCCAATGGGTTAAAGTCTGCTTCGTTATGGGCAGTCCCTTACAGGCTAAGGAAAAAGCCATAAAGAGTTGGTCAGCTCTCATGAAATCAGCTGTCCTGGCGATATAGTAACTCAATGCCCTTTTAGGGGCTAGACGATTTAACCGTTCCTCCTGTTTAGAAGGATGAGGAAGAGGCTAGAGGACCGGAAGGTAGATGGACTGTGAAAAGTAAAATTCTGATGCAAGCTTGGGGAGGAAGCCAGGCCTTATCCCAAGTGACACTTTCTCCCAGAAAAAACGCAGGAAGGGTGGTTTACAGCATAAGGCCTGTAGTTCACTCACTCGCCTAGCGGATGAAATAGCCACCAAGAAGGCTGTTTTAAATGAGAGAAGCCATAAAGGACAAGAGTGCATAGGCTCAAACGGAGCCGCCATTAGAAATGCAAGAACCAGATTAAGATCCAAATCTGAGACAACAAAGGGAGTTGGCGGAAACTTGTTTACAAGACCTTTCAGGAATTGTGCCATTACAGGGATCGTAAAAACAAACCTTGATCCGGGGATCTCTTTAACACAGACAAGGCAGCCAAATATCATTGGACTGTGGTGGCCTGAAGGCCCGCAGAGGCCAATGACGGAAGGAACTCCACCACTGTAGTGGTCGGGCAAGAGATAGGGTCAATCTCGCCATCCCTGCACCACGCCTCAAATCTTCTCCATCTGCACGCATTCAAAGATCTTGAAGATGGTCTGCGTGCAGCCAGCAACACCTCAGGTACTTCATCAGAGAGGTCCCAGTCATATCTCATCCTCTCACGAGCCACGTATTTAGGTTGAGGGATTCCGGGGTCGGATAGACTACCCGGCCTTCCAACTGGGTTAGGAGATCCGGGTGACGAGGTAACCGGTGAGGTGGACAGATGGACAGATCCAAGAGTTTGGAGTACCACCTTGGGCGAGGAATGAAACATGGCTTTTTCCAAAGAGCTGCCAAAGGAGCAAAGCTGAAAGGAATATCTATCAGATGAGCAATCTGCGGGAGAAGAATCCATAGAAAGGACATTATGGTAAGGTAATTTCTCCTTTAAAGGGCTATCAAGACCTTTGGGAGGAAATCTACAAGAGACTTCCTAAGAGAAATGTGGGTAAAGTGTTGTATAGGCATACATTTGATAGGGATATTATGCTCAAAAATAGAGAATTATGGAAATCGCTCAGAGGTTTAGGAGAAATGGACATGGCAGGGAAAAGACGATTGAAGGCTTCTTACAATAATTGGCTATGGCACTATTGTCATCAGTTGATATTGAAGGATGCCCGGGCCAAAAGGATAAGTGGGGCTGTCCTCCAGGCAGATACACTCGGATACCTCACTGCATGTGAGGTTGGATAGGAATGGTAGATTATCGGCTCCAATCCGCTCGGCAAGAGGCCTCAAACAAGGCTGCTTGCTGGCTCCAATTTTAATCGATTTGTTCTTATCAGATATTGGAGAGGCTTTTTTGGGCATTACATTTTTCCCTCCAAAGATTGACAGTAGATTCATTACTTACTGTATGCGGATGATTTGATTTTAATGGCTCACACACCCATCGGGCTGCAACGCCAATTAAATGCCCTGGAGACCTATACTAAAAAGATCAATCTAACTGTCAATGTCACCAAATCTAAAACCCTCATCCTATAAAAAGGGTCTGTGGAAGCCAGAGGCCAGTTCAGGTGGTCCCTGAGTAATAAGTCCTTGGAGAAAGTGGACTCCTTTATATACCTGGCATTTCTAATCTTTTCTAAAGAAACTAAAATGCAGTAAAACATCAAAAGATTACTGCATTAGCTGCCCAGGCAAAATACATGAATAAGAGGTTTGGTCATTTTTGATAATGCCTGTTAGGGAGTTCTACTGCAAAAAGCTGGTATTTATTTTAATGTATGTAGCAGAAATGACATGGTTTGCTCTAAAGGGGCAATAGAGTAAATTAGAAGGGTCCTTCTGGAGGAGAATTTTAAAAGTCCCAAAATGTGCCACTGATCAGATATGAATTAGGTCTAGTATCCCTAAAAGCACTAGATAACTGTAAAAACAAACTTCCTTTTGAAAAATCTATTTAGCGGCAGAAAGGTCCAGTTGGGGGTTGCTTAAGTGGGCAAGATTGCCAGACTCGTTGCCATGAGGTTCTACGATCCATTGATACTTCAGAGGAGTACTTGTTAACTAATCCGATAAAAGTAAAAAAGAGACTTTGGGAGAGAGATTGATTAATTCCATCAACTGTGTCAGTAAGTCCCATCTGGTTGCTGGGGTTCTTTTGTACGTACGTGCTTACAATACCATCCCACATTATTTGAGCAAATGACCTTGGGAATACTTGCAGTCTCAATGTCTACGTTTGAACCTATTATCGACCAATGAAGTCATAGGAGCAAGAGGAGGGGTAAGCCGTGACTTAAGGTGGTGTAGGTACTGTAAGATGGAAAAAAACGTGGAAACAATATTTCATTTGTTGGCTGAGTGCCCACTTTTAAGTGGTAAGCGACAGATATATTTAGCATATGTTTTAAAGGATTTTAAAAATATCAAGCCAGGATGGTTATGACAACGAATATTTTTGGACAAATGTTTTAAGTGGCCATTGGACACGATTCGTTTTATGCAAGATATTCTTGAGGTGCTCACCGTGCCATAGTACACTTCTAGAGTTTAGGCGGCCATTCCAAAATTCCAAACATTTTAACCTAAATTAAACAATGTATTGTCATGAATTTTAATGAAGTGTTTTAATTGTATCAATTTTCTTTTCTTTGTGGCTTTCGCATGTATATTGTACTTTGTATGTTTTCTTGTGTTTTCTGGTTGTTTTTATACTGGAAAATGTGAAAAGTTCCCTGTGAACTATAACACAAAGATTTTTTTTTTAAAATGGGAAGATGACCTCTGGGTGCTGAGGAAGAGCAGAGGGATACACTGCTTATTGGCTATGTGCTCACTTAAGTGTTCGGTTAGATTAATTCTTGGGCCGTTTACCCAGTTTCTTGTATTTCCATTGAAACTGCTTTGTTGCAGAGGATGCCAGTCGGACTGGGAATATTCAACTGCATGTGAAATTTTGAAGGATACCAATGATGGATAACAGAATTTACAGTCAAGTAACTTAATCCTTGCAACTGTAGTGACTAATGTACTACCAGTCCATAGTCTCCTTTCCTCCATATGGCATGCCTTCTGTCCCCTTGGCAGTAGCTTCATAGCTGACTTAAAGGGACCCTAGACCATATGGGTTTGAACCACGAGACTATGGTGTAGATCAAGACTTCTTGTGGAGTTCTAAAAACAGGATATGGATCTGGCTGGTTTGGCACCTGGTTTCAAAGTTGCCAATGGGATGGACCCATCTCCTGAAGGTATTATTTTCAAATCCCCTGCCTATGGAAAATCTCTCCTTTTCAGATGACCATTAGCAAGTGGTGGTCTGTTCCCTGGGGCTATTTGCCCACACTCCAGGACTAGGCCAACTGTCGGTTGCGCTATCCTGGATGAGGGTCCATCTAGGAGACCCTCGCTGCATTTAATTCTGCTATGTCTTCCCCTTGTATGTCAGTACATCATATGCCGCTTAGACTGTGATTTGGTGAAAAAGTACAGACCAATGTTTTCTGACACAGGGTTCTTGTCTACTCATCCCACACCAGAGAGCCTGGTGATTCAGCCTACATTGTTTGATCAAAGTCTGCTACTTTCACTTGCTTTCTGCCGAACGGGGGGGGGGGCAAAACGTTGGATGCTTCGAGTTGCAGGGTTTTTGCCTCTGGCCACTTGGCCTTTAAAGGAACACTGCACTTTGAAATGTTATTGTCCCAAAAGATGGGCAATAATCAAAAACATACATTAAACATCTTTTTAAAGAAAGTTACTATGTAAACTTTTGAGCAAACGAGGCTCAAAGCGTTTACATGGGAGCATCAATTTTGTCATTTCAGGCAGCCTCTTCTGTTCATGTTAACCTCTGCCCTGGCGGCACTAAACAAGCAGCAAAAGCCCCCTACTGGGAGCTTTTGCTTACTGCAGCCAGAGCAGAGCTGAACATGGAGGAGGCTGCCTTCACTTTCATTTTATGTTTTCAGTGCTCCCCAACCCCAGGGAAGCACAGAAAACGTAAAATGAAAGGCTGAGCAATTATGAATACTTTGCCGGATGGCGGCAAAAATATTCATAATTGCCTGAACTTGCCTATAAGTGAAGGCGCAGCAATTATAGATACAACTTCGTTGTATTTGTGAGTGCCGTGGTTAGAAAACCACGGAAATCATAAATACAACGTATTTATGATTGCGGTGGCTTCAGCTTTGTCTCCTGGGCTCCCCCGGGTTGGGGGAGCCAGGAGACTCGAAGCGAAAACCGCTGCAGTCAGAAATACAACGTTGTTGTATTTGTAAATACTGCAGTTTTCTTCCTACGTTTCCCGGGCTCCTCTGGCTCCTCTGAGCCCGGGAGACGTAGAAAGAAAACCACAACATTTATAAATACAACAACATTGTATTCATTTGCAGTGGCTTCAGCTTTGAGTCTCCTGGGGTCGGGGAGGCCAGGAGACTCAAAGCTGAAGCCACCGCAAACATAAATACAACGTTATAAATGCTGCGATTTTCTTTCTAAGTTAGAAAGAAAACCGCAGCATTTATTTTGCAGTGCTTTGAAAAAATAATTAAATTAAAAGCATGTACCAGCAGCAGCTTGTGTTAATCTCTGCTCTCCGGCAATAATGAAGCAAAAGCCACCTGCTGGTAGCTTTTGTTTGTTGCAGCTGGCTGGCTTTTGCTTCATTAGTGCCGCAATGGCAGAGATTAACACAAGCACAGGAGGCTCATCGATTTCACAAAATGGATGCCTCCTAGTGCTTGAAATGTGACTTTGAGCCTCATTTGCTCAAAAAATTTACATAGGAACTTCCTTAAAAAATATTATTTAGATATATTTTTGATCATGACCCAACTTTTGAGCCAATAAAATTTTAGAGTGCACTATTCCTTTAAGGCCATGAACGCCTTTGTGCCCTATATACACCCTCACGGCTGTGATCTGAGGCGACCAATAACCTGACACAGGAGATGAAAAATGGGTTTGCTTCCCTGGCGCCTGCTCAGCACACTTCAGTCTGGCTGTGACACTTTGAACTGTGTTTCCCAGGCGATTGGCACTGGGTCAGTTATTCACAGGCATTCTTGGTTAAGGACCTCTGGGTTTGCCCTGTATATTCAGGCCAAACTGCTGGACATGCAGTTTACTGTGACAACCGGTTTAGGGCCAAGGATGATGAATCCTTGGAGACGTTCAAAGCCTCTGCTGTGTCTGTGGGTCTAGCTGTTGTGGCAAGCCAGAGGTAGGACTCTGAGACATCATGTTCATGGATCTTTGTCTTCTCTTACAATTAGCCTGACCCCTTAGCATGCTCCAAAGAAAAATAAAAGTAAATTTTCATTATTTTAGTATGTGCTGTTCTAAAGGGCGGGAATGTGGTAGTCATTAACACATGTGATTATGTTAACATGGGGCTATCGCACATCAGCACTCCAGGTTGTTACAAGAAACCTATGCAGAACCCAACTGCGGCTACTGTGAAGAATCTTCTTTCACTTATGCAAGAATGGGACACCAATGGGTTACTCACAGACGATGAGAAAATATTTTTAACTATCACCAATCCCACATTACCTACCATGTATTTTCTGCCCAAAATACATAAGGCTTATGACACATTACCGGAGGTTCGGCCCATCATGAGTGGGATAGGCTGGACAACAGAGGGTCTATCCAAGTACATCGACAATGCCATCAGCATTCAAAGAACATGTCCTTTTGCTTCCATCCTATGTCGGAGACAGTACACAGGTTTTACAACCTTTTTCTGAAATACAGTAGTAAGAAGGATACTATCTGGCCACCATGGATGTCATGGCACTATGTACTTCCATCAACCATGAATTAGCAGTCAAAGCAATTGACTATACTTATAGGGATTTTTCCACCTCATATCGATCACATGTTGAAATGCTGAAGCGCTTTCTCAAGTTCAGACTAGAAAACAATGTGTTCATTTTTGCAGACATATACCATGCTCAAATAAAGGGAGCGGCCAAGGGGGCTAAATATGCCCCCTCCTTAGACAATTTATTTATAGCTGAATATGAACCGATGCATGCACTGTCCATCATTAATTTTGTCAATCAAATCATCATGTGGATGTTTTACATAGACGATATCCTGATCATCTGACAAGACCAAAAGTTTAAAAACAATTGGAAAAACTTAGAATGCACTCTGCACATGCATTTGAAGGATAATTTATAACAGCACTTTACTCTTTTGGATTATTTGGCCGAGCACGTATTGCATCACACCAACCTCCTATCCAAGTTTTAAAATACTTTCAAATACATATAAATCTCATTTTAGATACACTTTAATCAGTAGGACCAAATCAATTTGCCTCATGTCACATTTCCTGTAATGGTAATGTTTATTTATAAAACGCCTATACACAAGGCAAGTGTTTCAAAGCACTCAAGGAGGGTGGGAACATGGGGGGAAAACAGTTGTTCAGAGCCCTTGAAATTCTGAGACGATAATGGTCTGCACAGGCAGAGTAAGTGCATATAATACAAATTAACAGTTGAGACACAGCAAATAGGCTTGACGACGATTCTGCAGTTTACCAAGTGCAAATAGGGGGTGAAGACCAGGGAGAACAGACAGACTATCTTCAGGCAAGGTGCATTCAGATCGTGCAAGTGCACAGACAGATACAGGGAGGGGGTCCATGTGCACCCAGTTGGTGGAGACTGGGGTAAGTGCAGAGAGAGCCACCCTCTTGGGTCATTTCGCAAGTGCAGTGAGGGTAGGACAATAACATTAACGTTTGACATCCCCCACCCCCCTTGTCTGCAGTCTCGGTGATGTGGTCTGGGATGTTCCACCCCCCTCTCCCACCGGCAGAGTCCGAAGTGTCCACTGCTTCCACTCCTTCAAGTGGCTACCCTAATCGCAATAAATCTCCCTTCCCCTCCCCAGCACTTCAGTCCCCAGTAAACGGTGTCTTGTGGTGGTTTCAGATCATTGGATTTAGACAGGTCATTCAATAGCTTGCTCCACTGTACTGTGACCTTGGACCCCTCTGTCAGGACCCATCCCCTGTAGTATTGTCATTTCGGCTATTCCCCATCTACGGGCATCTGCTAGCCATCCGGGTAATGGGCCCTGTGAATGTTTCCACGCGATAGCCACTCGTCGTTTAGCCAACACTATTAGGAACCTTATCTTGTTTCGTGTTTTGTGCTTCTTTCCCCCCGGGAGGATCCCCAGATGCATCATTTCGGGTTGCGCTCTAGGTTTGATCCCAATAGTCTCTTCATCTTCTCAGCCCACTGATCCCAAAAAAGTGTGATAACCCCACAGTCCCAGATCATGTGCCAGAATCCCGCAGGCCCCCTGCCACATCTGAGGCATTTGTCTGATAGGTAATTGTTCATTGCCCTCAATTTGGTTGGTGTTGGGTAAGTCCTATGAATAATATTAAACTGTATCAACTGAAAACAAGCGTTTCGTGAGACTTTCCAGACCGATTCCCATACCGCTTCCCATTCCTTGTCCTGAATCTTGTACCCATATCAATCTTCCATTTCTCCTTCACCTTCAATGCTTCTGTAGGTTCCCCGTCTCGTATAGCTCTATAGATATGTGAAATCCCAGCTGTGAACCCTGTTTGATCCAACATTGCCCTTAGCAGCGGGCTTGTTTCCGGTTCTTCCGAGATTCCTTCCCATAGTTCCGCTACTCTACGGGCTATAGCCCCATACGCCAAGAATAGGCCCTTTGGGAGATCAAACTTTGTGGGCCATTCAACAAAGGTCAGTAGCTTGCCCCCTTCTAACAGATCTCCACCCCTCCCACAGCCTCTTTCTTGTAGGTGCTGTACCCCGGCCCTCCCTATTGCCTGTCCTAATTCCTAATCGACCCCCCATGGGAGGTTCCCATCATAAAGCCCTCCTAGCCCGTTCTTCCGAACATTTCTTCCATGTCTCCCTAATCGCCTTGAAGACAATCGAAGAGCCCTTATTCTCTATGGGGTTCCACAACAACTCTACACCCTTCATGTGTGGCTGCAGCTTTCCTATTAGTCCCCTTAGTGTGCCCGCCCCTTTGTGTCCCCAGTCTAGCAACGATTGTAGCTGCGCTGCTATGAAGTATTTCTCATAGTCTGGGAGTGCTAACCCACCTTCTGTTCTAGGCCTGCATAGCGTTGCTAGGGACACCCTCCTCCCCGTGTTCCATAACAGTTCCCCCCCCTTTGCCATCTAGGATTTTAAAAAATACTCTTTTCACTACATACGGTATATTCGTAAAGAAATGGAGCAACTTTGGCAATATGACCATTTGAGATAGCGCCACTCTACCCATCAGAGAATGTGGGAGATCCTTCCAAAATTGTATATAGTCCCCTATCCTCGAGAGCACCCTGCCAGTATTATATGTAAAAGTTTCCTCCATCTCGTGAAATATTTGTATTCCTAAATATTTAAACGATTCCACCTCCCACCTTATCCCCAACGCTGGTAGGTCTCGTAATGTAACACTCCCGAAGCCCTCCCAGGGGGAATAGAACTGATTTTCCCTTATTAATGCGGAAGCTGGACATATGGCGGAAATTCATTAGGATCTCCAATAGTGTTGGTAAGTTTTCCTGTGGATTTGAAACATACGGTAGGAGATCATCTGCGTATAATGAGACTACATGTTGGACCCCCCCGACCCCTATACCCACCAGACCCGCTACCTGGTTTTTCAAGCGTTGAACGTCATCCTCCACCATACTGACTCGCTGCTCCACCTCTGTTAACCATTCGCAGACCTTGCGTAAGTCTGCCCATATTACGGAGACATCCACCCCAACCTCCTTTATGTTCTCACTGAGGGAGGACCTAGTGATCTAAAGTGCTTCCATTAGTGCCTTCTGGGTTACTCCGCCACCTCCTCTCGTGGCCCCATACTCCGTGACTCGGGGTGGGACCTCCTGTCTCTGTGCTTTACCCTTGGTTTCAGTGTGTTTCTCCATTCTTTGTTGGCCCTTGACCATATTAGCCACTCTGTTGTTCTGCCTTGCTTCCAGCTCCCGCACTCCACCTCTCGTGCCCCTTGGGACTGGTTCTCTGTGTATCCCGTCTTCCCCTACTCAGGGTCACTGCTCTGCCATGGCGTTATGGGCGTCTCCCTGTCCATAGTGCCCGCTATCGTGCAGGTTGAACTCTGGGCTTTTATTCATCTCTGTTAGATCCAGGCCTGATGCCCTTACCTGATGTGATCTCCTGGGGCTCCTATTGTCTAGGTTTCTCCCTCCTGTGCCGGGAAATTGTTCCTTTAGGCTCTCATGTTGGGTGGTGAGTCCTCCTTTGTATGTCCAGACTAGCTATGGAGGTGTTCCCTTTCCAGCCCTTCGATATATAGCAGGTTGCAGTGCCCCCACTCCACACCCTGTGGTCCTACCGTCAGGTTATCCCTCCATATTCCTGCCTTTCAAATGAGGTGGTGTAGGGGTCTGCTTCCCCATCTGACTGGTCCGATGGCCTTAGCCGGATCAGGCCGCAGTCCTCCCGAGGGCCCCAGTGGTATTATGTCCGAATCCCCTCACCTCGCCTTTGCTGTGTGGCTCGCTGAGTCAGGTGCAGCCGGATGGCCCCCATCCAGCGCAGGGCTCCAGAGCCAGTTTCCCCGCTACTCTCCGCCGTCCCAGCGTTCCTCCATACGCTGTATTACCGTGTCGGGAGCATCGGATCAGACTTTTGTTCTTTGTATGCTGACCACGTGTGATCTTTCTTGCACATCCGGTCTCCCGGGGAGTTTTACGCGGCCGCCTATGTGATCGTGGACCACCAGCAGGAGGTGACTTCCTTTGCTCCAGATGCCTGCGCGGTCCACGGGAAAATCTCAATGGACAAGCTGGACCCCCACTATTCCCCGCCGCTGTTACGCTCACCTGGCTCCCACAGGGGCGTCGGTCAGACCCGGGCTGCTGCGGCCTCCACCCACGTGATGAGTAGTGCAGCGATGACTGACTGGATCTGCCCTCCAATTCTTGTTTGCTTGACTCGTAGAAATATGCTCCTACAAGTGGAGAGATGGATTTAGCCACTTGTGGATTCAAGTGATAGCACCCCCACTGTCCTCCCCTCTTATCTCCACTGAAGTGCCCTCTCAGCAATCTCACCTTATATTCTTGAAGGATGAGCCCTCCATCCTGCGAAGTACGCAGGGGCGTGTTGATGACCAGTTACTTTACTGGCCTGAAGATATTGGAAGAGTTGTAGACGAATCCTGACTCCAAAAGGTCCTGGCGAAGAGCCATAAGTATATAGTTCGTAAGAGTTCAAAATGTCTGGCATTCACTCCTGTCCAAATCCTCTTTTATCTTGCAGCTTTGACCCAATAAGAAGATTGACAACTGAAAGAGCTCCGCTAAAAGTCTGTTACCCAACACTGTCCGGTAAATAATGCCCAGGGTTAAACTTGCTGCTTTCTCTTTTTCTCACAGGTGCGGCAAAGAAGAGGTGGCGTGCTGATGAATAATACCTCTGGCGGTAAAATCAGGTAAGCATATGGCGGCTAAAGAGATTCTGTCTGTTCTCTCTGCTCACCTTGTTGTTTCTTGTCCCCCCCCTTAGGTGCCGGAATTCGGCGATGTAAAGATGGAGACAGCGCCGGATCGAAGAGATGCTGCTTGGAACGGTGAGTATGGCGCGGCGCTGCTGTTGGCGGTGCGACGCGTTTAAAACAAAGTTTTTCCTCAGGCTTGAAGATGCAATGAATCCGGGATCAGGTAAGAAAATAGGGTAATATTCTTGTTCTAACCTTTGCTTCTTTCCTTCTTTCTAGGTGCTCCAGGTTCGAGGCGGGCGTGGCAGAAGGCTGGATGCTGCTGCTGGCACGGTGAACGTTACGCTGCTGGATGCAGAATAACGCGAAGCGTGTGCTGCTCTTCGGGTGTGGTTTAAATAGCCACCAAAGTAGTCCCAGGTAGGTATTCCTCCCCGACCACACCCGAGTAACAAAATAGTCCCTAAGGTAAGGTAGTCCCTTCCAGGCCTCACATGGGCTTGGATCTTCTTGCAGCATGGTCTGCATCATCTAAGTGTGCACTTATGAGCCTGGCGCCTATGGTACCAGGACTGATGTCCCATATGAGCCTGGCGCCATTGGCGCCAGGACTGAACCCAGACAGCCCCTAGCAGGGGTTGCTGTGTTTTCTCAAGGCAACATGATGCCTGCTCTCGGGGCTGATGGACGTGGTCTGGATGCCCGGGGGTATGCATCATGACAGCACTCCCCCTCAAGGCCCCTCCTAAAGTCGCTCTTCCCCTTGGTCCTGGTTTGTCTGGGAAGTTCCGATGGAATCTCTTCACTAATCGAGGTCCATGAACATGCTCACTAGGCTCCCATGACCTTTCCTGTGGCCCGTAACCTTTCCAATCAATTAAGTAAAAAAGTTTTGATTTAACCACCTTGGAGTCCAGGATGTTTTTCACCTCGAATTCGGGTTCTCCATCTATCAAGATAGGATCTGGTGGTTTGGTTAATCTTGTTCCTGGTTGAACTGGTTTTAAAAGTGAAACATGAAAGAGGATGAATTTGCATATTGGAGGGTAATTCCAGTTTGACGGCAACCGGGTTGATAATGGCCTTAATGGTGTAAGGTCCTAAATATCTAGGATTAAAAGTCCGAGTTCCTTTCAGAGGTATGTGTTTTGTAGCTAGCCAAACCTGATCTCCAATTTGGTACTGTGGAGTTTCACTTCTATGTAGATCAGCATTTTTCTTGTATTTCTCTTTTGCTTGCTTCAAATGTTCTGTTGCTTCCTTGAAGGCTTGTCTAATAGTAGAATGCAAATGACTAACTGCGGGCATTTCTAAGTGCTGAGGCGAATCGAGTTCTGAGGTTCGAGGGTGGTGTCCATATATGGTATAAAAGGAGCTTTGTCCAGTTCCTGAATGTACAGAGTTATTGTATGCATATTCGGAAATCCATAAAATATCTTTCCAATTACTTTTGGTCTGGTGAAGCATGCAACATAGGTACTGTTCAAGGGTTTGGTTGGTCCTCTCCGTCTGACTATCGGTCTGGGGATGTTCACTGGTTGATAACCTTAAGTCGATTTGCGCCAATTGGCAACATTTCTTCCAAAAATGTGAAATGAATTGACTACCTCGATCAGAGACCAATACGGAAGGAAAGCCATGTATTCAAACGATGTTTTCGAGGAACTCCTTGGCCAGAATTGAAGCAGAAGGTAATCCCTTCAAAGGAATAAAGTGGGCCATCTTGGAAAAAAGATCCACGATAACTAGAATGGTGTTAAATCCATTACATGGAGGTATATCTGTAATAAAGTCTAAAGACAAGGTGTGCCATGGTGTAGGTGGAATATCCAAAGGTTGTAAAAGGCCAGCTGGTTTTTTCTTCTGACTTTTGTTTTGGGCGCAAATGCCGCAAGACATCACAAATTACTTTATATCTTTTCGCCAGGTGGGCCACCAGAATTGTCTCTTAATTTTAGCTTCGGTTTTTGCGATACCTGGGTGACCTTCCATCAGGGTATCATGATAATTGGAGATGACAAGTTCCTGTAATTCCTTGTGTGGTAGAAATAGTCGTCCTTGATAGTAGGGTAGATCATTGATGACTGAGTAATCCGGGTCTTTCTTTACCCAGTCCTGCAGGGCTGCTGGATCGAAGAGTTGTTGGATTTTTAAATTAATTTCTTCTAGTGTCTGTAAAGTAGTTATGCCAAGAATTCTTTGTTCAGAAATTATAGGCACCGGCTCCGGGTTCGCATATGCTTCTTCCATTCCTATTCGGGATAAGGCATCTGCCTTGCCATTTTTACTGCCTGGTCGATAAGTGATCACAAAATCGAATTCGGCAAAGAACAATGCCCATCGAATTTGGCGCGATGATTGGGCTTTGGCTGTTTTTAGATACTGCAAGTTCCGGTGATCAGTGATTACAGTAATGGTATGCCTGGCACCGAGAAGATAGTGTCACCAAGCCTTAAAGGCGGATTTGATGGCTAATAACTCTTTATCGGTAACCTCATAGTTTAATTCGGGTGCTGAGAACTTTCTGGACCAAAATGCCACTGGGTGAAGTTGACCAGTTTCAGGATCCTTCTGGGACAGGACAGCTCCCATGGCTAAACTGGATGCATCAGTTTCCACTATGTATGGAAGCTCTGGGCGTGGATGTCTTAAGACAGGCGCAGACGTGAATTTCGCTTTCAGCTCTTGGAAGGCCTTTTCAGCCTCTTTGGTCCACAAGAAGCGTTTGTTCTTTCGCAAAAGGGCTGTGATGGGATGTACAACATGTGAGAAGTCCGGAATGAATCTGCGGTAGAAATTGGCAAATCCAAGCATGCTTTGTACCCCTTTAACTGAACTAGGTGATGGCCACTTGAGAATTGCGTCCACCTTTCGTGAGTCCATTCGGACTCAGGATAAAACCAAGGAATTCAACTTCCGTAACATGAAAAACACATTTTTCCAATTTTGCATATAACTTGTGCTGGCGTAGTTTCTCAAGGACTGCACGTACGTGCTTAACATGGTCTGATTCTGAGGAGGAGTACACTAGAATATCGTCTAAGTATACGACAACACAGACGTCAATGAGTTCACGAAGGACATCGTTCATAAAATACTGGAAGGCTGCTGGTGCATTGCACAACTCGAAGGGCATCACCTGAATAATCCGTACTTAGTGCGAAAGGCCGTCTTCCATTCGTCGCCTTTCTTTTCACGTACCAGATGATATGCCCCTTGGAGATCTAACTTAGTGTAGATACAAGCATCCTTCACTTGGTCTAGCAGTTCAGGGATCAGAGGCAACGGGTATCGGTTCTTGACAGTTATCTGGTTCAATGCGCGGTAGTCTATGCACGTTCTGAGGTCACCTTCCTTTTTAGGTACGAAGAACAAAGCTGAAGATGCAGGGGACTTGGATGGGCGAATAAAGCCATTGGCAAGGTACTGTTCTAAGTATTGTCGTAGGTGTAGGTTCTCAGGTTCCGTAAGGGCATAGATCCTGCTACAAGGGGGTTGTGCACCGGGTATGAGATCGATTTGACAATCGTACGATCTGTGAGGAGGTAAGGTGTTTGCCTGTTCCTTTTGGAAGACATCCTGGAATTCTTGGTATTCTGGACGTAGTTGCATGACTGCTGTGGTTACTGTGGCCAGGCCTGCGTTCTGATTTTTCTTTGGGTAACAGGTTTGTGCACAATCCGGGAAGGTTATTCTCTTCTCTCACAAATCAATACAAGGATTATGTGTTTCCAACCAAGGTATCCCCAGTATTATTTGGAACTGTGGGGCTTTGATTAGATCAAACACAATAGTCTCTCGATGCCCATCCTGACCCAATAGTGTCATCTCTGCGGTGGAGTGAGTTACAGGTCCAGAAGCAATTTCAGTTCCATCGATTGTGGTGATGACATCTGAGGTGGTTTTTCGGCAGAGAGGTAGATTCATCCTAGAAGCCAATTCATAGTCCACATTGTTTCCTATGGCCCCGCTATCAATGAATGCCCTTACTGCGTGCATACGCGATGGCTGCCCTGGATCTACGAGGACCATTGTTATGATGAAATGCGAGGTCTGAGTATCCTTCTTCAAGCTCGGCAAGCGGACCTCTATGCTTGTCTGGCGTGGGCGTTTCCCGAGTCTGACTCCATATGGCTTTTATCGGCAGCTCCTACCACCTTCTTGGGTGGTTTTACAGGGCAATCCCGTAGAAAATGTCCTGAAGTTCCACAATATAGACACAATTGCATTTGCTGTCTCCTTTCTCTTTCCTTCTGGGTTAGGGGTCCTTTAACCCCTCCGATTTGCATGGGTTCTGAGGCATCTGCTCCTTTGGGGTTAGCGTGGGTTTTGACCAACACCGATTCTCAAACTTGGCATGATCAGCCTTTCTGTTCTGAAGTCTGTGATCTAAGTGGACCACTAAGTCTATATATTCAGCGCAGTCTTGAGGTGGGTTCACGACTTGAGCCAAGACATCCTTGAGTTCTCCTCGAAGCCCTCGATGAAATAATGTGATTCGTTTTTCTTCAGGCCATCCGGTTTCCACCACCAATCTATTGAAGGTTGCGATATATAGGTTAGCAGATCCTGGTTACCCTGTCGTAAGGATAAGAATTTGTTATCCAGGGCTTGTCCCTGTGAATGTCTGGTGAATAGTCTTTCCATGCTCATTTGAAAACCCTGAAAATCCCGGAGAAGAGGGTCATCCTGGTTGACTAGCGGAATGGACCAATCCGCTGCGCTGCCACTAAGATATGATAATACAAAGGTTACTTTAGCTTGGTCATTTGGAAAGGCTCCCGGTCTGCATAAAAAGTGCAAGCGGCATTGGTTCATGAACACAGCGAACCTCTTGGGGTCCCCAGCAAAGCGTTCGGGCGGAGCTAACAGAATATTTCCTGGTAAAATCACTTGCACGGGATTGCTTGATAAAACTGGGGCTGGATTCCCTCCAAACCCAGGTAGGGGTGTTTGTCCAGCTTGGTTTTGCAGCATTTGTCTGGCGAGATCATCTGTGCGCTCCTTCGATACAATTAGTTCTCTTCTGAGGGCATTAGTCTCTTGGCGAGCAGCGTGCACTTCCGCCCTAAATTCCCCCAATAGTTGGGCCAGTTGGTCGGTTTCTGAAGTTTCCATAACGCCCGGGTGGGGATTTGTAGATAGACTTTGCGTTCTGTTACGCTCACCTGGCTCCCACAGGGGCGTCGGCCAGACCCGGACTGCTGCGGCCTCCATCCACGTGATGCGTAGTGCAGCGATGACTGACTGGATCTGCCCTCCAATTCTTGTTTGCTTGACTCGTAGAAATATGCTCCTACAAGTGGAGAGATGGATTTAGCCACTTGTGGAGTCAAGTGCTAGCACCCCCACTGTCCTCCCCTCTTATCACCACTGAAGTGTCCTCTCAGCAATCTCACCTTATATTCTTGAAGGATGAGCCCTCCATCCTGCGAAGTACGCAGGGGCGCATTGATGACCAGTTACTTCACTGGCCTGAAGATATTGGAAGAGTTGTAGATGAATCTTGACTCCAAAAGGTCCTGGCGAAGAGCCGTAAGTATATAGTTCGTAAGAGTTCAAAATGTCTGGAATTCACTCCTGTCAAAATCCTCTTTTATCTTGCAGCTTTGACCCAATAAGAAGATTGACAACTGAAAGAGCTCCGGTAAAAGTCTGTTACCCAACACTGTCCGGTAAATAATGCCCAGGGTTAAACTTGCTGCTTTCTCCTTTTCTCACAGGTGCGGCAAAAGAAGAGGTGGTGTGCTGATGAATAATACCTCCGGCGGTAAAATCAGGTAAGCATATGGCGGCTAAAGAGATTGTCTCTGTCTGTTCTCTCTGCACACCTCGTTGTTTCTTGACCCCCTTAGGTGCCGGAATTCGGCGATGTAAAGATGGAGACAGCGCCGGATCGAAGAGATGCTGCGTGGAACGGTGTTTATGGCGCTGCTGTTGGCGGTGCGACATGTTTAAAACAAAGTCTTTCCTCAGGTTTGAAGATGCGATGAATCCGGGATCAGGTAAGAAATCGGGTAATATTCTTGTTCTAACCTTTGCTTCTTTCCTTCTTTTTAGGTGCTCCAGGTTCGAGGCGGGCGTGGCAGAAGGCTGGATGCTGCTGCTGGCACGGTGAACGTTACGCTGCTGGATGCAGAATAACGCGAATCGTGTGCTGCTCTTCGGTCGTGGTTTAAATAGCCTCCAAAGTAGTCCCAGGTAGGTATTCCTCCCCGACCACACCCGAGTAACAAAATAGTCCATAAGGTAAAGTAGTCCCTTCCAGGCCTCACATGAGCTTGGATCTTCTTGCAGCATGGTCTGCATCAGGTAAGTGTGCACTTATGAGCCTGGCGCCTATGGCGCCAGGACTAATGTCCCATATGAGCCTGGCGCCAGGACTGAACCCAGACAGCGCCTAGCAGGGGTTGCTGGGTTTTCTCAAGGCAACATGATGCCTGCTCCCGGGGCTGATGGACGTGGTCTGGATGCCCGGGGGTATGCATCATGACAGCCGTGCACCTCCCCTCCTCTGCACACCTGAACGTCACTATCGGTTCACCTCCACTGTTACTATTCCTCAGTGGGGACCGCTGCGTATCATCAGGCGGTCCCGGCGGCCATCTTAGGTGCTTGCCTTGCGGGCCCGTCGCCTGAATTCGGGCCAAGTTTGCACCTGCTATGGTCTTCATTGCACTCTCGCCAGGATACTGTTCACGGCCTGACTTCTCCCCCACTCATATGCTGACTTGTACAAGGTTCACGGGGTCTAGTAGCAGGATATCGGCAGGATATTAGGCTGCAGAGAGGGATCTCCGAGAAGTTATGTGTGCATACTGCGCCGGCAAGCCACGCCCCCGCGATCAGGATGTTGTGGTTAACAGTGTCGAAGGCAGAGGTGAAGTCAAGGAGAATGAGGACAGAGGGAGTGTTGGTGTCAATGTTTGAGAGCAGGTCTTCACAGTTTGAGTGGTACCTTTCATGAAACACAGCCCCAGTAATAACCATGGAAGTTGCTTCATATAGAGTATTCGAAAATGGATCAGTTTTGATGGAGTCGTGTGTGTGTGTGTGTGTGTATATATATATATATATATATATATATATATACTTTCACTTTCCATAGTTCCTCAGATACTTGTACTAGGGTGGAATACATAGTCAAATATGACAATCTGTTTCAATTTCCCCTTCACAAATTCGACAGTCTTTGATCTCTTGATATGTTCTGCCAAGCACCGCAATATTCCAATGTGGGTAATAAATTGAAGCGGAGATAGGTTATGAACCTTACCAAGCATGGATCACAGGGCTTTGTGAGATAAAGGGCTACTGAGTCAGGAGTAAAATTTTGGTGGACTATAATCCATAGCACTTCTTCAGTGCAAGCCTATCATCTTTACATGCTCTATCCCAGGCTCTTGTCTTTATTTTTAGGGCTTATTGGCATATCACAAATGAAATCCAATGACATAGCCAGTGAGGTCAGGAGATAAGTTACTGGGAGCTTACAAATTGTGCTCTTTTGAACTGCTGTATAGGAGCCCAAAATGTCACATAATTTGTTAGTGTAAAGTCATTGTAGCTAGCCTGAGATAGAGAATAACACGCTGAACAAGCCAAATAGAAGAAAGTGACTGCATGCCTAATTCCAATCTTAAATTAATGCTTCGACAGGTTCGGATTGCTGAAGATTCATACTCTTGTTCAGAGGAGAATTGCTTAGCATTTCGGTGCTGGACTTCCCCAGGGCAAGACAAAGACTGTTATGTTTGGGATATTTCTCCTCTGTGAAAGATAGTGAGCTAAAGACTCTGGGTAAGGCTCTTGTAACCAGGACTAATGTCTGGTAGAGGGACTCCCAGGAACCTCCTTGTTTGCATATTTTAAATAACTTTGGGTCTCACCCTAAATTACAAGGGGTATCCAGACGTGGACCCCTTGCTCACTGTTCTTAGAGAGGCACAGCTCCACCCTACTGATGAGGTCCAACCAGACCGAAACACGTGTCTGGGGTTGCAGTTGGTGCTCTTGTTCAGAGGAGAATTGCTTAGCATTTCGGTGCTAGACTGCCCTAGGGCAGGACAAAGACTGATATGTTTGGGATATTTCTCCTCTGTGAAAGATAGTGAGCTAAAGACTCTGGGTAAGGCTCTCGTAACCAGGCCCAATGTCTGGCAGAGGGACTCACAGGACCCCCATTGTTATTTGGTGAGAGGGAAAGACTGTTAGATCTGGCTTCTGACTTGCAGGAGGCCAGTGGACTCTATTTTGTTTTGTTTAAATGTTATAATTTTATTCTAAACTTTTCATTTATCCATAAAGTCATACAATACCAAAATTCACATCTCATTAGATTCCATCTGTCCTGGCAATTGAGTTCATGCCCAGGTGTTATCATTTCTCGAAACCAGTTTCTTTTTTCAGCTAACGCAGGGCAAGTCATGATGATATGATGGATGGTTTCGAGCAACTGTTCATTCTTACAGAATCGACAAAATGCTTCCTCTTTCAGGATTTGTCTGTTATTTGCCATGAGTTCCCATGTTGGTAGTTGATTTAATCGTAGTCTAATAAATTGATCCCTGATTTGCCTATCTGGGAATTGCTTCAGATACGCAGGCAAATCATTGATTGCACGGTTGTCCAGTTCACAGTGCAAATTCATCGGATATCTTGATTTCTCTGCTAGAGTAGATATCCAGTCATTTCGCTGTAGTCTTTGTTTAGCACATTGAGGGTGATTCACAAGCATCTCTGTTGTTATACTGTTTGCTGCCATCACGCTTTTCATTACGTTCTTCCATAATGCTAATGCCGTGTTGGCCACAGTAATGTTTCTTTGTTGGAAAAGTTCATATGCTGGGATTTCATCCTCCTTTATCATTTTCCTATACAAGTTGATTTTTTTTCCACTCGACTATTTATCTTAATGATTGTGTTGCGATCTCATGCCCGATTCTTTTGATCGAGAATGAGTTCGATAACCCAAGGATTTTCCTCCAAAAGAGACCTTCCAAGATATCCCAGATAGATTGGTCAAGAGTAATCATAGTCTCACTCCCGTAACTCAGGATTGCAGTCACTTTTTGTCGGTAAAATATGAGGATTGGGTGTAAAGAGTATTTTCCAAATTTTCTATGTATGAATAGCCCTTGTCTCGCCAGTGAAGCTGTTTTTGTTCTCAGGTGCATTATCCAAGGTGCTTCTACTTCTGATTGGTTCACTATGACTCCTAGGTATTTGATTTCAGTTACCGTGGTCAATTTTTGTTCATTCATGTAGAACTGAAAGGGTTGTTGGTTTCTTTTCTGTCCTTTTTTTGCTGAGAATGGCATGATTCTTGTTTTGGCGGTATTAATCTAGGCCATTTTCCAACATGTAAGTTTCCAATTCCCGGAGACTTCTTTGCAGGCCTAGCTCTGTTTTGTCTAGGATGACTCATCTGCATACATCAAGTGCTGAATCTGCTGGTTGTTTAGTTTGGGTGGATTTGCCTTCTGAAAGCAAGGAGGTTCAGGGAGGTCCATGGTGTACAACTTAAACAACATTGCTGCAAGGGGACACCCCTGTTTGAGCCCATTTTCCACTTCAATAGGTGCCGACAATTGACCTTGTTGTGATAATCTGATTCTTAAAGTGGTATTGGTATATAGTTGTTTGATTGGTTCCAATAGCGTCAGTGGACAGTTCCACTTCTTTAGTTTTCCCCACAGTATTGTCCTATTAACTATATCAAAGGCCATATGCAGGTCTATAAATGCTGCATATGTGATGTAATTATTTACCAATGCCTCCTGTTTCAATAGATTCAAGATCATAAGATTTACATGAGTACCAGTGCTTTTAGTAAATCCTGTCTGCCCGATATCAAATTGCTCGGTTTCTTTGATCCATATGTTGAGTTTAAGGAGGAGCATTGCAAAAATCTGACCAATCGGATCCAAGAGAGCAATTGGTCTTTAGTTTATAGGCTGTTGTCGATCACCTGCTTTGTATATTGGTATCACAATAGCTGTTGTCCATGACTTTGGGATTTGTTTCACTTTCTCAATTGCCGCAAATAGATGGACGCAGAATTTGGCCCAGTCCTCTGGATGTTTCTGGACCTGGGGCCCTTGATGAGTTTAGCTTCTTTATGATTGTTAATATGTCCACCAATGAGATTTTGTCCAAACAATCGATTCACTCTGCTCCATTCTGATGAGTTGATTTTTCTCTGTTCTTTTATAGATGGACTTAAAATGTTTAATCCATACAGATTCTTCAATCCCTTGGATTATTTTGTGTTGGTCGTCCATTTGCGGATTTAATAGGTTCCACAATCCTCGCGTATTGTTGTTTTTCAAAAGAGCTAGGATTGCTTCTGCATCTTGTTGAGAGAGCAGTGCTTTTGCATTCTTTGTTCAATTTCTCTAACCTTGCTTTGCTAGTCGAATGGCGTTCCACGAGTTGGCCTCGTTCTTTCATTTTATTTCCGTGAGCATTCTCCTCAGTTCTTTTTTTTTGTTTACTACTTGCAAATTGTATGCGTGAGTATGGCTTTTCTTCGAGGATTCGTGTTTATGGATCTTTCGTAGAAACGGTAAGAGTATCCATTCATAGTTTATTTGTTCCATGCCAGACACCTCAGAACTGATGTATGTGCTTACTAATTTCTTCATTTGATTGTCACTAATACGTAGTCGAGTGACTGCAGTATTAGTTTCCATGGGGGGTAAGTGAACTTTAGTACTTTCACTATACGGTGCTTCCCATGTAATGCTGACAATTTGATGATCACTATTATCTGATCTTGTGATGTCTTGTGTTGTTACTTGTGACATTAAAGTTGGTGACATATAGATGTAGTCTAAAGTCGCTGAAACTTTTCCATTTGTCCAAGTAGTACTTTTTGGGCTGTGGTTCATTTGATTTGTACAGTAGAGCTGTCGCCATGTGGTTTCTTTAATCCACATTTTTTGCTCTTGCTGAGAGGAGTTTTTTCTCAATCGTTAATCCTTGTCGGTCAAATAAATAAATATTGAGATTGCCCCATAAAATTATTTCAGTGTCGTTAGAATCCAGCACTACTTCATCTACAGCGGAGAATAAAGTGTCAATGAATTCTTCCATCTGGATCGCTGCTTGGTTCCAAATATATTAAATATTGCTAATCTCTGCGCCGGTACTTGTACCAGGGTTCCAGATGTCATCTTGGTGCTCACAATTTCTTCTTTTGTTAATTGAATCCACAGTGAAATATTAGTAAAGTTTGCCACTCGGATATTCAGATTTTAATCAGAGTTAAGAGTCCTGCTGATGGATGTCATTTTTTGCGGGATATTGCAGGATTGATGATCACTGTATAACCGTCACATCCCGGCATGATGTCAATCCATGTTTCTTGTAAACATATAAACTTGTGTTTACAGAGATCATCCAAATTTAAACGAAAGAGATGAGAAAATCCTCTGGTGTTCCAACTACAGAGAGACAGTGTAGTTTTAGATCTTTTAATTGATGGTTATGAGTTGTTTTTTCTCATCGCTGTCCTCCTCCTATTTGGGGTTTCCTCCTCTCTCCAAAAGGGCGTGTTAGTGAAGTTTACTTGCTTGTATCTATTTATCACTCTTTCTGCAGAGCTGGCCATTCTGTTTTTTATAGTAGTCCCTGGGGAATGTGCACCATCATTCCCCTCTTTCTCCTGTTTTATTGTTCTCTTCACATAATGCTGATATACCCGTATGGGTTTCCTCATGTTTGTTGTTACAGCAGTACATGACAATCCTAATTTCAAAAAGAGGGGTGCCTCATTGGTAACTTTCCAATATTCTCTGTATTATGAAAATGTACGAGAATCGCATCTGGATTCTTTTCATCCGTGAATTCCACTACTTTTATGTGTTCTGTGTTGACCCATCCCAGAGCAGGTATTGCCTGCATCAAACGCAAAGTATTTGTTCTGTTTAGGATCAGCTCATGTTGGTAGTTATCACTTTCCACTTGCTCAATTTTTAATTTTGTATTTTGCAGAGTTTCCATAGGATTTGTAAACACAGGTTGCTGCAATTTAGATCTAGGATCTGTGTCTACACTATTTTCTGATTGGTTAGTTCTTTGACTCCTCTCCGAATATTGCGATGTAAAATCTTCGCTATCTGAAATTGATTCCATACTAAATCTCGACATCTCCAGCTCTGAATCCGAGATGTCTTCACAGCTAAGATCTGTGTAGTTAGATTCTATGGTATAGCCTTCTTCATAGCAGTCAACAATAATTAGAGATTGCTCATTAGTTGATGCTTGCGAGTCCCAGGTACTATCTTGCTCTTCTTTAGAGTAAGTTGAGAGCTTCAACAATGCTTCTTGGCTAAGTACATCTCTTCGCTGTCGATCTATGGTTGGATCAGGTGTCACATCTTCCATCATAGTAATATCTATAAGTATCATTTCAGTCGTATCAACTCTTTGTGGCTCTGCTGTCTTACTTTCCAATGCAGCTTTTTTTTTCCATTGCAGCCAGTGGACTCTATACATCCCTGCAATTGGACATATTGCTGGCACCAACACTGGTGGGCGGGGGGAGCCTCAGCTTCATACCAACTGCTTGTAACCAAAGTGGTGGGGACCTTAGGATGGAAAGTTTAGTTTGAGCTTGACATCCTAGATGAAGTTCCTCGAAAGGAGACCTTACTGCCCTTTAAGCTGGCATTTGAGCCTCAAGTACTAAATGCTTAGGAAATGTTTGCCAAGTCTTGGTCAACTGCAGTGATGGAGGCATAGAAACTCTGCTCTGCTCCTTCAGACCCAGCCTTTCTTTCCACCTGCACCTCCCCTGAGAGATTGGTGGTACAGGCTGCAACATGGAGATGTCCACATTTGCTTCTCTGTTCTGTGGAGAAGATAGCAAGCAGTTGGATGCATGTGGAAGAAGGTTTTCACCTTGTGCAGTCGTACCCTTAGAGCGATAAATGTGCTCTGTGCCCTGGCTACATAGTTGGCAGTGTCTGGAGTGGTCAAACATCTGCTTAAGACGTGAGTGGGCTTTTAGGACCTGGTTCAAGCTAGCAGATTGGCCTCCCGTTGGATATCTCAGTCAGGACTGCTCACAGCTAACTGTGGGGCATGTGATGGCTACAGGCACAGTGTTGAGGAGGCACTCCTGGATGAGGACCTCTGGGTTTGCACAGGACGTGCAGCCGAAGCTCCTAAATAGGCCTTTTGATGGGCAGCACCACTTTGGGGCAAAGGCCGAAGACTCGTTACAAAGGTACCAGTCCTCTAAGGCCATTGCAAAGTCCTCGCGTTTTGCAGTGCAACAACCCTCGGCTCTTGTTTCAGGCCCCCTCATCCTATGCCTACTGTGGAAAAGGTCAAGCACCCTTGGGCAAACAACAACCATGCAGTTGTCCCAGAGGTAGTTTTTATTTGTGTGGAGGGGGCAGGGAGCGAAGAGCACCCATGGATGCGATCTCCACCTCTGCAGTACCATCTGCTGCCCCAAGTGCAAAGCCCCTCTGAAGAGCACTTCTTTCACCAGTCCCCAGGCAGAGGGAGAGTTGCCTGGTTCGGCTCAGCATGGTGTTGCACCACATCCGGCGCTTGGGCTGTGCAGACAGTTTACAGAGAAATGGTCTCCTACTCCTACGTCCCGTCCACTTTCCTCCATCCTGTATGGGCGTCCCTCATGAGGGACGGCAACGGAACCTCTTTGCAACCAGAAAGACATTTCCCCTTTAAATTTACTGATGCGCGGGATGTGGCGTCAGGAGCATGGGCTCCCTTAACCCCGCCCAATGGTGCCACACCTCGGTCCCCTTGTCCTCGTCGATGGGAACAGAGCGCTCCACCAGCGCTCCTGGGTGAGGCCTAGCCTCGTAATTCCATACACTTCCCCAGTATTTTATCACATTTTTCTTTCTATTGCAGACTTGGGATCACTGTCCACCGGGGTCCTAGCTCTGTCCCTGGTGCATGTCGGCTGCCGTCGGGCTTTAGCAGGTGTCTGTCGTCCGATGGTTCCTTCACGACAGCAGCTCCCCACACGCTCTGTCTCCATTGCCTTGGTGAGGACCACTGTTGGGACGGATGCTCTGCGCGTGACTCCCTCACTCCCAGGTCGCTCAAGCACTGACTCCAGCGTTGGAGGGAACTCTTCAACAGAACTCCTTCGCAGAACATCAAGGACTACGTCCAGAGGAAGACAGATAAGGCAGGTGCGTTATTGTCCATGGCATCCCACAGAGGCGATTCCTTCCTGAGGAAGCCTTCTTGTGGGAGGGGGCAGTCTGGCCCTCGCACCAGCTCAGGGAGCATGCAGTTGGTGAGCTCTACTACCACTGGGATCCATCTTGAGGATCCTTACCCAAGGGGGCGTCTCCACGCAGGGCCAGCACTACCGGCCAGGAGGCCCATGGTTTGCTGTCTACCGAGTGTACACCTGTGGTGCAGGGTGGGGCAGAGCCAGTGCAGTCGAGCATGCAGGATAAACCCAGGAACATGCCAGCTATTGGTCCATGTGCTCAAGGCGTGGACAAAATGGAGGCAGCGCGAGACGAGATGGCTGGCACTCCCGAGCAACAAAGGCAGGAAGCTTTGCAGGCGGGCCGGAGGCCCATCAGCCCAGCCATCAACAATGAAATTTTGCTCCTAGGACAGACTGGCACCTGTCACCTGGTCAACGTCTTAGTCCAACAACCCGGGGGCCAGGTACAATATCCCCATGTACGTACATAGTCGGTGCTGACAACTGGCGTATTCGCCCTCTCCTCCCACGCAAGACCACTCACAACCAGCCTGTGAGGACATGTTTTTTGACAGAGGACCAGCAGGACACAGACGAGGAGGAGCAGGATAAGCCCTCCTCAGCGAAAGCCTTTCATGACAGGATTGCCGGCTTGTCAGAATACCTGGGTATCTTGCAGCCACAGAAGGAGCACCCTGAAGCTGGAGTTCTGGTGAAGGTCCTGCGCATCAAGGCTGAGACTAGGTTGGGCATCCCCCTACAAAGCAAAGTTCCACTTCCAGAAAAAGGTAGATGGGAACAGTCTTCTCAGCCAGGAGTAGCTGCACAAACTGCCACTCTACGTTACTCTGCTTGCTTCAGGGAATCGCAAGTACTCATCTATGGCTAACAATATGTAAAGGCCAGCATTTATTGGCCTTAAGAAATCAATAGCAACCTCTTACCAGACAGTGACGTCATCTGGAGAGGCTCCGGGTGCATGTGGGGAGTTAAGACGCAGTAGGTGGGACATAATTTACGCACCTCTTCCACTTGAGAGTTGGGATGTGCGAATCGCACTTTCATTTGTTGAGACTATGCCCCGATGTCCCGCATGTGCTAACTCCACCACCTGTCACCTAAACAATGCAGGCGTGCTTATTTTATTTCTTTATAGCAGCAGCCCCTCGACAGACATGGAGAGCTCCCCCTTTACCTATAATAAACTCTTGATGTTATTGTGAACCTCTGGACTCTCGGTCTCTGTATTTCCTTTTGCATGTTTCCATCGCCTCATCTTAACACAATCAGCAATGATAGACTGCCTGATCCTTCTCTGATTTCTGTTCCAGCCGTGCGCTATCCAGCCCTGTGGGAGTGGCGTGGTGTACCACATAATGAATATATCTGTCACTGATAGTTCCGACGTCTCGGATTTCAGGGGGTGTCGTGATCAGAAAGTGTCATGATTATCCTTTTATGGCCAATTTTTTAAAAAAACAAATATTTATTAATTTTACAAAAAAACAAAGAAAAACAAATCTCCAACACATAAACAAGTGAACAATAAGTCTGGGCTATTACAAATTGGATAACAAATACAATATGGTACTTTGTGACATAGTCCAAAGCCACAGTTGCAAGCACCCCATAATTGGCCATTATGGTAAACCAGAAACTAGACCAGACAATTCCACGATATCAGTTTAGTCCATAAGGTCCTGCTTATGATCCCATCTTCCCTAATGGTGACCAAATTGCAAACAACCCCATCCGACTCAGTTGCTTGTCTTAAACTTAATGCCTGATAGCTTGAGCCTAAGAGAAGTTAGGCCTTCTTCCTCACGACGGCTTCAAATCAGGGGAGGATGTGAGAACATTCAGTAATTGCCATCAATCAACAAACCTTCCTTTGTGTCTGTCTCTTTGATCTTATGTAACACTTATGATTCAGCTAAAGCCCATTCTCTTATATCCAAGACGCATTGTCGGGTGAGGGGACCTCTGGCACACTTCCAGGATACTTTTGCCAACAGTAGTAGAAACTGGATCGTCCTACTTATGTTTCTCCCTCTTGTTGCCTGGTAGCATACCCAATAAGTATATGGACAGGTCACATTTATAGGAGCTATGTAAAGTATTGATTCTATCTACCATTTCCCTCCAATAACAATGGATCACTGGGCATGACCAAATCATGTGCCAAAATACTGCCATATCCTGATTACATTGTGGACACGCAGGTATTTCTGGGGCAATAACTTGCATCCTAGATGAAATTGGATAAAACCTGTGAATAAAATGAAACTGAATCTGTTTAAATATGGCATTCCTGGATACCTCTTTAATGTGTTTGCAGATCTTTAGCCATTCTGATCTGCAACTGCATGACCCAGGTAATTTTCCCATTTATCTTTGATCGTCAGGACAGAGGTCGGCTTGTCTCGTTTCACACACACTCTGTGGAACTGTGTTGCATTAGCGGATGAACATATTCCCGAAGGGGACGAACGGGATGGTTTCCTTGCTATGGTTCAGGATGGCAAGGATGCCATGGGTGAGGCCGTTCAGTCGGGTTTGGACATGGCAGATTGTGTCAGCCGGTCCATGGCGGCGAGCACCGTAATACGCAGGTTTGCTTGGTTGCGGAAGTCTGGGTTAGCTCCTGATGTGCAGTCCCGGCTCCTCAACATGCCCCTTGACGGTGAACATCTTTTTGGCAGCAAAGCTGACGAGAGCCTTGAGAGGTTGCAGACCTCCAAAGCTGCAGCAAAGTCGTTGGGCGCTGCAGTTCGACAACCTCCGCTTTGTCGTCCTAGGGGACAACAATGGAGGGGAGGTTCCTTTCGCTATTACTCGTCCTCCAGTAAAGCGAGAGGAGCTATCAGTCAAAGAGGCCACTGTAAGAGTGCCAGTGGTGGAAAACAGGGTACTTGAGGTGCCAGTGCCGCTCAGGCAGTTGCCTCTTTGCCCTCAGGCAACGCCGCAGCCGCTACCACTCAGTCATGAGGCCAGGTCCCATGGTTCGCCGGTTGGGGGGGAAGGCTGGCGCAGCATCTTGTAGAGTGGTGTGCCATTACTTCAGATGTGTGGGTTCTGCAGATCATAACCCACGGCTACTGTCCTCCCTTTTGGCAGAGGCCTCACGACAAACCACCTGGGAACCTCTCTTTGAAGAGTCCGGATCCGCTCCTTGCGCAGGAAATTCAAGCCCTGCTGGAGAAAGGCGCCATAGAACTGGTGCCTGTAGCGGAGAGGAACAAGGGATGGTATTCCCCTTATTTTTTGATTTCGAAGAAAGACGGGGGATTGAGACCCATCATGGCGCGGTTTGAACAAACTCCTCAGGAAGGACAAGTTCAAGATGGTTACTCTCTCTCAAGTCCTCCTAGCCCTTCAACTTCAGGACTGGTTGTGTCTCTCGACCTCAAGGACGCTTACTTCCATGTGCCGATCCATCCCAAGCACAAGAAGTACCTGAGGTTCGCGGTTGGCGATTCGCACTTTCAGTTTCGGGTCCTGCCGTTCGGATTGACCTCCGCCCCAAGGGTTTTCACCAAGCTCATGGTGGTGGTGGCAGCGCATCTCAAGAAAGGGGGGATTCACGTCTAACCCTACCTGGACCATTGGTTGATCAGGGGGAGCTCTCCCGAGCAAGTCCTGGATCATCTGTCCGTCACCTGCCACTCCCTTCACAAGCTGGGCTTCTCCCTCAATTTAAAGAAGTCCCATTTGACGCCAACACAGTGGCTGCAGTACATCGGAGCAGTGCTCGACACATCCCTGGGGCAGTGTTTTCCTCCCCAGGTGAGGGCTCTTCACATTCAGCAGATGGTGCACAAGTTTCAACTTGCCCAGAATCTCGCAGCGTCCGAGTTCTTGAGACTGCTCGGCCTCATGGCATCCTGCATTCTTCTGGTGCCAGAGGCTCGTCTGCGGATGAGATCTTTGCAGTGGGCACTCAAGCTCCAGTGGTCTGTCCTCCGGCAGGATGTTGGACCCTGTTCAGGTGCCGCCCTTGGTCGCCCAGGACCTTCTGTGGTGGGCCATCGAAGGCAATTTGATGAAGGGGGCCCCATTTTGGCTGCCCTGGCCGGAGGTGATGATCGTGACGGACGCATCCCTCACAGGATGGGGAGCTCATGCCAACGAGTTGACAGTCAGCGGTCGTTGGTCTCCGTCGGAGTCCACACTCTATATCAATCTGTTGGAGCTGAGGGCCGTCAGGCTTGCCCTGAAGGCTTTTCTGACGACTGTGCGAGGAAAGAGTGTCCTGATTCTAACGGACAACACTGTGGCCATGCACTACCTCAACAAACATGGGGGGCAGGGTCACTTCCTCTGTGCAGGGAGGCGAGGTAGCTCGAGTTCTGGGCCATCCAGCAGGAAGTTTCGATCTCGGCTGTTCATCTGGCCGGAGACAACAAGACGGCGGACGCTTTGAGCAGGCAGAGCACAATCTCTCACGAGTGGGAGCTGGCTCAGGAGATTCTCCTGGAGAACTTCGCCCTTTGGGGGACCCCTCAAGTGGATCTCTTCTCCACCAGATAAAAGCTCAACGCTCGCCTAGGATCAAGCCTATGGAGCCTCTCCTCTTCCTTACCAGGATGTGGAGGAGGATAGAACGCCGGAAGTACAACCTTCTGGCTCAAATGAAATTCCAAAACCACCTTCGGAAGAAAGGAAGGACGAACTCTAAGGACAACCCTATCCTTATGAAACACAATGAAGGGTGGCTTCACTGAAAGTGCCTGTAACTCACTCACTCTGCGAGCGGAAGTAACCGCAACCAAAAACACAGTTTTCAGAGTTAACAGTCTCAAAGGGCAAGAATGCAAAGGCTCAAACTGAGCACCCATAAGAAACGTAAGAACAAGGTTCAAATCCCAACCGGGCACCAGAAAAGGTGACGGAGGGAACACATTAGTGAGCCCTTTCAAAAACTGAGAAATTAAAGGAATCTTAAAATAGGAACATTCTTCAGACGAGCGCTTAAATATGGACAGCGCCCCCAGGTAACCTTTAATGGTCCCCACTTGCAAGCCCCTGTGGGCCAAGGAAAGCAAAAAAGACAGAACCATGGGAATGTCACACTCAAAAGGATCCACATTCTTAACTCTGCACCAGTCGCAGAACTTTCTCCAACGGCAACAGTACAGAGACTTTGTTAGCGTTCAACTGTACTGCATCTTCTCTGATATCCCTACTTTGGTGGGCATTTCATAGATTGATATACTGAGGGTTGATTTTCCAGATCCCCCAACTTTTGGAATACTCAGTAGCAGTGTTCAATTCTAAGTTTGTTGTGGATGCCATTCTAAATGAAAAAGATAGCTTTAGATTTTTAGGGTTCGATGTTTCCCTGTTTTAGGGGGCAGAGGCTGAATCTGAGTTTAATTAGGGTGGAATTGGAGTTCCTCCTCCACGACTTGAGATCCAATTTCTGAGACAAAAGATGGCACAATCAGTCATCAAATGATTGGTTCTGGTTATTAAAAGGGCTGAATGTAAAATGACAGGGGGATGAAAATGGTAACTGTACCACATAGAAGACTGGGTATGTTCCCTTAGTGTACAGGCAGTTCAATCTGCTTTGTTGGAACACCAGGGGACATGGCCATTTGTTTTCCTCTGTAGATGCCATTAAGACGCTATGTTCTTCAGTTATTTCTTTACAGGAAATGTGGCTCACTCAAATTCCCTCTCTGGAAGGATATTTGGTGACTGGGCAGCCAGCTAAACTGGGTATTATGGGCCGTCCTTTGGGGCGAGGGGGGGGTCTCCTAACGCTTATGAGGACTTCGACCTCGCTCAAGGTAATGATCTCGTTCATTATATGTCGGGGCGTATTAGCAACCATGATTGAAGTAGTAATTAAAGAGGGACCACTTCAGCTGCTATTAGTTAATGTATAATGGCACAAAGGGCTGGGCGAGCTGGATGAAATCTTAGAATGTATTGAGGAGTGTGTCGTGGCATGGTACTCCAGCCTGCAGGAGACTCGTGCTTTTTTGGCGGGAGACTTGAACAGACTGCTCATACACAGAAGAATGGGAATTCTTGGGTAAAAGAGGAATTGCTTGTAAGATCAAGAAAGGCAATGGGATGGGATGAGATGGCTGATGTGTCTGTATAGTCTGTGCTGAACCCCGCTAAATGGCTGTGCCTCTACTCCCATCCCTAGCTGGACAAATGGCCACAAACTCAATGCTCAAAAATATTTTCGCTCAGGAGTGGTTCACAGTAAAATGTCATGATTTTACTGTCAACTTTATGCCCTAGAGCGATCATGCATTGCTGGGAACTACTTTCTCTATGGAATTGATCTTGAGTCTGGAACAATCCCAATTATTACTCTCCAAAGCTCTTCTCTCCAATATTAGTGGGAATAGGATTTCCTGTAACACGAGAACAGTGAGGAAGGTCAATCACCAACTGTCCCTGTACTTGGCATCCACCTCAGTGGAATGGAAATATGTCTTTATTCCAGCCTATTTGGGGGAATTTGTAGACTCACTGTTTATGGCGGGTGGTGCCACGAAGAAGGGAGGTAAACTACAAGGAACCATTTCTCACCAACACGACTGCAATGTAGAGGTAGCTGCACGTAAAAGAATGTTGAGGCAAAGGATCCCTTAACTTAAAAAAAATCTTTCTTTGCGGGAGAGATTAGAGGGGATAAGAAATGCACGACAAGCATATACAAATTGGCAGCATCAATCGAGGGCCAAACGTTCACAGAATGATGCAGAGGCAATGCTTTGCTGCCTTAAGGATAAAGAAGTAAGGTCATTTTTGCAAATTATTAATGCAGTAGAATTATCTCAACCCTACGTGCAGACTAAGGGTGTCACAGAGTCGATGCGGGCATCCTATTTTACCAAGGTCTTTGAAAGGGGCTCCACAGGAGAGAATTAACAGTTTTCATTAGTAGGGAATCTATCTGATTTAACCCCTGAAGAAGGGAGACCCTTCCTTGTATGCAGAGGTTTTGTCGTCTCTTTATCACATCTTAAAAACAGGAGTCTATCCTTTAACTTGGCCAACGGCTCATATGGTTCTAATTTATAAAAGAGGTGATCGGCAAGGCCCCTGAACTATCGCCCAATTGTGATTTTAGATGCGGGCAGCAAGGTTTTTTCATCAATCCTACTGTTGCATAAAGAATCGTGGTGGGAGGTGTCGGGGAGTAGTGAAAAATGGCAAACTAGTTTCCAGCGAGACATGGGTACTTCCTTGAATGGTGCAGTTTTGAATTGTTTGCAGTCGCTTTGCCTACAATGGTAACTATGAAAGTATATTTTTATCTCAAAGTATACCAACTGGCATGGATGTAAGGCAGGGCTGCGTGTTAACGCCCTGCCTTTTCAATCTATACTTGGCCGATATTGATGACCACCTTTCACCTGTGGCACTTGTCTAACCGAAACTCCCTGGGTTGTGTTTTAGATAGCTGGCTTATGCTGATGACTTCTGTTCGATGCCACTGCAGTTTGTCTACAGAGACTGATCAATGCTTTTGTGAGTTAGTAGATGATCTGTCCCTGAGAGTCAATCCTGATAAGACCAAGATTATCAAGCTGACTAAATCTAGGAAGTGATGTAAACAGTGCTGGCATATTGGAAACACAGAAATATTTGAAGTTAATTCACTGATGTATTTGCGGTTCCTTTTGAATGCATATTCCAATTTGCCAAGTTCACAGTATTGGTTTAAAAGCCGAGCATCTGATCTGACAAATCAATTAGTCAGATTTGATATAAAATGTGGTAAATTCACATTAAAACCTGAATTACGCAAACATCTCTAAATTGCTGTATGGCTTAGAGGTCTATCCGTTTAAGCTATTCGAGCTTCTCCCCCTTTTGGAGGGGAACATTTGAAAAAGAGTGTAGAAAGCTCCAAAGTCACACCCAATAGATGCAATAAGATACGAGCTGGGCATAGTCTCACTGACAGCGAGAGCACATTGGAAGAGCCTATCACTAGTGAAAAAGTACCTTTCCCCAACTGCAAATTCACGATTTGTAGAATTGAGCCAAATCTATTTAATGCAAAGTTGTGCCCATCTTAAAACTATTCAACAATTAAGTGCTTGCATTTTGGAAAAAATTGGAAGCTCGACAGAGCAACTTATTCAACATCCTACGAAAGTAAAACTCAGTCTATTAACTAAATCTGTCGAAACAAACGCTAGTACGATATGGGATACTGCTTATGGATCAAGTGTTCTGTCGTTTCTGTAAAAGTGGTTATGAGACAGTAAAACATTGGTTAATAGATTGTGTTGCACTTTCATAGATCCGCTCCATGTACTTGACATTTTTCGAATGGAAAGTCTATTGAAGTGCAAATTCAAATGTTGTATGCAATTTATTAAAGGTTGAATTCAATCAACCAAATAATAATTTAAAAAAATCAAAAAACTGGATAAGGAGATGGCCAGGATCACAGAAGCGGAGTGCAGGATCCATACAGTAGAAGACTATCTTCTAGGTGTGAAAGCTGACCTTACCCGGTTATCTTAATGATCCTGCCGTAACAATGTCTGTATAATCTGCATCCCCAAGCAGGCCAGGGTTGGTCAGATGGAGAATTTCGTGGAGACGCTGCTAATGAATATACTGGTGGCTGAATCATTCTTGCCACACTTCGAGCGGGTGCACTGAGCCATTGCCCCCAAACCAAAATTGGCGCGCCTACCAAGGCTGATGGTTGCCTGCATATTTAAATGCAGAGATTGTCATCAAATCCTGCGCCTGGCTCTGGAAAAAGGCGCATTGAGAATTGAAGCCAATAAGATTGACATTTACCCAGACTTCTCAGCAGAAGTTCAAGCAGAACGGAAAACATCCTTGGGGTTAAAAAAAATTCTGAACAAAACCTGAACTGCCTATTGCTAAGCAGTAAGCCCAGATGCACTCTTGGGGAACCTAAGTTCAATCCTTCATTACATATAACAATAATTCAGTTTTTCTGTATAACCATAGGCTTATGTTAATATGCCTGGCCTTATAGTAATTTTCAATTCGTAGGGTACTTGATCAGTCAATGTAATAGTAAAGAAAAGAAAACTTTTTCAATAGACCAGAAATGTCAAGCAGCATTTATAACTCTCTTCAGTGATAAGGTTTGTTTTAATTCACCCCTCACCATTTTCTTCAAAGTAAAATTCCAAAACATGGATCTATAACAAAAACATATGTTATGAAAAGTTGTACCTGATGTATAGAGCTGTTACTCTTTTTGTTTGTATTTATCGTTGAACACGACACACAGTAACAAGTGCATGGCTAAATGAAAGCTCATGTCATGTTGTATAAAAAAATGGACATAACATGTTTTGGTTATATATCCATGTTTTGGAATTTTACTTTGAAGAAAAGGTTCCCTAAGAGTGCATCTGGGCTTACTGCTTAGCAATAGGCAGTTCAGGTTTTGTTCATAGTTTGTGTCCCAAGATCTTGTGACAACAGCCCGCCTGCACCTGAAATAAAACGAAAATATCCCTACAAATCTCACATTTTGGATGTTTAAAGACTTATCGTTTGATTTTCTCCTTGAACTTGAAATTACCCAGCAGTGCACTCCCGCTCCCACATTTTTGTTAAAAAAAAAAATTCTGTCATGACCAATGTTCCCTCTAATTATTTTTCTCTTTGCGGAACTGGTTGGCTGTTTTACGCACATTATTTTCCATGTGCGCAACTAGGTAAGCCACTTTGTGAGCATGTGTATTTAGTGAACTACCATTGCAGAAGAGAGTTTGAAAAGGAATTTCCTCTTCCCAGCCACTGTAATTCTTGACAAATCTTACAACACTTTTTCCAAACATATAGGCTAAAATAAAATATGGCATATGTAATTATACAGAAAACCCATCGAGCAGTCTAAGACTTCAACATCTGCGACAGTACCTTGTAAACGTTTTAAGCCACTGCAATATCACATGTGTACTGCAAAACACAAATATCTCTTGTCATAACTGATGAGACTGTCAAGAAATTCAGACAGAAAACATTTGCTGATGGATTAATGGCAATTAAAAGAAATGTGTCGAAAACATGCTGATAAGAGTTCAAGTGCCACTTTAATGAAGTAATTAAAGGGCCAGGAGAACATGCTTCTAATAATTTGTAAAAGGATGATAATTACATCAGAATAACTGCACCTCAGAATATGATGATCAAAAGTTCCTGTGCCTCTGCTTACTATCCACATTACGTTCTCCTGTAGGTAGTTAAAATACCAGCCTACAGCTAAGAGACATATGCACCATCAATTTTTACCCCCTAAAAAATAATGTGCCTAACAAAAATGAAACATTCTACATATCATTGTTTCAACCCACAAAGCTCCACTGATGTTTTTTGATTTGGTGACCAGTAAAGCACTGGTATAGGAAGGAAGGATAATATTAATGCCCAATCTCAAAGAGGAATTTTAAGGGAAGAACATTGTTTAATAAACAAAGTATCCCTATTGGCAAAGCGAATTACTTTTTTACTCCCTGAAAAATCATGCACACAGCTCGCTATTGGACCTTTAAACCTCTGGCACTACAGGACTCTCTGTCCCACGCAACGATGCGAGATAATATACAATTGTACTTTAACCTGAATCTGGGCACGGTGAACACCGCAAGTACACTCTGGCAGGCCTTCAAGTTTACATCAGGGGCATTGCTATGTCCACTGAAATTGATCCAGAGAGAGATTGCAGCCGCTGAAAGTCAGCTTCCAACAGTACACTAGCCGATATTAAGCAGGCATTGGAGCTCTTTTGTGAACACACCGATAGGGAATTGAAATACTTCGAGACCTGCAGCGGCTTGCCGTTGTGGCGAAGGTGACCGCCCTGTCACACTTATCAAAAACATATCAATGACATGTTCTACAAGTTCTTCTCCTAATTACACCAGTCATAAGATGGCAAATCGTTATCCCAGGCAGAGAAAGCCCCCCCAGGAGTCGGGGTATTCCCCTTCAGAAAGATGTCCTTTCAGTGGCTAAGAAGGTATAGGAGAAGCCCAGGGCCAACGTCCAGATGAACAAGAATTTGGACAGCCGTTTTCAGCTATTGGATGGGGAACCAGTCCTCCTGGCATCCCACCCTCAACCACTCTTCAGTCATGGCGGTGGCCTCTTTGTATTCAAAGTCATCCTCGTCCTCTGCGGCATGGGCCTCCTCTAGCTGTTTGTCCAAGTAGGACAAGGCCCTCGACTTCTTTGGCAGGAGATGTTATTTCAATGCCAGATTGCACCTGTGTCAGGCTAACACATACGCCCTCCTAGCCATGGCGAACCATCAGAGTTGTTGCCTGACCTCCCCCTGGAGAGTCAGTCCTCCTTCAAGGCCGGGTTGGTGAAGGCCTGTGCGTTTGCGCATGATATCATGGAGTCCTCAGTCCCACACATCGACACAACCAGCAGAGGCCTCTCACTGGCGATATTACCTCTAAACTGTGCGCATGTGCGCTTGCCCAGCTTCCTTCTGGGTGCCGCTCAGATTTTTAGCAGCGCACAGACAATTCTCACCTTTTCAAAAAGATTAATAAGGCACAAGCCTCAGTAATTACCTGAAATGTTCTTCCTCTTAAAATAAGCAACTAGTCTTGATATTCTGCTCATTTGCATTACACTACTATGCAAGGGTGACCACAAACCCCTATAATCCCCAACCGCAAAATACACACACAAGAGGTTAAAAACGAATATGAAAAACTGGCTCCATGAACAGAAGAATCTAACCAGGATATGCCTGCACACATTAACAGAATAATGTTCCCTTGCTGCCCATAACTCCTAAACTTGACTCTACCACACTTTTACCTTATGACTCTAACTTCTGCCCCAGAACACATTAAGATACTACCAGACAACCTTCACTTTTCCTCTCTTGGCTCTGCGAAAGGTTAGAAGACATGTACCTACATCCACTTGTTTTATGTTTGTTGCAATATGAATAACGTTCACACGCCAGAAGTTCTGTTACTCATTGTGCCTTACCAAAAGCATCACTGACCCTATACAATCGAACTACTAGCTCAAATATTGGCTAATGTCTGTAAGTATACAGGCTACTTGGATCTGTAACGTTATCCCATACTTCCTCTTCTTTATACATATGTCACACAAGTGCTTTGAAGCATCCCCCTTGCAAGATAACACATTATAAAGCTCAAATATTAATTTGCTCTCTAAGGATTTTGAGAAGACAAACGTGATGCTCATTGTCTCCTACTTTAGCATCACTAACATTACCCTATAAGTGGAGAGCAACATTGCAATATCATTTACTTTGCTTACGATGGATAATGGGTATGGACTATGCCTGGAATTACTCGTCCATAGTATCACAGCACCGGATATTCATGCAGGAGAATGCTTTTCACACAATCTGCATCATTTCCAAGTTTTCAGAGTTCCTTTAGGCATAGACCTTCTTACATTATATGGTAAATCGCTGCTATACAAAAACGGTTTCACTGAGCAGTGCATAATCCTACACAATGATGTAAGGGTGGGGTATGCTGCAAACAATCTTTTATGCACTGAAACATAATTGTGTACATGCAGTGTCATTCCATTCTTAAAATGCACATAATATGTTAAGGCATTAATAATGCCTTGATTACAAAGTATTGTGGGTCTGCAAATATCTGAGTGAGTGTTTACTGCTACAATCCCTCACTTTTTACAGTGCTCTATCAACTAGCATTAGAGCATAGCACAGGGGCCGGGGAAGGGTATGGGTGTAAGAGCACCGGTCATCACTGCTTGTGGGTGATGAACAAAGCAGCAAATGAAATAAACCAAGTCATATGTTTCGGCAGTACACTGAAGGAAATGTGTTGCTTGTTTGCTAAAGGATAGGAAAGTCTAGTACCCATCTAGACAACAGCACCTTCTTTTTCCTTCTATGCTCTGTTGCTGAGGGCTTTTTCAATATAACCATGCGTTTTGTGTGTATCGTCTCTATCATCTCCCTCAATCTTATTTAACAGATAACAAAGAATTATAGAAGAGGCATCCATAGTTATTTTCTTCAGCAGAGCTCCATAATAAACCTCAGTAAGGCTCTTGTTTAATTTTGTCTAGGCTGTGGTGTGGAGGGGTGGGCAAAACTATAGACTTTATTATGTGCCCTGTTATTTCACTTCCTATGTCAGGGGTCTAATCAGATTTGTCTCAATACTTGGAATCAAATGATTTTTCAGGGAGTAAAAAAGTAATTAGCTTTGCCAATAGGGATACTTTCTGTTTATTAAACTATGTTCTTCCCTTAAAATTCCTCTTGAGATCGGGCATTAATATTATCCTTCCTTCCTATACCAGTGCTTTACTGGTCACTAACTCGAAAAAATATCAGTGGAGCTTTGTGGGTTGAAACAATGATATGTAGAATGTTTCTCATTTTTGTTAGGCACATTGTTTTTTAGGGAGTCAAAATTGATGGTGCATATGTCTCTTAGCTGTAGGCTGGTATTTTAACTACCTACAGGAGAACGTAATGTGGATAGTAAGCAGGGGCACAGGAATTTTTGATCATCATATTCTGAGGTGCAGTTATTCTGATGTAATTATCATCCTTCTACAAATTATTAGAAGCATGTTCTCCTGGCCCTTGAATTACTTCATTAAAGTGCCACTTGAATTTTTATCAGCATGTTTTCGACACATTTCTTTTAATTGCCATTAATCCATCAGCAAATGTTTTCTGTCTGAATTTCTTGACAGTCTCATCAGTTATGACGAGATATATTTGTGTTTTGTAGTACGCATAACTGATATTCCAGTGGCTTAAAATGTTTACGAGGTACTGTCGCAGATGTTGAAGTCTTAGACTGGTTGATGAGTTTTCTGTATAATTACATATGCCATATTTTATTTTAGCCTATATGTTTGGAAAAAGTGTTGTAAGATTTGTCAAGAATTACAGTGTCTGGGAAGAGGAAATTCCTTTTCAAACTCTCTTCTGCGATGGTAGTTCACTAAATACACATGCTCACAAAGTGGCTTACCTCATTAGTCAGTTGCACACATGGAAAATAATGTGCGCAAAACAGCCAACCCGTTCCGCACATAGGAAAAAATAATTAGAGGGAACATTGCTCACTGGGTGTCGAGATGAGGCGAACCACATGGATGCATGCCACACAATTCTCCTTGGATGTGCAGGAGAGGATTCTATCCCTATATCTTCCATTCTAAGGGACGGATCTCTTTCATTTGTCCGCTGATGACAGGATGACAAAAAAGACAACCTCCTGTTCTGCTTTACAGACGCGTGTAATTAACTTAGAATGACTCACCCTATTACACAGACTAAAAGTTCTTGGACACAGGCAATAATGCACACTCAGATCATACATATTTGGCTCTTTACAGGCCCTTTATTCACCCTAAAATAAGTATACATATAACTGTAGAATAAATGCAACTAGTTAAACATGGATACATGAAAAAGGACAAGTATGATAGGTCGACATCACCGTTGGTGCAGTTGTAGGAGAAAACTTCATCTTGACCATGACAACACCACCCAGTCCCAAGGCAGGCAGGCAAAGAGATTATGCTTCAACTAACGGGGCCTGGAACGGAGCGTCCATCCTTTCAGTGAGACTTCATCACTCGGGGTTCCGATTCTCTGTCTCCTCTCGGGATACCGCTCTTCCTAAGGGGGACAAATCCCCGCCCCTCATAAGTTTCAGACTGCCCCTGGCTGAAGGGCAGACAACAAGCATGGGAGGCAAGAGCGGAAAAATCCAGACGGTAGTGGAAAAACCCAGCTCGTCTCTCGCGCGCTCTTTCCCAGCACCCCTTTTCAATGCACATCTCTGACTCCCCTCTCTGCTTGTCCTTGATTGAACAATACAAAAACTGTCCTCCATAATAAGCTCCTCTGTTGCACACTAAAATATTGCAACCATGGCAGAACTCATGTCTGCCTTATAACTGAGCTCACAAAAATGTAGCCTTTCATAGCGGTTTGGAAGTAAATGTCCAAAATGGCTGTGCACTGGTGCTATGTTTTAGCTCCTTTTCGCCCATGCCCTACAATCCACCCTTTGGACAATCAACTACCATATCCCAATGGAACAAAAGATGGTTTCTGAAATTGACTAAACATCCCAATCAAATTGGAAACACAAGAAATACAACAAAGAACTAAAATAAGCACAACCGCAAAGATACAAATAAAAGCATTGTGCAATGCCTCAGGAATCCAGCAAAACAATTGATCCCACCAGCTTCCGTCCTGATCCTGAGTGACTTGGAAAATTAGGTAATTCAAACTACCAATATGCTTCTCAATAGAACGGTAACAATCATCCAAATCAAAATGCATCCCTTCAACGGCATTGCGACCCAAATTGTTCTTCAAAAACAAATCTATAGCAGCCCTGTTTTGAAAAATAGCCTTCCTAAAATTCCTGCTGTCCAACAGCAGCTCTGCCAAAGCCGGAGAGGTCTCATTAAGCCCTTTAACCAACACAAAGGTTAATCTAATCAATGATTTATAACCACCACCAGCCAATCCCCATAAACCCACTTAGGAAAAAGCAAACGCTAAACCTTCAGATTCAGACAGCAAAAGTGCATTCGAATCACAATCTGGTGTCAGGCCAAAATGAGGAACAGAACGGGTAGCTCGATGTATTGCAGTCTGCATAGGGAAACATCATCTAACTGAGGCGTGTTAAGGCACAAGGACCATCCGAAATATTCACAGGAATGTAAGTGTAGGTGAAGTACAGCCGACGCGCAAGAACTTGAGACGTTAAGGGATTTCACCCATGAAAGATGAATGAACTTGAATAATTTGAAGTGAAAAATACTCATTTAAATTTAAATGCACAATTTTGAAAAAGGCACATTGCTGAAACGCGTTATAAGGAGGGGCAAGATGTGAAATGCAAATTAAAGCTTGTTAAACCAAATAGGCCCAGTTCTCCAGGAGTTCCTTACTTCAGTCTGTTCTCCATAATAAGCTCATCTGTTTCACACTAAAATATTGCAGCCGCTGCAGAACTCATGTCTGCCCTCTAACTGAGCTAAAAAAAATAGACGTTCATTGCGGTTTGGAAGTCAATGTCCAAAATGGCAGTGCACTGGCGACATGTTTTAAATCATTTTCACACACGCACTACACCTCAACACAGACTGCTAAGTCCTTGGCCATCCTGACCAAACTGGGGCAAAAGTCCTTCCGTCAGGGCAGGTCTGACTTCAAACCCCGCTCCTTCAGCAGCTTTAAGGGGTTTAAGGACCACAAGAGGAAGCAGCAGAGGACCTTGCAGGGCTTTTTTCACTCCCCCCTCCTCCGCTGCCACCTTGGATGCCAAAAAGCAATGACGTATCTGTCAGGGAACACAGATCACCTGTAGGGGGCCAGCTGGCTCTCTTCATGGACAGCTGGAAGCGTTGTTTCAGGAGTCCTTAGGTTCTTTCAGTAGTCTCCATGGGCTTCAGTCTTCCTCTTCCTTTTCCTCTGCCCTCTTCTCCTCCTCTGCTTCAGATAGGGTCGCCGGCACTGTTGGAGGAGATCCTTCTTCTTTTGGACATGCAGGCGGTGGTGCCGATCCCTCAGTCAGACAGGAGCTCTGGCCTCTACTCAGGACTTTTACGGTACCGAAGAACCACCAGGCTGGCCTGTGGGTACTCCTGGACCTGTCATTCCCCAACCTATCTTTACCTCTCGAAAGCTTCAAGATGATCGCCCCAGCACACATATCGGAGTCGCTGTGCGCAGTGGACTAGATATGTTCCCTGTACCTTAAGGATGCATACCTTCATGTACCCATCTATCAGCTGCACCGGAAATTCTTGCATTTTTCACAGCCATGTTGCACCACTTCCAGTAGAAGGTGCTTCCATTCAGCCACAATTCGGCTCTTCATGTGTTCATGAAGCTCATTAATGTGGTGGCTGGTCTCCTTCGCCTGGAAGTCCACCACTTATAACCCTATCAGGACGACTGGCTGGTGAGGTCCAGCGACCCGAGGGGGACGGTGCGCTCCTACTAGTGACTAGCGGATGTTCTTCACCAGCTAGAGTTCTCCCTCAACCAGTGGAAGTCGCAGTTGATCCCCTCCCAAGACCTTGTGTTCATTGGAGTGCGCGGGGACAGAAACACTCGGAGGGTGTTCCACATGTTCGAAAGTCTCCAGTCCCTTTTGAAGGCAATTGCGCACTTTGTGGCGAACTCAACCACCTCGGCATGGTTCCAGCACCTTCTGGGTCTGATATCATGCATGCTCACAGTGCGGCACTCCTGCCTCAAGATGAGACACCTCCAGCTCCACCAGCAGGGCCAACTGGGGCCAGGAAACTAAGGCGCAATTGGACAGGCTCCCGATCCCTCCATCCCTCCTTATGGATCTTCACTGGTGGCTTTTGGACTGCAATGAAGCAGAGGGCTTACCCAGCTGGAGCCCACTCTGGTAGTGATGACGGATTCCTCCCTCTCGGGGGTGGGGGGTGCTACCCTGGATGGCTATTCGATTCATGGCACATGGTCAAGGATGGAGGCCATCCTACATATCAATCTGCAGGAACTCAGGGCAGTGAGCCTGGTGCTCAGGGCTTTTCTACCGTTCAGCAGGGCAAGGCGGTTCTGGTCGGGTCCAACAATTCCACAACATTATTCTACTTGAACAAGCAGGGCGGCACCCGCTCTTCCCTCCTGTGCATGGAGGCAGTGTTAATCTGGAGGTTGGCCCTGATGGAGGGGATATGGAACTCTGCAGTCCATCTCCTGGGGGACAACAATACAGAAGCCGACCAGATAAGCTGCCTGTGGTTTAACAGCTATGCATGGGAGTTCCATATCAACTGTTGCCTCTATTCCAGAAATTAGGGTTTCCCTATCTGGACTTATTTGCATCTCCTTTGAATTCCAAGTGTCTCCTTTTCGGCTCATCGGCTGGGCGGATTCAGGGGTGTCCGGGGGACGGGTTTGAACTCTGTTGGCATGGCCGCCGGTGCTGTGTGTTTCCCCCTTCTCCATTGCTCCAGCAGACCCTTCGTAAATATCGAGCCTGGTGGGCTTCAGCCTCATCCTGATTGTTCCCCCACTAGTCGGCTTGCTCCAAGGTCGTGCGTCAGGGCGTTCTGACTAATGGCTGAGGGCTCAGCATTTACCAGAGTGATCTTTGAGGTCGACACCTCTGCTTCGGGTGCAAGACCCAAGCTCTATTTGCTCTCGTCTGAGGCCTCTCGTGGCACAGGGCCTTCGTGCCCTTCCAGGGCATGGCGCAAGGCCTCAAAATGGCAGAGCAGCTTGTGGCAGAGCCTCCCAGGCAGGTAGCCATCTTGGATCCTGCTCAAGGTCAGCCACTGCGTTCGCCTATTGAATGGGCTTTGCAGGATGATCCCAGCCCCCTTCCATCTGGAAGCGGCAGCAGATTCTATGGTGCAGATTTCTGGTCCCCTCAGGGCTACATCTGCCCTCCACAGGTATACTGAGGAGCCTCAGCGCTTAGACAAGGAGGGGAGACCCAGCACCTCAGAGGACTGAGCCCCTTGTGTCCAGCAGCTATTGAGGACCACTTCTTCGCATGCTTCCTCCTTATGTGCTCCCCTCAGATGAAGGGGCTCCTGAAGGACATTGTGAAGGAAGTCATCCCGCAGGTTGTGCCGCCCTGCCCCATCCTCTGGGTACTCCCCTCGTTCCTCCTGCACTCCCGGTTCTGGTGCTGGTCCCTCCACCAGTTCAGACCCTAGCGGTCTTTCCTGACCCCGCCACCTGTACCACCAACATCTCCCCCTCAATAGCCATTGGACCTGTCTGCGGCTCCGGTCCTGGTGGGGACCCCACCATCACCTGTGTCCCAGGGCCCGGATTCCCCTCGGTCTGTGAAGAAGTGGGTGGGGGAACGATGACGATGAGTCCTCTGCAGTCGTTAAAGCCTTTCATGGCTGCCTTCAGGGCCTGGCAGAGTTCTTTCGGGTCCCACTACCCAACGAAGCCCCCCAGGAGTCGGGTGTACTAGCCGAGGTCTTGAGGAAACGCACTGCGATCTGGTCTGGCATCCCCCTTCAGAAGGATGCCCTTCAGGTTGTGCGAAAGGTCTGGGAGAAGACCAGGGCCAACGCCCAGATAAACAATAAGTTGGACAGCAGGTTTAGGCTGACAGACGGTGGTCCAATCCTCCTCTCCTCCTACCCACCTCCCCATTACTCTGTGGTGGCTGCAGACTTGTTGGATTCGAAACCGTTGTCTTCACAGTCTTCCTCCACGGGAGCCACCTCCAGTTGCCTCTCCAAGGAGGACAAAGTCCTTGGGAAAGCACTGTTACTCCATCTCAGGACTGCATCCGTGGCAAGCCAATGCGGACGCTCTTTTGGCAGCAGCTAACCAGAAGCTGTGGCGGTAGCTTGGGCGATTTTGTGCCAGACCTCTCTTCGCACAAGCAAGCCTCCTTCAAGTCCGGTCTGGCAGACACCCCTGGCCATTGTGCAGGACCGCATGGATTCTTTGGTCCCCTACATCGACAAAGCCATCAGAGGATTGTACCTTGGGTTCGAGATGAAAAGGATGGTGTGGATGCACACCATGAAATTTTCATCTGATGTGCAGGAGTGGATCCTGGATCTGCCCTTTAAGGGTGTGGACCTTTTTCATTTGTTGATCAATGATGAGTTGACAAAGAAGAAAATCTCCACTCAAATTGCCAAGTCCTTGGCCATCCTGACAAACCCAGGACAGAAATCCTTCCCTCAGTTCCAGGGCAGGACTGAGTTGAAGCTCTGTGCTTTCTCCGGCTTCAAGGGATTCTGAGACCACGGTACCCAGAGGCCTGACAGGTCGCCCAGCGACGACAGGAAAAAGTAGCAGAGGACGTCGCACAATTTTTTCCATTCCCCATCCTCTGCCCCGCCTCTGACACAAAGAAGCAGTGACTTCAAGGTTGGGGAATACAGCTCGCCCGTGGAGGGCTGTTTGGCTCTGTTCCAGGACACCTAGAAGCGTCTTTTCAGCCACCCGTGGATCCTATTCGTAGTGTGCAAGGGCTTCAGTCTTCCTTTGCCTCTACCTTCATCTCCTCTTTGTCAGATCGGTCCCTGGATCTTTTGCGGGCAGTCCTTTCGCTCTTGGAGATGCAGGCAATTGAACTGGTTCCTCTTGTAGACAGGAGCTTGGGTTACTATTCGAGGATTTTTGTGCTACCCAAGAACAACCAGGCTGGCCTGAGGGTAGTCTGGACCTGTATTTCTAAATCTGTCTTTACCACTGGAACGCTTCAAGATGATTACTCCTGTGCACATAGCCAAGTCTCTGTGTGCAGGGGACTAGATGTCTTCCCTGGACCTCAAGGATGTATACCTGCATGTACCCATCTATCATCCACATCGGAAGTTACTGCGGTTCACGATTGTCGTACCACTTTCAGTACACAGTGCTGCCCTTTGGCCTGACCTCGGACCCTCATGTCTTGAATGCAGTGGTGGGCCTTCTCTGCTTGCAAGGCCATCATCTATACCCTTATTTGGATGACTGGCTTGTGAGGGCGGGGTCACCCGAAGGGGTGGTGCACTCCTGCCAGAGATTGGTAGATGCCCTTCATTGGCTGGAGTTTTCCCCCAACCAGAGGACATCACAGTTATGCCTATCTCAGTAACTGGTCTTGCTAGGGGTGTGTTGGAACACTACCGTTCAGCGGGTGTTACCCTTGTCTGAGAGGCTTACGCCCCTTCGCAAGGCAGTGGGACACTTTCTGACCAACTCAACACCCTCGGCATGGTGGTTCCAGCACATTCTGGGCCCGATGGCCTTCTGCATACTCACTGTACAGCACGCTGGCCTCAAGGTGAGGCACCTCCAGCTGCACCTGGTGGCCAATTGGGATCAGGATACAGGGTCTCAGTCGGACAGGATCCCAATACCACCGCTCCTGCTGCCCGATCTTTGCTGGTGTCTGATGGAGTGCAATGTGTTAGTGGGAGCCTCTTTCACCCGGCCAGAGGCTACCCTGGTGGTGACTATGGATTCCTCACTCTCGGGTCAGGTTGGACGGCTACTCTGGAGGGCTATATGATTCATGGAGCATGGTCCAGGACGGAAGCCCTCTTGCATATCAATCTGCTCAAGCAAACGGTAGTGGGCCTGGCCCTCAAGGCGTTCTTGCCCCTCATCAGGGAGAGGTCTGCTCTGGTCAGGACGTACAATTGTACTACAATGTTTTACCTGAACATGCAGGGTGGCACCCGTTCCCCACCGCCCTCCCCAACCCCACACCTCTGCATGGAGGCTGTTTCGATCTGGAAATGGGCCCTGACGGAGGGGATTTGGATTGCGGCAGTCAACATCCCAGGGGACAATACAGAAGCAGACTAGTTGAGTCACTTGGGGTTCAACACCTACGAGTGGGAGTTGCACAGTGACTCCTTGTTGCCCCTGCTCCTGTGTTGGGGGTTTGCGGGCCTACATTTGTTTGCCTCTCCCCGGAATGCCAAGTACCCCCAGTTTTCTTCATGGGCAGGTCAGGGGTCGTGAGCTACATCCTCATCCTGGCTGCATCCACTGGCCTTCAAGACTCTGGTGTTCGGATCTGCTGCAGTTGTGCTCCCACGGTCCCATCCATCTTCCGATCCCCAGCATGGGCTTCCTGATGCAGTAAGGCGGGGAAGTGGAACATCCAGACCCGGCCAAACTGTCCCTGGCGGCTTGGTTCCTGATCAGCTGAGGATTCAGTATGCTCCATTTTCAGATGACAACTGGTACATCATTCAGCAGACCCTAAACTTGGTCCCAGTATAAGAGCAAATGGACAAGGTTCTGTCATTGGGCTTGCAACAAGGGTCTGGACCCTGTCATCTGTCCTTTGGATGATGATCTGGCCTTTTCAGCACACCTGGCTCGCTTTAGAGTTCAGGTGGATACTTGCTGCATGTACTTGGTGGCCATTGGGGCTTACAAGCATTACCTTGAACATGTGTTTTTGTCAGCCAGCCCGGTGGTTAAGGCCTACCTTAGGGGGTTGTCTAGGCTTTTTTCTCCGGTGTATAGGCTGCATCTGGTCGGGGACCTCATTGCTACGCAAGCCTTTTGAGCTGATGGCCTTTGTGGACATTTTCTTGGTGACTCTAAAGACTGATTTGTTGGTGGCTCTCACCTCTGCGCACAGGGTTAGTGAGCTGCAGGTGTCTTCGTGCGATCCCTTCAACAGGTTTCACAACGACACTGTCATCTTGCACACTCGCCAAAATGTCTTGCCCAAAGTGGTCTTTCTGTTCAATCGGAGGTGGGGAGGGCCCTACATTTCTTGGACCTCAAGAAGCGTGCTCAAGTTTTATCTTTCTCAGTTGAAATGCTTCCAGGAGTCCCAGGCGTTGTTTATGACTTTTGGGGGCTCCTCACCCGGCTCTCAGGCTTCCATCACCCGTTGGATGGTCGGGCTATTTTCAAAGGCATACACGGCCTTGGGCATACCTGTCCCTGAGGGGATTCATGCCCATGCAGTCAGAGCTAAAACTACAGCTGTCGTGTTTCAGAGACATGCTTCTTGGGATGTCATCAGCAAGGTGGCTTCTTGGGCCGCTCCGTCGGCCTTCTGTAAGCACTACTCGCTGGACACCAGCTCCAGGCACGATGCACAGTGCGGTCAGGCAGTTCTGAAGAACCTTTTCACTTCATCCGAGATATGATGCAGGTTGTCACAGCTCCACCCTATGTTCTTGTTTGGTGGAATCACCCATAAGGATGGAGAAAAGGGGATGGGACGTATGAGTAATTAAAGTTACTCACTGTAGTGACTAGAGTACTCATAGTCCATAGTCCCCTTTCCTTAATACGTCCTACCTGCCTTCCCTCACTAGTATGCCAATGGCTTATAAGTAATAAGAGTAGCCAGGTATCAAAGTGTCTGATGTGTTCAAAGGGGACTTAGGTGAGGATGACAACTGGGAAATCATCCAGGTGGCCCTCCACATGCTCTCAGTACAAGAGTAAGTCGACCCGGTTCTGCCACTCGGCTCACATGGGGCTGGACCTCCTGACCTGCTCCCTGGATGACGTGCTCGCCTTTTCTGCACATCTGGCTTGTTCTATAATCCAGGTCGATACCTGTCGCACCTCTTTGGTGGCCATTGGGGCCTACAATTATTCCCCGGAAACACAATTTTTCAGCAGCCAAGCCAGTGGTTAAGGCTCAACTCAAGGTTTTGTAGAGGCATTTTCCTCTGGTGCATAGGCCACACCCGGCCTGGTATTTCAACGTGATTCTTGCAGCTTTACAGCATAAACCTTTCGAGCCGATGGCCTTGGTGGGCATCAAACTGGTGACGCTCAAGGCAGTACTGTTGGTAGTGCTCACTTCTGTGTGCAAAGTTAGCGAGCTGCAAGCTCTGTCGACTTGTGAGCCCTTCACCACCTTCCACATTGAAAAGGTCATCTTGCGCACTCATTCAAACGTCTTGCCCAACGTGGCATCTCTGTTCTATTTGAACCAAGAAATCTGACTGCGGGTTTGGAAAGAACACCGCAGGCAGAGACTGAAAGGGTGTTGCTTGCATTCCTTAGATTTGAGGAGAGTGCTCAAGCTCTCCCTTTCCCGGACAAGATTTTTCAGGAAGTCGGAGACGTTCATCACCTTCAGGGGCACGGCTCCCGGCACCCAAACTTCCAAAGCTTCCATTGCTTGTTGGATAGTCCAGGCCATTTGGAGGCTTACATGGACATGGGAAAGACTGTTCCCATGGGGATTCATGCCCATGCGGTCATGGCCAAGGCTATAGCTGTTGCCTTTCAGAGACACGCTTCCTAGGAAGTCATTACCAAGGAGGGTACATGGGCCACTACGTCTGCGTTCTGTAAGCAGTATTCCCTGGATACCAGCTGCAGGCGGGGTGCAGAGTTTGATCAAGCAGTTCTTAAGCACGAGGCAGGTTGTCACAGCTCCACCCAATTGGATCTACCCACAAGGATGAAGGAACGAGGATAGGATGTATGAGTAATTAAACATACTCACTGTAGGACTAGAGTACTCATGGTCCTTAGTCCCCTTCCCGCCACTATGCCAGGTATAATGACAGAAGACACGGGGTAAGTCTTCTTAAGCTCCCTTTCTTTGTTAGCTCTGCAGAAGCCCCAGTCCTTCTCAGCCAGGACTCAATTGCCCACCAATCTGAACCATACATTCTAGTGCACTGTTGACATGTGTTGTACTCTATTAAGGAAGGCTGGTGCTTAACAATTCTACTCTAATAGTGCCATGTTATTCTACCTAAGTGTGTACCTTAACTATCACAATTAAAAAAAAACCTCTAACACATTGTGCATAAGCATGTAACACACCTCCTTCCCTGTAACAGGTGTTGATATAACATAAACCCCTTAGGTGGAATCCTTATCGATCACTACTAGATTCCATACCTTTCACTACAGCTACTCTCTTTTTTCCAATTTCTCTCCATTACTCAGTAATACAGTATTGCCAAGGTCCTTCAACACCTTCATTGCACGGAGAACTTCCTAGAACCTTTATCCGCTCTTCTACCTTTCTTCACCTGCTCTCAAAACAGTCCTTCACACAATTCCTCTCACTGTATTTTTCCTCCGATCTCTTTTGCACATTCTGCACTCGGCACTTCTCATGAGGTCTAACAACTGTCTTCATCCAACCTGGAGTTAGGTGCCCTTTTCCTCAAAGCCTCCAACGGTGAAACTCCTGTTACCTGGTGTGGTGCAATCCTATATTGCACCACCCGCTCTATCACTGCACGCTCCCAATCACCTCTTGTCGCACAAGCAATTCTGATTACTTCCATCAATGTTCTGTTGAACCTCTCTATAGTTGCATTCCCTTTAGGGTTATACAACGGGGTTGTAGAATGGCCAATCCCATTATCTTCCAAAAATGCCTCCCATCTCTTTTCCTTCAAATTGTGGTCCCTTTTCTGACACAATCTTCCTTGGAAACCCCTCTCTTCAGAATACAGACTCAAAAAATGATATGATCTTGCGGGCACTAATGTCCCTCACAATACACACTTCTGGCCATTTGGACAAAAGATCAACTAGCACCACCAAATACGCACTGCGGCATACCCTAATGGATATAGGGCCCAAAATGTCCAGAGCCACCACATCCCAGATGAAACTGGGAGATTCCACCATTCTCATCGGAGGCACTGTGCTACCCAGCACCTTATCGCTATCCCTACATGCCTCACATTCTCTCAGAAAGGACTCAATGTCGTGGTCCATTCCCAACCACCAAAAAACTTGACATAGTAGGTCCTTTGTCTTACTCCGAAATGTCCCTAATGGGCAATCTCAAGTAAAACATGTTTCATGCCTTCCGGGACAAAATCCCTCTGACACACAATTCTTGCTTCACCTTCCTATAACTCTTCAACTCCTCATCACATACTTCCTCCGGCCATCCCTCCTGAACATACTTCTCCACTACCTTGTATATCGAATCCTTCACACATTCCTCCCTCCAATAACTTTCCTTGCCACTTTAAAGTTGGTAAAAACTTCCCCTTCCTCCTCACATCTCGCCTCACTGTGCTCCTATATGGGAATGCGAGACAGCGCATCAGCAATAATGTTCAACTCCCCTTTCACGTGCCTCACTTCCATGCTCAGTCCCTGCAAATCCACCTAATGATTCGCCTTGATATTGCATCCAAACCCTACCTGGTGAAAATCCCAACCAATGGCTTGCTGCCCCAGACAAATTGGCAGAACCTTTTAATTCCCGAACACAAGCCAACGCTTCTCCCTCTCCACAACGGAATAACACCTCTCTGCCTCCTTCAGGAAACGTGATGTAAATGCTACTGTGTTTAATACATCACCTCATTTCTGCATTAAAACGCATCCAAGACCATTTTCACTTGCATCTGTATACAACAATACCTCCCATGTATCCTCAAGTCCCTTTGTTGGGAAGGAGCTAGTGCTTTTCTTCATTCCCAAGCTTCCCAAGCACTTTAGAATTAGGCAAGACTTATGTTAACTGTTTTCTAAGCACTTCAAGAGTCCAGGGGGCAGGGGGGGTCACTAAATGAATATAGTTAGTATTTAAATATAAGGTGCAAACAACAATTGGCTGAAAACACTTGCAAATGTTATTCTGTGTAGTTTTAAAATCTCAAAGCAGGCTCTCTGCCAAAAAGGAATGTGGCCTGCGCTAAAAATGGATCGCAGAGCTCATGCAGTGTTGTCACCAAGGCTAAAAGTGGCAGAAAGCACGAGGTAACTCAACAGCTAGCTGTGTCCTGTCCATCAAAAAACCCAGGCAGGCTGGGGCTCAAACATACAATGCTGAATTATGTTAAAACTGAGTTTTAAGTAGAATTACTAGACCAAATAAAATATAATTATATTGAGTGGAGTGTGACAGTATGGCGGAAAGGTGTGTTTATATATAAATGTTTATAATATAGAAAATGATGCTAAACAAGAGCTACAATGTATTTTGCATAGGCTAGCATTATGTTAAGTAGCCTGTTCCAAACGGAACCCCGGCTATGCAAGAAGGGAGACTGTAGAATCCATTGTGAGGCAAGAAGAACAGTTTTGGATGAGCTATGCCAATATCCAGTGACCAAGTTGAACAGTATATAAAGCGCCTGCTTGGCATTAGTCTGCAGGAGCCAGCCACGAAAGACAGAATGCTGGTCAGGGGCAGAGTCCTCTGCTCCCCTCCCCTCCCCATCCTCATCTTTGTACAGATTAAAGTTTATCCTTGCAAGATAGACTCTTAGTCTTAATTCCCTAGAGGAGTGGATTTACTCTGGTGTTAGCGTGATTAGGGGTACCCCTCTGAGTTGGGCAACCTTTACCTGCAAGATGGAAGCATTTACCAAACAATTCCTTATGTCTTCAAATTCACTTTCACACCCCTTGTACCACTCAAATCTCACACCTTTCTTCACCAACATCCTTGTGGTCTTCGTTCTCTGCCAGATTTTTTATGAAAGTCCCATAAAATTCAACCAATCCCAAATAAGAAGATAATTCTTTCTTGTCCTTTGGTGCCCTCATCTTTTTTATCCCCTCAATGGTGGCATACTTTGGCTTCACACCTTCCGTAGAGAACTCATGACCCAGTTATTGCACTTTTTCCAACCCAAATCTACATTTATCCACAGATATCGTCAAACCTGCCTCTGCTACTTTTCTCAATACTCCTTTCAACTGCATGTCATGCTCTTCCGCATCCTTCCCCCAAACTAATATGTCGTCCTGGTAACAAGTACCTGCAAGACCTTTCAGTAACTTATTCATGACCCTTTGAAACACACTGGAGGCTGACACGAACCCAAAAGGCATTCTCTTACAGTGATGGAACGAATGGTGTTATAAATGCAGTAAGATCCATGGAGTCAGCGTGCAGCTTAACATGGTGATAAGCTGCCTTCAAGTCCAGTGTTGAAGAAATCGTGGAATCCTCCACTTTCACCAAAAAATCATCTATTTTGGGAAGCAGATATCGGTGTGGCATCACGTTCTTGTTGAGTCCCCTCAGATCGATGCACAGTCTCAGGGTTCCATTAGGCTTGCGTACCGCCATGATGGGACTTATCCACTCCGCTGTATCTGTTTCTTCAACCATTCCTTCACTCAACATGCGGTTCAACTCATTCTCCACATCCACCCTTAAGGCGAACGAATGGTGCGAGCTCTTGACCTTACAGGTATGGCTCCTGGCTTTAGCCTAATTAGATGGACAACCCCCTTTAAGCATCCCATCTTTTATGCAAAAACCTCTGGAAACATCCTCACCACGTCTCCTTTGTTTGCACACTCTCCACCCTCCTGGTACCTTGCGCCTGGTTACCACCTGAGAGGCATTATCAGGATCAAGTCTCAGGCCAAGATCCGCTTGGACATCCCAGGATAGCAAGTTGGCTTGTTTGGTGGTCACTCTTACCATGCCCTGGGCATTGCTGTCCCCACATCTGAATTGTGCCCAGAACTCGCCCACTATATTGATGGGCCCATCCCCATATGCGTGCGCCGACATGCTTGCCTCCTGCAAAACGCAGGAGTTACATTTTTCCTTCCATGTTTCTAAATTTACCAGAATGTAGTCTGCTCTACTGTCAATCAGAAGCCTCACGGATCCTGCATTCACCAATATCTCCCTATGGGGTTTCAATCTCTTGGGCGCCGCATCCACAGCGTTCCCTACACAAGCTTTGTCTTCCCCGCTGCTTCCGTCTTCTTGGTAGGTCATACTATCCTGAACCATTTTACACTTACAGGCTTGTTCCAGTGTTTACAACAGTGCAACACATGACATTTTCTCCCACAGTTTCTGCACACCACATGATGCGCAAAACATTATCGCTGGCAATATGGTCTGGGTTTCCACATCTATCGCACCTTTTGACAAATCTCTTCCCTTCCCTGCCTTTGACATCCACTCTCTTCTTGTTCACCATGTTGTTCTTGTCCTTTTGTACTTGTTTACGTGCTTTGACTTGTTCCACAGAACTTGAACTGCTGGATATGGCTTTACCCCATTCCGAATCCATCTTAATGCACTTTTCTGTTTGTTCCACTATTTTTGCAACTTCCAATGGCTCTCTCCAGTGAAAAATCCACACCACTGGCTCCCTCTCTCCATAGCGCCTCCCTAATCTCATGATCAGCACATATTATTAGGTGGTCTCTAATATGTTCATCCCTGCAGTAGCTGTAATCGCACTTAATGGCCAGACCGCGCAGAACCGAGACAAACTCTTTAATTGACTCTCTACCCCTTTGATACCCTATCGTGAAGTGGTATCGCGCTAAAAATGTTTGCTTTAACGATGAAATGTTTGTTCTATTTTAGCAGGCTCTGTTCAAAAACAGACAGTCCTTCTGCCTCCTGACTTCCATCAGTTTCTTAAATATTGCTTGGCCCTCTTGTCCTAAGGAGTGGTATAAAACCAAGTCTTTTCGATCTGCTACAAAATTGCTTCCGTATACTGCATTTAAGTACCTCATAAACCCTTCTTTCCAGTATTCCCATTTTATATTGGGCTCCTCTATGTGGGTCAAAAATAGGGCAGGACCTGGAATATTCATTGTCCCAATGGGGTTGCCCCAGGATTAATGCATTATACGCGTAGAAGCTTGCACATGTGTGGGCAACTGACAGTCAAAATCCTTGGTTCAGAATTACTGTTGAGGCTTGGGTTCTTTGTTTTACATACAGAGGGGTTGCCTCTCTGTTGCCTGACTTGTTAATGTCCGCCTTGCATTGCGTGTGGCTCTTGTCGGCATTGCCTGACCTCAAAATGGCTGCCACTAAATCTAACGAGACTTCGCTCACATTAGGAGAATCTTTAAGCAGAGCGCCGGGGCTTCTACGCTGGCTGCTACCTCCCATCACTCCTCGCACATATGTCAATCCTTCACTGACCTGGATGCTGAGCAAAGTAGGGCTACCTTTGCCTTCCCCACGTCGTCCCTCACAGCTTTGTCGTTACGGACACTGCAGTCCTTGCATCGTCCCTCACAGCTCTGCAGCGTCTCTCGGAGCTCTGTTTTTCCCAGATGCTGCATGTGGCAGGTTGGCGCTGCTGCTCTTCCACGTCCTCGTTGCCAGTATAATAATGGAAGACACAGGGTAAGTTTTCTTAAGCTCCTTTATTTTTTATGTTAGCTCTGCAGCAGCCCCAGTCCATCTCAGCCAGGACTCAACTGCCTACCAATTTGAACCATAACATTTTAGCGCACTGTTGACATGTGTTGTGCTCCATTAAGGTAGGCTGTTGCTTAACAATTATACTCTGATAACAGTGCCATAGTATTCTACCTAAGTGTGCACCTTAACTATTTACAATCGGCATGATTATGTATATACTCTACATCGATGTAAATACATCTAACACATTGTACATAAGCATGTAACACCAGTGGCTAAAATGATCAGCATAGCCAGGCATTCAAGCGTCCAATATGTAAAAAGGGATCTGAGGTGAAGTGCCGAAGGTCAGGGTTTCAGGGCGTACCCTCGCATGCTATGCTAAATTTAAAGGGGTAGCTAATATTTTGCTGATCAGGTTTCCGGTACCGTCCCCATTTTGGGGGATGCCCACAAGTGTGGGGGAAGGGGACTAAGGACTACAAGCACTCTAGTCACTGTCGTGAGTATCTTTAATGTATACCGGATGTCAGCATTGGTATGTTACTATGGAATTGTAAGAACATTTAGATCACAAACCTCATAGGTAACGTGAGCTCACATGTTAGATTTACAAGCAGTAGTTAAGTAGAATTTGACATTATAACAGTTCATCATGACTCATTTTTGATACATCTGTGTATATCAAGAAGGATGCTTGAATTATCAAATACAAAAGGAACAATAGTTAATAATGTTCTTGTCATATGAATTTTAACACGCCTAACAATTCCAGCAATATTTGTTTTGTTATTTTTCTTTATTTTCTCTCACCCTCTTATAAATCAAAATATGAATCGTGAAATACAATTTTGGTATAAATTGTATATTGAATAATTGTTTTATATTGTTTTATTTAATAGCTTTAAACAAATCTTTAACTAAAGTATTACAAACCACATTCATCTTGCTTACAAATATTCATGCATAAAACACATGAGGATAAAAAACTACATACAAATTCATCTTACGTTCCAAACCTACACGGAAAAAGCATAAGACGATAGATACAAAAAAAAGGAATACAAAATTAGCATCATCCTTTAAGCATGCATAACACTTATAAGGAAAGATCTTTAAAAAAAACGGTTAAAAACAACTGTTTAAAAAAGGGTTGCTAAAACCAGACCAGTATAGGATCAGCTACATACCATAGACCACAATTCTTCCAAATTAAGAGTTCTATATTGGGATCGCGTTTAACACATTCATCTAATTAAAATGATAAAATAAACTATACTTTTGCATTCTAATCCTGTTTTTATCCAGTCATTGGCCCAGAGTTTAGCAGTCGCTGGATGAGCTATCAGCATGTTCGTTGTAGTAGCCAAAGAATTAATCTTTAAACACCCTTACTCCAAGAGAGACAGGACCTTGTCACTTCTTATCAATGCTTCATCTAATAGATAAATTAGGGTGCCTCTTTCCGGGACCAAGCATTTTTGAAAAAATGCAATTAGTTTCCAGTGCACCGTGGTGCACAAAGGTAACACGCCAAGCTCATAACGAAAGAGTTGAATGAGGACTCTTAGGAATGCACAAGACATTCCTCCAAAATAAACCTTCATTTTTCCACAGAGTGGGAGAGATATTAAATGAAATTTCAGCTCTATAAGTTAACACAGAGACAACCTTCATTCCATAGAAATTCAATAACAGAACTATAGAAAAATGGCCTTGGGCTGCCAAAATAGCTACCTTATGTTTCAACATGCTGACGCTAGGAGTAACATTTGCACTTCCCGCCATAGAGAATCCTAAGTATGTAAAGAATACTACTCTATCGATGACTTTATTCAGATACCATTCATAAGGAGGTTTTTTTTTTCCCTAGAGGTTCATATCGCCATTACTTTACACTGTGATATTTTACAGCAAGATTGTTCTTAACAGAATATTGCTGGAGCTGCCGCTGCAGGCCGATTGGGGTCTGATCTAGCAAGACCAGATTGTCAGCGTATAAAAGCCAATTTATGGCTTGTTCATCAATATGCGGAGGAAATGATCTAGCTTTGCGTAGAGTCTCACCAAGATCAGACAACAAGATGTTAAACAAGGAGGGGGACAACATACAGCCCTGTTTTAACCCTCTGAATGTCCACATCTGTTTAGATACATTTTGGTTTCAATCTGACTCATAACGAGAAGTCTGAGTGGAGATCCATTAATATCTGGACTAAGTAAATTGGGCCGTCCTGTTTTTAAAAGTTTATTCCATAATAAAGTTAGACATTTATATTGTCGAATGCCAAGTTGATAAAAGCAAGGTACACTGCTGACCATTCTGAAAGGGTTGTTTTTTTTAAAAAAGAAAGTTTAAAATAAACCATTTAATGCAGTGCCGGAGCCTTTTAAGAAACCTGCCTGTTGGCTATCAAACTTCAAATTCTCCTTAGACCACTCATTCAATTGGGCTAACCCTAAAGAGACAAAAGGAACTCCGGGAACATATAACAATGCTATGGGATGATCATTTTTAGGGTTTAAATGGTCTCCCTTTTGTAAAAATGGGCAGCACTATTGCAGTTTTCCATGAGAGGAGAACACACCTGTCTGCCGCTACCTGATTAAATATGGTGTACAAAACATTGTCCCAGAGCACCAGGCAGTTTTTAAGAATCAGGTTAGATAAACCGTCTGGCTCTCGAGCCTGTGACCTTTTTCTTTTTCTAATAAGTTGAGACATTCTCTCTACTGAAAGGGATATTGCAGCCAGAAGCATTGGTAAAATAAATCTGCCTTCCTCGCCCCTTCAGCAAATGTCTATAGAAAATAGGTGACCCACGTATCTTCCAGAATTGGAGTAACTGGTAAGATAACAGAGAATTTCCAAGGTTCTTTATAAGCTTCAAAACGTCGCAACAACGTTTATCTGCTCCAGCATTTTGTCAGCATCCTTCTCTGCGAGATAGGCGCTATACCCTCTTAGCCAATTTTTAAAACTTAATTTTAGCTTTTTAATCATAGTGACTCTTACACCACATTTGGGCTTACCAATATTCCTAGTATGTGTTCTAAGCGTTCATTTCATTTTCTTTGTAGTTTGTAAATGGCCAAGATGGATAAATCATTCAATGGAGTACCCTCATTTAGGAGTGAGCTAAATGTGTGTACATTGCCAACTTTCCACAAAAGCTTTTTCTCCCCACGCTTAGTTCGAAATTTGACACAGTTCCCATTGACCTTTTCTATTTTCTGGAAAAACCCTCGTCATTTGAAGAATTGAGTGGTAACTCTGCCTTGATGTAACAATTTGCAAAGATTTAGAATTCAGGAAGATATTTTAAGAAACAAACGTATCATCTAATAGGGCGTGCTAGTTACAATACATGTGCAGTCCTCAAGCATCCAAAAGGGATAACCACGTAAGGCCCTGCTTTGAGGCAGAGCAGCCTCTCTTATTTGATAAAAGTTTATTCTCATCAAAGCAAGTGGCATTCAAGTCTCCACAAATCCTGATAGTGTTTGAGGCAGAATCAACTAACCATGCATCCAACACATCAATAGCGTCTAGGAAGTCCTCTGAGGTTATACTGGTGGGATTCCAATACACAGTAATTGACAGGAAACATCCCAGACCTGGAAAGGGCAATGGATACCATGGTAATTTGGTAGCCTGAATAAAAAGATTTGGGGATTTCCAATGAGTTAATATAAACCACAAATTGTTAATTAGAGCAACCAACAGACCTGCTGCTGGCCTCCCTTTCAGATCTTTACGTCTGGATTTAAAAGCATAGAGTAATTCTCAAGCAGGGGAGGCGATTGGAGCTATGTTTCTTGCAAAGCTAAAATATTGTCTTAAAACCACCAGGTTGGAAAAGGTGAGAAAATCCACGAGTATAACATAATCTCGCCAGTATACCCGCCGGTGTATTAAGGACTAGCTTACATTTGTTTTTCCCAGCAAGACCAATTTCCCTCATGAACTTTATCCAACCCAGTCAAATTGCTCTCACAGACCTTACCGAAATGAGTTTCCTATCGATAGCAAGTAGCCTGAAGGGTAGGAAAAGACAAACGGAGAGCTTTTGATATCCGTAGAACACCTCTTGGTTATCAAAAATGTAATATGTTGACTTCAGTTAAGTCATAACCCATAGGATGTAAAAAGGAAGATGCATCTAAGAAGACCTTCACAATACGGGAGTCAGTGTGCAACAGCACTCAGTCTAGCTTCAGGTTATTTATGAATGCAACTTGGGCGACGTCCCTAGATTCTATAGCACTTAAGGACGGAATAAAATCAAACATTTCTTCAATTTTAAAACCGTATGTTCAGTTGATAAGGGCAAACGTTCCAACAACAATCATCTATAACAATCCCGTGCCTTTTTTTGTAAGACCAAGTTGAGTATAAGATACATTTTTCGGTAATATTTGAAACCTCGCCAGATTTCTCTTTTGCTCGAAGTTAAGGAGGGAAGACTTGTTTAGGCACAGGAGTCTCAATTTGCTAATCTCAGTTGATTTAATCTCCCGCAGGGATGAGCTGAAGGCAGAGCATGAGCAGAAGTTCCTTGGACCAGCTCAGGAATAGGCCTGACCGGAGGACCTGGCAGTTTATCCGTGGCCCCCTGGTGCGGACACTGATCAATTGAATAAGTACACATGTTCAACAAATTGGCTAAATCGCTTTCCTTAGAGACTCTACTAATCTGTAAATATGCTTCTGCATTTTGGTGACAAGTTGAGATAATCTCTGGGCCGGCTTCAGTAGAGCGTATCAGCGGTCTCTCAACCTTTTTTGATTCCTTACCATTAGCCTTTGCCATTGCCGTCGTTTCCGTCAGCAATGATAAAGTACAAAGACATTTCCTAGAGCCACAATTTCTCGCTCCACCTGAAGATTTATCGTTTTTACTATTTTCGATTTATTTTCCCTTTTTCCCACCTTGACTTTTTTATGTCTATGACAAAATATTGAATAATTCATAACATCCTGCAATTTCCTTCTCAATTTGCAGGCAACTACAGTTGTTGTTCTTGTTGAGAAGCCACGTTAGAATTCTCCTGCACCACAATTTGAAGATTCACTTTTGCAAAACCCGGCTGTGGGACAGGGCTTTGTTCGTGGAAGTATTACCAATTTCCTCTTGAGGACATAACAGTGAACCCAGCCACGTCGTGCAAACTGGACTTGACTTAAACCCCAATTTCAGGGGACACCAAGCTCCTAGAGTGGAAGGAAGGGAATTTCAGCGCAGTAATATAGCCTTCTATGAAATGCATGTTAGAGTTCAGCATATTGAGCTGTGCGGCTTGATCTTTACAATTTGCATTTATGGACTCATAGAGCCTCACTAAAGAATTTAAAACTAAATTTAAAACTAAATTTAGTGCAGGAATTGTGGTCGCCCAAGGGGTGTGCATGGGGTACAAGGATCAGGAGGACAGGGCGAAAACCATGAATAAGATGAAACAGAAGATGCACTATTTGAGTTTTCCAGAGCCTCAGCCAACAGCACAGGGGACACCATTGAGAAAGCTGGGTGCCTCTGAGCGGGCTGAGAACTATTCATTTTACTGGCAGCCTCCATTGTATTTATTATTTTAAAGGTAGATTCCATAGCCGCATCGGGGAGGTGGAAAGGTAAAGAATTTGGGCCATCACCCCAAAGGGGAGATGCTTTATCAACTGCCTTAGTGCAGGAAAGTAGCTCTTAATCTGTTATATCTTGGCAGTCATCAAGTTCACCTACCCCAAACACTGGTGGTTTTTTAAAGCAGGAGTGGATTTACTAAAGAAGGCAGTCGTTTTTGCGTTTGGCGTTTTAAACAAACCAGGATCATGAGAACATACCAGAGTATGTTGAGGCAGCAAGCAGTGCCGAGTTAGAAACAGTGAAATCAGTATCAAACTCCTCTGGTGCCATTGAGTCAGTCCAGGCTGTGGCCATAGGAAGCAGATACTCCTCTGGTGTAAAGAGTCAGAAGCTTGATTTGGTTTGCACCGCAGAGAGTATGAGGACTGTAGGGGAGGACTGGTCCAAGAAGACCCCCCTCGCCTGCGCTTTCTCCCCAGGTGAGGGCTATGGCTCTTTTGGGCGTCCCCTCATGCCACCCGGGCCCAGGTGGTGGAGGGTTCACCCACTGAAGACATTGCCCGCACGTATTAATTGCCCACATGTATTAAAATTTAGCTAGGCCTAGAAACCATTTTGTCTGATAAATATGGTGTGAGCTCAGCGCACTGTAGTGCGGCCCCCACCCTTGGAGGGTTTCAGTCATCCTTGTTGCCGCAGCACCCTGGCAGATCCGCTGCGAGCACGTTCCCACGAATAAGACGGACATGAGCTAGTGTAATACACTAACATTGTAACAGTTCACCTCCCGCAGTGTATCATCGCTCCCAGCATGACCCGGCCAGCGGGCCTGGGCGATGAAAAGAACAGTAAAATAGTCATTGGATGACAGACAATCTTTATATATTAATGTTGAGACTACTTGCAAAGGATGCTTTCTTCCACAAAATCCTTTATATTACAAAAGCCTGTAAAATGTATAATTACAAGAAATCATGCTTCCATGATATAAGCGATGGTGAGCCCACACCATTGCAGTTGGGTGCTAATAATAAAGGAACGCACCAGGAATCTATTTGTTACGTGTATTACTGGGAAACTTACACCCCATGGGCTCGCGCCATAACTGAACTAATGCTGCTAGAGGACACAAGAAAGACGAATGTAACCATACCGAGGACCCATGTGAAGGATGCACGAGAAGGCGCATGTCATGTGTGCATATCCAGGTCCCATATGTGCCACCACCGTCACGAATAGTGGCGGGGTACTTTCTATGTTCTCCACCAATCCTAATTCTACCTCACTTATTGCAAATATATATATGCATATAACTAAATACTGTACTTATTGAAACATAATGTATGAATAAGGTGCTCAGACTGGGTATAATCGAGACACATCCAGCAAAGTTTAAATGCATGTTTTGTATTGTTTTGAATAAGTATTATAGAGTGTTCAAATGTTTGATGTCTTTACCTAAATCGGCAACACACGAGGGAGATACCTTTGTGAAATACGTGCAAGGCCATTCCCCCTCCCACCCTGCGAAGGCTGCCAAGGCATGAGAGCAGAGACCGCGCCGCGCTGCTTTACCTCCCCCAACCAGACTGGAGCCGCTTCAAAGACTTGTAACCCCCTCTGTAGCACCCAAGGCCGCCACCCGCCACCTGCATTATTTACAGCACAGCAGTAAACCTCTGCCTGAACACACGCGCCCCCTCGTAAACCTCACAACCCACCGGACCATCTCAGACTTATGGCCCTGTGCAATCAGGACACCCGACGCTTTCACAACACACAGCGGAACATCCATAACAACTTCTAACAAGGCAGAAAGACCTGTACCGCCCGTCCCAGGCCCTGAAGCTTAGCCCCTCGACCTATGGTCCCGGTCAACAGGACACTGGTAACCATGTCCTGACGTATTACCTCCAGACCCCTCACAAGGTGCATTCCTCCTGTGTTGCATTAACCTGTAGCATAACCTATTGGAAGATTTACTAAAGAAGATAATATTGATGATTGAATGACTGCGGTGTGCATGGCCTAGGGCAAATAAGTCAGGAAAAGACATTCATCTCTGACACTGGCCGCGATGGCACGACAACACCGCCCGGATGAACTCCGCCACCCTGCCAGGCCCAGCCCAACCCACGAGGCTGACCAGTGACGTCTTCCAGCCAAAGCCAACCACATCACAGCAGCACCTATAGTTAGTCGTCGCCACCCAATCCCCTTGAACTTGTGCCCCCTATAGTGTGTAGGTTCTTATGACGTTTTTTGTAAATATATACGCCTGTCTTTGCTATTGTCAGACAGAGCGCTCTCGGAGTTTGCAGAGTTCTTTGCATGCCCTATTCGGATTGATAAACTCCCATTTACGCTCACCCGCACTCTGTCTTGGCCTTATTCCCATTTTGGGAGAGTCCTTCATTGTCTCTCATTGCGGGGAGGATCGTGCTTGTTGGGGACGCTTGCTTTCAGGACATAATTTAAAACTTAAATGAACAAGTAAAGCTACAAAGCCTCAAGGACTTCTCTCACCTCTTGATTTCTTCCACTGAGGGCAGGCAAGCCTTGTAGAAGAACGTAAGACTTCCTTACGAGTGACTGCACTTTTCATCCAGCGCTATGTGCCGCAGCCGGCTTTGTATGAGGCTCTCCTCTTTTCCAATTAGCAAACTCCACAAGGCACATCTGCTCCCCAGAAGCCTTGAACATAGCTGCAGTCAGTGAGACTGCACTTTCCCATTGAATAATTGAATCCTGTGATGCAGCCTTGAAAAAGTCCTGAGTGGGCGAAACGCATGTAGGCCTGACACATTAAAAACAAGGAATGTTGTTGAGCAAAATAAATTATATTATTTAGGTGAAAAGTATTTGTATGCATACTTGCAAAAGCGAACATTTCAAGGTGTGGAGACTTGATTTGATTCAATCAGTGAAACATTTTCCCTTTTTGCAGCTTCCACTACCAGCCTTTCAGGACTGGGATGTTTTGAAAGAAAGGCAGGATCCGTAAGTTAGGTCTGGATATACATATCGGTGTATGGCACCAAGCACGCCGCTTACCTGTTTGGCAGGCCTGCCAGGACTTGCATTGTACGGCTGGGCGACATGGCGTGCAGGCGGGTGCCGTGAGAGCTGGCAACGCACATGAAGACCAGCGGCAGCAAACCTGGCATTCATGGGTGCCGCCATGTTTTGCAGCGCATGCATGTGTGAAGAACTGTTGTTCTGTCTCTGTGCATGTACAGTGTGGAAAGTGTTCCTTGACGGCATGGCAACCAGTGCTGGGACACAAAAGCCTCAATTCCATGGCGGTGATCTATTTAAACCCCTGGCAGGTGAGACTCTGGCATCTCAATGCTTCATCTTTCATAGATTCACATGCTGTGAAAATTCCTTGTCGTCAGGCTAGGAATCCTCCGCAACATAGAGCAGTCTACACTTCAACTGAAAACTTTCAGTCACTTTTGTGCTCTTAGTCATTTTGGGACAAACTGCTCACAGCCAATGGGAACACCTCCCTTAGCTCCTCCCCTGTCAGCCATCTTCTGATTTGTTTACCGCACGTTAGTGCATAGAGTCCTCAAAAATCATCTCTTCAACCTTTCTACAATTAAAACTTACATTTTCACATCTTTCTACAAAAAAATATATATTTTCATTTTCCACTCAGCGACCGGCGTTGGCGGCGACAGTACGAGCTCCATAGACCGTTCCCGCCACCGGTAATCTTCTGCGCAGTTGGGCCTACCCTACCTCATGATGGCTGAATCCACGAGGAAGAGCCTCTTCAAGGCCTCTACCCACTGTGGACTGAAGAACGCCTACGTGGAGGATCACCATGAAGACTGCCTCTACTGCCTTCATCTGCACCACGTTATCAATGACTGCAAAATCTGCCAGTCGTTTTCAAACAAGACATTGAGAGATGATCATCGTCGTTGTGTTACGTGGCTCGAGGATGTTAGCAGGGCCTCTCACTCTGCTTCAGTACGGAGTCATGCCTCATTACGGCTGGGCAGGACAGCCCAGGGCACCACCTCTGGTAAGAGGTCCAAGTCACACAAGGTCCAGACCACCACCAGCAGAAGGAGAGGCAAGGAAACTTCAGGTGGTGAACCAAGATCCTGGCACAAGGACCGTTCTTCACTGATGGTCCGTGCCCATGAGGTCTCGATAGGGAATGAAGGCCAAGTCTTTTTTTCCCCCATCACCCCAAGGACGCAACATTTTCTAAGTCCACATCCAAATCTGGGGGCCACCCTTCGCCTTCAGCATCAAATGCTGGCCCGTCGTCGAGATCCTCCAGGTCATCTACCGCAAAGCCATCAACGCCGTCCACCAGCATCATATCGATGATGCCACCATCGGCCACGAGTCGAACTACTATATCGTCTACAAAGCTGTTGATGACCACAACTACAGCATTATTGAAAAAAACCTTGTTGACAGTATCTACGCCCACAGCTGTTACTCCCTTGTTGACAGCCTCGCTGATGGGAAAAAGTACACCACCTCATCAGGCGGTTACCACTTCCATTGTGACGCATGTTGCCGACACCCATGCTGGCACAGTGTCCGCTTTAACAGCTCATCCACAGGCTTCATACCCTAACCTTGCGATGGCAGTTTTGCCGGGAGGTAATATTGTATCGGATCTAAGTCTTTCCCTATCGGGGGGTGTGGAGGAGCCAGAGGAGGAGAACATCATGTCACTGCCTTTGTCGCCACCACGCACATCATCGCCGTCCAGAAGGCAATCAAGTTTACTGCTGGGTCAGACAATCCTGATCAGATTGCTGCCTTTACCTCCTCTGCATTCATCCCAGGAACAGGGCAGTTTGCCTGTAATGCAGCTGCTCCAGTACTACATCCACAAAGAAATATGTCACTGGACATTTTATCTACCTTGACCACACTAGTGGCAACCTTACACCAGTTCCAATGCCTCATAGGTGTACTCATGCAGATGTCCCTGGGCCCTTCAGGGAGGTGGATGACATCCCCCATCCACCCAGAATGGGTGGAGACCTGCCAGTACCGCAAAGGCTGTCTAGTTGGACGACGTGGTTGACAAGCATTCTTCCCACAAAGATGAATTTGAAGATTTCGTCACAGGTGATGGGGAACCAGACGGCATTCCGTTCAGGGATTTACTGCCAGGTGAGGTGGGGACCTTTCACATGCTCATGTCCAGAGCTGCCAAGATCTTCGACCTTGCCCCAGCGAAAAGAAAGTGTGCTGTATCAGCGCAGAGAGTAGCACAGGAAATCTGTAATGTCCATTCTGCTGTTATAAAACATCTGGGAAGATGGCCTAGTCACCTTGGCACACCCTGCTACTGCCCTGGTTTGACAAGAAGTACAGAGCCCTGGAGAGCGCTGCCGCCTGCCTCTGCACCCAACCCACGCCAGACTCCGTTGTCTGTGCAGCGGCCAGGAAAAGGTCAGCTCACCCATCGTCCTGCTATGTCCCTCCAGACAAGGAAGGCAGACGCCTCGACACCTTCGGCAAGAAGGTTATTACTACTGCAGCCATGACCATCCAGGCAGAAAATGCAATGGCCAAGCTAGCACGCTACGACTGTGAACTATGGTACAAAATGGGTTCCCTGCTAGAATTTCTTCCTGAAGACTAGAAACAGAAGACCATGGACATTTTCCATGAGTGTCAATTGGCATCAGACCATGCCATCACGGTCTCAGTGGACATTGCAGATACTGGGTTTCACCAGCTAGGGAACAGAGCGGTTCTGTGGCTAAAGGCCACAGACTTTAGACCCGATGTCCAGTCCAGAGTCGTTCATATGCCCTTTGACCGGTCTGTCCTTTTATTGAAAAATAAAGTGCATGAGGCCCTGCAGTCCATCAAATTGGACACTGAAACCACTCGCTCCTTGGGCACCGTACAGCAAAGGTGTCGGTGGTTTCGTTCCGAAAAGGCCGCTATGGCAGGACTTTCGCGGGATAACCGCTGAACATATCAATCCTCCTTGTCTTGTAAGACCCCATACTCATCAGGGGACCAATACAGAAAGAAGTCCCAGTCCTACTGGGGTTCGCAAACAACGCCTTGGCTCCTCCCAATCTACCGGCCAATCCGCCAAACAGACATGACCAGCCCAGGCAGGTCCTCCTGCTCCAGCACCCCGGTGGGAGGATGACTGTCAAGGTCCGTTGAAGAATGGACAAACATCACAACTGACGAATGGGTGCTATCCCTCCTCCAGCAGGGCCACTTGCTGGAGTTTGTTGACTATCCACCAGACATTCCTCCGCCACACAAACCAGAAAAGTTGCAACACCTCTTGTTGCACGAAGTGCGAGCTCTACAACTAAAGGGCGCAGTGGTGAAGGTTCCAAGATCGAGCGGGACAGTGAAGAGCTAGATGAATGAGGCTGAAGCTGTGGGTATTCTCCGGTCCAGTAATTGCTGCCTTTAACCTTACGGTCTTTTCGTTTGCAGGTGCAGAATTATGAGGCTCTGATCTGGTCCGGTCTTCATGCAGTAAGCGTTCTTCTGCTGTTGTGACATAAACAACATGAAGCAAAGGTGTAGGCCTCAGGGTGTGGGTTATGTAGCCCTGGGTCACTTCCTTGATGGACTGGAGTATGCAGTGTTGACAGGCTGTGGGAACACCCAGCAGCCTTCTTGAATAACTGATGGACCCTTAGCATGACGGTGATCTTGGAAGGGTAGCATGCCTCTAAATGTTTTGACGCCAGCAATGCACCTGCGCAGTCAAGCCCTCCACTGTGCTCGGGCTACCTTACTCTTATGTTTGAAAGGAGTTCTGATAGAAGCAAAAGAGGCCCTGGGGGTTTCTTGGATCCTGTGATCATGACAGCAATCTGCCTTAAGCCCTCCAAGGTGTTGCTGCAGGGTTGTGGTTTCTCTGGGTGATTTCAATGGAAATGGGCTACTAGGCATGGTGCATGAACATTGGAAGCTTACTCCCAGGTTCTGTCCATCACCCTGTACCCATTCCAGTCAGCCAGATAGTACAATGTATGTCTCGCGTTTCAAATACAATATTTCATGTGCTTCATATTCAGGGTCGTTATTCCCAAACTATAGTGGAGGTAGCTGTGAGACATAGAACACCGGATGTATGCGTAAGGAAGGTGGCAATTTCAGTTTGAACGACACTGGGCTAATCAGTGTGAGGACAAGGTAAGGGACTATATACAATTTCTCTTTTTCCTATCTGCAAACCCAAACCTTTTGTAGGAGTCCTTAGCTTTCTGCAGGTTTGTAGCAGCCTGCTTGAATGTGCAATGAATAGTGTTGTGCAGTGATGCGATTGCTGCCATTTCCAGGGCTTCTGGTGGGTCATATGTTGAAGTCTGTGGATGTGTACTGTGAAGTACAAAGAACAGTGAAAACCCAGTTGAACTGTGTATGGTGTTTTTATATTCGTACTCCGCTACCCATAAGAGATCAACCCAGTTCTTATCCGTGTGAGTAAATATGCAGCGGAGGTATCGCTCTAGTGTCTGGTTTGTTCTTTCGGTTTTTCCATCTGTTTATGGGCGGTGACTAGTTGATAAACGTATTTCAATCTGGGCAATAGCACAGCACCTCCTCCAAAAGTGAGAAACAAACTGGCTTCCCCGATCCGAGATTACTACAGAAGAGAACCCATGCAACCTGACTATTTGTTTGAGCTAAGATACTTGCGTTCAATAGACCCTTAAGGGCTATGAAATGTGCCATCTTAGATAAAAGGTCGACTAAAACCAGGATGTATTGAAACCATTGCATGGCAGGAGGTCCGTAATAAAGTCCAGTAACACAGAGTGTCACAGAGCTGGTGGCACGAAGTGGGTGGAGGAGCCCTTGCGGCTTCCCCTTCTGTGTCTTGTGTTGCGCACATATGTCACATGTCTTAACGTATTGTATCACGTAACACTGTTGGACTTTTGCAAGGGTTTTGGTGATTACTGGGTCGTCTTCCATCAAGGAGTTGTGGTAGTTTTACATTATCGGTAACAGCATTGCCTGGTCGGGTAGGTACAGTCGATTGCAATGGTAGGGAAGACCACTTATGTTTTCTTGTTGTGGGTCTAGAGCAATCCAAGCCTGTAGTTCTGGAGTAAACGACAGTTTGACCACCTCTAACAATAACACCAAGTCAGTGAGTGTGGTGTTGGCGGTTCCCAACAGCTTGTGTTTTGGGACTGTTGCTACAGGGTCAAGGGCTGCATAGGCGCAGCATCCTCCTTCGCTGCATCCTATCCGAGACAAGGCATCGGCTTTCCCGTTGTGCACTGCGGGTCGATGGGTTTCTACCAAATCGTACTCTGTGAAAAACAGGACCCACCTTAGTTGTCGAGTGGATTAGGCCTTGGTAGTTCTGAGATATTGCAGGTTTCGATGGTCCGTGATTACAGTAATAGGATGTTGTTCCCCCAAGAGGTAATGCTGCCATTCTTTGAATGCAGCCTTGATAGCTAGAAGCTCTTTGTCTGTTATAGCGTAGTTTTGTTCTGCAGATATGGATTTCTAAGACCAGAGTGCTACTAGATGGAGTTGCCCGGTGTCTGAATTGTGCTGGGACAGTACAGCGCCCATAGCTACGTTGGAGGCATGTTTCCACTACGTATGGGAGATCTGGTTACAGGTATTGTAAAATCGGGGTGTAGTTAAGCATCTTTTCAGGATGTTCAATGCATGTTCAGCGTCCAGGGTCCAGGAAAAGGACTTGTTTTTACTGAGTAATGAAGTAATGGGATGTACTGTATCAGGAAAGTCTGGTAGAAACAACAGGTAAAAATGAGCGACCCCCAAGAAACTCTATATGGTCTTAACAGAGATATTGCTCGATCCGGGGCATCACCTATATCAAGCACTTGCAGCGCCTCCTTCCCTAAACACGGCGGAGTGTTCTCATACAACACTGCACGGGCTTGGGGTAGTGTGTGTGGTGTGGGATAAGCAACGAGAGGTCCAGACTCTTCCGTAGGGTATCGGGTAAGCGTTAAAGAACACAAAGCCCAAGATTGAGAGCCCTGTCTGACCGTCATGGAGCCCTCTGAGGTTGATCAGTTAGCTGCAGGGCTTTGGGAGCTCAGAGCCGAAGTGATTTGGTCCGATCAGAAACCAATGCCCTGAGGAGAGAGTTAGTGGTCAACAAGGACTGCAAAGAGGGACTGGCTAGACGGCTCACACAGGCACAAGCAGGGAAAGCCCCGTTACCAGGACCATCCATTCTGCAGGTACCCCAGCCGGCACCAGTCCAGTTTCCCACCCCCGCTTCTATCCCTTTAACCTCCCCAGAACGCTTCACAGTTGACCCACACAAGTAGGCCGTATTCATGAACCAGTGTCGGCTCCATTTCCTTTGCAGACCTGGGGCCTTCCCCGACAACCAAATGAAAGCAGCTTTCTTACTGTTTTATTTGGGAGGTCACACTGCCAACTGGTCAGTCCCATTAGTGCACAGGGATGACCGCATCCTACGCAATGTTCCCGGGTTTCTACGAGAACTAGATTTGCTCGTAAAATACAAGGACAGGCCCTTGATGAGCTGCTGTCCCTTCGACAAGGGTCACAGGACCTTTTAGCTTACATCACCACCTTCAGTAGGTTAGTGGCAGAGACGAATTGGCCACAGGATAAACAAACCATGCTTTTTTACAGGGGGCTTGGAGGGGAGCTCAAGGAGGTTTCAGCCCAGGTGGTAAATCCACCCGAACGCTGTCCAGATTATATTGACCTGGTAATTCAGTTGGACCACCGATTACAAGAGCGTAAGGCTGACTGATCATACTTGGAGGCATGCCCCATATACATCCGCCCCAACGAAAACACCATGCGCCACATGGAGAGCACATCGGAACCCATGCAGATGGGTAGTGTTTGAGGACCATTGACCAGAGAAGAGAGGGACGGAAGCAGACAGCAACAATTATGCCTATACTGTGGCAAGTCCGGCCACTTTTTGTTCGACTGCACAGTCAAACCACCTAGGAAAACAGTAGGGGCGGTAGACACAGCAACTGCTGACACAAAGCCCGTGGAAAACTACGCAGCCTGACAAGCGTAGAGGCCCGCTTGTCGAGCGAAGTGCAGGCATCTTTGGTCTTTCATCTTGCTATAACCGTAGTGCTCATCTGCCCTCAACAACCACAGAGAATACACGTTGTCGAAGCCTACATGGATTGTGGGGCTGTGGGCATTTACATGGATTACCCAATGGCCCATTGGATTGGTGTCCCATTGCGACAGAAAACCACAGTGGATAATGTAGTACCCGTAGACTGTACACCGTTAACCTCCAGTCCAGTGACCCAGTGTATGGAAGAAGGTGTGCTACTCTGCCAAGACAGACATCGGGAATGCATTGCATTTGATCTTATCCGCGCCCCAGAGTTCAAAATCATTTTAGGTATGCCCTGGCTTGAGTCCCACAACCCAGGCATCGATTGGCTAGCCAGAACCCTGACCTTTTCGACGACTCTGTGAACACCTGCTAGAAACCACCAGATAATACCCAGTCTTTTCCTGTAGCACCATCAAGGGGTCCAGTCCTTGTTTTGGGCATCGTGGGGGTGCTGCCATCCGAATGCGAAGACTATCAGGACATCTTTCAAAAAGAACAAGCTAACATCCTGCCCCCACACAGACCCTACGACTGCCAAATTGACCTCGTGCCGGGCGCACAAATTCCCTACAGTCGCATCCACGCCCTGAGAGAGCAAGAAAACAAGCATCTCTGTACTCCACTCCAGTAGGAGAAACAGGGGTGGCAACAGGGTTTGGGGGGTTCTGGGATCCCATGGATACCATGGTCCTGTGATCATGACATCATCAATGTTTTATGTCTGTAAGCAGGGAGGTACAAGGTCCCCACAGCTTTCCAGCGAGGCTCAAGCTCTGTGGCACTGGGCTCTACAGCACTGCATGTTTCTCATCCCCTTCACCTGACAGCCTGGCTCCTGTGTTCCTAGAATTTGGGGCTCTGTCCCTTCTGCAAAATTGCCAAACAGTCCTTGCAAGGGCAAGAGCTCCATCCACCTTGAAGTTCTTCAAAAGTAAGTGGAGGTGTTTTCAAACCATTCGGCCGGAAGACTTGTTGTCTTATCTGTTGTCGTTAGCCCAGTCTGGCTTGACACATTCTTCCATTAAGATGCACCTGGCAGTGATCTCTAGGTACAACCGCTTTGCAGGGGTGCCATCCCTGTGGTCCCATTGGCTGGTGAAGCAGTACCTGTGTGCAGGGACGTCATTTCACCAAAATGCCAGGGGTAGCGGAAGTGACATCACACGACCCTTGACCCCTGATGACATCACAGGAACTGATATCATTTGACCCCACCCCGAAGTGATATCGCGGGAAGCGATGGAACACGAACCTTTCACCCGTTGCCAAAACAGGAAGTGACATCACAGCATTGTACAGTACGAAAAATATGGTTACGATATCACTATAATGTGATGTACATTTCATGCAAGAATGGATTGCCATATGTAGCGTTAAGGTCAGTGTGTATAGGCCCATATTACCAAATTACTATGAATGCAAGCAGACGTCCATGACCAAATGATAATGATGTGTTACTATATAGCACTTACACTTAAGCGCTTTATATAGAAAAAATATACACCCAATATCACCCAACCTGTCTTGGTACTCATTTATCGACCTCAGAAGGATTAAAGGCTGAGTTGAGGCGTTTAAGAACAGACTAAATCAGTGACTCACCCCCTGAAGTGTGCCTGAAATAAACCTTTAATGAGTTTAGCAATTATTGTACAGAATTCCAGAAAGACACATTATTTGGTTTCCTATTCTTTCTTATTTAGGGTCAGTGCTAAAAGTGTTAGACTTGTGGCACTCCTGTTCTTGTTTGTCTTATTATTATTTTTTTTAAAGGGCCTGAACATGAGAGCCAGCCACTCCAGGACCTTGCATTACAAAAAACGAAAAAAAAAAAAAAAAAAAAAAACGAAATGTTTTTTTTTATTTCTTTTTTTTTTAACAGAGGTCGCAAGGGAGACCTCAGAGGTCGCAGTTGCGACCTCTGGCGACCCCCAAATGACGTCCCTGCCTGTGTGGGCTGTTCCAATCTTTTCCACCTGTCCATCGCCCAGCTCTGGCATGGGAGCTAAATGTGCTACTTGCAAGGCTCATGAGGCCACCCTTTGAGCCAATGCACCAAGCATCCATTAAAGGCCTTTCCTGGAAAGCGGCGTTCTTGGTGACCATCACATCGGCCAGGCGAGTGGGTGAGATCCAGGCGTTTTCATCCAAGCCGCCCTATATGACTTTTCACAAGGACAAGGCTATTCTTCATACTAACCCGACCTTTATGCCAAAGGTGCCATCCTCTTTCCATCTTAACCAGCAGGTGATTTTGCCAGTATTTTTTGGCACATACCGACATCTCCAGTGGAGTGAACCCTGCACACGCTAGATGTTGTGCAACCTTTTTGCATGAGGTTAGTAGGTCTCCAGTGGTAAGTTATGCTTATCTATGAAAGATCCAATGCTGGAGAATGAATAAGTTACCTGTAACTCTGGTTCTCCAGCATTAGTATATTTCATAGATCCACATACAGCCCTCCCACCTACTTCGCATGGCTCGTCTTTTGGCTTTTACTGCCACACTCGTGCGTGTGCCAAAATCTGAAGGTGAGTGACAGGGGAGGAGCTAAGGGAGGTGTTCCTATTGGCTGTGGGCAGTACGACCCAAAATGACTGTAATAGTGCACAAAGGTTTTCAGTTTAAGTGTAAACTGCTCTGTTACTGAGTATTCCCAGCTTGATGATGGGGAATATTCACAGCATGTGAATCTATGGAAGATACCAATGCTGGAGAACAGGAGTTATAGGTAATGTATTCCTTATGAACCTACTGGACAACAGCAAGTCTGTTTGCACCAGGAGTAAAAGACCATGACAGGTGCTGGTTCTGAAGTGAAGGGCACGTACCCCCCCCTCTCTCTCTCATGGTGGTCCTATGCTCAACATGTGCATGGTACAAAATCAGTGATAGGCTGCTATGGTGACTGAGAGCTGTCACTTGTGCAAAGAGAATAATCCTCCATGTATGGAAAGTCAGGACCGGGCTATTAATTGAAATATGGCTGAAGGATCTAGGCCAGCTTGCTGGCTTGAAGAGGAGGACCCAGGAATGACACACCTGCATCTGGACACATTTTGAAGAAATATTTTGTACCTGAATGGCTAGTCTTATAATACATTTGCTTTGTAAATATCCCTGGCGACCTCGCCTCCTGCCCTTTCCCTCCTTCCACAACCTGTCCTTCCAGTCTTTTTCCAATACCTCCATCCCCTTACATCTCACTTTCCTTTGGCAGTCATGATTTGAATTAATTATTTGAATTTGTAACGTACTAATCCATAAGGAACCGGACAGGAAAACTTGTATATATGTGCAGATGTTAAATCAGGGAATCAGACTAGAAGTCCAAAGAGTGAATCAGAAAAAGTGAAGGGTTTTAAGTTTTTCCCAAATTTGAGTATGGTCGGCCTTGCGTAGCTCCAAGGGAAGTTTTTTCCACAATGTGGAGCCAATTACCAATGTGTCTATCACCTCTGGAACAGCAACATGTTCCTGGGATCCTTTGAGGGGGGCCTGCACCACTTTGAGCAAAGAATGTCATGATAAACCAATGTTTTAAGATTTGCACTTTTTTTGTCAAAGGTTGCTGCATTGGTGGCACAAAGCCATGACAACACGTGGTACATGCAGTTTTTAAGCACTTTTTCCAAGGAAAGTGGCAGTCATTGTACATCCATATGAACCAGGGACCACAGACCGCCAGAAGCAGACACCCTCCTGGGCCTCAGTTACGCAGTTGCATGGAGATACAGAGGCCTATTCATGGTATTTATTGCGCAGAAAATAGGCTACTTGCGCCCAATCTGCGCGTGCCACTCTGCCGCTTCATGGAATGGAAAGCGCAGCACTTTTCGTGGACTTGCGTGGATTTTGTGCTGGTCTGGCACACCTGTGCGAGCCATTGGAGGCCTTGTGAGAGGCTCATAGCAGAGGGTGGGCGTGGCAGAGGGCTGGGAAGGGGGCAGAACACCAGAAATGGGGAATAATTTGCGAACAAGTGGGCGTTCCGAGGGCTGGCCTGCAGGCAGTCCCTTGCACGCCCACTATTGCGCGGCAAGGGATGCATTCTGGAATCGATCACGCAATGTCGTGGCTGGGAAATGCCCACTCAAGTCCTTCATGGAATCCCCCACCCAAAGGCATTGCGCATAGAATTTCCAGCACGCACGTTGAATCACATGTCGTATTTCGGGATGCATGTACTCAATCTCAATCACGGTTCTGATGTAACGTAGGGGTACACGTAAGCTGTGTAGCGGGGTGCAGGAGCATTTTACATGTGTCCGCACGCACATTTACTGAGTTATTCCAGAGTTATGAATTTTCCTACGCATGTTGTGTTGGAGTGCCGGATCCAGTTACAGGGGACCCCGCGCAGGCTCCCCTTACGGGGGACCCCACGCACTGTTTGAAGGGTGTATATATTTGCGCCCAGGTGAGCTCACAAAAGGTAGCTGATTTGGCAATTTCCTGCTTTGCGTACGGACGTGTCGGGGCCATTCGAGCCGTGACTTGCGAATATGGTTACTTTGCGCGAACAAATACATGAATACACATTGCGTGCAGATTTGCATAATCACGCAGGCTCGCAGAGTGGCCTATTCGGCGCACCGCACCTTGCACGTTTTCTGCGTGTAATTCCGTGAATCTGCCCCATAAAGTGTAATTGCCATCAACATTTCAGAGGTTCTTTTAAAAAACCTGTCTGCATAGCACTGCTTTACTAAAACTGCAACCTTTCACAAAAAGTGTAAATAAAAGCATGTACTTTAGAGCAAAATCTGGTTATCATGACACGCTGTGTTTAAACTACGTGAATCACAAGGTATGTTTACATATTCTTGCCCGTGTTTCTGGCCTAAACCTGGCACCCTAAGCCACGGGAACCTTTCCACTACCAATCGACTAGCTACCGGTTATTGCTGCAGCATCAAAGCTTGATTTCATCATTGCATCAGATGGAATCCTGCCTTGTTTCAGGATGGCCTATGTCCGGGCTTCCTCTCCGGAGCAGCTGAGTGGGTTTGGGGGCACACACTGACTGTAGACATATATGCACAGTTCAACAATGGTAGGGGAGGGGTCTAGACAAGGTAGTTATGGGTGCTTAGGTTTATTAATAAGTTTACTAATTCAATAATAACAGCTGCAGATCGCAGCACCAATTAGGCCAACCCCTACCTAAAAAGTTCACAAATTTAAACAAAGTGCCATCATCTAATGCGCTTGTTCCATAGTATGACGAGCTAGTATTCATTGATACTGTTACCCTAACACACAAAAGACCACTTTGTTGTATAATTTGTGTCTATTTTAATAAACACATTCCACCCATCTAAAACATAAAGTACAACATTGGTTGTAAGAGTGGCTATACCACAATTAGCGATTGCTACACTTTGCCTAATCGGGTAACCTTGCAGAACAGGCAGTTAAAGAATTGGCAGTGTTAGTTCATGAATGGCACAGGAGGGGTTTAACTGACGAAGAGAGGTCTTTTCTTGTGAGGATACATTCTGTTATGCCCACCATGTATTTCCTGCCTAAAGTACATACATTTGAGAAATTGCCAGAGGTTTGCCCGATTATGACTGGCATAAGATGGGCGACTGAAGACCTCTCAGAATATATAGACAAAGCCATCAAGGAATTAGACCCTTCTTTGGCATTTTACTTGAGGGACTCGACCCAAATTTGACAAATTCTACATGAGTTTGAATGGGAACCACAGTTTTTACTGGCAACCTCGATTGAGCACAAACTGGCAATTCAAACCTTAGATTTTACTTATCAAGATTTTTCAGCATCCAATAGGGAACATGTGGACATGATTAACTCTTTTTGGAATTTACATTGGAACATAACTACTTTCTATTCAATCATTGTTCTTATGCGCAAAATAAAGGTGTAGCGATGGGAGTGGAATACGCACCATCGCTGGCCAACCAACTTGTGGGGCATTTTGAACATAATCACATCTATAATGGCTATGAATATCACAGCGAGATCAAGATCGGGAAGAGATACATTGATGATGTGTTTTTAATATGGAATGGTACTAAAGATAGCTTTGAAAGATTTACTAATTACCCGAATAATAATACCTTTGGCATAGAGTTTACAGGAACTATCAATGCAAATTCTATTGAATTCCTTGATCTTAAAATATATGTAGGGAAGGCGAATTGGAAACTAGGACTTTCAGGAAGCCCACAGAAGTGAATTCCACGTTATTTGCCACTAATCACAAGAAGTCGACTATTGCCAATATTCCTGTGGGAGAGTTTTTTATATCTAAAAGGAATTATAGTACCATCACTATTTATGAACAGGAGAGTGAATTGTTAGCTAAAATGTTTCAGGAATGAGGGTATTCATGGGGTTGTGTGCTAAAAGCATGTGACAAGACTCAATTTGTTCGGAGAGAGGATATGATAAAATCACTGACAAAGGGTTCAGTTTCTAGAGCAACGCAGGCGAATTTTGACACCAAATATTCCCAAGACAGTAATTTGATGTTTGTATTGGTATTGAAAAATTGGCATCTGTTATTAGATACCAACCTTATTAATTATATTGAGGATAAACCAAGGTTTGTGTATAGTCGGACACCCACAATTAAAAGAACAATTATGTCCATCATTCCTTAAACCAGACATAGAAAAAGGAGGTGGCAGTGATTGGTTAAGGTTCGCAAACAAAGGTTTCCATAAATGTGGGACATGTAGTGTCTGCGGATATACGCATCAAGACACCAGAACATTTGTATGCCATGGAGAGATGGCAATTGAAATAAGAGAATGTATTAATTGTAGATCAAAGTACATAGTGTATGCGGTTATCTGTATTTGTAAGAAAGTTTACAGTGGTAGTACGATCCACGAATTGCATGTAACGTATTAGGGAAAAAAGCATCAGATGGAGAACAAGGCCGAGATTCAATTTATTGGCATTTAAAAAGCATATTGCAGTAAGACAGGTGGAGATCTAAGACCGCGTTTGAGACAACTGGAATCCAAGATGATTTACAGACTTCAATATATAACACAAGGCCTTAACAAGGAGCATGAAATTAATGTTTTCTTATAACTGGAGACTCTTTTAACAAGACTGATATATTTGCACTATGAAATAATTGGCATTAGCTCTTTGTTGTTACTCACCTAACCTCATGGATATAAACCATAATGCATGGGGCATGAATCCCAGCAACAGAAGTATCTATAAACGGGACTGATATATTTTAAGTGGGTAGCCCTTTTGCTGCCACCCGCTTAAACTCTGTGGATGTATCTAGCCCCACAGAGGCCAACTACAATAACAGTTTAGAATGAAAAAGACTTTTTCTTTAACAAGCTATTTTATTCCATGGGCTCTAGTAGGAGCAATGATTTTCCTCTAGCACAGAATGTGCGAACAATGCTGAGAGATATTATGTTGGTCAAAACATGAATAAATTATCGATTCGGCAATGGCCTGTTGTAATATACTGTCACTAACAGGGTAACTCGACTTAATCAGCTGTACCGTCTGAAAGCAGGATGCAATAATGTCAGTATTACTCCGTAACTCAGTGTTCACAATGACTATTATAGCTCATATTTATATCAAATCGGGAGATTTCAGTCAGACCCTAATGATGTTTCATCAAATCACAGTATAATTACATACCTAGTGAAATGTCTTATGAGGGATTACTTGACTTAATAATGGAGGCATCAGGACTCCTACTACTCTGCCGGAGTCGGACAGTTTACAATTACACTCACTGTCACGTTGTGCGTTACGTAAGCATGAAATCATCAGCATTATATAAACAGTGAAAATGACGCCTGCGAGTAAAAGCACGCAGACGCCAGATGAAGGCCAGGCCCTTTAACAATTAATCAGGGTGCCAATGACAAGATACCAATATTCCTTTGAGATAAAGGGTAAAGCTTGTTTTAATAGCCGAAGGTGAAAGAAAGCTGTTCTACGGATGTTATTGATCTGAAATGAGAATGATAATTTGGCCCTTAAATATTTACAATGTACCCTGTTATACCAGGGTCAGTCAGTTAGGACATTTTGACTCTGGAATGCTGTACTACTACAACAAAGAGAATAAATGCTTTACTTTTTCTTTTTTAAACAGTAGCGCAAAGTGTACAAATCACACTCCATCCTTCTCTATAAAAATGCAAGAGTGCTGAAGACACTGGGCGCTTTATGTAAAAATCATTGCTTTGTGTTCAGAAGTTTTGAGAAGGAAAAAATCCTGTTTCAACCTGTTTGTATGTGGTCTCCTTTAAAGGTCTGCTTAACAGAACAGAAACCACAAACAAAATTGACAAATGTTTTAAAAGGTTTTTTGTAGCACGTGCAAACTACTACCATATGCATTAAATAGCAATTGGGATTCCTAAGTGTACATCCTAAAACATTTGAACACGTGCATGGCTTCTCGAAGGCATGTGAAGATCAGAAGTAGGCACAATGACATTACAGACATGCCATAAAGCACCACCAGAAGACGAGGTTGTTTTGTGCTGCCTTCATCCTCGCCTATTAATCAAGGACTGTAAAATCTGCTGGATGTTGAGGGATCATTGTCTCATCGCGTGGCTCAAGGACGCTGGCAGGGCCTTTGATTCCACTTTGGTACTGAAATGTGCTTCGTTACGGCAGGGCAGGACGGTTCAGTGAACTACCAACACTGGTAAGAGGTCTAGGTTGCACGAGTTCCAGGCCACCAGCAAAAGGAGACACAAGAAAACCTCCAGTGATGGGCCCAGATCCTCGCACACAGACCGTTCTTCACCAAAGGTCAGTGCCCAAGCGTCGACAGGGAAGGAGAGCTAAGGGCTTTTCCATTTCCCCAAGCAAGTGGCAGCATCTAAGTCCATGTCAAAATCTGATGGCCACTCTTCTCCTTCAGCGTCGAAAGCTGGCCCGTTGATGGATCGGAGGCAAGTACGTCATCGTTGATGGCTAAGCCTTCCTCCAGATCATCTACCCCAAGGCGGGTCCACCGACACTCCATCGACAAGGCTGCCATCGGCCACCACTAGAACTACATAATAAGTGAAACCATCGATGGCCACGACTACTACTTCATTGAAGACTTTGTTGATCACATCTAAATGCAGAGCGGTGACGCCCTTGTCGCCGGTCGTCGACGGGGAAAAGTGCATCTTCTCTTTGGGTGGTTACCACTGCCATTGTGACTGCCACTGACACCCATACCAGTACTGTCTGCTTTAACAACTCGTCCATGGGCCTCATACCCTAACCTTGGGGTGGCCATGTTACCAGGAGGTTCTACTGTATCTGATCCAAGTCCTTCCCTATCGGAGGGTGTAGAGGAGCCAGAGGAGGAGGCTATCATGTGAGCCACCTTTGTCACCACCCAGAAGGCAATCCAGTTTTCTGCAGACTAAAGCAAGCCTGATGAGATTACCGCCTTTAACTCCTCTGCAGTCATCTCGGGCACAGGACTGTTTAGCTGCAATGGAGCTGGCTCCAGTATTGCATCCCCAAAGAAACCTGTCACTGGACATTTTATCTACCTTGACGACGCTGTTGGCAACCTTGCAATAATAGCTGCCTGCACCAGCCCCGGTTCCAATGCCTCATAGATGTCCTTGTGTAACTGTCCCTGGGTCCTCCAGGAAGGTGGATGACATCCCTCGCCCCCCCCCCCCAGGAGTGGTGTACACCTGTCAGTACGGTAGAGGCTAGTGGACAATGGGACTGACACTGCTCCCGACCAGTTGGAGCATGCGGTTTCCACGCTTTAGTCCCACACAGACGAATTTGATGATTTTGTCACAGGTGATGGGGAACCAGATGAGATTCTGCTCAAGGACTCACCCTCATGTCCAGAGCGGTGATGTCCTTGGACCAGAGGAACAGCGAAAGGAAAGTGTGCTGTACCAGTGTAGAGAGCAGTGCAGGAAATCTTTAATGTCCATCCAGCTGCTAGAAGATGTCTGGTCACCTTGGCGCATCCTGCTACTAAGAAGGACAGTTCGACAAAGTACAGAGCCCCAGAGAGCGTTGCCTCTGCACCCAACCCACGCCATACTCCGTTGTCTCAGCTGCTGCAAGGAAAAGGTCTGCTAACCCATCATCGTCTTGTTCTGTATCCCCGCACAAATGTATAGGAGGTACCAACACCTCCACTTTCAACTGAATGTAGATTAAATGATAGGCATATCAAATAGGTCACTCTCCTGTCCATCATTGTAGAAATCAGGTTTAGATTGCCTTGTTTAAAATTAAAATGTGCACATGGCAATGCACACATTTGGGATGGGCTGGCACAGGAAATGAAGGGTGCTTTAATATCACACATCATACGTGCATAAGGATATATTATAAATAATGGATACAAAGTGAGAAATGCTTAAATAAACAAAAAATATAGCTCCCTGAAGAAAGGCACAGTGTCAAAAAATATATATTTTAGACAGAATATTTAAATTTAAAATGGTTCCCAGTCCTAAGCCAGGTGTGGAGGACTATAAGCCATGACAAGAGTTTTCGGACAAGCAAGAGTGGCTGACACATTTTGAGACCGTTTTTGGCAGCATCTTGCAGTGAGGTAATGAGGTTCGTGAGGTTAAAAATGAAATTTGCATAGGAAAAAAGACAAGATTGAAATGAGGTCAGGAAATTAATAGAAGCTTAGATAAATGTATCTATGTTCTTATGGAAGAGGGTACAAATTGTCAAGCAAACAACTTTGAGAGACCAGCTGTATTATTTTGGCACCATAAAATAAGAGTATATATATATTTTCCATTGGTGTTAAGCACTAAACTAACTTTACATAACCTCAGCAAACAGATAAAGGACCAGACATTGATGCATGGAGATGTTCTTGGCAGGAGTTAGCACTGTTGTAGCTGTGTCCAGCCAAGTCTGAAATAGGCATATCAATTTCATGCATCAGAGAAAGTTATGGATGCCAGATATGCTAATGTAAAACTGTTGTACATGTGATAGTTATCCAATGATGCTGAAGGAATGTTTTCCCTCTGACTAATTTGGCCTATCAGAGCATACCATTTTACAAGTTGTTAATTTGCATATAGGTTTTGCATAATCTTAGAACGGCTATAAAAATGGGTTGGAGGCAAAAATGCCCTTGAATGTGTCCTGTCATTAAAGGAATAAAAGACACGTTCAAGCACCCAGGCGTCTGATTTCTCCTGCCTCTGGAAGATGAGAATTCATGGATGCCTGATAGGATGGGAAGAAGGACCCCCTGTAGATTATGGCACCCAATGTTGGGCCCGAAGTCTTTCATAAGATTACAGGGACAACAGCCCAAGACCCCTTTTTCTGAGGTGCAGGGTGCTGGCGTGCATCAGAGGATTCCAGGAGAAATGATAGGTGAGTGATAACCTGTATTATGACCTCATTCCTTTCAAGAATATGCTTTCATGACCGCTAGTATGACGCACCCGGCATCCATGAATTCTGGTATGCATCGTCTGAAAGACAGACAGGAAAAATGAATATAAGTTTATATAAAAGGGGATGTAACGAGATCCACCAGGGGGCGCAGACAAGATGAAAGCCTGCCCGCTCACCTCCTGAAGAACCCACAAGCAATGGCGGTTAATTAACGCTCTGCCCAGCCTGCGAGCAAACCCAACACGCCGTTTCGCTCCGGAGAGAAGCCAGCTTTCATCCGACACAATCCCGGAGAGAATCGGAGAGGGGCACCTATAGATTCTACTTCATGTTGTAGCCTCCCGTGGGCCCAGTGTGCCACGGTGCGGCTGAGCCGTGTAACGGTCCTCTGGATCGGCGTGGCCGTCCAGCACAGAAATCAGAAGAAAGACCACTGTCGTGCGCCGGCCCTCAGTGACCCCCACGGGCCAAACTAGGAGCATTATCCAGCACCCCTGCTCCCCGCCGCACACAAAGCCGCCAGCCGCAGTACTTCTGCAGCCCCAAGAACACTAGAAGACCGGGTGGACGGCCCAGCACCAACCGAAACGGCAAGGCAAAACCCAGCAGGTGCCTGAAGGGCAGCTCCAACAACGCCATAACTGCAAGGCATAGCTCCCCAGTGTACGGAGACCCAGTAAGGAGTGGGACCGCTGCGTACAATGACCAAAGCGCACCTCACCCCCTAGAAAGCCCAACACCAAGATTGCCGCGTGGGTGTGAGCTCCCGTGAAAGCCTGAGAAGGAGGAGGATAATACTTGGCCCATCGTGGCCAGAATCAGCCAAAACCCTGGAAAAGGGTGTCGGAAGACTTGGGGCGGTGACAGGCGAAGCCCGGTGAAGTCCGGTGAAGATCAGAACCCCGGGAGAGCCCGGGTTCTGAAGTGTGCAGTGGACGTGGGGAGGCCGGAGGCGCGGCTCGGCGCACACACCACGCTGAGTGCCTGTGCGCGATCTGGCGAGCGAGACAGGAGCCCTGCAGCAGCTGTTACCTGCCGTTGCGGGCAGCCCCGGACAACACAAGCAGCAGTGGGAGGAGAAGGGTGATTCGTACACCGGAGCCCAGGACTGCCGAGGGCAGCGGCCAGCCGAGGGCAACCAGCGACCAGGGCAGAGGAACATGTGGAGCACGACCAGAGGCAGGGCACGTGAAGACTCAACCCCCTCCAGGAGCAACCAATTCACTGACATCAGTGCGGACCCCAGTGAGGGAGACCACGGGCTGTGGTAGGCGAAGACAGGTGGAGCGGAGTTTTGGAGGAGCAGCTCCAGGGTCGGTCCAGTGACGAACCCGCCAGCCTCGCCCGAAGTCGATGGAGTGGGTGAAGCGGAACGCATAAGTAAGTGGCACGCCCAGCTGCAGTCCCCGCAGTGCCTGGTGACCACTGCGGTCCAGAGGGCAGATTGCCTGCTCCTAAGCTGCAACAAGGAAGGAGAGTGGGAGCAGCCTAGGCAGCCAGCAACCTATACGGAAGGGACACTGCCCTCCGTTGAGCACAGGCCGGTGGGTAGATCCCACCAACAGTCGTTAAGGAGGGCGAACAAATAAGCACACGGGGACAAGAGCGCACTGAGGAAGGCATCTGAGTGGAACAAGTTGAACCACAAGCCTGCCCCTGCGACAAAAGGCTGGGACCAGGAAGGCATAGGGGAGCGGGCAACACCAGGCTGCGCACAGCTAGTGGCGCTAAATAAGAGTGGAGGGAAGGTGTGGCGCAGCGGCGATTAACCAACAGCGGGCTGCAATGAAGGTACACTGAACCACGAAGAGAGAGAGGATTGGCACCGCTCCTCTGCTACGGCGGGCCAAGGCAGGGCAAACCGCGCACAGTCTGCAAGGAACAAATAATTAGAAGCACGTGCAGACAGCGAAGGCAGGACAGGAACCACTGCCAGCGGTATCTGAATACCACTAATATCCACCGCACTGTCGTCTGCAACAACAAGGCACCTGGAACACCATTAAATACAATAACTTCATATTACATACACACTCCATTGGGAAACAGCGAACAAAGACATCCCTTGCCCAATTATCAGGTGGCCAGCATTTATGCCCGACCGAATCAGTCTCCTGTGAGAAATAGGTTGTGCTGTGATACGTGGGAGGGCACAGTCTATTCAGAGAGACTGGTAGGCACTACATACTATCGAACTGCACGGACATCTGAGGAATCCATGGAGCCATGAATGCTTGAAATCTACCTTTATCCACTGTCCATATCACAAGTGTACAAACACTAGTGTCCACATTCTCCTGTTGTTTTATTGTGTTCACTACAGAGCCGGACATAAGGTCATACAACTAGCCCTATGTTCGCCTGCCAAAGATTATAGCAAACCCTGTGCGCAAACCTGCACTAATTGTCACCTGAACACGTGAAATCCACCATAGCCCACAACCTTCTACATTGACCTTGACTGCCGCACACGCTGGGATCAGTATAATACCTGTGTGTGCTCTGGACAACTACACGGGTTGCAGCAACCATCGCTTTCCATTGTTGAAAAACGTATACGGGTCTACGCCAATAAACACTTAGCAAGCCCCTACACTATTGCCTGCACTGTAACGTGGAACGCAGAGGAGTTCACCTGTTGGTCCAGGGGGGGGGGGGTCCTGACCCAGACCCATTGATTGGAGAAGCTGCAGCCACTGAATACCGCTAGCCCCCTGCAATCTATGAGCCCAGCACACCCAGTACATTTAATCGGTGAGTTTTCGGCTTCTTCTAGTGCTGGGATGGTCAGCGGAACGCAGTGTTTGTGACCTACAGCTGTCCATCTATAGCACAGTGTGCGGTCTGAAGAGATTCCCCCCCCCCTCTGCACTCTGAAACGACTGCGCTAGTGGGCGGAAGGAAAACCCATCCAAACCTACTGAAACCCATTACAGCTACGGTCTGCTACCTACTCTTAGCAATCACATAGTCTTACTGCCTGTGGCCTGCAGGACTCCTTCTATCCCTATTGCTCTTTATGTTGTGGGAACTACATAGCAAGACCTGCCGCTAGCCCACGCGGTCAAAGAGACATACGGATCAAGGCACGAGCCCAATATTGTTTAAAACGGAGTCGAGTCCGGCCCCCATTAGCATCCAAGTTCCGGGAAATCGCTCTGAACACTCTTACTACCAGCAGCCGGGAATCGCACCAGATCAACACAGGAGCGGCGTTCCACTGCTCCTCCTGTAAGGTTGGCGCCACCTGACTGACGAAACCCCCCCCATCCTTAACGGCACGCATCATAGGCAAATCCGCATAGTCCCCCAATTTGCCATAGTCCCCCTCTCCCCGTACTGCTGGCGCTCCAGGCGGACCTGTCAGTGGGGAATCTGTGGAGGTGAATTCCTGCAGCTACGCGACTTCAAGGACAATCGGTAAGACGCCCTTAGCGAGTGTATAGCTGCGCTCCGGCGACCGAAGCGGTCAGCCCTGATGCCAGGGGTCAGAGGTAGATCTGGACAGTCAAAACTAAGAATCCAAGCCAAAACTCAAGTGGGCCAAATTGAAAAGTGCTGGGGTCAGAGTCGACGAGAGGCGAGTCAGTCACCCCCCTTGCTGGTTGAACGTACAGTAGAAACAACTCCACCCACAATGTCGTCAAATAAGGAGGAACCTCTGAACTGTCTGAAAGGGATGGAAGCCCGCTTGACAAACTCGTTCCACAACCAGCTGGAACAGATGAAAGAAGAATTGAAATCCTCCCTCCAGGAAGTAAGCAGAGAAATGATGGACCTGGGAAACAGAGTAGATATAGTTGAAAATGGCTTATCAGCCGTGGCAGAAGAATCTAACCAGAATAGTGTCCTCCTGGAAGTTGGCCAGTGCAACATCAAATTTAGAACTACAAGCAGAAGACCTTGAAAACCGCTCAAGAAGGTCCAACATCAGGGTCAAAGGCCTCCCCGAAACGATCCAAGACTGTGACCTTAAAGATACAATGCAACTGTGCTTCAGCAGTCTTCTGCCGGAAACTCAATCAGACCAAATTGGCTTTCATCGTATTCACCGGGTAGGCCAAAAACGGAATGACCCTGGTGCAAGACCTAGAGATGTACTAATAGCGGTAACGTCTTACTGTCAGAAAAAGAAATACTGAGGGCAGCAAGATTCCACAATGACCTCACAATCAATAGCTCCCACATCCAACTGTACCAAGACCTAGCACTTATAACGCTTCGCAAAAGAAGAATGATGCAGCCAATTACAAAAGTACTACAAGCAAAACAGATACGATACAGATGGACTCACCCTTTCGGCCTTGCATTTACGTGGGAGGGCAAACAGCAGAAGATCACTTCTTGTGAGGAGGGCGGTGCAATCCTGTAGCTAGAGGAGGTCCAAGATCAACCGATTGCCCGAACACGTCCCAATTCCCAAGACACAGCGAGTAAACCATGGGAATGGTCAATTGAGAAAAAGCGTAAATCTAAAAAAACAGAGAAGGCCAAAATCCAGCAACAGAGCCAGGAATGACAAGTTGTGGAAGGAAGCTCGCAGAGGCGGCTAAACGGGGAACGAATAACAGCAGTACAATGATGGAGGCCTGCAACACATCAAAACATATGAAACCTACACAGAGGAGAGGGAACTGGACACCGAGAAGGTGGGAGCTGAGAGGGAGAACAGGTAGGCGGCGAGAAGAGCAAAACGAACCAAGAACTACAGCAATAGCACGAACCCGAGCCCTAGGGCACCAAAATGTAAACGTGGAAAGCACGGACGTAGCCCAATCCAAGCCTATACCTGCACAACTCCTCCTATACCAAAATGGCTGAGTTAATAGTCATATCTCTATATTTACGGGGCCTGAACCAATAAAACGCCGGGCGATACTAGACAGGCTGAAATCAATGCAGACGGCGATTGGGCTCCTGCAGGAGACACATCTCTTCCCCAAAGACGAAAAGTGCATGGCCAGTCGGTGTTTTCCACAACAATACTTCGCTTCAAGTGGTGAGAAAAAAAAGAGGAGTGGCCATACTAATTGGGAAAGCACTAAACTTTAAAAAACTGCAAACTCGCAAAGACAAAGAGGGCAGATACTTGGGGCTCAAAGGGCTGATAAAAGGGAAATTGTACACAATCATAGCAATTTATGCTCCAAATAGTCGCCAAGATGTGTTCATAACGGACCTGCTGGGCAGTCTTGGCAGCTGTTGTGAGGGCCAACTGATAGTGGGTGGAGACTTCAACTGTGTTATGGACCCGATGCTGGATAAGACTCTTCCCCCAACAACCAATGATCAGAATAACAGACAAGCCCTGGGCCGGTTCTACAGAGAATTAGGAGTGATTGAAACCTGGCGATTTTTCCATGGAGACTGGAGAGAGTACAGCCACTACTCAGCTGTTCACCTTGGTTATTCCAGGATAGATATGATCCTAGTATCCACAACATTAGAAGTAGAAATTAGTGTGTAATATCACTCAGACCATGCACCAGTGATGGTGGTTGTGGAGTGGGGGGTTGAAGGAAACAAAGTTAAACCACCTTGGAGATTAAATGAAATCCTCCTAAAAGACATTGCACTAAGAACCTAAATGGGGACCGCCATCAACAACTCCTTTAAAGAAAACGATAACGGGGAAACGGCCTTGGGGGTAGTATGGGACGCAGGAAAATCAGTGATCAGAGGAGAATTCATGTCACAAGCCGCGGCTTACCACCGCGAAAGAGCACTAGTGACAAAACAACTAGAAAAAGAGGTGAAAGCTGCAGAAGCCCAACATAAGACTCGAGGCTCCAGGAAAACCTTAAGAGCACTACAGAAAATCAGAGCTCAACTGGAGAACCACACGGCGGACCGGGTGGCTCAGTCGCTACTAAAAACACAACAATCCTACTACATACATGGGGGCATGGCTAATCAATTCCTGGCAGCAAAACTGAGAAAACAAAAAACCCGGAACTACATAGTGCAGCTAAATAACTCCCATGGGAAATCCCACACAGCAGAGCTGGACAAACAGGAAATAATGAAACGATTTCACATGGAACTAGTAAAGGGGGGAAAATCTAGATCCAGACCATCAACTCGCCTATATCAACTCTCTCCAGCTGCCCCAAATTACAGAGAAAGACAGAATCAATCTTGGGAAACCGATTACTGCCCAAGAAATCAGTGATGCTATCACAGCGCTACCAGCAAATAAGACGCCAGGTCCTGACGGTTTTGGCAATGGCTATTACAAGACATTCCGTACACAACTGCTAGGCCCGCTGTCAAAACTATTCAACACAATTAGAGAAGAGGGGAAGGTCACGCAAGATATGGGGAAGTCCATAACTATACTACCGCTAAAGCCAGGCAAAGATCCCAAAAACGGTGCAAGCTACCGACCTATAGAATTGCTGAACACGGATGTGTAAATCTACACGAAAATGTTCACAACTCGTCTAATGGAAATCCTTCCAAACATAATACAGGATGATAAAGCACGGTTCATTGCAGACAGATGCACACAAGACAACGTCAGAAGGGCAGTATCCGTCATTGATGCTGGGCGATGTACACAACAATCATTTGCTGTAGCAGCCCTGGATGCCACCATGGACTGGGGCTATCTGAGCTTGATTTTGGAGCGGTTTGGTTGCGGTCCAGAATTTACAAAAATGGTGCTCACCAACTACCAGCATCCATCGACAAGTTTCAGGATCAATGGTCAGGGCACAGAATTTGTGGAGATCGGAAGGGGCACACGTCAGGGCTGCCCTCTCTCCCCTCTAATTTTCGCAATGGCAATGGAACCATGTGCTATGCAGATCCGCCAGGACGTCAGTATCCAGGGAGTTACAATAGGTCAGGAAACCCACAAAATAGCCCTATACACGGATGACATCATGTTCTTCATGGGAGACCCAAAAAATACAATACCCAGACCTATGGCCCAGTTGGAGGAATTCAGATGAGTCTCGGGTTTCTCCATAAATTTCTCCAAATCGAAAGCTGTGAACATAACAGCAAAGAGAGAAGATATCGAGACATTGGCGAGATCATTCCCGATGAGCTGGGTCGAAAGAAAACTGGAATATTTAGGAATTCACCTTGCCAGCGAACCGCACAAATTATATCAGACAAACATAACACCGCTGTGGAAACAACTACAGGAAGACTTGCGCAGATGGGACTCCCAGGAGCTGTCATGGTTCGCCTGCATCACAGCGGTCAAAATGACCATTCTCCCCCGCCTCCTCTATGTAGTAAGCTAGCTGCCAGTGCCAATACCACCAGCCAAGATCCGAGAACTCCAAGATGCGGTATTCAAATTCATGTGGCATAATAAGAAACCTAGAATCCAGAAACAAATCCTAATGCGCTCCCCTCATCTGGGCGGTCTGGGAGTTCCAGAAAAGGACAAACATTATGGCGGCACAACTAGCACCAATACTGCGATGGGCGAAACCAGAGGATGATAAAGGATGGTGCAGAATCGAATAATCAGTCTAATCCGTCCCCCTAATAGCCCTCTTGAGCCTGAGCAAAGAAAACCGAAAAAACAGAGAAGCTCTACTAGAAATGACGAAATGGTCTCTACTAAGTTGGGATAAAGCCCAGAAAAAGAAACGCATTCCTGGTGGACTGAGTCCATATACGCCACTGATGGGCAACCCAGACTTCACACCAGGTCTCCAGCGGGGATACTGGGTGGGCTGGTCAGGAGCAGAAACGATGCACTTGAAAGACATGTACAAAGACGGCGCTCCATTGCTCTTCACAGATTGCCAGTTAAAATTCAATATAGGGGAAAATGAATGCTATAGATATGCGCAAATCAGGCACTGGATTACCCACCCAACGGTGAAGAAGGCAGGCATGAGAACGCCATCAGGCCTAGAACTGTTCCTTCAAGAAGGCAATACGGCGAAGGGGGTCTCTAGACTCTACAAACTCCTCTCCAATGACCAGCCAACGGACCATCTCGCATACAAAATGAATTGTGAGAGAGATATGCAAGAGTCACTAACGGAGGAGGAATGGTACCAAATATGGGCACGTGCACACGGGACTTCCAGATGCACCACAATAAAGGAATCTGAGTACAAACTGTGCCTCAGATGGTATATGTCCCCGAACCGCATTCACAAAATTGCAACGTCTTACTCACCAAACTGTTGGCGAAACTGCGGTAAGAAGGGAGACCTGTTCCACATGTGGTGGACGTGCCCTAAAGCAGTTGCCTACTTGAAGGAAATACTAAGCTACATAAAAGACATCTCAAGGTGGATCTACCGAGATCTCCGAAGACAATCCTCTTAGGAGTCCCTATAGAAGGGAAATACGCGAGGTCAGGAGCGACAGCTAAACTCATCACCCATCTACTATCAGCAGCTAGAATGACTCTTGCACAAAATTGGAAAAACAAAGAAGGTCCAATCTCAGCATGCTGGTGGGTTAAGATCTGGGGGTGATGGCTATGGAGAAGATATGCGCCATCAGCACCGGCAAATACCTAAGATTCCTAACTATATGAAATCCATTTCATGAACATGTACGGGACAGAGAAGCCCATTTCTTCAAATCCCGCCTGCTCCGAAACACACATGTAACCTGAACTCTCTCAAAAACAAAGATAATGAGACGCTGAGGTTAAGAAGGGGAAGAAAACCGTAAAAGCCTAGAATCTGAAATGTAAAATAATACTTATAGTAGGGGGGAAGAGGATTGTATAGAGGTGGGGGGTTAATAAAAAGAAGTGGAGGGGTAAGGGAGGAGGGATGCGGGAGGGAAGGAGAGAATTGGGGAATCTCGGGGGGTAATGCGAACTATAAAGTTCTGTAAAACAGGAACATGAGTAAAATGTAGAGCATGTGAGTTCAATGTGGTCAAAAGCTATGCTGTAATTGCTTATATGCCTTCGAACCAAAAATAGACATGGAAGCTAGACCGAAATGGTAATGTCAAAGACAGTGCAACAGCCTTAGAATGGAATGCCACTAAGATACAACTTGGTCCTATATAACGTATGTAAGTGAAATTGATTTTGTACATATAAAGTTGGTTAAAAGCACAATTTCTCTTCGAAACAATACCAAAAGAGCATTGCCTAAGGACAAATGATGGACTTACTCATTTGCGAAAGCTATTTAACTTGTAATGGAGGGTGAAGCGGGGTCCATTACGAACTAAGCCCTGGTGGTAATTAATTGAGATGAAGAGAGTTGTCATTTACAATGCCTTCAGAGGTATTCCGAGTGTATAAACGCTTCAGTAAAACATTGGCGGGGAGATGAAACAGGGAAGGCAATGTATTGTAAAGTGAAGAAAAAGGACCTAGGCTGATTAGCCATCGGTGCGGGCCGCACACCTGTAATTACCACGAATGGTTAAATGCTTTATATTATACTTTGTCAAAAAATATCTAATGAAGAGTCGAACACAGTTGAAAATGATTTTGAAATTATTCTCTTTAATCCACTGCTATGTGAATTAATAAAAGCTTGTCATTGGTTAAGAGTCACCAATTTGTAATTGAGTATTACTCACTCACACAGGCACTGAGTAGCATACCATGCAACACCATAACTTTATTACACACTCCGTATCATTCACGCATCATACACGTACCTCGTCACTCATTTATTGATAGTAATTGCAGCATATTTTGTACATATACTAATTACAACTACAATTAGTTTTTAGGTACCTGACACCCACCATCTAGTTGATTAACAGATTACAGAGACAGAGCACAGCAATTTGCATTAAGCACCAGAGAGATGCCCACACCAACATGGCCGTCGGGCTCGACTGCGAGCGGCCATTTTAGATATACACATTGCCTAGACAACGCTTTACTTCTCTGTGACACCCGGGACTGGTAGCAGCTCGGAAGGAAAGGCACGAAAGGATCGCTTTACCGATAACAAAGCTCTTTAGGTAAGCACTATGAAATAACAAGAACCAAGAGCAGCAGTGCTCCTTATCAGCACGAACACGTTAAAGCACGCGTTCGACTGAAACTATTTAACCTTTTTTCAGCGTTACACAAACGCATCCGACAACGCTGACCAGCGCCGCCAATCGCGCCTGGGATACAGAAGCACTGGCAGGTTAGTGCACGCATACGACATAAGGAAGAACAGATATATATAACAATTGGTGAGAGCCGACAATGTTTAGTTTAACTTCCAGCGTGAATAAATGCAGATTGACTAGATAAAATGTATAATGATCCTTAAGACTACGGAGAAGATTGGGTAGATGGTTCTCTATGCTGTAATAACACGTGGAACGAGTTTCATCATTATCAGTTAAGTTTCATCATTATCCAGTTTCATTATTACATTATGAGTGCGCAAGGAATAAGTTAAATATGGATCTTGCATAAATGTATAGGTATTTTTACACAAGTCACTAACAGCGGCATATGTTGTTTTCTCTTTACGTGTTATTTGTCAATCGTTTTTGTCCCCTGTGGGTACCCTGTATTTTTCAATGTTCTTGCAATACGTCTATTGAAATATGAATGTATAATTTTTGATTCTTTTGATGATTGTAGAACAATTTAAGTAATCCTGACTAGATTTACCCGGCTCTGAAGAAGGAAACTAGGCTTTCCGAAATGCATGAGCCACAGGGTTATCGTTTGCCTACAAAACAGCAAATTACAAATTGGTGACTCTTAACCAATGACAAGCTTTTATTAATTCACATAGCAGTGGATTAAAGAGAATAATTTCAAAATCATTTTCAACTTTGTTCGCCTCTTCATTAGATATTTTTTGACAAAGTATAATATAAAGCATTTAACCATTCGTGGTAATTACAGGTGTGCGGGCCGCACCGATGGCTAATCAGCCTAGGTCCTTTTTCTTCAGTTCATTACGAGAGCCCAGCACGGAGGCACTATTTAATGGGCTGCACCCTACTAAGCAATTCTTTTAATAATAAGAAGTTTGCATGGAGTAAATTTACTAAATCACAGAGTACATAGCTGTGCACCCTCTTCCTACTCAAATTTCAATGTGTTGTAAAGTCTCACAACGGGAACCTTAAGTTAGAATCCATTGTTGCGGGCAAAATACTTCCCGAATGTACCCCCATATGTTGCATATTCGATCTCAAATTAAGTCGGATTATGTAATAAGGTTGTTAAATGTAGCGGGGGGAAGGTCGATTATTGTTTAATAATTGTTCAATGGCTCTAGGAGATGACCTACTGTTATGCTTATTCTTGTTGAATGAACTCAGGAGGAACTTTATCGAACTGTTTTATCATTACTGCTCTGTGTTATAAATTGAAAATCTAATAAAATATTTGTTTTTAAAAAAAAAAGGGGATGTAACAGAAATTTTGTGTGGATAAAGGAAGGCCTAGGTAATCCTATTTCAAGGGAGATAGAAGAAGACTTTTCAAATTGCATGTGGAATATGAAAGTGAAGGGATTCCAACAGTCAGGACTGTGGAAGGTGAGGTCTTACACCCCCGTATGGGGTAATATAAGTGGAGGCGTGGGAAGTATACCTCTTATTATAAACATTTATTAAAAAAAAGGAAGGTGATCACTTGTGTCATTAATGTGCACTGTGTTGATGATTGATAGCTATTTGTTGAAAAAAAAAGCTTTTAAATATGGTAAACTGAGTTGATTGTAGTAAATGCTTGGTGCAAGTCATAGATATGAGTTTTGTGTCTATGTATATGTTTGTATAAAGCTTTTGTGTTTAAATTAGTAGAATATAAAATATAGCCTAAATAAATAAAACACAATTTCTTGTTACACCTTTTAAACAAAAGATTGACATAAAGTAAGGGGTTAAAAGTAAATAGGATTCATATACACATGAAGATAAGATTCTAGAGAGATTAGAAAAACAAGAATGATATAATTCTGACTAATGGAACATACACGGGACCGGAGTGGAGAATTCTGCGAGCATTTTTCTGGCTAGGAAAACGTGCAGTTATGTGTTTTGTGCCGAATAGGAGATAAAAGCAGTCCCCAGGCTGAGTTGTGAGGTTGAAAAAAAATATGTGATTTTACTTTCCTTTGAAGAAATTAAGAAAACTAGTTTAAAACACAACGTGCCCTAAAAGTGAAATGAAAATAGAAATGATATCTATTTTGAAGCACAATGTGTGCACATTTAATAAAAACCACGCATACATTGGAGCACAAGATTTACGTTCCAAAAAGATAAAGCATTCTTTTGCCTTGAAGTAGACTTTGGCTTTTCAAAGCCAAGATAAGGGCTGGCATGAAGCAAGGGAGTGGTTAATGGTCGCAGAAAAGCAGAGCAGCTTGCATTCCTTGTGAAAATAAGAGACAAGCCAAGGTATGAGGTAGCTCTGGTGTCAGAGCAGCTGTAGCTCAGTTATGCATGGGAAATAAAGAAAATTACATTATGAAGTTTCTAAATGTTTTATGAATTTGGGGCTGTTTTTTTTAACAGCGACATTTTATAGACACCTGCGAAAACATGGGAAGCTTAGAGAAATTATAAGTATTTTTTTAATTAAGAAGCTTTGGGATGCTGCAGTATAATGCACAGAAAAATTTAGTTTGTTGTAGTAGTCATGGGTTGATAACATGGACATGAAAAGAGATTGCAAGGTGGAAACAATGGTTTGGGGGAATAAATATATGTTATTAGAATGTTATGTATAAGTAGATATTGAATTCTTAATAAGGTAGGAGGTGATTGGTGTAGATATGTGTATTAACATACTTTGTGAAGAATAAGGAGCAATTCATGAATATGTGATCAAAATTAATGGCAATGAATAGGGCTAGAGCTAATATATATATATGGCCATGCTTAGAATTGGTGTAGAATGAAAATAAAGACAGATTTTTAAAATGTGTAATTTTTAGTTTTTCAAAATAAAATGTTTTGTATAGTAATAGAATGATTTTGGATCAACATTATTATTAGAGAGATTATTATAATGATTGGATGGTGTGTTTTGAAAATTGTATATTTTGTGTACAAAGGTTAACGTTAGCCAGGGTTGATTACTATTCTTGTGGAAATGTAACCTTGAACCAGAACTCATTGAACTGACTTTCGTTTTTTAGGGGGTTTTGTGATACATACATGTAATGCATGCGTTTCTTGAGGAGGGAAGCTCAGCTTTAGGTCCATATAACAAACACTAGTTGAAGAAATTGAAAATTTAGTAGGTTTTGAGGAGAAGTTTTTTCTTGATGTTTGTGCATATTATGTTGAGTGATGTGCTGGGGGAGCACTTGATTGAAATATGAGATTATGGGGTGGTAAGCCCTAGGTTGTTATGAAAGCCCAGGCAAATGCTATATGTAACCAGAACAGTGAAAATCCTAGCACTTATTATTTTTAATAAGGTAGGAGGGGATTGGTGTAGATATGTGTATTAACATACTTTGTGAAGAATAAGGAGCAAGACATGAATATGTGATCAAAATGAATAGCAATGAATAGGGCTAGAGCTGATATATATATGGCCATGCTTAGAATTAGTGTAGAATGAAAATAAAGACAGATTTTTAAAATGAGTAATTTTTACTTTTTTTAAAATAAAATGTTTTGTATAGTAATAGAATGATTATTATAATGATTGGATGGTGTATTTTGCAAATTGTATATTTTGTGTAAAAAGGTTAACGTTAGCCAGGGTTGATTACTATTCTTGTGGAAATGTAACCTTGAACCAGAACTCATTGAACTGACTTTCGTTTTTTAGGGGGTTTTGTGATACATACATGTAATGCATGCGTTTCTTGAGGAGGGAAGCTCAGCTTTAGGTCCATATAACAAAAACTAGTTGAAGAAATTGAAAATTTAGAAGGTTTTGAGGAGAACCTTTTTCTTGATATTTGTGCATATTATGTTGAGCGATGTGCTGTGGGAGCACTTGATTGGAATATGGGATTATGGGGTGGCTAAGCCCGAGGTTGTTTAGCTAGTAAAGGTGTATATTTTGAAGCATTGTTGTTTTTCCAAGAGAGCTATATATGACTAACCATATTGTGAGCCCACTGTTTTACACTAGAGGTTGTCCCCAGTCATTACACATATGTGAAATAGATTGGTCCCATTAGATCACGTTTTAAAATTACACAAGCCACTTCCCATTTTAAATGGTCTGTTATATATTTTGGATTTATGCCAGACACTTTCTCGGTTAAAGAATTTGATTGTAGGACATTACATAATCACACACTCGAGCACCCTTGATTTGTTAATCTAATTTTAAGCAATATAGGCATTTTTTATTAGTAATAAGTGGAACATTTCTAAAGAGCATATTTCATAAGCATGCATAGGGCAATTACATAGATGAGAAAAAGGTAATGGAAATAAACTATTTTCTTTAAAAAAAAGTCCAGACACATTGATGGAAAGTAATTGGGAAGAAGGAAAGGTGCTCCGCTAAAAGATTTTAGTGCACTACCAAAAGGAAGAACAGATGCACACAGTTTATTTTCATAGAATTTGTAACAAGAGAAGGGGCACAGTCGTGAGAGAGCAAAGGAGACAGATTGCAAATGAAAGCCCCGGCGGCGAATGCTATATGTAACCAGCACTGTGAAAATATGAGTAATTAAGGACAGAGAGTGGAGGAATGGGGTATGCACCACAATATAGTACAGTTATACGAATATTACACACATATCCACCAAAGCCACAGAAAATTAGGCAATCTCCAAGAGGGGGGACAGTACCTCCCCATTGCACAGCATAGAGGCATTTAAAAGAAAATGGCCAAGATCACACAATTTGTGAGACATGCGCCGAGAATATAAATGTAATTATGAATGCAGATTACATTAAAAAGTAGTTTAACATAATAGCAAATTATACTAGATGAAGCACAGCAAATATTTATGGGGAAAAGCAAGAATTAATAAGATAAAACACCTTTTTCAGTAACACTATTAAAAGTGCACGCATTGATGCAAATATTTATATCTAGAATGGGGAAGCAACAAGTAATGAGAGGAAAGTATTCTCAATAGTACCCGGACTAAAGTTACACACACTATAGATAAGAGAGCATGATATATTTTATAACAAATTAACAATTGTATTGAGGGAAGATCTCAGTAAGTAACTAGGAGATAACGTGCACTATTTTTAGCAATTAATTATGTTAACACACAAGAATTCACACTGGTATTTCTGAGGCCTGAACATGTAAAGGAGTTTGCCATTAGGTCAAAGAACTATTTTTTATAGAGCACACACCATGACAATTATTGAGCACGTTATGGGTTACTATTATGCATCATGAATTGGTTTATTAAAAGGAGTAGGGAGCTGTGGACTTTGGAGATATGAAAAGAGAAGGCATTTTGCATGGGATTGTGGAAAAATAGAGAAAATTAGGTTGGCGTTCCTGTCACTATATGGTTATGAGGGGGAGTGACATACACATGCACACTGAATATATATGCCCCTCCAACCCCAATGATACATAGTATCAGCCCTACATTAGAATATAATTTAATAGACAGGTTACTGAAGGGCTTTCTTTCAGATTGTTTGATAAAAAGATCACTATATAGGAATAAATAGTGGTGAAAAGTCAGGTGAAACAGTATTTCACTTTTAGAATGTTATTCAGTGCCAGAGCAAGGACGGTTACTATAGACCACTGAACACTGACCCTAGTGGAAAAGTAAAGATCATGCATTTAGTTTTGTGAGAAGGAAAACACACACACACACTGTAAGGTGCTCATGGTGGCAACAGTAAAGACGGACACAAGTGATCACATTTCAACGGTGTTGAACAATGAAAGCAGGGTAGAAAAATGCCTAACCTAAACCTAAGAAGGGAGCAAGCATCAATGAAAAATAAGGCAGTCCTAGGGCCATTGTGCCAAATAAAGGGGCCTATAGTAAAAAAAATCTATTGCCAAATCCTTACAACTAATTACAGAAAGAGTGTGGGATAGGGTTTCAATAAAGAAACAAGTGTTCACAAATAATAAGTCAGGACGTGATTGCCAGGGAAGGGCGTCTCCCTTCCCTACATTTTGAGCACCGGACAAAGTGGATCTCCTGAGCACAGAACACTCTCTAGCTTTCCCAGCACGAGCCGACAGTTCCGCATTAGTTGTCACGTTCTTCGATGGCCAAGTCTCTTTTCAATAAAAAAGTCTCTTGCCTTCGAGGCATGATGTATCCAACAAACAAACACAAGTTCTGCTTCATTTATACCTCGGGTGATGGCTTCGCCCCTGGGTCCCCCTCTTCCGGGCGTAGACCATTCTCAAAATCGTATTCGACAAATAGATTAAACGGTTCCTTTTCAATGCACTTTGGATGACAACTTTCCATCCTGGATCTCCCTCTTTTTCGGGCACAGATCCCTTTCAGACATTCGCCTCCCTTCTTCAGGTTCACTGTGGCTTTCCTTACTTTCACAAGTCTTAATGTCTTTTTAAACAGTTCCTTCGGGCTTCGCCCCTTTTGCCGGCTTCCCTCTTGCTGACTTTTACAACACACTGTTCATAAGCTCATTTCACCAAACAGGACTTATTTCCCTTACGTTCTCAATCATCTGTCGGTCAAAGACTTTTGACAGTACAGAGGACTTTACAAGACACTTGTATGACCACTTTGACCTCTTTTTTGCCCCTTCCCAAGGGCCTCTGGTTGCAGTAGCCTTTCTTACATCGGGTAATTCCCCAGAGTAACCCTGCCTGCGCACCCACTTGGTGCTGGCCTCCTCTGTTGCTGGTTTTCCCCTTGCTTAATTTTTCAAAGTTCAATTTAGCCATTGGCTATTTATTGTTAAACACAGTTTGGTTTCTCATCAGCTTTTCTCTCGACTCACCGGCTGTGATGAACTGCTTGGCTTTCTTCTCCTTTGAGTCAAGGATGGTACCACAGAGACCTGTGTTTCTCCCCAGTTTCATTATCATCGAAGGAGGGTCTCATGTACCGTAGACATCTGCTGCAACACACATTGGCCTTTGTTCGTGGTCTTAGGTTTCCGTCTGTGGAAGATTCACGGGCCTTGCTCGGAAAGGGCAAGGTTACTTGTCCCCTTGTCACCCTCTCGGTATTCACTGTCTTTCGCCTCCTCTTGAACTACCGTGCTGAGTTAGCTCTCACGTTGTGCGGCCTGCCTTGCTTGTCCTTTGCTCTCGTGCTCCACCTTTTATCCCTGTGGGGAAGGGAAAGGGCCATTGGGTGTGTGTAATTCTGCTCAATTGCCTGACCCTTGTATTGGGACATGTCAGGAATACAGCTCTGGTGTTAGTCTGTTGTCTTTCATGTTGTGCGCAAGTGTTCATGTCGGAAAAGGGGGGGCAATGTTTTGGAATATACTATGTGGTAGGATGGGGAAAAGGTGTTGAAAGACAGGGGATACCACGTCTCACCCATCTGTGTCCCACTCTCACTCCTCAAAGACCCCCCATCCAGGTGATCCTCCCTCACTGGTCCACCCCCAGGAACTGGATCCAATAGTGATGGCCGTGTCCTGCCCACCTGGATGACAGATGCCCGGGGACTAGTTAGGGAGACACCTCCAGGTTTCTCACAAAACACACGCACACAATCCCATGGAAGCACAGGCAATCAATGGATCACAGGATCAATTCACATACAAACACATTTAGGTAGTCCGAGAAGGAATGCAATACTGCAATGTGAACACACACACACACATATAGGTTGCCTTCTCTTTACATTAGGAACGCCAGTTAGAAACATTATGTCCTGCTGAAACACAATGTAAGCACACATAGAGTGCATGTCATTGTTGTTATATGATTGGAGCACTTTTGTTTACAAACAAGAGAGGAGGGACTTGTCATGATGCCTACCCCCGGGGACCCAGACCAAGTCCAGCAACCCAGGAAGCAGGCATCAAGTTACCACAAGCAAACCCAACAACCCCCGCTAGGGGCTATTTGGGTGCAGTCCTGGCGCCAGGCTCATATGGAGAGTCAGTCCTGGCGCCGCAGGCGCCAGGCTCATAGATTAAAAGTTACCTGATGCAGACCATGCTGCAAGAGCTCCAAGCCAAACAAGGCTTGGAAGGGACTATTTTACCTAGGGACTATTTTTTTACTCGGGTGGGGCTGGGGAGGAATACTTACCTGGGACTACTTTGGAGGCTATTTAAACCACGCCCGAAGAGCAGCACACGCTTCGCGTTATTCTGCATCCAGCAGCGCAACGCTCACCATGCCTGCAAGTCTTCATCCAGTCTTCTGCCATGCCCGCCTCGAGTTCGGAGCTCCTAGAAAAAGGGAGAAAGAAGGAGAAAAGGTTAGAACAAGAGCAATACCTTTGATCCTTACCTGAATTCCCGATCCATCGCGCCTTCGAGCTGGAAGAAAGAAGTTATTTTATGCGCGTCGCCTCGCCTGCTGCAGCGCCGCGCTGAACTCACCGGCCTTCGCAGCATCTTCACATTTCACCGCATCCTCCTGCATGTTACCCCCGCACTCCGGCACCTAAGGAGAAGACGAGAACAACAAGGTGAGCCAAGGGAATACACAGAGGAATACCCCCATAGACTTACCTGATTTTACCACCGGGGTACTATTCTTCTTCACGGGTCGGCGCAGTTTCCACTGCATCCTAGCCGAACCCCGGCCCATAAGGGGAAACAAAAGGACAGCAAGATGAAACAAGGGACTAACAAGGGGAACCCTCCTCACCACAAAAGACTTACCTAATTTTACCGCCGGAGGCATTATTCCCCGAGACTTCATACTTTCTCTCAGCGCCTGAATAAGGGAGAAAGCAACAGGTTACATATGGACATTATTTTATCGAAATGTGTTGGATAATACAAATCCTTACCAGAACATTACCGGTTGCCACGAGGAACTCTTCAGTAGGGTCAAGCTGCAATCTGCAAGGAATCGGACAAGAGTGAAAGTCAGGCATTTGAACTCTTACGAATTACATACTTACAGCGTCTTGCCTGGAATATCGGAGTCAATATTATCCTGGAAATCACCAATTCCTTCGAGCCAGTGAAGCAACTGGTTATTTATGTGCCCCTGCGCTCAATGCAGGATGGAGAGCTCATCTTTTCAAATCATCAGGTGAGACTATAAGAGGGAACATCCAAGGTGATCAGTGGGGGAACAGCGGGGTGGGGGGATTTACGCTCAACTCCACAGGTGGTTAATTCCTTTTCTCCACTTGCAGAAGAATATTCCTACGGGCCAAGCGAACGAAGCTAAGTGGGCCAGTCCAGTCCATCATCTCGGCCCTACGCATCACATTGGTGGAGACCGCAGCAGTCCAGTCCAGATCGACGCCTCTGTGGGAGCCAGGTGAGCGTAACAGGACTGTGTTGTAAAAATTTGTTTGTATATATATAATACAATGAGTAACTGAATTTTTGGGGATTATATATGGAAGAGAGATAGGGATACCTTGAATTTACTGTTTAAATGGATCAGTGTAGTATATTTGATAAAATGAATGAAAGGCCAGTAAAGTATGGACAGCCAAGATTGATCTGTCAGTATGAGAGAACTTCTATCAGAATTGCACAAAAGAACATAGAGTAAGTAACAAGAACATTATTTATACAGATGAAAAAATTGTCATTTTTTGAGTGCGAGAGGAATGTCTATATGGCCTTAGCGGAGTATAGTGATACAATGGGAAAAAAGCACTAGTGGACAAATGGAGAAAGAAATGGTAAGTTACGGTGGACAAAGCAAGTGTGTATGACCTCATTGATCATTATTAGGAGAAAAAGGACCCAGGTGAGTACAGAAAAAGGTAGTAAGGGATACAGTCTTTTTAAATAGATATAATTTTTCCCATGAAAGGTGTGAGCACAGAATAGTACATATACGCGTCTATGGCCATACCTAGTGAAGAGAGCAAAGAAGACTTTTGGAGGGAAGGTGAAGTAACATTTTTTATGTATACTGTGAGAATCCCTAGCTAGTCCCTGGGATCTGTCATCCAGGTGGCCAGGACACGGCCATTGCTATTGGATCCAATTCCTGGGGGTGCACCAGTGAAGGAGGATCACCTGGATGGCGGTCCTTGGGGAGGGGGAGTGGGACACTGATGGGTGAGAAGTGGTATCCCCCTTCCTTTAATACCTCCTCCTACCACATAGGACATTCAAAAACACTGCACCCCCCCCCCCCCCTTACCAACACAAACACTTTTGCACAACGGACTAACCCCAGAGCCATTTACCTGACATGTCCCAAAACAACAGTCAGGTAATGTCAGGCAATTGACGAGAATCACACACACCCGACGGCCCTTTCCCTTTCCCACATGGATAAAAGGTGGAGCAAGAGAGCACAGTACAAGCAAGGCAGACCGCACAACAAGACAGCTATTCAGGCTCAGCCGTTCAAGAGGCGGAGAAAGGCTGCAAATATCGAGAGGCTGACGTGAGACGCAACCTTGCCCTTTTTGACAAAAACCTGCAAGCCCTCCACTGAAGGAATTGTAAGACCGAGGACAATAGCCCAAGTATGCTGCAGCAGATGTCAACGGTACACAGAGTGTATCGACGCTGATAAGCCGGAGCATGAAAGACTCCTGCTCCCGTGGTACCGGCCTTAACTCCAGTTAAGAAGAAAGCCAAGTGGTTCATCACAGCCGGTGAGTCGAGGGGATAGCCGATAAGAACCGGGCTGCAGTGAATGAAAGTCGCAGAGTGGTAAAGTGAGGGAAGTTTAAAGGACTATAAAATTGTAAAGGGCAGACCAGTTGCAGAAGGGGATCAGCAGCATGTGGGTGCTGCTCCGAGAAACTCAGGTCGATCCTGTCTGAGTGAAACTACAGATAGCAGAAGGCTGTAGGAGAGCCGCCAAAATAGGTTAGAATGGTTGTACAGGAGGTCAAGCAAAATCCCTGTACAGTTGAAAGCCTTTGACCTGTGAACTATAACAACACCAAGGGAAGTTAATCCCACCAAATGAGAAAGCAAGGGAAGTGAATCCCGTGAACATTGAAAGTAAATGTGAATGTGAAGTTGGCAAGAGTGAACCCCGGAAGAGGGATGCTAACGAGAAGGGGGCAAAGTTGAAAGTCCTAAGAAACAGTGTGTTGACAAGGGTGAACCCGGCCGAGGCATGTCCACTGGAACTGTTTAAAAAGACAGTAAGATTTGTGAAAAGAAGGAAAGGCCATAGTGAACCCAGCGGAGGGAGGCTGAAAGTAAAGAGGGGTCTGTGCCCGGAAGAGGGGAGGGCCCAGGGGTGAAGAATCTGACCCTAAATTGAAGCCAGGAAACAAACGTTAATTTTGTTTAAGGAACTTTTGTTTTTGTTAGTTGAGTATGTCAGGCCCTCGAAGGCAAGAGACTCAAGAGAAACGAGACTTGGCCATTGATGGCCCTGATAGCTGCAAGTGGAACTGTCGTCTCAAGCTGGGGAAGCTCAAGAGTGTGCTGTGCTCCAAGATCCCACCTTACCCCGTGCTCAAAACGTGGGAAGGGAGACCCAAGCTACCGCATCCTGGCCTATCATTTGTGAACACTTCTTTCTTTTCCTGATAACCACCCCACACCCCTTTTTATATTTGTTGTAAGGTTTGGCAATAGGTTTCCTAGTATGGGTCCTTTTTATTTGACACAATGCCACTAGGACTGCCTTATTTTCATTTGATGGTCGCACTCACGCCAATCTTAGCTTTAGGTTTAGATGAGGCTTTATTCAAACCATCATACAGTTTATTAAACACCCTTGAACTGTGATCACGTGTCTGTCTTTACTGTTTCCACCATTAGTTCTTTACAATATCTGGTAAATGCATGAAACTATAGAGATAGGCAAAACGTTGTATGCCTATATGCCACATTTCCATGCACTGAATAGGATCAGCGCTTATTTCCAATGTCATGTGTCAGTAAGATTAGTGTAGGAAGAATGACAAAAAATGTTAATTATGTCTTAATGGAAAAATAAATACAGCAAAGAAAGTAGAGACTGCGGTTCCTTCGCCATCCGGAGCAGGACTACAAAAGTAGAGAGAAAATGTTCTGCATAGCAGAAAAAATTAAAAACAGGCCTGCCACTACATTTATGATAATTCAAAAGAAGGGATTAATTAAGGTGCACCATCATTTCTATTTTCTAGGAAACAAAGCTTGCATTTTATTTGGCCAAGGATACAAAGAGATGACCCAAGCAACATCATGTTAAGGGAAAAATAGGACCAATAAAGTCCTATTTTAGGGAAATACTGATTTGTTTTGCTAGCTTCTCATTACTTTGCCTCTATTTTGGTTTCTGCAGGGAGCAAGAAACAATGTTAGTTATGGATGCGCCAAAAAGAAACAAGGGAAACGGCTGAAGAAGACATCTTTTTTTTTTATGTTTTGAATTTGTTATGTTGTTTGTTTTGTCTTTTATTATTTTTATCATAAAGAAGGGGACAATGTAACTCCAGTGGTGTGACGAATGACATAACCACAGAGAAAGTATTTCCTTTGTCACTTAGAAAAATAAAAGCGGCACTATGAAGAGTAAAATAGAGTGTGAGCCATGTAGCAGGAGGATAGCACAGGGGCAACTTGCTAACCTTGTAAGCAAGACAACACGGAGCAACACAGGTTCGATCCCCGGGTCCATGCTTAGAATCTTCTGGGTATTCAGTGCGTTATAAATACCCTATCATATCATGAAAAGGTGGGGCAAGTGAAAGAAAACAATTGTGTGTGCTTTTTAGTCTCATGTCATGGACACACCCAGATATCAGCATAAATTAACATAGGTGACACTAAGCTGTGCATGAAAGGGAGAACGAAGCAGCCATTCTATTCTATCATATTCTATCAGAAAGATAGAATTCAGTAGCAATTGTTTTTAAGAAGTAGGAGTGATTTAAAGAAAGTGACACTGTCACCATAAGGTTTAGGTTATAGGAGGAAGTACTGATGATAAAAATGTACTTCTTTTTTTCAAGAAACCCACCCAGTTTTTATATTGCAGATGGACGGGTAGTACCTGCACCCCTGGTGATTGAAGGCAACTGATCCTGCAAGCAGGGAGAAAAACCCTAGTTGTCAAGAAAAGGGTTTTTGATGGACCCAGCCAGATGCCCAGTTGCGACTAAACTAAGAAAATAAAAAAAAATAAAGGCAATGACTGTCTTTATGAAACTCCCCCATCCTTGTGTTGCCCAGAAACTCTAATGCCCTCCAAATTGACTATTTTATTTGAATCAGAAGATTGAGGGTTCAAGTCCTTTGTGGTCACAAAACAGTGTATCTTGAAAGAGTGGCCTAAGAATGATGGGGCCCTTGAACTTTCTGCAAAGCAGCCCAAAGGACACATATATATATATATATACTAAAATGAAAAATTCCTTGCACTTGGAGTAAGGCAAACAAGAAATCGGGTGGAAGATGTGCAGATGGAAGATGAATAAGATCAATATGAACTTGGAGGTAAATGGGGGAATAGGGCAGGGACCAAGGAAGCGTTGTGGCATGGGAGGGAGGAGAGGAAGAAGGAAACAACAATATATATATATATATGAATAAAAGTGTTGTAAATGGAAGGAACTGTAAAAAATGGGCTTTTGGGTTCCCTCAAAGGATAGCAAATGTTGTTCCAACGATACATCCTGATTCCCATGGTGGCCAAAATCACTTGCTGTGCATGTTATTTTAACATTTAATTGGGTAACAGGCATGGGTACCAAATGGGAGCAAACAAAGTTACTGTTTGGGGATACGTACATGCAAGGATTAAAAGAGGGTAAATATATCCCATAACTTTGACAAAAAAAGGATACATATATATGTCTTAGATTAGGATAATACAATATGGTGAAAGACACTATTGGGTCTTCAGATGTGTCTTTTATGACACCTCCCATGTTGAGATAGAGCATTGCATTTCGGGGGGCTGAGATAGGGATGCATAGGTACACTGCATATGTGGGAGGGTGGACACTGGGTAAAAGGTTCGGTAGTGGTTGAATATATTGAATACTGGTCGAATATTGACCAGAGGTGGGGAAATGTATAGGAGGTGCCAACATCTCCCCTTTCAACTGAATATAGATAAAATGATAGGCAGATCAAATGGGTCACTCTTCTGGCATCATTATAGAGGATTAGATTGCCTTTATTAAAAGTAAAAAGTGCACATGGCACTGCCCACAGTTGGGTTGGGCTGGCACAGGAAATGAAGGGTGCTTTAATATCACACACACGCCATAAGTGCATAAGGATGTATTATAAATAATGGATACAAAAGTGAGAAATGCTCAAATAAATGAAGAATATAGCTTCCTGAAGAAAGGCACAGTGTCTGACAAAAATATATTTTAGACAGAATATTCAAATGTAAAATGGTTCCCAGTCCTAAGCCAGGTGTGGAGGACTATAACCCATGCCAAGACTTTTCAGACAAGCAAGAGGGGCTGATGCATTTCGAGACAGTTTTTGGCATCATCTCGCAGTGAGGTAATGAGGTTTTTTAGGTTAAAAATGAAATTGGCATAGGAAAAAAGACAAGATTGAGATAAGGTCAGGCAATTAATAGAAGCTTAGATACATGCATCTATGTTCTTATGGAAGAGGGTACAAATTGTCATACAAACTACTTTGAGAGACCAGCTGTATTATTTTGTCACCATAAAATAAGAGTATATATATTTTCCAACGGTGTTAAGCACTAAACTAACTTTGCATAACCTCAGCAAACAAATAAAGGACCAGACATTGACGCCTGGAGATGTTCTTAGCAGGAGTTGAGAACTGTCATAGTTGTGTCCAGCCAAGTCTGAAATAGGCATATCAATTTCATGCATCAGAGAAAAGTATGGATGCCAGATATGCTAATGTAAAACTGTTGTACATGTGATAGTTATCTAATGATACTAAAGGACTTTTTTCCCTCTGACTAATATGGCCTATCAGAGCATACCATTTTACAAGGTGTTAATTTGCATATAAGTGTTGCATAATCTTAGAACAGCTATAAAAATGGGTTGGAGGCAAAAATGCCTTTGAGGGTGACCTATCATTGAAGGAATAAAAGACACGTTGAAGCTCCTAGGCGTCTAACTTTTTTTGTCCCTGTCTGAAAGATGAGAATTCATGGGTGCCTGATGTGATGGGAAGAAGGACCACCACTACACAAGGAAGGCAAACACCTCAACGCCTTTGGCAAGAAGGTTATTAAAACCGCAGCCATGACTATCAAGGCAGCAAATGTAATGGCCATACTTGCACTCTATGATCATGAACTATGGTACAAAATGGGTCCCCTGGTTCAGTTTCTTCCTGAAGACAAGAAACAGGAGGCTATGGATGTGTTCCATGAGGGCAAATTGGTGTCAGACCATGCTATCACAGTCTCAGTGGACATCGCCGATACTGGGTTTCGCCAGCTTGGAAATTGATCAGTTTTACTCAGGCAGGGTTGACGAAGGGCCACAGACTTTCGACCTTATGTCCAGGGTCGTAGATATGCCCTTTGAAGGATCTGCCCCTTTTGGGTAAAACGATGGATGCAGTCCATCAAAAGGGACACAAACTGCCTGCTCCTACAGCAAAGGTGCCAGTCCTTTCGCTCGGCAAAGGGCATTGTGGCCCGACTTCGTGGGATAACTGCTCCACATACCAGTCTTCCTCCTCTTACAAGACCCTGCCAGGAAAAGGTCAGCTAAACCATTGTCCTCCTGCTCTGTCCCTCTGGACAAGGAAGGCAAATACCTTGACGCCTTCGGCAAGGTTGTTAAATCTGCAGCCACCACTATCAAGGCAGCAAATGCACATGTCCATACTCGCAGTGGGGAACTATGGTACAAAATGGGTCCCCTGCTTGAGTTTGTACCACAAGGCAAGAAACAACAGGCCATGGACTACTTCCATTAGGGCAAATTGGTTTCGGACTATGCCATCACGGTCTCAGTGGACATTTCTGATACTAGGTTTCGCCAACTTGGAAATGGAGCAGTTCTACACAGGCAGGGTTGGCTAAGGGCCATAGACTTTTGACCGAATGTCCAGCTCGGGCAAAGGGCTTTATGGCAGCACTACATGGGATAACTGCTCCACATACCAGTCTTCCTCCTCTTACAAGACCCCATGTTCATACGGGGACCAGTACAGAAAGAAGTCCCGGTCATGTCTACCCGTATCTAGACAACTGGTTGGTGAGAGCCCAGTCCTATCCGCTGACAGAGGCCCACACCACATTCAGTGTCTACAGGAACTAGGTTTCTCCAACTTCCCCAAGTCATGACTGGTCCCATCGCACCAGGCACTCTATTTTGGACCAAGACTTGACACCTGCACCTGCACAGCCCGGCCCTCTGACAACAGGGTGGCGTCTCTTCTGGAAAAGGTGCGCTATCTCAACGGCACCAGGTGACACCAGTCCGCAACTACAAATCCATGCTCCGGATGCTGTCATTATGCATCCCATTGCAGGAATTCCTGGATGCTCATTGGATTCAACCCTCAGGGTCCTGGGACGACTGCATTGCTCTGACACTGCTTTTGAGGTGGAGTCTTTGCTGGTGGTCAGTGAGAGAGAAACTGGTGCAGGGCACCCCCTTCAGGTTGACAGACCATCAGGCCACTGTCACAATAGATGCTTCATTGCAGGGTTAGGCACCCACCGTTAGGACCAACACACTAGAGGCCTTTCGTCAGAGGAGGAAAAGAGCCAGCACATTAACCTGTTGGAGCTACAGGCAATCTTTTGTGCCCTGAAGTCCTTCCTCCCTCTCCTGACTGGGAAGGTGGATCGGATTTACACTGACAGCACATTATTAATGTTTTATGTCAGCAAGTGGGGAGGTACGAGGTCCCCACGGCTTTCTGGGGAGGTCCAGGCCCTGTGGCATTGGGCTCTACGGCAGGGCATGTTTCTCATTACCCTTCATCTGCCGGGGATTCAGAAACACTGGTGGACTCCCTCAGCAGGGAGTTACGCTCTTGTCACGAGTGGGAGCTGCACGACGATCAGGTTTGCTTGTTTCAGACGTGGGGCGCTCTAGAAATTGGCCTTTTTGCCACCTATGACATCAGTCGGTGCAAGACCTTTGCCTGCCACTTCCCCCATCCGGAGAGCCTGGGGGACGACTTTGCATTTCTATGGGAGGGGACATTTCTGTATGCATTCTCTCCCAATTGCTCTGGTGCCTCGAGTCCTAGACGCGTTCAGACTGTATCGGTGCAAAGTGATATTCGTGGCCCCAGCGTGGCCGAGACAGTTTTGGTACTCCGACCTCCTTGCGCTCTCGTCAGTCTACACCGATCAATCTGACGGCATGACTCCTGTGTTCTTAGAATTCGGGGCTCTGTCCCTTCTGCAAGACTGTCAGGAGGTCCTGCAAGTGGAAAAGTTTTCAAGTATGGTGCAGGAACCATCAACTGCAACCTCAAACCATCCGGCCGAAGGACCTGTTGCCGCTAGCCCAGTCTGGCTTGACACATTCTTCCATTGCACCAGGCGGCAATCTCCAGCTACAACCACTCCACAGGAGGGCCATCCATGTGGTCCCATCGGCTGGTGAAGGAATTGTTGCGTGCGCTATTTCTGGTCTTTTCGACCTGTCCGTCGCGCTGCTCCAGCGTGGGAGCTGAATGTGCTACTTTCAAGGCTAATGAGGCCACCCTTTGACCCTATGCACCAAGCTCCCATGAAACACCTTTCCTCAAACAGCGTTCTTGGTGGTCATTACTGCACACGCTGGATGTTGTGCGCACCCTCAAGTACTATGTGGCACTGTAAGCGGATTCAATTCAACACTACAGCTAAGTCAATGCCTAGTCTGGGATGCTGAGGGAAACCCTTATTGATATATTTTTATCTCCAGTTCATTTACTCTGGATGACAACCCTTATATAACACCCCTCTCTTAGAATCCCCCTGACCCCACTGAGCCAAGAAGTAGGTTTGTTTTGCAAATTAAGGTTTATTTGAAAATTAAACAATATATATATATATATATAATCACACTTTTATAATACATTAATGTTTGATAGCACACTTGTGAAGATGATAGTGATCAACAATGGATAATATTACAGTGGTACACTCTTTTTGATGGCTTAGAAGTGATATAGAGAGGATAAAGTAGCTGAGAATGCTTTTATGGCTTCAAGGACAATGCAATGATGAATGAAAATGCAGTACAGAAAATAAACTTGATATGATTTCAACCAAAACAATGCAATCACTTTTCCCCCTGGTAGCAATTCACCCCCCACCTTATGCAATGTAAAGAGATGGAAGAACAGCACACAGTTCTCAGGAATGCAATCAAATATAATTCAGTTCCCCCCTAGCAAGCTTAGAGGAAAACAGGTAGGAGTTTTAAACACAGGCCCAAAATGCTTTGAATGTGATTGCAATTAAGTGAAAAATATGCTAAAATGATTTTAATTCCCTCTAGAGGTTCAGGGTGGGTGACAGCTACTTTGTATTAGTTCAGGATCACTTTAGCAAGGCTCTATGAATGATTGTCATGTTGCAAACGAATTTCAGCAAAGGAAAGCAAGGACAAATCTTTTTACACGTGGCTGAAATTAAGCAAATTTAGTTGCGTGCGTCAAGCGCAATTACGGTGGGAGTATGAGGAGTAGGAAGTCGGTTCTAGGCTCGTTGGAAAGCTTAGAATCTAAGCTTAGAAACTCGCTCCTAGCACAAACAGTTCCGGAGATACGGCCGATTTAGTAAAGGTCGTTTTTCGGATTTGAAATTTTAAAGCTCAGAATGACAGTTTCAGTTTTAAAGATGACAGAATGACACGATTCTAGGAGGCAGTTCTAATAGGCTAAAATAGTTTGGATTAGATTATTTTAAACTAAGAGATTGGGTTTTTCACAGTCCTGACTGGGTACTCACACTATGAACTTAGACAGGAATGCGGCTTCGTCACCGATCGGGTCAGGATTGGCTGGACTTCTGCTAGCGGTTATTCACAGCGGTCTGGTCTCTGGTTCTGCTCTCAGCACTGCACAGTTCTGGTCCCTCTGGTCTCTCTGGATCTCTGGTCTCTGGAGATTGATGGATTTGAAGTCTGGAGTCTCCCGGCAAAGCGTCCCGCAAGAAAGTGGAAAGTGAATGTCCCTACCTGGGTTCCAGTGGCTCTTTTTATGTGTTTTAAAAATGGGCGTGTGCCTGGGCCTAGCTAAGCCAGCCCCTCTCACTTATCATTGGCCAAGCTTTCCTCTCTCCCTTGATTAGGGGAAAGAAATGGAGTGTCAGAGTGATGCTGTAGGTTTTATGGTCAGAGGAACCTCCCCTTGTCAAATTGCACACATCTATTTCTGACCCAAATACATATTTATCTATGTACCATTTTTCTAATATTATAGGTCCAGTTAACATATTTTCTGTAGCCCCAAACCATCCGATCCCTGTCTTTGTACGATGTCGTGTCCACTTATGACAGAATTCTCCCCTTTTCATCCAGATAACGACCTCTAAACCTTTCCAGATTTTACACAAATGTGCACCAGGGATATGGGTTTCAGATGATAAAGTGTCAGATTTGTAACATGCATACATTTGGAGTAACAACCTTTTTTTCCGCTACTATCCCCAAGATTATACCACAGGGTTCTAACACCTCTTAAAATGTGCACAGAAAAATCACAAGAATGATGATGTTGTTTATATAATTTTGACAAGCCGCACTGTGAATTATCCATCTTTTTAAAATCATGCTCTGGCCCCAAAGGGGTGTGGTTTTCCAAAGCACATGGTGGAATTTCTGGTTTATCCACTTCTCCCAAGCTCAGCTTGCTCTCACAGGCACTGCCCCTCCCAGTTTCTCCCAAGAGGAAGCCATTTACGACCGCCCTAATATTACATTTGCCTGAGCCAGGGACAGTGCTTTGTTTAGTTTCCTGTAGTCCCCAGGTGCCACTCCCCTAATTCAATCAGAGAGGTGTCATCTCCTTTTGGCAGGGGCAGCAGGATGCAGCCAGGCCTGGGAACACAGCTGCTGAATTCCCTCTCCTGTCGGGGGTAGTTGTCAGGCAGAATCCACTCTTTTCAAGCCAGGCTTCAGCTAAATGTCACCTTAGTTCCCAGTTTTCTACATTCAAATCACACTGACAATTTATACACATGCAGCTAGAACGCTGATTCTAAGTTCAAAACTATGACATTTCAACATTTGCAAACTATGTTACACTCAAAAGTAGGTCACTCATTTATTTTAAACATTTCGATTTTAGTGGCTTTCTGTCCATTTAACTTAAGCTGCTGACATCCACAGCTCAGCCAGTTTTGTTATAAACATTGTTTTGGGCTCTTCATTTTTCCAGATTTAGTATGCACGCAAGAATACATTCTGCCAAATGTCTGCTGGTGTTCATTGAGATTTTTGAATATCTTGTGATGTTTAAAATAGGCATTTTGAGCTTGCATTCAGGGAAACAAAGGTGATTTTAAAGGGCTTTTTTTTTTTAGCCAACCGGCACTGCTGTTTTTCCTTTGGCACACATTTCACTCATGGCACTCCTGGCCCATCATGCTTGCACTGGTGGGTGACGGGTTAGGCAACCATTTTGGTGTGCACACAAACTGCGCGGTTTTCCCGGATTCTGGCGCAACTGTGGGCTTTTCCGCCATCTTGGATTTTCTAAGCCCACAGCACCAAATGTTGCAGCTTAATAGTCCAAAAGTGGGTCAGGACACCCAACAGCACGTAGTAATTCATGCCGTACAACAGATCAGCTGTTTGTTTCAGTTGGACCTTCTGGGTCCTAGTAAGGTCATCTCGAAGTCCTCCATTTCAAGATGGATTGCAGCCTGTATCTCATTCTGCCATCAACAGGCCAGCAGGCCGCTTACCTGGCAGTCCCCGGGCGCTCTCCACCAGAGCCTTGGCTGCGACTACTGCTTTTCTTTCCAGAATCCTGCTGACATCTGCCGTGCAGCTACCTGGAGATCGGTGCATACATTCACCAGATTCTACTGTGTCCAAAGAGATTCCACAGAAGAGTCTGGAGTCGGCCATCTGTTCTGCTGAACCTTTCTGCGTGAGGTTAGTAAGTCTCCAGTTGTAAATTATGCTGGAAGCTTGCCTCCGTCCATGTGCATTAGTGTAATACTTCTTTGTAATCTATTCACAGCACAGCATGTAAATCCATGAAAGATCCAGTGCTGGAGAAGGAATATGTTTCTTACCTATTACTCCGGTTCTCCCGCATTGGTATCATTCATATTCACATGCAACCCTCTCACCTACCCCACATGGCTCGTCTTTGGCTTGTATTGCCACTCACCAAATTTGAAGATGGCTGACAGGGAGCAGGTGTTCCTATTGGCTGTGAGCATTATGACCCAAAATGAATGTGATCAAGCACATAAGTGACTGAAGGTTGTTTTCAGTTTAAACTGCTCTGTTACCGAAGAGTCACAGCCTGACGACGGGGAATATTCACAGCACATGAATCTATGAAAGATACCAATGCTGGAGAACCAGAGTTACAGGTAAGTAACTTCTTCCATATCAATGGCCACTTTGATACCCTGACAATTTTGAAATATTTAGGGTCTGACAATTGTGGCAGGTTGAGTTGCCCAGGATCACACACTTTAATGAAGAGGTGAAGCTGGGATTTGTGCCCAGGGTGTAATTTCTGCACTTGGCCAAACTGTTTTCCAGTTCTTGTCATATAGCAATGTGCAAATAATTGTGAATGCTTTACTTTCATGACCTACAATAATGCCCTGTTTTTAGACCTGACTTGGAAAGTACACAAATCACAGAATAACCAATTATTTATCAAATAAAAAGGGTTATTGAGGAATGTTCTGCTAAAGATTAATGATTTTAGCTTCAATGCCTCCCTCATCAAGCGAAGTATACAAGTGTTAGAATACTAATGTGTGCGAGCCTAAAAGTAAAATCTTGCTTTTTCCATTGCTTTGTATCTTAACGCTTGAACTACAGACTTGTGGGTTTTTATGCAGGATGCGCAGAAGAACATCCCAAATTATATAAACAAGTAAACAGTTTTTTTGTGACAAATAGGCAGACCTAAAAATAAGCTTGACACAGGCGTGTGAAATTGGGTCAGCTCTTTTCCGTATAGGCCGTCTTCCCGTCAAATGCCCTACATAACTGCCTACAAAAACTCACCAGCATGTGAGAGAGGAAACCTCTCCAGAGAAGATGGCACAGTAGGATGATTTGTCCAGGATCAATATATCGTCTGGTGGTAACTCTGGAATATGAGCCTCAACACTTTGGTTCCACGGTCTTGAAATGTGTAAACCTAATAACCTCTCCCGACTAACAGTGTGTGCTCTTTATTGGGGGTTGCAGCCCAATGATTGCAACCCTGTCCAGGAGAGGCCGAGCTCTAGAGGTTCATGCCTCCACTCACCACCACCTGTGATACTGGTTCTGCAGCACAGGGCATGGAAAAGGGATGCCGCGTGGGTGGTGGGATACACGACATAAAACGACAGGGTGTTGTCCACGTTGGGGTTCTGCGTGACATCATAGACAACTCGATCTTCGGTCTCAATGTCTATCCAATGTGCCTAGAAGCCCATTGGTGGAAAAGACCCCCTAGTTGATCGCTACCCATCTGGAATTCCATCTGGGGCAATCAACCCTCCTCCAGAGCACAAATCCCATTTAATTCCAAATTCAGAATCTAGGTTTAAGATATTTCTGTAATTCCAGCCTCGGCTTAGTAGGAAGGCATGGACGCCGGTCTCTACCATGAATCGTGGCAAGTCAAATGAGATGAAATGACGAAGGCCGCTGGCGGTAGGCTTGACTCGCCCAGCTGATGCGCAAACCTATGCTTTTTGCTGTAGGCTTGAGATGTCTATAAATGTAATTTAGCAATTAGAGCCAGCAATCATGGCTCTCACTGGGTAAGGAAATTAGCGCCTCATTAGGCGATTTTCTTTTGCTGCTATATTTGAACATCTGTGTGATGGGCCGATTTAAATGTCAAGGCACACCCTGCTGGGGCCTTCTCCACATTGATCTTTGATAATCTGTAAGAGAGGATGAAAGAGGCAGGCCTGGCTTGAAGATAATGGCCCCACAACTAAGCCATTCTGCTGGCTGCCCGCCTTGGGCTCCCACTGCTTCCAGCAGTAATGTATGTTTTATCTCTGCTTTTAACCTTAGTCAATGCTGCAGCTGGGGCTTCTAAAAGTCAAGCTCTCACAGTGTTCGTGGTTTGTGCTGCCATTCACTGAACAACAGTCTGTGGTTAATATTTCTCAGCTTCAGTGCTTTCCACCCTCTATCACACGGTTGTCCAGGCCTCGAGAGCAGGAATCCCGAAGGGTTTTCAGGATAATCCTCAATATTCATGAGAAAGAATTTGCATACATTTAGAATCATTGTATGAAAATGTAGCTCATGAATATTAATGAGGGGTATCCTGAAAATCCAACATATTTCTGGGCCTCACAGCCTGGATTTTGAAAACTCTGCTCTATCATTTAAAGGTCTATGAAAGGCAACAATTTTTATTATGTTTTGGATAGACGTTATAAATGAATTGATGAAATGCGCAAGTCAGGGAAATGGCTTAGAGAATGGAGAACAACCCCCAGCTCTCGACACATGCTAGTGACCAGATGGAAATTCAAGAAAGGGACGTTACATTGCCGTCACTTAACATTTGTGTATGTATTGGTGCCTTGGAAAGTATTTTATTTGTATTGCTTATTGCACAAACCTAGCACAAGAGCAGAGGGCCTCTTTACAACAGGAGGGTGCCGGCATTGGGCTTGATATTTTATACAGTAGCTCATTACTGTTGGTGGAGAGAGAGGGGTTTTTATTCACACATCAGGAATTGTTGAAAGGGTCACGTTTTAAATGTGTTGTGGGGCTGGAGGGTGATCAGTGCATTTCGAGCCTCTATCAGGATGGCATGCCAGATGGTAGGGTCATGGCAGGACGGCTCGGGAGTATGAATAGCTTAGACTCCAACCTTGTTGATGGTTTTGCTGCGTGAGGTGCACAAACCTCTAGAGGTGTAGAATTTGGCTGCCAGTTATGTTGGTGTTCTATTCAAGATGGCTTTATTGGTGATACAGGTGACTTTCAATAGGATCCTGGAGCGGGGGAGCCACTGAAGTTTGCATAGTAAAGAAGAGTTACTGTCAAATTTGCGGACACCTTTAATGAGGTGGGCTGCAGCATGGTGGGTTGCCTAGCGGTGGGGCAGGTGCACAGCTAGAAGCCCAGTATGGAGGCATTTCCCCCTTTGTGTATGAGATCACAAGCGCTTGAACCACCCTGCAGAAGTCACGCGGGGACAGAGGGGTTGATTTTGCAGCGTGTGGAGATCTGTACTGAGGGGGTTTGCACCTTGTCGGCTGTGTGCTTTTGGAAAGAGCGGCTACTGTCAATGAAGACCAACATATCATCTAAGGCAATAGGTGGTTTACATAGGCCACGTATGTGAAGAATTACAGAGCTCAGACTCTTAGAAGACACACCTACGATGCTTGGCTGGTTTTGGGCAACTTTCAAAACTGAAGTGGCTGGTTTTGGGGACATTGTAAACCCCAGGAATGTGGTGGCTCATGAGCTGACGATTTTGTTGCCATGCTCTCCTGTCTTGTCATGTTCCCCATGGCTGGAACAAGGATTTAAGCAACCTCAGGTGAAGGGCAATTAAGTCACTCTTATCCCAGCCATACAATGAGGCCACAGTTGCCCTGAGCATACAGGCGAAGCCATAAGAGGCTATCTACCATTGGCATGTTCTAGGACCAACTCTGTTGTCCCCCCAAATGCCCTTTTCATATTTTGTTGCATGTCTTTAACCTCTAACCTGTTCCTCTTCCAGTTACTGTTCCGTACCTTCTAGTCTGTCACCGCCACCTGCCCAATTCCTAACCCTGAGCCATGTTTGAACACACCCCTTGTTCAGCAGAACTGGTGCACAACCTACACCTTACCCTGAGTCACAAATTCCTCTTTGCTGCTCCACGACCCACCCTCTTCCCCGAGTTGTCGTCTGTCCCTCTCGCTAGGATATTCCCTTCCCCACATCTACCCTTTTGCCCATACCAGATACCTGTATGAGTCACCCCCTCCCATGCTCCTTCAACCCTCACATCCTTCCTGATTCTGATTTAGTGTTGGGTTGGCCATGCAGCGAAGAAACCACTATGACATAACCAACATGCTCGTTTTACCCCCACCCCCCATTGCCCAGAGAATATAGAGTTAGTGGGGGACATATGCAATCATGCACGTGGAGTATAAGCCCTTTTGTAGTCATTTAGGGAGGAAAAGTAATTTCTTAAACTGATACTTTGACCAATGATGCTGCGCTATGGCACCGAATTTCTAGGTCTCCAAAAAACCCTCCACATCAAAAACCACACATGACAGAGGGTTCTAAAATCAAGTTGCAGAAATTTGATCCCAAAATAAAAAAGAATAACTTTATCAACTATCATACCCTCATATTGAAATGCCGAACTGCTCCACACCATCAATACGATCTTTCCAGAACAAGTGTTCTTAACATCTTTAATGACATCCCTGAACTGGAAGATCTGACATCAGCAGACATCAACCAAGTAGAATTCATCTGAGATGTAAACTTATCTATAGTTCGCCTTTGGATGAAATCTGGTCTGGTACTAAACACGTTATGGCGAGCAAAGATGGCGTTATTCAAAATGGGCTTTCTTCTAGCACAAGATCCCGAAAGGAAGAACTTCGAAACTTCATTTGAGACTCAGAAGCCCAAAAATTCTGATCAAGCTGAATGTCAATGCTCTTTCTGTTCTTTAGACCACAAAATAACCAATGAACAGTCCACTAATTTTCAAGCATAACCACCATTGCAGCAAAACTCTTCTGAAAGACAAGCAAGTTCTCTTACACTCATAAATTGGAATACACAAGGTCATAGCCATCTGCAGTGGGAACAAAACAACATCCTCTTTGAGGCCGACATAGTAATTTTACAAGAAACTTGGATGACCTCTCCTCCTTTATGGGACAACCATGATGTAGCTTTTATTCCAGCAATTTCTGCACAAAAGGGCCGTCCCATGGCAGGCCTGTTAGTAGCAGTCAAAACTAGCTCGTCCATGGAATTACTCCAATGGGCCAGTCCAAATAACTACATGCAATTGGTTAAGATTATATTTGATGGTCAGGCCTTAGCCATAATTAATTTATACAAAAAACCCTGCAGCAATCCCAGATGGCCTTTTCTATAGAGACTTGACAAAACTATTTGAAGTGATTGAGAAAATGAATGAAACCATGTCGATTGTTCTAGCTGGAGATCTCAATCTGGATTGTACTAAATCATTTAATGGAAAGTAAACCCACGAAATAAATAAATGGAATAACTTTACGAACCATCTCGACATGCGAATGACTAACGGCTCCTTGCCGGGTGATATTCCATCTCACTTCACATGGCAGAGAGGTACTTCAACAAGTACAATAGACTATATCTATTTATCAAATGCGCTTTTCATGCAAGCGACAAGTCTTAAAATAATAATGCAATCTGCAAACGATCACCACATGCTAATGCTTACCTGGCCGAGAATGGGCCCTGAAAACCAACAAGAGCACTTTGGATGTCCCAGGACCTCAGTATAAATACCTCTAAGACACGCTTTAAGTGGACCCCAAAGTCTTTATCTGCATTCAATGCGATTTTGTGCAATCAAGTAACATCATGTCAATCTCATGTAGATACCTTGTCAATATTCAAAAACTTCGTATTCCTACTAGGAATAAACACAATCATGCATTTAATCAAGATATGCAACACGCAAAAAAAGTGTATCGTAAGGAATTGCGAGCCACCAGTGATTTACCCTTGCTCGAGAAGATCAAAGCTCGCAAGATCATCAAATCTCGCTTTAGAACTTGGGTTAGATCGTACAAAGGAAAATTGTTTCAACAGGATGGTGAAGCTTTCCTGGTAGCTACCTCAAATAAAAACTCGGCTGAAATTTGGCAATTATTAAATTTGAATACAACTACTACCCAATTTATCTCACAAGCAAATGGAGTTTCGGAGATCGAATGGATTGCTCATTTTACAACCTTATATATGGATAAGTCTTTTGACTCATTCCACCATGAAATACAATCTAAATCTTCATGGAACTTGGAATGCTCTGAAGTTGTTATTGAAGAATTAATAGCAAAATCTTCTTCTTCAAGAGCAGCTGGACCGGATGGAATTAATAATCAAATGCTAAAACAACATCCTAAACACTGGGCTGCCATTCTCAACAATATTTTTCAACGCATCCTTCTTACAAAGAAAATTCCTGACACATGGTGCACATCACTCATAGTACCAATCTTCAAAAAGGGTGATCGTGGAACTCTATCTAATTATCGACCAATAGCTCTCTTAGATTCCCCTGGCAAAATCTTCAACCGCCTAGTACAAAGAGACTTTTAACAACTGGTCACAGTCATTTAATGTTCGGGATCGAAACCAATCAGGTTTTGTTTCAGGACTTGGGACCTCAGTGAACTTAATGGTAATTCATGCTTTGAAAGAACAAGCAAAAAATACTAATACGTCTCTGTTCTTCGCGTTTATTGATTTAATGATCATTCGACTCTGTTTCAAGAGTGAAGTTGATTGAGAAACTGGTTAAAGCTCAGTGTCCACAGGATCTGATTGATATAATTTATTTGTTGCACTCTTCAACTTCTATTCAGGTCCGTTTGACCTTCTTGGGATTGCTGTCCCCGTGATACGAACTGCAAGAGGACTGAAGCAGGGCTGTATTTTGGCTTCGGCCCTATTCAATTTTTTTATTCATGACGCCAGAGACATCTTCAGTCATATTGTTTCAGATTCACCTAAACGAACACGATTCTAATACAGGCATTATGGTATGCCGATGATCTCGTTCTCATTTCTAAAACTCCTACAGGGCTACAGAAACTATTATCTGTTATTACTACCTATTTTGATGAAGATGAACTATCAATGAATGTGAAAAAGTCACAAATTGTAGCGTATACTCCTAGTCCAACACGCAGAAATCAATTTGTATGGAGAGTAAAAGACATCACCTTAGATATTGTGCCTTACTATAGATATCTGGGCCTACCCTTCGAAGGTAACAATTCTGCTTCAGTACATTCAAATCTGCTACAAGATAAGCTATCATCTGCTGTATCTCAAAGTAAGATAATACTATACAAGTATGGTAAATTCACCATCAATCACCATCAATCCTTCACTTGTATTTTGGCAACAGAAAGTTTCTCCTGTTTTGTTGCCTGGATTAGAATCAAGAGCAATAACGTCCTCCAATTTCTTGAATAAATTGGAGGCTACTAAGTTTTGGAGACAGATTCTCAAAGTACCACAATCTACTCCTGGGGTTTGTTTGCGATATGAGCTAGGTCTGGTTTCCTTAAGTGCAAAATATCATTGGCAATTATGTGCCCTTTTGCACAAATGTCTTGTAAATACCAATGAACTATCATTTCACACAGTCTTAGCATCTCATCTATTTACGTAAAACCATGTATTCATCCAGAAATGGACTAGAAATGTTTATCAAGTCCTAGTAATGGCAGACGTGGATTTGGAAACGCCTATATTGAACCCAGTAAGAGCGAAAAGAACATCTTCCTCCAAGACTGGATTCTAACCCGCTCTTTATGCACTTTAAGTGCTATGCTGATAAGAGAATGGGCGTTGTAGAGCCATATCTTATTAGCGCTCCCTCCCCACAAATCCGCATGGCCATGGTAAAAATGTGTTTCAATCTTTGGCATACCCGAGATGTTTTGACCCAACGAAAACAAATCGATGGGTCAGAGAATTTTTGTAGATTTTGTAATGATTTGGCACATAAAGAAACCTTAGCGCATCTAATTATAGAGTGTATAGCGCTGATTTCTTTGAGAAATAAATTGTTTGTGAAACATATGTCCTCAGTTGCAAATGTCCAGCCTGAATTTAGATGGGCTTTTCTTCTTAATTCTACCAAGACGAGCCTAAACATAGCCTTGGCGAATTTTTTTACTACTTTGTTTCATGATAATGAAATTGGTTAACGTGCAAACGTTACGTTTTTTATTAGACTTCATGTCATTCATGCTTGTTTTTATATAATAGCTAGGTAAATTGTCAAGGCCATGAGGTTGTAAATAATTTAGTTGTTTTCCTTTCTGTAACCTAGTATTAATGTAATTGATCGATATCATAATATGCATACAATCACCTAAAAAGGTTTTTTCTTCATTTGCTATTTGTTATTGTAATTAATATGATATATGTAAATGTCTTTTCATATATTGCAAAAAGTAGATTAATTTCTGCAAAATTTCAATAAAAAAAAGTGTAAAAAATTCTTAAACGATTTGTGCCCTGATCCATGGAGTGCTTTGTGGCCCATCTGGATCAGAGTGTGCACCATCACTGAGCGAGAGAAAGCCCCCACTCCAGGGCTGGGACAGTGAAGAGCTCATTACTAGCCGTGTCCATGTGATGGCTGTTGGAGCACTGCTGTGTCACGTGATAGAGGCTGGGGTGGGCTTTTTTGTAGATGAATAGTAGGGGAATAATTCAGTGTTGCATAGTCGGCCTTTTATGAGCAACACTGAGCTTGTTTTTGCACGATATTGTTATAATTTTTGTAAGTCAGTTGTCATGGTTGTTTGCCCTTATTTAGAACAAGGGTTGCTTGCCCTTGGCCTGGTTTAACCACACCATTGATCTACTGCTTAAACCGGCACCTGGGGGGGTGTGTGGGGGGTTGCTAGCTAGGTCTGGAAAAGATCCGGGGCTAGGCTAATGCCAGGACTCTGGGCTAGCTAGCCTTTTGGTCTTTGCCCCTGAGCTTCTATCCGGGGCTACAACCAAAAGAACCAGGGCTATAGCCCCCCCCAACCCCACTTAGCGACACCTCTGCAGGTCGACACCCATAAAAAGAGGGTCATGTCATGTCCTATGCAACAGACAGACCGTGTGCGCCCCCGTCCTGCACTACCAAGCTAAAGGCTCAAAAGAAAGCTGCTGCAGAAAGTGATGGCAGCTGGCTGGCCACTCCCACCCCCAAAGAAGCACCCTTTTCGGAGCCCAACTCAACGGTCACTACCCCTAACACCTCCCCCCCCCAAAACCACCCGATGACCCATGGCCTCCAGTGGTGTGGGATGCCACTGCCAACAGCAGTGACCACTGAGGCCGCTTGCAGGCGGCGTGTTTGCTGGCATTCATAGTATTCACTACTTGATCAAAGTGTGTGATCCTGGGCAAATCATTTAAACTCACTGAGCCTTACTTTACAAAACGACACGAAAAATCTATTCATTTTCAGTGGCTATTCAGACACACATTATCATAGTCATTTATTTAGTCCTTTCCTGGTCTTTAAAATGATGTATTCTTGCCATTGCGTGTAAGGGGTTCAGCTATCATGTATGACAGGACGAATGGCCATGGGTCACCTCCATCACAACCTCCTCAATAGAATAATATATACGTGGGACGAGTCCAGCCCCAATACTACTCATGATACTGGAGCCCAATCAGCCCCCACTTTCTCTGAGAGGTCCGCTGGCCACTTAACCTGACTAGCCACTCACTGCACTGGGTCAATTGCCAGCCAGATTACTGCACCAAAGCCTCCAGGGCTGCCCACCGCCCCTCGTTACCTTGTCATGACAACTGCTGGTTGAGACAAGCGACATTACAACAAAATGATGCTTTATTTAAATGACTCACCGTGCTGCAGCAACACCCTCCCACTGCTCATGTTTACATGCAGACAACAGTGACGTAAGCATCTGCTGGAGAGAGCTGGGGTTACCCTGCGGGTCACAGGTTCAAATTACAAAAGGCTGACTCCGTTGTTTCTGTTTAGTAGCTCTGTCCAAAGGAGGCGTTGCATTTAATCATTTATTTCTTGCTTGTTGTCTGAGAAAAAATGTGTTGAAGCATGTTAATTGTATGATACGATTTTGGGGTGTTAAGTGCAAACCAAGTATTCAAATGTATCTTCGAGTTAAATTGATGTTATTCTTAAGGCTTTGTAATCTGGTATAACCCATATTGCGCCTGCAAAGAGTGGATGGGCGTGTCTGTGCTCCTATATATGGTTTGGGTAGAGGCACAGAGGCACCCCAGCTAAGGCTTTCAAATGGTAGCAATTGATAAGCAACTAAGGCTGAGACTCATGGGAGGTGATGCAAGCTGATTCTGGGCTACAGTGAATCCCCAAACCCCACAAGCCATGAACACACACTGTGTTATGTGGTAACACAGTTCTTATATGAACTAGTATAGGGTTGGGTGAATATATACAAGGAAATAAGACTCGCTTTGTACTATGAAATTCTACTCAAATAGTTAACACAATATATACAGTACTATGTGGTACCACAGTTATTCTTAGTTTAGCAATAAGACACTAACTGGTAACAGTTATTAAAAGGCATTGAAATTACTAAACCCTGTTTAATCCCAGAGTCATAAATGTAGAAATTCAAGTAATAATTTAGGACACTGGCAAAATACTTTTCAGAGTAAAAGAAAGGCAATCCTGTGTGGAGATCTCCCCCCAACCCCACACCTGGGCAACCTGTAAGAAAATTATGTCACTGCCCAGTCTCTCTGTGGTACTTGTTGGGGATGGACTCCCAGGTATGCCAGAGGGACAGTGGAATTCTGTGAACTTGGAGGGCCCAGCACCCTCCCCCAGGATACACAGAGGACCCAGTCAATGGCAAGTTCAAACTGCAGTTTATTACAGACAAAACCAACAGGGATCAGCACAGGAACAGAGAATATCCATGCACATCTCGCACTTCCTCGGCTCGCAGGCCAGTTTTACTTCCAAATGGCATCAGCACGACATCATAACTTGGGCCCCTCTCCAGAAAACCTATCGGGCCAAGTCATTGGGTATTGAGTGTTCTATTATCTATTTCTAATGGCCCTCGCATGTCAGGTGCAGAGATGTTGCTAGGTGGGGTGAGGGGCTATAGCCCCGGGTCTTTTGGTTGTAGCCCTGGATAGAAGCTCAAGTACTACAACCAAAATGCTTGCTATCTCCGAGTCCTGCCAGACCCGACATTGGCTTAGTCCCTAATCTTTTCCAGACCTAGCAGCACCCCTGGTCAGGTTGCTGGTCAGTTCCTTCCCCAAGTCACTAACTATAACATTGTTGCAGTGTGGTGGACTTACCATTGGTTCTTGCACTTTGCTAGGAACCCCTAGGGTACTAAACTGAGATTGGCTAGAGCTGACATCCCCAGGCTTGGCATCTGCAAAGAGTCTCAGCTCACTGTGTACCTCTTCAAGGTAATAAGAATGATTATGTATATGTATTGTAATTTGTGTGTACCACCTTAGCTTATGTTTGTGCTCTCCTGACCGGCGCAACAGTTGTTGCATACTGTTGCATACTTGTCGCAGGCAGTCTGTGTCTGGCGGACTGGGACCAGCTCTCCTGTCCCACCGGTGATCGCTGTCCATTGTCTGCTTCAGCCACGTCACGTGTGTGAAGACCACGAATTTGAGCTGTGGAGCTTTGAATTATGAGGATTTATTTGTCTTTTCTGCAGCTCGGCCCTTTGTCATCTGGGGATTAGAATGGCATCCGTATCTCTTGAACTTGGCTGCAGATCCTGTCTCACACGTCTTGCTCTCTGCCAAGCCTGAATCAGCTCATCTCATGCTCAGAGGCCTGCTGTAATTTTTGTAAACGTTAAAATGCGGTTTCTACAGTGTCCATACTATGCTACATTTCCATAGGTTAGTCACACATGGCTCTGTCTGGTCCCAGAGGTGCACCCGCAGTTCCATAGGATTATTCACGTGTACGTATCTGCAAGCTCTGCTCAGGATCTCTTGTCTCTTGTGGATTCTGTGTTGCTGCGCTTGGCTAATGGCAAAAATAATAAAGCAATGACGGTATGTTTGTGTTTCTGTCCTCTAACTATAGAACTGTGTGCTCATGTTCTTCATGTATTCGAGTGCATGTTTGTGTCCCAAAGTGAAGGCACGTGTGCTCCATGTCTAATGCTGCTATGTCGTGGTGTCTCTAACGACGTCAGCAACATGGCTTCTTGGTGTTTAGTCCAAGCTGTCCATACAGGTGTCATTGATCATAGCCTGTGGCTCTTCATCCATGCATGGATAGATCTGTAGGTTCCTTGGTCGGTATGGCTGGTGACGGGATAACTCTCGACATACTTGTTAATCATAGGTCTGTTGTGAATTTGTCTAAAATAGAATGGGTGGTTGCAGTGTTTTCTGGCCGCCTTCTTTGTCATGAATTTAGTAGGAGGGGGTGTTGGTGGCAGGCTTACCCATCCCTCATCATAATTGTCTGCTTTTGATTCTACAGATCCCATCACCCCAAAGTACCTGGGAAGCAACAGGAGAGCCGTAACCCAAGAAGAATCTGGGACCCTTGGGTGGACCTTGAGGGAGGAAGCCCTTCTTCCTCGACACAGTACCTTGGGTGCCTTGGAAGGTGAAGTGGTGTAGTCTCTCAGCTGTACTTGATGGTGCCTTTCGAGGATGGACCATCTTTGGAAGAGGAAATCACTGGGTCGTTGCTGTCGAGCAGGAAAAGGGAACCAATCAGTATTGCAAAGGCAGCAGTGAAAGTCTGTCGCAGTGGTCTCCTTGGTCAGGTTGCTATGCTTGCTGTGGATGTCCCAGGAAGCTGAAACTCAGTGTGGATCTCAGCGAGGCTTGGGAGAGGAGGCAGAGTGCTTTGGTTTGGTTGATGACCTTCGGCGGTGACAGGTACAGTGACAGAAGTAGGTTTTGAGTTTCAGTATTTCACAGTTGGCCGCTGTTTGATTCTTCAGTGCTAGGGGCGCAGCAAAGATGACAGGATGGCTTTTGGTGACTTGGACTCAAGCACAGGGCTTCTCTGAATACCACCACCAAGTTTGGACCCTCGAGACTCATTCTTTGGTTCGGTATGGCAGGAAGGCCACCGGTGGGGACTTCTCTGCAGGCGGCAACACTGGACTTCCTCAGCCATGGAAAAGTAGACAGATGTTGTGTCTGCAGTGCCACTTGAAAATTCCTTCAGTTGGTTGGAACTTGGTTGGAACGTGGCAAGCTGCGGCTGATGAGCAGCTCTATGTAAGTGTACCTCTACTTCTGGATGATACACTGCAGTCTGTCTTTCTTCTGGTCACAGACAGCCTCCTGACACAGGACAATGCTGGTTGTATTCCTGGTCTCAAGATGTCCGGTCACTCTTCTTCTGGACCCACAAAGTTACCTCTGCGGGATGGTAGACACTTAGCACTTGCTTTCAGGACACTTTGGGGTGAAGAGCAGCAGTTGCATGATGTCCCCTTGTAGCTGCGGGAAGAGGTTGTTTGTCCAGGTACTCTCTTGTTCAGTCCTTGAATCAGAACAGCAGCCTACGAGTGAAGAGTTGCAGCTGTGGACTTCTTCCTCCAGCTGGATTCAGGATCCGCTTGGAGGAAATCTCCAAGCTTCTGACACAGGAGGATTCCAAGCTTCTGATACACAGGTAAGTGAGGGGGCTTCTGTTATCTACAAATCCCCCATTCGCTCAGGCTGAGCTAGGCCCAGTCTGCCAATCACACACTAGTGCAGTCATCATGCAGCATCCAATCAGGCTCACAGGCATTCAGGTCATTCACCCAAAACCAGAAACTCAAAGCAGTGGATGTGTTTTGGGGGCAACACCCAACCTTTCAGAGCACACAATGCATTCACTCCAGTTTCAGACAGGGCTGACTCGGGCAGGACCACATGAATTGTGACACACAACCAAAACCAGACACCCACAACACAGAATGTGAATTGACTCCTTTTTCCATTCATACAGGTCCCACCTCTACGTTGTACCCACAACAAGCAGTCCCTGGGAAGGTTCCTACCAGTCTAGCAGGGCTGCCCCAGAGCCATATATGGTCCTTCCACCCAATGTCCAATCAGGAGTGTAGGGGACAGAGCCAGGGTGTGTCAGGACTTTGAGAAACAGGAAGATAAACGCAGGAAGCCCTGAGGCTTTCAGTGGCCATCTTGCCTTTGTTCAGGACTCCATTGATCCCTATTGGCAGGGCCTGGGTGTCCCTAAACTGGAGGACACCCAAAGCCACTGTCAAGTTAGCATGAAGCTGCCACCAGCCGATAGCCTGCTCTGTGGGCCACACACAGGTGCCCAAAAACACACACTAAAGGTACCAAGGAGTACCCCTACCCATGGGTGTCATAGGGGCATTGCATGGGTCTTGTTCACCAACAATAAAAAAACAGCACTGCCAGAGGTCCGGACTGGCCTCCTGTGGCAGAAAAACACACAGATAAACACCACCAGGGAAGTAGGGGACAAGGGCGAGGAGGCCCTGTCCCTCCAAAGCATTTCTAGCATCACAGCGCAAATGTTTCAGACTGAGTATGAATCATCTTCTATTTATGGGTTATGAAGAGTTTTATGAGTTTAATTGTATTGCTCTTTCTAATAGTTTTAAAGATATTGTATTTGTGCTTTTATGGGTTAATAAAGCAACTGAACTGAATACCTAAAATAAAGTATCTAGACTGGCTATGAACCAATTTGATAGTACTGAATTTATCAAGTGTTACAAAATGTCAAAAACGGTTGTAACAATGCTTAAATAAACAAGCTATTGGCATGCCTTTACCCCTTTTTATGTGGTCTGAGATTATGTAAACCTTTAATTTACTTGAAGTCTCTTGGTTGGCTGTTGAGGCTTTACACACATGTGCTAATTCCCAGGAGGGTTGGCTGGGTGGGAAATAATGTCGAGCATTGCTGGGGGTTACTCTTAGGTACTAAGGGTGGGGCGGTTATATGTTGAAGGAAGGTAGGTGATGGTCCAGCTTCCAGGACAGCCCCCCATACTACTTTCCTCCTGCTGTCACATGTGCACCTCCAATGTATCCATGACACAGAAGGCACCAGGGGCGATTACAAATTTGAGTGCATGAGGGCCACAACAATAATAACCTTGATGTCCACGTCTTACCCTCTATTTCCTCATTGGGAAACTCTTGTTTCTTCTATTCCTATTAGTAACTTGTGTCCCATTCTTACTATGTTAGAGGATAATAACTGACTGGTTTGGGATGAAATGTGCAGAACTCTCAAGGTGCATCAATATTTACTTGTAGATGAATACATTGCCTTCGGATTGGGTTTGTTTGAACAAATTAATTTGCCCGTAGTCGATATGACTGAATTTCTTTTTTGTTTTTTGGTGGTTTTGACTGCAAATATATGTGGGGGGCGACCCCCCTCAAACCCTACCCAAAGGCCCCTATATTATTGATTAACCCAAACTGGCCCCCCCACATATATTTGCGGTCAAATCCCCCAGGCTACATTTGGTCAAATCGACCTTGAGCAAATCACCTGCGGTCAACTTGGTTAATATATTCCCTTCAAGGCCCACAACTGTGATGGCCGCTCTACTGGGAAGCACTGCCCCAGAAAAAGGAACACTCAATTCCACACCTATTACTAAAATGGCTCTGTCACAAAGTGATGAGCAAGGCAGCAAGGTAGCCCTAAACTAGAAGGAGACCAACACTGGGAGGCACGAAGCTGCAGTACAGCCCTCTCTTTAATGACCAATCGGCCTAGTCCACCTTTTTTCTTTGAACACCCACTGACCCTATACTCTCACTGCATGCATTTACTGCAATAGCCCAAACGCTCAGAAACAACCCTCTCGGGCAACCCTGATTACTTAGTATAGATCTGCACTTTCTTCCTCAAATTGTGGGGTTGGGGAGGGAGGGGGTACCTGAGGTAGTGTTCTGACCGGCACAACATGACAGGAGTATTCTTCGAGATAGGGTGTCCATAAGGTGGTAATGTAAGGGTCAGGCAAACCCCCCTGACTGGAAGAATGTTCTGCAGGAAAGAAACAACTTGCAGAACTATGCTTGATGCTTAAAGGATAGTTCCGGGACTTTTTTTTTATTGTCCCTACGGTTCGGCCATGTGTTTTTAAGCATAAATCGGTAGATCGTAGAAAACTTTCCTATGGACCTTACCCGACTTTTCGTCCATTAACGCACTCGAAATCAGCCGCCATTTTCTGATAATCCTATCATTTCCCCCCATCGCCCTGGCTCACCTGCTTTTGCGGCACTAAATCAAATCCCCCGCCCCTGAGCCTGACATCAGCAGACGCGTACCGCCCATTTCCCAACGCCAAAGCACGTTTCGTTTCAACAATCGCTGCGCCTCAGCTAATGAAGTGTCGCCATGGAAATGGCAGGACGCCTCTTTCCTCTATAAGTATAAACACACCGTTTCACAACACACAGCAGCAGATTTTCGATTCCATTACTCTCTCTGTGTTACTTTGAGTATTCTGTGACTAGTTTCTGTGCTCTGGTCAGCTACCTTCGCCGCTTCTAGGCCTTGTGAACACCTGTACCATCTCTGTAAATTATTTTACTTTCTTTACCACACAATGGCTACAATAATGCCGTATATGTACGAGCCCGAGTACACCGAGGAAGAACTACTGGAAAGGCAAGCACGCGAAAACGATGGGGATTCAGACGGCAGTTGGGAGGACCAGTCAACGGATGAAGAGCCTGGACCATGTCGCATGGACGGCGTCTCCACCTGGTGCACGTGCAATCGGTGCGAGCTAATGCCAACTGAGGAGGAGAACTGCTGCTGCCGTGAAAATTCCGGGTGCTTGGCCTACATTTCGGAAGGCGAGCCAAGTCCGCAATGCATCTCCGAGCTGCTAGAGTTCAGGGAAGCCTGCCTCTCACGGACCGTGTTGAGGATGATGATGGTGCTTATGCACGAACTTTGCGGCACTGTTCGTCCACGTAATCCGAGTAACGAGTAAGTATTCTCTGGTTGTGATGTCAGTGATGCCACTACTTTGTCATGGTCGTCTCCCACATATAAAATTACATCTACATATCATTCGAATGCATGTAAATTGGTTCCATATTGTGCATTTTCAAAGCAGAATGACATTTTTTACCTGAATCGACAGTGATAAGAAAGTTTTGTCATTTTAATACAGTTTCATCCTTCATTTTCACAGTTGGTACAGGCTGGTGGCCTATTGTTGCTTCACTTGGTGGCTTCACTGGAGGCTCGGACACCGCGTTCGGAGAGTAATACCTGCCTGTGCGGTACTTGCCATTAGACAACATTTCCCCAGCGACAGTGGACAATACCGCGGATTTTCCCTGGATGTGCTGCAACCGGAACTTTACAATGTGTAATGTTTATTATTTATGTTCAATTGAAATTAAGATCTAAAATAAAACCCAACATATATTTTAACAATGGTTGTTTTGATTTTTTAAATGAATCTAGTGAGTCTCCATTGAATAGTCTTCCTGTGCCTTGTCTTGTCACACCACATGTCTCCGGCCAGCATCCTCCCTCACGCTGGCCACCCACCTTCAATCCACATAACCGTTGAACCCATATGCAGCAGACATACATATGTTATTTTGCGGGTTGGCATCAAGCCTCCCGGCCTTGCCTCCTCCCCCAAAAATACTTAACACACCACTTTGTTCAAGCATTGGCAATAAAAGGAAGGCCGTTGGAGTTTATTGATACAAAACATGGTTATAGGTAAATAATCCATATGGTTGATCATAATAAATCATCCTTTTGGGCACCGGGTACAGAGATGACCCCCTCTGGCCCGTGCCGCCTTGCCACCACAGGCCAGCCTGCTGCTGACTAACTGCCTAGGCATCCAGGGTCTCCAGGGTGAACTGCACCCATATATTCTCCTGGGAGGGTGAGGTATTTATAAACTCACCCCCCTGCCTTCCATGTACTAGATCCTGCAGCCTGCCTCTTACATGCAGTTAGATGGCCTCTCCTTGGTGAGGCCCTGCGGCAAACGAGTCTTGTTTGCACGACCACCGCCCCAATCCACCCCCCCGCCCTATCAAAGGCAGTTCGCACCGGGGTACTTGTGCTGGCAAGTGGAGCTGTCAGGGAGCGATAAAGGCCAAGAGGTGCCAAAGACCATGTACACTTCAAAGTGGTCTATAGAGCATGGGTTGTTGTTCCCATGTCTACCTCCAGACCCCGTGTCTCCTGCCAAGCATCCCCCCTCACGCTGGACGGCCCCCTGCAATCCACATAAGTGTGTCTCCATTCACGAGTCTTCCTGTGTCTTGTCTGCACGACCACCGCCCCAATCCACCCCCCCCGCCCTATCAAAGGCAGTTCGCACCGGGGTACTTGTGCTGGCAAGTGGAGCTGTCAGGGAGCGATAAAGGCCAAGAGGTGCCAAAGACCATGTACACTTCAAAGTGGTCTATAGAGCATGGGTTGTTGTTCCCATGTCTACCTCCAGACCCCGTGTCTCCTGCCAAGCATCCCCCCTCACGCTGGACGGCCCCCTGCAATCCACATAAGTGTGTCTCCATTCAATTCACGAGTCTTCCTGTGTCTTGTCTGCACGACCACCGCCCCAATCCACCCCCCCCCCGCCCTATCAAAGGCAGTTTGCACCGGGGTACTTGTGCTGGCAAGTGGAGCTGTCAGGGAGCGATAAAGGCCAAGAGGTGCCAAAGACCATGTACACTTCAAAGTGGTCTATAGAGCATGGGTTGTTGTTCCCATGTCTACCTCCAGACCCCGTGTCTCCTGCCAAGCATCCCCCCTCACGCTGGACGGCCCCCTGCAAACCGCATAATGCCACGACATGTACACGTCATTCATTCACAAACACACCCCTGTTTCGAATTCTTTATAACCCACTTCATATGTCTAATGAGAACTTCTTTGCGCTTTGCTAGTCAACCCGTGAAGGTGCTGGTTATCTGCTCTTCGTCTCTGTGAACTTCCGTGACCACTTCGAGGAAACTCGTCAGTTTGCAACCTGTGAACTGCTCCCTGTTCTACGACAAGAAACTACTCTGATCCCTGCATCTAACTGTTTGTTCGTCAAGGTAAGGCCATGTACCATATTCATTTTGCGTCCAATTTCTTTTCGTTCAAGACAGTACATGCAAGGAACTAGTCACATGTTCTGAGTTTAGTCAAATTATCTTTCTATTTTTTTAAAGTTATTCAAATACTTATCCGCATGTGAATAACGTGTATAGTTCCAAGAACCAAAACGAACCTTGCATTGAACCTTTTATGTGTCATTTAATTTTTTAACACATTGGTATTCATAGAGAATTGTTGATCTTTACTTTTCAGTACTTTCCACAATGCCTGCCTGTTCCATTGGCGGTTGCCCTTCGAAGACCCATAATAAATCTGAAGGTACTATAATGCATGTTTTCCCTAAGACAATAGATCTGATAAGAGAATGGGTCCGATATTGCGGATATCCACCGTCTGAGCTTGAAAGTAGAGTCCTAGAAGTCTTTGCGGACAAGAGGGGTGATCGATACCGCATCTGCAGCAGGCACTTTAGCTCAGACATGTACTCCACATCATTGCTAATAAAGAAGAACACACCGCGAGCGAGGCGAAAATTGCTCTCAACCGCTATTCCCACTCTATTCGTCCACATCCCTCCACTGGTGAGTCAAGTTTACGTATTTATCTCTCGGCCTTGCGGTAGTGTGTAGCATTAGCTAACAATAATTTCCCCATTCATGTATCCACTCAATATGAAGGCGGAAGATTCTCCATCCGTGTCGTTATTGCAGTCATCAGCCACTTCAAGCGCCTATCGGGTAATCTTACTTAGCTATTCTGCCACTGACTTGTTTTGGGCATGTAAATCAATAGTTTTAATTTATCGTGTGATTATTTTACCTAATGGTACACCCTTGTACTCGTCCTCTAGTCTTTGTTTTCAGTTATAATTATTGTTATCCAAAATAATGCAAGTACTGTCTTTCAGGGAGATGCTGAGGAGTCCAACGTATTGACGACAACCGTTGATGTCACTCAGATGCTCGAGGTACGTTTCCGGACAGTTCTATCGATGGAGATCATCAGATCTTGCATTCTTGTAGCGTGATTGTTACACACAATGTTTCTTTCGTTTTTAGCCATTGATATGTCCTTCTGTCGTCGCCCTCCTATGTGTCTTCTTTTTTCAATATTGTGTTCATTACTAATGAAAGTCCTATGTTTCAGGGAGTCGATGGAGCATTAGTCCAAGAAGAAGGGGGAGCATGCAGTTACGGGTCGGCGCAACCGCTTGGAGAAGTGTGCACCGCAGTTACATCGTCCCTTGATGTTCTTATGCATTTCGAGGTATGGATACTGACAGTTCGATCAAGCGAAATCATATGACATGATTACATCCGCTATACTTCCTTCTTTATTAACGCAAGTACTATGTTTCAGGGAGATGACGGAGCTTCTTCTACAAGAACATCACCCCTAGTAGTTGATGCAGATCTCTGGGTGGTGACACTTCCAACGATCGAGCAAATCGAATCATATTTATATATCCATTATTTATTTTAGACAACTGATCATTTGTGCAGGTCTTTTTAGATGAGCCGTTGACGCCTGCACAAAGTTTGTTCTTTTTAACAAAATAGAAAACCATACTAATGCAATTACTGTGTTTCAGGGAGTTACTGAAGCATCATCTTCAATAATATCATCAATGGAAGTCTATGAGGAGCCCGAGGTATGCATCTTGACAGTTCCATCTAACTAGATCAACAATGCGTGAATAATTGTCGTTTGAATGTTCTACACAAAGCGTTCATTCGTGTTTTGCTATTGAGATGTACGTGGGTATTGGTCCCCAAGTACATTTTGTTTTCAATATTATTACACATACTAATGAAAGTTCTATGTTTCAGGGAGTCGATGGAGCGTCAGTGCGTGATGGATGTGCTTAACATGAAAATATAGTCGTTGCAGCGCAAGAGGAAGTGGAGACATGCACACACGAGTCGGAGCAACAGCGTCCTGATGTTGAAGTTCGAGGCAAGAAAGTTTCAAAGAAAAGAAAGCAAAAGAAGGTTAGTGTCCTGGTCACTATATTATGTTGTTTTTCACTGTTAATAGTTCAATACTGTAAGTTGCGTTTAAACTGAACATCCCTTTTCCAATCTGTCCTCTAGTTGCTAGTGGGTGTACAAACTAGATCTACACAGACAGTGAAGCGAACGAGAGATGTTGCTTGTCAAACCTTTTGGCAGGGACTTGAGACTGGAGATGCATCGTGCCAATGGGAAGAATATGAAGTGATTGACAACGGAGCTATACCACCACCAGCCATTGATAGTGAATGTCCTCCTGGTAGTTCGGATGCAGTCGGAGATCAATTCACAGAATCCACACCCGCAAAAACTAAGACCGCGAGAAAGTTGAAGAAATTGTTTTATTCACCCATCGCCGGAGAAGGAACAGATGTTGCAATGGAAGAGAATGAAGTGGACGACAATGAAACACCATCAATATCACTGAACATAGCGGAAGACGATATCAGAGATTCTACCTTTCATGTGAGTGACATGTCCTCAACGTTACAGGCCGAATCAGCTGGGATGCAGAGTGACAGTATAAGGAAAGAGGCCAAATTCATTGTATTCGATAGTTGTTTGATTGATATTATTATTCGGATGAAATGTGGGCATTCGGTTGGTGGGGAAGTATGTGGGGAGCCATTGATTAATGTGACTCGTGCAATTCGAGGCACTAACCTTAAAATACATGCCACCTGTACAAAATATCATCCTTTCTCATGGTCTGCACAACCCATGCTGGGGCAACTGCCAGCAGGAAATCTACTTTGTGCAGCGGCTGCACTTTTTAGTGGTTCAAGTTTTAAAAAGTTAGTCTTTCTTTCAGTTTGTGGGAATCCATTTCATTGCGAAAACTCAGTTCTACAAATACCAAACCGATTATCTATTTCCAGCCATTAGCGAAGCTTGGAGAATGGAAAAAATGTCTATTGATAGTACATTCGCGGGCAAACGGTTCAGGCTAGCCGGTGATGGACAGTGCGACAGCCCAGGATTTTCAGCCAAGTACTGCACCTACCACTTTCAGGACATGGAAAGTAAGAAAATTATGAGTTCGGTGGTCGTGCAGGTGTCACAAAGTACATCCTCAGTGGCCATGGATAAAGTTGGCTTTGTAGCATCATTGCAAGAACTACAATCGCGGGGAATGGTGATCGACCTGATAGCCACGGACAGACACGTTTCAATTGCCAAGACAATGAGAGAAGAGTACAAAAATATAAATCACCAATTTGACGTTTGGCATCTTGCAAAAACAATCAATAAAAAAATGTCGGCTGCAGGTAAAAAAAAAGATATGCAAGGTATTTCACAGTGGTCCAAGTCAATCAGCAACCATCTTTGGTGGAGCTCAAAAACATGTGGAGGGTCGTTGGAAATTCTACTGGAAAAATGGCGGTCAGTAATGCTACACTGTAGCAACGTTCACCGCTGGACCACAAACCAACATTTCCACAATTGTGAACATGGCCATTTGTCCGCAGGGGAGGCACGGAAGAAGAAGTGGTTGATTCCTTCATCACCCACTCACAAAGCCATTGAAAAGATTGTATTTGATAAAACTATAACAAGAGATTTGAGGGGACTCACGGAATTCTGCCACACAGGAGATTTGGAGGTGTTCCACAATATGTGCCTAAAGTACAGGCCAAAACGATTGCTTTTTGGCATGGAGGGCATGATAAATCGGACTCTTCTAGCGGTGTTGGCACATAACCATAATGTTGGCCGTCACCAAAGTAGGACGACCGGAACTTTAGGGACGCTTCGCTACAATAAGGCCTTCCCTAAAAGAAGTAAACAATGGGTTATCAAACGAGTGTTTGAGGATATGCAATATGACTTTATTGAGAGACTTATTGTTGATGTCCTAGATAGGCACATACATGGAGTTGTGAACGAACCTGTGCAGGGGACAACTGCATTGCCACCCAACATTGCCTCTGTTCCATGTCCACCTAAAGAAGAGCTCATTGAGAAATACACATCACGGTTTAAATGATTGTAATTTGATTGTCTGTTCTCTCGAGTCTCCTCATGTCGCAGGCCCATTGAATATGTGTAGCTATGTATTGTGTAAATAAAAGTGATTGCTCTGTGAGTCCTGTGAGATGGCCTTACACTGAATGTAGCTAACTAGGAATGTGTGCTCGTTCAAAGTGAAGGTCAGCTGCTTTGATTTTTTTCTCGGGTGCCGGAATGGCCCACGACTCAGTATAAGGTTCTATTGTTATTTGACCTTGACAGGCCGGGACCATCCCGAAAGACTTCTTTTTGGGGGTGTGGGGCAATAACGTAAGAAACGATAATGAATATAATTTCAGAAACGAAAGCCATTCAATGTTCGTTCATTAGAAGAAATAACGTCGGCATAGAAGGAGTGGTATTTCGGGGCTGCCCTACGCACAGACACAATGGAAAATGCAAATATAATGTAAGTAACTCTTTAGATGAGTTTATACCGCAATTTAATTACTATACAGTAGCTTTAAAGACGGGTTAAGTTGTACTTGTTCGTTCTATGTGGCATATTGTTTTGTACCGCGTACTATCTTGAGGAGAACCATCTCCTTTTACGGAAGCACCTCAAAACCTTCCTCTTTGCTTCTGCTTTCTCTCTCCCTCTCCCCTGCTACAACTGGTCCACTGTCTGCGACCTCGGTCCTGGGCCCTTCCACTCTCCACCTGCACTGCCTCCCTGTCAACCCCTGCACTGGGGGACTGTCTCAGTATCCTACAGCCCCCCCCTTGACGTATAATACCCAGTTGCACTGTCCTAGCGATGAAATAATTTCCCGACCTAATATATAAAATGAATAATTTTAATAAATATCTGATGGTGAGACTAATTTCATTTTTTATGTTTTTAAAACAGGTACATCCTTCATTATTGTATGTGTCACGAGTACCAGACACCGGCGGATGGCTTTTATAACCGCCAGTTGCTTCTCCGCGTGAACAACGTTACCACCCTGACCATTTTATGGGACGATCGCCAAGTACAAGTATGCCCTTACGCGGTACTAACGGCTAGATGCAACATACAGACCGTTGTGGTGGCCTAGTGCCTCGTTGTTGGAACAGCCATGCGATTATCAGTGCGACCGAAGAGCTTATTTTATCGTAAACCAACACCCTGTGTACTGCACACGAACATCGCTTGCCTCAAGACAAACTATTTTGGATCGAGAGCACAGAAAAATGCAAATCGCAGAATATTCTCTAAACATTTGATGTCCAATAAATGTACTTTGCCAAATGGACAATCTTGCCGTTTGCTTTTAAACCACAGTTTCATATTCCGAATTGTGGCGCTGTATTGTGAGATGATCTAAGAACCTGTGTACAGCAAAGGAACATCGCGTGCCTCAAAACGAACTTTTTGGAACGTGAGCAAATAAAAATGCAAATCGCTGAATATTCTCTAAACATTTGATGTCAAATAAATGTACTTTACCAAATTTACAATCTTGCGGTTTGATTTAAAAGTACAGTTTCATATTCCCAATTGTGGCGCGCTGTGTTGTGAGCTGATCTGTGTTGGTTTCCGGGTTCTGTGTGTAGTCGCGTAGAAGACGCCTGGGCGCGTTTGCCTACGCAGCACAGTCACGTCACGGATAGAGGCGGGGAATATGAATGTTTTGATAAAGTCTGTTTCAGGGGCGGGGGATTTGATTTAGTGCCGCAAAAGCAGGTGAGCCAGGGCGATGGGGGGAAATGATAGGATTATCAGAAAATGGCGGCTGATTTCGAGTGCGTTAATGGACGAAAAGTCGGGTAAGGTCCATAGGAAAGTTTTCTACGATCTACCGATTTATGCTTAAAAACACATGGCCGAACCGTATGGACAATAAAAAAAAAAGTCCCGGAACTATCCTTTAAACAAATTCAAAAGCACACCCTTCATACAAATGTTTTGGCCAAGTTTGCTATGCCAACTTTCAAATAAAACTAAAAGGGGACTGGTCTAACCTAGAATCTTACCAGCCATTTCATTTTTTGATGGCTCCCCCAAACCTTATTGTAAAATAATAGTCAGGACTCATTATCAACAAGTGATATTTTGTCAGAGAAAGCAGAATTATAAGGAGGCTTTGGGCACTGCTGCCCAATGCCTAAACATCCATCATATTTCATCCATGTATGTGCAAGTCCATGGGAGCTGTATTCATACGACCTTCAGGGGGCACAGTTGCCTAGTACCTAAACCTCAATCTAAGCATGTGCAGGTCCACGAGAGCTGAATGCATACGGCCTTCATGGGACACTGTTGCCCAGTGTCTAATCCTCCATCTAAGCATGTGCAGGTCCACGGGAGCTGAATGCATACGGCCTTCATGGGACACTGTTGCCCAGTGTCTAATCCTCCATCTAAGCATGTGCAGGTCCACGGGAGCTGAATGCATACGGCCTTCATGGGACACTGTTGCCCAGTGTCTAATCCTCCATCTAAGCATATGCAGGTCCACGGTAGCTGAATTAATGGGGCACTGTTGCCCAGTGCCTAATCCTCCATCTAAGCATGTGCAGGTCCATGAGAGCAGTATTCATATGGCCTCCATGGGACACTGTTGCCCAGTGCATAATCCTCCATCTAAGCATGTGCAGGTCCACGGGAGCTGAATGCATACAGCCTTCATGGGACATTGTTGCCCAGTGTCTAATCCTCCATCTAAGCATGTGCAGGTCCATGAGAGAAGAATTCATATGGCCTTCATGGGACGCTGTTGCCCAGTGCCTAATCCTCCATCTAAGCATGTGCAGGTCCATAAGAGCAGTATTCATATGGCCTCCATGGGACACTGTTGCCCAGTGCATAATCCTCCATCCAAGCATGTGCAGGTCCACATGAGCTGAATGCATACAGCCTTCATGGGACATTGTTGCCCAGTGTCTAATCCTCCATCTAAGCATGTGCAGGTCCATGAGAGCAGAATTCATATGGCCTTCATGGGACGCTGTTGCCCAGTGCCTAATCCTCCATCTAAGCATGTGCAGGTCCACGGTAGCTGAATTAATGGGGCACTGTTGCCCAGTGCCTAATCCTCCATCTAAGCATGTGCAGGTCCATGAGAGCAGAATTCATATGGCCTTCATGGGACGCTGTTGTCCAGTGCCTAATCCTCCATCTAAGCATGTGCAGGTCCACAGTAGCTGAATTAATGGGGCACTGTTGCCCAGTGCCTAATCCTCCATCTAGGCATGTGCAGGTCCATGAGAGCAGAATTCATACGGCCTTCATGGGACACTGTTGCCCAGTGCATAATCCTCCATCTAAGCATGTGCAGGTCCATGGGAGCTGAATGCATACGGCCTTCATGGGACACTGTTGCCCAGTGTCTAATCCTCCATCTAAGCATGTGCAGGTCCATGGGAGCTGAATGCATACGGCCTTCATGGGACACTGTTGCCCAGTGCATAATCCTCCATCTAAGCATGTGCAGGTCCATGGGAGCTGAATGCATACGGCCTTCATGGGACACTGTTGCCCAGTGTCTAATCCTCCATCTAAGCATGTGCAGGTCCATGAGAGCAGAATTCATACGGTCTTCATGGGACACTGTTGCCCAGTGCCTAAACCCCCATCTAAGCATGTGCAAGTCCGCGAGTGCTGCATTCATATGACCTTCAGGCAGCACTGTTGCCCAGAGCCTAAAACTCAATCTTATTCCATCTAAGCATGTGCAGGCCCATGTGAGCTGTATTTACCTGGTCTTCAGGGGGCACCTCTGCCTAAACTGCCATCTTATTATATCCAACTATGTGGATTTTTAAAACAATTATTTTTTATTTATTGAGCGCTATATACCAAAGTGGTGTACAAATCATCACGTCACATTACAATTAATCAGAAGTTGATAACAAATAACCAGAAACAAAAGATGGGTTTTGAGAGCAGCACAAAAAAAGGATATGAAGAAATAGATCAGAGAGAAAGTGGAAAAGTCTTCCAATGATGAGGAGCAAGTAGGGAGAATGAACAAAATCTGGTCTGGGCACAGAGGGGATGAGCCACAGTTAAAAGAAAAAGAGACTGAGAGCGAAGAGTTTGAGAAGGAGAATAAAAGGAGACTAAAGAAGAAAGGTAAGGAGGAGCAAGATTATACAGAGATTTAAAAACCATACAGAGAAAATTGAAATTTAAGGCAAGAGTGAAAAGATAGTCCACCAATAGACAAAAGCGGGCGGGAAATGGAGTCATGAGGCTCATAGAAAAAAGAAGACGGATGGAAGAGTTCAAAATAAACTTAAGAGGGATGACATGAGAGGCCGGAAGACCAAAAGGGATACAGGAACAATAGAAACTTGAGAGAAAAGTTAAGGGAAGAAATGAAAATCGTAGTCATATGGAAAGTAAGAAAAGGGTGAGCTTTACGAACATTAAAATGATGGGCACAACAAGAATGCGAAAGTAAGGAAATATGAATAGACAAGGAAAGTGAAGAATGTAAAAGAAGACCTAGATAATGAATGGAAGAAGAGATGGAAAGATGAGAAGGTAGAAAAGAAATAGATGAAGTGGGTAGGAGAGGGGAATAGTAACGGCAGGAAAGAAAAGAAGTTCTGTCTTTTAAGAGTTAAGAACAAGATAATGGTCAACAATCGAGATTTGTTGGCCAGAAGACATGAAGTTAAGGTTGAATGAATAGAGGGGGGAAAAGGAGGAGAAAGAACGAAAAGTAAGGTGACATCAGCATAGAAATGGTGAGACAACCCAAGTGTGGAAATGATTGATGCAAGAGAGGTATAAAGAGAAAACAACCCAAGGCTGCACCTTGGGTAACACCATATTCGAGAGGAAAAGTAGAAGAAAATGTACGCGCTCAAGACACAGAATAAGTATGATTGGACAAATAACATTGAAACCAAAGAACAGAACCAGAAATCCCAAAAGCAGCCGATAAATCAAGAAGAATTAATAAAGACAAATGCTTTGAGTAACGTGCATAAAGAAGAGAATTGCAGACAGAAAGTAGTGCAGTTTTAGTAGAATGGTGAGGATGAAAACCAGATGGGAGCCGAGGAAGAATGGAGTTAGACAAGATGAAAGGAGAGACTTGAGAATAAATGGGGCACTCCAAAAGCTTGGAAAGATAAGGAAGAAGAGATATAGCTCTGAAATAAAAAGGAAGAGAAGGATCGAGCAAATACTTTTTTAAGATGGGAATAATGGTAGCATGCTTAAATGAAGAGAGGGAAAGGTAGAATTAAAAGTGAGAATTGAGGTAGGACAGTAAGGAAGGATAGACCTTAGGTATAAGAGAAGAAGATATAGGATCAGAAAGGGCAGTGGTAGGATGGGCCCGAGCCAAAAGAAGTGCAAAATCAGAAGTAGTACATGGAAGAAAGGAGGATAAGACTGCAGATTGACAACAGGCAGAAGAAGTAGATGGAACAATTAAAGAGCAACTTTTGAGGAAAACAGGATGCAAAATCAATGTCTGAAAGGGGAGTAACGCAAGTGAGATAAGGAGAAAGTAGACGAGAGAGTTTGAAAATGACAACAAAGGTGTGATGAGTGAGACTGAAGAAGATCGGAATAATAGGAACCTTTAGGAAAGAGAAGGGCTTTGTCATAGTAAGAGTGAAAAGAGGACAATCAATGAGGATCAGAGTCCAGATGTGACTTGCGCCAACAATGTTTCAGGCGGTGAAGAGTTTGTCGTATAGAGCGAAGCACCAGCATAAGCCAACGCTGAGTGGGTTTGCAAGTATGTGAAAAAGAGGAAACTGGGTATAGAGTATCGAGAGAAGAAGAAAGAGAGGAGGAGAGTATAGAAGCAGCTTCATCAGAAGAAAGAACTGCAACCACAGAGTGGGATGGAAGAAAAGAAATGCAAGACCAGACAAAGAAAGGAATGTTAAATGAAGATCGTGACGATAATAAGTATGGTGGAGAGAAGAAGGGACGCTGAGGGAGGGCAAGGAGGAGAAAATATAGAGAAAAGGAGTAGATGATGATCAGAAGAATAAACAGGAACAGCGGAAACAGGAGAAATTGAGAGAGGAGAGGAAATAATGAGATCAAGATGAGAGCCAGAGACATGAGAGGGAGGATCAGAAACAGGAGAAAAATTATAAAAATCAAGAAAAGAAAAGAAGACATGGCAACAGAGGAGTGGATTGGAGAAAGATGCAAATTGAAATCGCCCAAGAGGATTAGGGGGACAGAAGAAGGCAAAAGAACAGAGAGGAGAGCATCGAGATCATCACAGAAAGAATGAATAGGGCCAGTAGGGCAATACATCAACAAAAACACCAAGGAATATGGTTTCAGGAACAAAATAAAGGAGTACTCAAAGTAGGAAAAAATAGGGAGAGAAGAAGGAGCAGGGGTATAAGAAGAATGGTAAAGAATACTGATGCCTCCCCGACGTGAGGGACGGGGAATATGCAAGAAGGAAGTAGAGGGAGTGGAAAGGATGCATGAATAGCAGTATTTGAAGGCGAAATCCATGTTTCGGTTGTACAGAAGATTGAAATGTAAAAATGTGTCGAGAACTGAATGCAATTTATTCCTAAGGGAACGCACCTGCCAAAGACCAAGGTTGATCGAAGGAGGGAAGTCGGGACAAGGGGAATAGAGGAGATTAGAAATATTATGAGTAGCAAAGTGCGGTGTATGAGGGTGAAAGGCATAAAAAGGCGGGATGGTAAAGGACGTACCAACCAAGGAGGTTATAGGCGGACAGGATAACTGAGGGAGCAGAGCAAGTAAGAGCAGCAAGATATTAACTGCAGCACGAGATGAAGCTTGAGGCGCTACCAATAGCGAAAGGAGGAAAAAGCAGGGCCGCTGGGCAAGTAGTTATCAATAATGAGAAAGAGAAACAGACATGGTAGCAGTAAGTACAGCAGAGAGAAGAGAAGTAAAAGTTGACAGTTGCAGACAGCAGCAACCAACTTATCCCAGACTTTTCTCGGGGCTTTGTCACAATACATCACATAAAGCAAGGAGTAAAAGTGGGTAATGGGAGGGGGCCAGGGAGGGAAAAAGAAATTGAGGGGAGTAGGGGGGAGCATGGAAAGAAGAGGGGGGCACTTGGTGAGTGTCTGTGTGGGCAGGGAAGGGTTATTTTGGAGTGTTTACACATTATCGTGGAAATACATGGGGAATACAACTGGCATGAGTAGTTCATTGCTGCTGTATGTGTAGTTTGTTGCCATTATCGTGGGAATCGGAAGAGAGTGAAGAAAAAAAAGAAATGTAATACCTAGTGGGCCAAAAGGAACCTGTTGGAGAAGGCCATGACTAGTGGGCTTGAAAGAAACCTGTTTATTTTTAAATATAGTGTGTGCACGGCCAACACCATGCTCAATTGCCAGGACTGCAGGCCACGGCTAGTGGGCCCCAAGGAAACCTATGGGTGGAACATGCATAGTGGCCACGGCCAATGGCCATGGCTAGTGGGCCCTAAAGTAACCTATTGGTGCAACATGAACAGTGGCCACGGCCGAAGGCCATGGCTGGTGGCTCTTGAATAAACGATGGTTTAACAAAACCCCTGAAATTGACACAAAAAACTTTAGTTAAGGGAATCCGATTTAATGCAACAAAACCCTTGAGATGTGGGAAGTGTAAGGGAGGCATGGCATCACAAGTATGACACTCACACAAAAGGTACAATTTGTAAAACCTTCATTAAAGTTTCAATGGGGATGGAAACACTTTTACTTTGCCCTATAGCTAGGATGGGAGTATGCTCACAAAAATCTAATACCTGCCCTATATCTAGTACAAAAAGTGTGAAAAGGAATATGTGTATGTCAAGGAAAGTCGATGTTCAAAAGAATAAATGTGGTAGAGTCAGATATCCTCCCCAAGTTGGACAGCACGGAGTAAGGTAGTCCCTATAGACAAGACGACACACTCTGGCTCTTAAAACAAAAGCAGTTCAAAGCGTGGATCGAAGGTCCGTCTGGCCTTCCACGTTAAAGTTTTACTTTCCAATTTCCATCCAATTTCCAAAAACGCATTTTAACAACACATTCACTGTGGTCCCCATCTGTCGGGCTCAGGCCTACTAAAGCAAAAGTTCACATCGGTCCCCCTCTGTCGGAATCAGACCTTTCACAGCAAAAAGTTTACAAGAACTCATATCCTCGAGGGGTTCCCTTCCCCTAACTTATTATACTTCTGGTCTCCCTCAGTCGGGATCTGACCATTTCCGGATGTCAAAGACTTTCTAATTTGCATGGCTTACTCCTACGTCCCATCCCCTTTCCTCCATACTGTATGGACATCCCTCATTAGGGACTGAAGACAGAACCTTATTCACCAGAAAAAATCTTCTCCTTTAAATTTAGAGGCGCGGCCCTGAGAGCATGTGCTCCCCTCTCTCCGCCCACCAGCGCCACTCCCCAGTCCTCTTTTCCATGTCAATGGGAACAGACTGCTTTCACCAGTGCTCCTGGGTTTGGCTTCGGCCTTGTAATTCCACACGCTCTTCCCTGGATACTGTCTTTTTGTCTTTTGTCTTCTACTCTTTAATCAGGTACCAGGTCCTCTGACGCCACGCTCCTCCCCGGTGCATGTCGACGTCCTTGGGTTTCAGCAGGTGTCCAGCCTGCGAGGGGCTCTTCCCCATGTCCGACTCTCACGCTCTGTGCCTCCGCTGCCTTGGCCCCAACCACGGCTCCGAAGGCTGTACCACGTGCGACATGTTTACACCGCAAGCTCTGAATAACAGGTTAGCTTGGTGGAGTGACCACTTTGAGAAGTCTCCTCCAGAGGACTTGAAGAACTTAGTCAGGAACAAGTCTAGGCCCAAGGTAGGGCTGCTGTTTTCCATCGCACCCCACAAGGGTGACTCCTTTCCTTGGAAACATCTGAGCGGAAGGGACGTTCAGGTTCTCACACCAGCACGGGTACCGAGGCTCATTCAGCTCCCGGCCGCCTGGCCGAGGGGTTGCTAGATCCTTCCGGAGACCGTGCACAGGGACCGCAAGGTTCTTCTACCGGGTGTCGACCCGTGGGATTACGCCCTACTACCGGACACATGTCTGAGGAGGCACCTGTATTCAGCACTACTGGCGACTCGGCTGAGGGCACCATGCCTATCTGGCCTCGGCCTGAGGTGCAGGGTAGGTCTCAAGCTCCACTGCCAAGAGTTCAGGAAGAGGCCGGTCCCAGCGAGCCAGGCACCATGACGCAGGCACGTGCATGCAGCTCGACAAAATGGCAGCCGCGCCAGACAAGATGGCTGCTCGTCCAACACCATTCCTGTTCGGGGAGCAGGTCCAGGTGGGACTGGTCTTCACCAGGTACGTGGCCTATGGCTTATCCTTTAGCGTCGCAGGCAGATATCCCATGCAACCAGCAAGGCAGAGTATGCAGAGGCCCCAGCAGCCACCCGCTACTCTGTCATTACCACCTACCACCCCACCAGCCTGCGAGGACAGATTTTTTGAGAAATTCCTCATGCTGATGTCCCCTCAGATGGGCTTCACCCTTCGGGATGTGATCAGAGACATGCCACCTCCAGTCCTCCGGCCAACCCACATAGTCATTCCTTCTATGGCTCTGGTGCCTCAGGCCCCTGTGCAGCCCCAGCTGCCCATGCTGGGTCCTTCGATTCCAGCTCCCCTGCCTCCTCCAGTTCAGGCAGTTCCACACCAGCCTCTGCAGCAGCCTCTGGCTCTGGTCTCCACACCTTAGCCTTCGGCTCCCAGCACTCCTCCCCCGGTGCCAGACCAGCCCAATACCCTCCTGGACTCCGATGAGGAGGAGGACGCTGATGCACCATCTTCAGCCAAGGCCTTCCATAAACGACTTGCAGATTTGGCCGAATACTTGGGGCTTCCACAGCCTGAGGTGGAACGACCTAAGGTGAGGGTTCTGACCAAAGCCCTCACTCTACACCCTGTGGCTAGAACAGGGATTCCGATGCAGAAGGACGTTGTCGCCTTAGCCAAAAAGGGATGGCTGAAACTCCATTCAGCGCAGCCCACCAACAGGCACCTCGATGCCAAGTACAGGCAATTGAAGGGGGATACACTCTTGTTGTCGGCACATCCTCTACCACACTCATCAGTGATTGCCGTGGCCCCTATTTACTCGAAGCCACAGTCTTCCTCGGCCACCTTGTCCTCAGCTCTGCTAGGCAAGGAGGAGAAGATATTGGAGGTGAATGGAAAGAAGGTCTATTCCAACGCCTCACTGCACCTGCATCAGTCTAATGCGGATGACATGCTCGCAGCCATTAATGAGAGGCTTTGGAGGGAAATAGCTGGCTTCCTTCCAGAACTTCCGGTACACAGTCAGGCACGTTTCAAGGTGGGCTGGCAGAAGCAAAGATGGTGGCTCAAGACATCATGGAGTCCACAGTGGCACATATTGACACCTCATGCTGGGCCATCTGCATCGCCATGGACATGAGGACTGCCTGGCTCCGGGCTACCAAGTTCAACCCGGACGTCCAGGAGCACATATTGGACCTTCCATTTGAGGGTAGTAACCTCTTTCATTCCACCACCGATGAGGAACTTGATCATGGCACTCCCCTCCGGGACCACGTGTCTCTGGTGGGGGGCAGGCTTGCCCTCGATGCAAAGAATTGGTACGCGAGGTTCGCAGACTGCTGGATCCTATCAGTAGTGTCTGTGGGCTACCGCCTAGTTGTCGCTCCCTCTCCTCTATCCTCCCCTCCAATCTCAGACTGGGACAACAACTCTGTTGGTGGAAATTCGATCACTGTTAGGCAGAATCCTGTGCAGTGCCCTTAGGGACCACTACACACAATTAAGACTACAGGTGGCAATACAAGTTTTACCTTTGGTACAAGCCTGTACTACTATGTTAAAGTGGTAGCAGTAGCGGAGCAGCTAGGCTTATCTCAATAGTATATGAGCAGTAGCAGAGATTACACAAAGGGACCACAATTACTGTGACTCAAGCAAACACTGACTCAAGCTTTCAGGTAGAAAAATATACAAGTACATTTATTTTTAAACCATTTGTTATAAACACAACACTTCTATTAAATTCAAAATCACACGTAAAATATACTACAACTAACCAATTCACTTTGTTTAGTATGACTCAAGGTAAGTACCCTGTGTTTGAATGGACTGATGATATGAAACAAGACACGTTACCGTGAATACGATTGCGATAACTTTTTGACAGTTTGGTCTACTAAATAAACGCATATCCGTGACCAGAAATGCTACTGGGGCAAAAACACACTTAGCACCTGAGATACCCAGAGGGACTTGAAGGCAAAAATCATAGGCAATATTATAGTTAGGCAGACAGAATCGAAGAACACTCATAGGACCTCATTACGAGGTGGGCGCTAAGGGATTACCGGCACCAGTAAGGGCACCGGTGCCGGTAATCCCTTAGCCCCCTACTACAAGATCCCTTTGCGGGTCCTCCCTTAACGCCTGGTTTTTCCAGGCGTTGAGGACAGGACCCGCAAGGGACTTTAGAGCTAATAACGTTACCGCAATTTGCAGTACCGTTATTAGTGCCTTGACCATTCCCATTGAGATTTATGGGGGCTCAATGGGAATGGGGAAGGGCCCTGGTGAATGGGGAATTACCAGTCCCGCCAACCTTGGAATGGACCGGTAATTGCTCAATTCACCAGGGCGGAGTCGGAACGAGTTTGGAGGCAGCCATGGCGCTAATAGCGCCATGGCTACCTCCAACCTCGTAATGAGGCCCATAGACAGGAATTCAAGAGTCAAAGGGCCGGAGCCAGGGTCAAGGGACACCGGGTGCCTGTTGTCGATGATCACACAGTCGAACAGTTCACGATTCAACGTAGCCAAAAGTACTTTGATATTGTCAATGTTCGGAAGCAAAAGTTATAAGAAGGAGGGAAGACCAGGGCAAACCTTGGAGATGAAGAAAAGGGATTCACCCTAATTCCTCAAGCAGAACACAGTACCTTATTCAATGGAGAAGCTAGTGCCCTGGCAGTTGTTCCTGTTGGTTTCCCGCAGACCCACGGTTCCTGGAGCTTCGTTGTGAAGGACGACGACTGGAAGGGTCTGCACCACACAGGGATGAAACCGGCAGCAACGACGATGAATAAAGGGTGCGCTCCTTAAAAACAGGAGAGGCTCTTCAGATGGCTATCCGGACCACTACAGCAGTGTGCAGCGATTTCGACCAAGGAAGAGGATCCTCTGGCTGTAGAAGATGAGCTGGTTATCCCCACCAAGCTCAAGGGAAGAAGACTCCGGACTGGATCTTCTCTGGTCATCGAAGGGTAGATAGCTCAGGACTGCAGCAGGCTACACCGGGACTGGGTAGTTGCAGCAGTCGTCATCTTCTCCACTTCTCTTCGGTTCCTTGTAGTTCAAGTGGTGACTCTCTGACTTCTAGCCCAAGAGACCTGCCTTTTATGCAAAAAAAAACATTCACACAGTCTGGCTGTCAATCACGCAGCAGGGGGGTTGTCCAGCCCAGCCAATCACCTCAGCCAATCATGGCAAAGTGCGACTTGGGTTTCCTAGGATACCCTGTGCAAGGGGTGACTACACCCCTCCCTCACATTCAGCCCACCTAGACACCCAGGCGCCTGGAGAAGGGCTTCTGAGCAGAAGCCCGCCAAAAGACGGTGAACAAAGGAGGCAAACCTGGTTTGCTGTGCAAAGTAAGACACAAGAAGGACTTTAACAAAAAGAAATGGCGAATAAACCCTACCGGAGCCAAAATAAGTAGTATTTGGTCAAGCGGGTTTAAGTTCGAGGCTGATATAATAGCCTAAAATAATACCCCGTTTATCTAATATAATCGCGGTAGGAAAGGTTAGGGTAGATACCACTGCCACCAGCCAAGTCTAACGGTTAAGAGCGAAACAATGCTCTAGGAGGTACAGATACAAAGGGATACAAAGTAACCCTTTCCAGTACTCCATGGAAGATGGGGTGTACTGGATCTGTGGTAATTTGACTAAGTAAAGTTAATGGCAACTTCACCCTTTTCTGGGGGACGGTAGTCAGCCCCAGAAATGGAGTCGGTGGGAAGTCTAAAAAGACAACCCTGTGTCACTGCACTGAAGGTGCTGTGTAACACACAAAAGAATGGGGCTACTGAAGTGGTGTACTCCAGAGCCCACAATCACAAAAACAGGTAACAGACACATGGCAAAACATGGGTAAGAGTGGGGGAAAAGCTCACACTCTTACCAAGTGAAAGAAATAAACTCCAGAAGTCCAGCAAAGCTGCTGGGGGACTCACTAGGTGAGGGAAATTAGCCACAAATGAGAATTCTCCCTAACAACCACTTCTAGAGAACCAGACAGTAGAAGAAGTCCCAGCCTTCCAGCGGGTATGGGCTTCTACGCCAGGATTTTCGCCATACACAAGAAGAACCAGGCTGGCCTGAGAGTTGTTGGACCTTTCCACCCTGAACCTTTCCTCTCCTCAGCGGCAAGATGATCCTCATTCAGACGGACAACTCCACCAGCATGTACTATATCAACAAGCAGGGTGGCATCAGGTCACCTCCTCTATGCACCTGGCGGTCAGCATCTGGGAATGGACTCTTGCGAAGACATTCACTTGACAGCCATCCACCTCCCGGGGGAGTCAAACATGGCGGCGAACAGGCTCAGCAGGCTGGGGGTGGACAATTATGATTTGGCAGCTGAACTATCAGGTCCTTCAGGAAATCTTCAACAGATGGGGCCATCTTCAGGTGATCTCTTTGCCACCTGGCATAACAGGAAGTGTCCTCAGTTTGCCTCCTGGCAAGAACAGGGTCTAGGCTTCCTGGGCGATGTTACATATTCAGTGGAACAGCACGAGTGCCTATGCTTTCCCTCCCACTCCACTGGTACACAGGGTGATCTGCAAGATAAGGGAGTCCCGGTACCTCAGTGTCATTTGGATAGTTCCATGGTGGCCAGTGAGGCTATGGTTTTCGGAGCTACTCAGCCTGTGAGACCAGCCTCCAATGCACCTCCCATTGGGCCCAGCTCAACTACTGTCACAGCAGGCGGACATGATCATCCACTCTACCCGCAGAGGTTATCCCTCACAGTGTGGTTCCTGAACAGGTCACATTGACGCATCTGTGCCTCTTGCGGGCTAACTGTGACATCATTCAGGGGGCTAGGATCGATGCTACTAGGAGCCAGTACAAAAGCAAGTGGATTAAGTTCTGCCACTGGGCTGAGGCTAAGGAAGTTGATCCTCTTAGTTGCACATTGGACGATGTGCTATCCTTTTCGGCACACCTCGCACACTCGGGGGTGCAAATAGGCACCTGCCACACCTATCTAGCAGCCATCTGAGCCTACCGGATCTCGGAAGAGGATGTTTTTCTCATCCGCTAATCCGGTTGTTAAAAGACATCTGACAGGCCTCACCAGGCTCTACCCGCCCATCAAGAAGCCACACCCCGTGTGGGACCTCAACATGGTGTTGGGCGCCTTGCTGCATAAACCATTTGAGCCAGTGGCGTCCACGGACATTAGGCTGGTCACCATTAAGACAGCCATCTTGGTGGGTTTTACGTCTGCATGCTGTGTCAGCAAGATCCAGGCTCTGGTGGCATCTAAGCCAAACACTACCTTTCTTAGAGACAAGGTGGTCCTCAGAACATCTCTGCGTTCCATCTAAATGAGGAGATAGTACTCCCCACTTTCTTCGCGGACCCCAAGGACAATGATCATGGGGTTCTGCACTGTCTAGATGGTATGCGAGCTCTAAGGTTATATCTGGACAGGACCAAGAGCTTCCGCAAGCCTGAGGCTCTATTTATCACCTTCGGTGGGTCAAGGCCGGGATATCAAGCTTCCAAGGCCTCCATAGCAAAGTGAATGGTTTCCGCCATTAAGGAGGCTTATAAGGGGCAGCACAAACCACTTCCGGTGAACATGCATGTCCACGTGGTCAGAGCCAAGGCCATGGCTGTTGCGTTCCAGAGACATGTCCCGTGGCAGGTCATCAGCTGGGCGGCCACGTGGGCCACTCCCTCAGCTTTTTGCAAGCACTACTGTTTGGATGCCAGCTCCACGTCAGACGCAGCATTCGGGCAGGCAGTATTAAGGAACTTGTTTTCTTAAGGAGGGTCACCTCTCCACCCTGGGGCTAAATTCAGTTGTAATCGCCCATACTGTATGGGGAAAAGGGGACAGGACGTAGGAGCAATTATAAGTTACTAACAGTAGTGACTAACATACTCCTAGTCCATAGTCCCCTTTCATCCATGCGTCCCACCATCCTCCCCCTAATAAAACTGGTGTCATTAGGCAATGGTAATAGGAGTGGCGGCACTGATGGGTGGACTCAGCGGAGCGGATGCTCCCAGGGCCATGCTCCCGTGTGCCTCTAAATTTAAAGGGGAAGAAGGTTTTTTTCTGGTGAAAAAGGTTCCGTCTCCTGTCCCTAGTTAGGGACGCCAATAGAGGTATGGCGGAAAGGGGACTATAGATTAGGAGTATGTCAGTCACTACGGTGAGTAACTTATAATTTTGCGACTGACCTCTGCAGGACCACTTCGACTTTCCAGCTTTCAACTCGCACTCCTATGTTATTTACCCCAGTACTTCCTGGTCTTAGTAGTTCTTTGTAGTGTGCACCAAAGTTCAACGTTCAGCTTTTCACATTCCCCTTCACTTCATCCATACCACCTTTTTTTACCTTTCGGTGAGTTTTTCGAGTGGGCTACTTCCTTTCGCCGGACCACTCCGTTACTCAGTGTCATTGACTTTACAGCTGTCGTTACTTCAAAGTTCATTCGCAGTTCTGCCTTTCTTCGCATCTCATCCACACGTGTGCAGCCTTCAATTTTGCGATATAATGTTGCCACTTAAATCTTTCTTTAGCACACACCTGTCTCTCACGCCGCTTGCCAACTCACCGGCTGTGTGTTTCTTTCTTGTCTTTTACTTTCTTCCAATTTCCGAGTCAAGGTTAGTACGATAGGCTTGGCCTCGCCTCCCCAATTCTGCTGTTCACCCGGGAGGGTCGCTGCTGTCCTTGAAACACAATACAGCCTTTTTGTTTGGGATTCACCCTTCTCCATCTGTCTTTCGCAGCCTTTTGGAGGCAACGATCTCCTGCAGGGAACTCCTGGGGTTTTCTAACCGTGGCTCTCGTCCCTCGGTCCGTTGCTCTGCTCCAGTAGGTTCGCCTTCACCCCGGATATTCTGCTCTTAGTCGTGTTCCACCTTTCTCAGAGTGTGTCTCCATCTTTCATCTGTGTGAGGAGGGCTAATTGGTATCAAATGTATGCATTTAGAGTCAAGTGCCTGACTTTGCCTGACCCAATTAGCAGGACATGTGCAATGCGATATATAAGAATTAGCATTGTAACTCTGTCGCCCTCTTCCTCGGCCCAGTGTTTCTGTGGAAAAGGAAGGGGGGCGAGTTGGAGCATTGGGGAATTCTATGAAATATGATGGGTTAGGTGTACAGGAAAGGGGGGAACACCGCTTCTCACCATAGGCTGGCTTACTCCCACTCACTGAAGACTCCACACCCAGGTGATCCTCCTGCACTGGTCCACCAACAGGGTCTGGATCCAAAGGCGATGGCTGTGCCCTGGCCATCTGAGAGGGAGATCCACATGGACTAGCAGGTGAGACACCTCTTGGTTTCTCACAGAAGTGATGATCATGTTAACTCGGTGCTCCACCCTGCCCCCTGTTGTAAAGCACCTAAGCGCATATATATAACAGATGGGATTCACAATGATATACAAAATCAGGGGCAGGCAAGATTGCTCAGTGGATTGAGCGCTCGCTGATGAAAACTGTGTGTGATCTGCAGGATGCAGGTTTGAATCCCGCTAAGGCAAACTCAGCCTTTCATCCTTCTGAGTTCATTAAATGAGTCACAACTCTGGTTGGGTGCTGTATGTATGTTTTCTATGTAAAGCGCTTATGTGTAAGCGCTATATAAATAACACATCATTAGATCCTAGGTGTCATCAACGGGGGGATGCTGAGTTAAGATTATCGTCACTTCACACATCTGCTGATTTTCAAGGGTTTTGTTGGGTTAAATCTGATCACCTTAACTAAAGTTTTTTCAATAAATATATATGTATTGGGCTGATTCACTAAGCTCAATTTACACCAAAAATGGCCTTAAGTTCTACTTACGCTATCTTTTTTGAGCTTAGTAAATGTAGTCTTGCTTAAGCTACTTGTTTAGCCTAGTTAATCAGCTCCATATATCTACTGTAGGTGCTTGGCACACTCTATCTTAAAGGAAACAACCTTTAGTGCCATATAACTCTGGTGCCAAAAATGTCTCGTTTACAGAACGCTTTCACGCGATCGAGTACTGTGGAATTCAGAGTAGGCTAACGAATCCCTTGTGAAATGCCAACAATGTAATTACTCCTAAAACAAAAAGTGGCACCACCTCACCAGATAATATGCATTGCCCCGAACTGGTACCTGGCAAAACTAGCCAACGCAAGAGAGCTAAAACAGAATGAATAACCGAAAAGGTATACAGGGACAGAACAACAATGGAAGTGACGAGGCAAGTGTAAAGCTGGAGACCATGCATGGTCTGAGTAGGCAGGGAGTTGTGCAGATTTGATGGCTCTGTACTATTTTTTGCTCTCTCTGTCTCTGTTTTATGGGGTGTCTCAGCAGCCCCGGCATAGCATGTCAGTGTCATATTTTTGGTATAGCATAATACACAGATTTCTGTGAGACTGTAGACTTTTTCTATCTAAGCATGTTTTGTATACTGTACTGTACCAATGCTCTTAAATGTAGTAGAATGGGCATGTTGGTACTGTGGGAAATAAAGCAAGATAGCACAGTGGATCAGTATATCACATGTGACCTATCACAGGCCTGACATTTAACCGGGCACTCGCACTTGTCTGCCCACAGTTTACTTTGCACAAGAAGAGACAGGTGGGTGGTCAGATACCATTGCCACAGCGGCATTACAGTTTCTGTAATGGTGTTTCTATTTGAATGAGTGGACCTGAAAGCTGTCGGTACATGTGCCAGTCCAGTTAGACTTGTTTTAGGTTGATACATTAATGGACTCATTGTTACATTAATGGACTCATGATTCTTGGTCAATTGCCACCAAAGCAGCCTCTTTTCACTGCCCTCTGGGGTAACGCTGCTGGAATTGGGAAATATTCTAGCCTCTTTAAAAAGCCACTTTTAATGGCAGCGTGGGCATCTGTAGATTTATAATTTAAGCTGTTATCGGAGTTGTTAACTGGGGAAACACCCATGTCTTAAGCAAGTCCCAGAGATGTCTGCTCCCGCGACGGAGAAAAACCAGCCTCCCATTAGAATTAGGTGAACACTTAGTTTCAACCCTTTTATATGCCTGGTGGTCATCTATTAAGTATCCATTGGCAGGGAATTGAGGTATAACCCCGTAAAAAACGGTGATACAGTTATACTAAAACACCAAGTGAACAGTCTAAGGCACACGACCCTTTACTGGGCTAGTCTGATTACAATGGTACGAGGACCTGTCGATCAATGTCAATAATTGCCCATGATGTCAATTCCTGAGCATATGATGACCGTATAATGGCAAAGACGGACATGTGATGTGTTCACCTGGGCAGTGCCTTACTTTTTGTGATTACTTGTTATTCAGAACACATGGTATGAGATGTTTGTAACTTTAAGTAAACATAACTCTTGCCCATATGCAAAACTAACGTTGAATTGATGATGCTTGGTCAATGCGACTGTACTACACATCCAAACCTTAAAATGAATGCACGCCCATGTTATTGGAATTCAGATGCCGGAACACACCCAAAGACCTTGGAAACATCCAATGCACAAACAGAAGCAACTTTGGTACAATCCATTCTTAGGGTGGCCAAATTGAGTCTTTTGTACAGAGGTCAGAAGTCATATGGAGGGGCTCGGTGGGGGAGTCCCCAACCAACCCATTGCTTAGACATCTCGGACCTGTGATCCTCCCCATGAACCAGATTGTCTTTGTATTACAGAAACTTGGCTATCGGAAGCCAGTCCACCATATATTATTCAAGCGCTCCCCCACACTTATGCTATGCTTCAGGGGAACCCTTCCAAGGGGATGGGGAAGGGTTGCCATCATTTTCAAACGTCATTTTCTGTGTGCCGAAGTCACTTCTAGCCCTTGTATTCATTTTGAACACTTACTAGTTCGACTCTCTTTTTCAGCTAAAGAAACGGTACACTTTCCTATAGCCTAACGCCCTCCAAAATGGGACACCCTGTTGGTTATGAGTTTTGTTGATTTCATCTCCTCGCTCGCTTTCTGTTAGGGAGAATTCTCATTTTATGGCTAATTTCCCTCCCCTAGTGAGTCCCCCAGCAGCTTTGCTGGATTTCTAGAGTTTATTTTTTTCACTTGGTAAGAGTGTGAGCTTTTCCCCCACTCTTACCCATGTTTTGCCTTGTGTCTTTTACCTGTTTTTGTGATTATGGACTCTGGAGTACACCACTTCAGTAGTCACCTTCTTTTGTGTGTTACACAGCACCATCAGTGCAGTGACACAGGGTTGTCTTTTAGACTTCCCACCAACTCCATTTCTGAGGCTGACTACAGTCCCCCAGAAAAGGGTAAAGTTGCCATTAACTTTACTTAGTCATTTAACCACAGATCCAGTACACCCCATCTTACATGGAGTACTGGAAAGGGTTGCTCCGTATACCTTTTTATCTGTACCTCCTAGAGCATTGTTTCGCTCTTTTAACATTTAGACTTGGCTGGTGGCAGTGGTATCTACCCTAACTTTCCTACCGCAATTATACTATATAAAGGTGGTATTGTTTTAGGCTATTATATTAGCCTCGAACTTAAACCCACATGACCAAATACTTTTTCTTTTGGCTCCGGTTGGGTTTAATCACCATTTCTTTTTGTTAGTCCTTCTTGTGTTTTACTTTGCGCGGCAAACCAGTTTTGCCTCCTTTCTTCACTGTCTTTTGGCGGGCTTCTGCCAAGAAGCCCTGCTCTAGGAGCCTGGGTGTCTATGTGGGCTGAATGTGAGGGAGGGGTGTAGTCACCCCCTGCTCAGGGTATCCTAGGAAACCCAAGTCACACTTTGCCATGATTGGCTGAGGTGGCTGTCCGGGCTGGACAACCCCCCCTGCTGCGTGATTGACAGCCAGGCTGTGTGAATAGGGGTTTTTCGCATAAAAGGCAGGTCTCTTGGGCTAAAAGTCAGTCGCCACTGGAACTACAAGGAACCGAAGAGAAGCAGAGAAGAAGGCGGCTGCTGCAACTACCCCGTCCCGGTGAAACCCTGCTGCAGTCCTGAGCTTTCTACCCTTCAATGACCAGAGAAGATCCAGTCCGGAGTCTTCTTGCCTTGAGCCTGGTGGGGATAACCAGCTCATCCTCCACAGCCAGAGGATCCTCCTCTTGGTCGAAATCGCTGCACACTGCTGTAGTGGTCCGGATAGCCATCTGAAGAGCCCCTCCTGTTTTTAAGGAGCGCACCTTTTATTCACCGTCGCTGCTGCCGGCCTCATCCCTGTGTGGTGCAGACCCCTCCAGACGTCGTCCTTCACACCGAAGTTCGAGGAACCGTGGGTCTGCAAGAAACTACCAGGAACAACTGCCGTGGCACCAGCCTTTTCTTTGAGTAAGGTACTGTGTTCTGCTTGAAGAAGTAGGGTGAACCCCTTTTCTTCGCCTCCAAGGCTTGCCCTTGTTTTCCCTCCTTCTTATAACTTTTGCTTCCTCTGTTGACAATATCCAAGTACTCCTGGCAACGTTGAATCTCGAACTATCCGACTGTGTGATCCTCGACAACAGGAACCCGGTTCCACTTGACACTGGCTCCGGCCTAATGACGCTTGAATTTCTGTCTGAATGTTCTCTGATTCTGTCTGTCTTGACAAAAGTATTGCCTGTAATTTTTGCCCCCAACTCTCTCTGGTTAACTCAGGTGGTAAGTGTGTTTTTGCCCCGGTAACATTTCTTTCTGCGGATACGCGTTTCTTTAGTAAGACCGAACTGTCATTACTGTCAAAAAGTGATCGCAAGTGTATTCCTGGTAACGTCTTTTGTTTCACAACACCGGTCCGTTAAAACATAGGGCACTTACTTTGAGTTAGAGTGTACCAAAGTGAATTAGTTGGTTGTAGTGTATTTTATGTGTGATTTTCAATTAATAGAAGTGTTCTGTTCATAATGAATGGTTTAAAAATAAATGTACTTATATTTTTTACCTGAAACCTTGAGTCAGTGTTTCCTTGAGTCACAGTAATTGTGGTCCCTTTGTGTAATCTTTGCTACGGCTCATATACTCTTGAGATAAGCCTGGCTGCTCTGCTACTGCTACCACTTTAACATTGTAGTACAGGCTTGTGCCAAAGGTAAAACTTGTATGGCCACCTGTAGTCTTAATTGTGTGTAGTGGTCCCTAAGGGCACTGCACAGGATTCTGCCTAACACTGGTGTACAGCGGTGAGGATTTGGAAGTAGAGTGATCACACTTAGAGTACTACTGTTGCTTGGGTTCAACTAACCACAAGGCTAACACCACTAATTGTATTTAACTAAGACATCATGCCAAATATGGAAAGCTACACTGAAGAGGGTCTCTTAAACTACACTGCTGAGGTTTTGAGAACCATGTGTAGGGAGAGGAGTCTCTCTGGTAAAGGAAAGAAATCCGAATTGGTTGCAAAGATAATAGGAAAACAAAGTCTGGAGAGTGGGTCAGAAGGGCCTACCCCTCCAGCAAATGTGGATACTGATGTTTCTGATTCTGAGAGTGTTACTTTAAAAGGAGTAGATGAGTCCTTGTTAGGAAACCCTACAACTCCTTTGCCTGCTCAGAACGCACAACCTCTGTCCACAGGGACCCCCACAGGTCCTGTACTTACTCCTGAGTTTATTGCACTTGAGAAAATGAGACTTGAATTGGAAGTGAAACGTATTGATGCACAAACTGCCATGAAACATCAAGAGTTAAGGCTCAGAGAAATGGAGCTGAATCATGAACTAGAAATGAAGAAATTGTCTTTAGAAAATGCTTCTCTCCCAGAGTCTTCTAGGTCTTCCAGCCCTAAGAGACCCCGTATGCCAAAGGAGATGATTGGTATGTATGAGACTAAACTTGATGTTTTGGATTGGTTAGCAATGTTTGAGTACAATCATGGGATTCAAGGTATCTCAGGGAATCAATTGATTCCTTGGCTTTTCTCTAGGCTCCCCCCTGTTCCAAGTGATGATGTAATGGAGTTGGGGGAGGAGGATAAACAGGATTATGAGTGTGTGGAACTAGCATTAATAGCTAGGTTTGGGAAGACCCCTTCCCAGTATCTTAAGAGGTTTAGAACCCTCAAAAAGCATGATGGTACCCCTTGGGCTACCTGGGTGTGTGAATGTTTGAAAAACTTAGATGGTTGGGTTAAGGGTTACAATGTGAACACTTATGAAGGTTTGAGGAATCTTGTGATGTTGGAGTCTATTTTTGATGTCTGCTGTCCTGAGCTTAGACAGCACTTGGCTGATTCAAAGGAGATAGATCCTAAGAAGCTAGTTAAAGCTGCTGACTTGTGGGTTGCCAACAGTGCTACTCACAAGGATTCTGGGGCTACTCAGAAAAAAGATGAGGGGAAGCAGCCCAAGAAAGACAACAAAGGGAATTCCAATAATTCCAATCCAAAAGAGGGCCCCAAACATAACCAGTGTAAAGCCACAAGGGAAACCGAATCAGGCTAGTGTACCATCTGGTCCCAAACCAGATGGAGGTCAGAACAAACCCCCATTCCAGAGAGCATTTGGGAAATGCTTTGTTTGTGGGTTAACTGACCATGTGAAAGGAGATCCCAGATGTAAGGGTAAACCTTCAGGGGTCCAAACTGTCTCCTTAGCTTTCTCCCAGGTGGATGAAGTACCTATAGCCAGTGGAAACTTTCAGTTACTAGATGATGAGCCCATGAGAGTCTCAGCTAGTGTTTCTTTAGTGTCCTTGCGTCTTCGGGAACAACAGAACTTAGATGTCTATAACTCAATCCCAGATAATACTAAAGAGTATTACAAAGATCGTGTTCTTGTGAATGGTCAGGAAACCCCTGCCATCAGAGACACAGGAGCCAGCATAACTTGATTAATATTTTTGCAAGGTGGAGGATGTTGCTAAGGCACCCAAACACCTAACCAAGTTAGCTGGAGGCCCTGTGCAAATGGTTCCCCAGTTACCAGCTCTCATCCAGTGTAATGACTTGACTGTCAGAATACCTGTTAAGTGTGCAAAATAACGTACCTGGGAGGGTTCTGCTGGGTAACGACCTTAAAACTCTTAGAGTTGTGTCTAGTACCCCCAGGTCCCCCAGCAGAAGGAAGCAGGAGCTCATTAGGTCTGCAAGGGAGAGAAACTTGGGAGGCTCTCCTAGGGACATGATAGAGGAAACTATCACCCCAAGTCCACAGGACTTACTTACTGCTATTGCAGGTCAGAAAGAGACAAAGGGGAAACCCAAGTCTGCCAGCAAGAAACCAGCAAGCACTCCTGTGCCCAGAAGGACATCTCCAAGCAAGACTGTCCAAAGTCACATCTGTGACTCCTCCATCAGCTAAGGCTGAGTGTGAGGTTCAACCCTGTATGGTTCAGCTAGATACTGAGGAATCCGATCTAGAGGAAGATCTTACTCTGGTAAGAGATCTTGACCCTGTTGACCATCCTGAGCTGAAGTCTTTACTGGCAGAAGGAGGACCCAACAGGGCAGACTTCAGCAAAGGACAAAGAGAGTGTCCTACCCTGGAAGGTCTTCGCCTACAGGCAGCTTGTCAGCTCAATGGGACTAAGCCTGGGAAGTATAGGTTGCACTGGGAAGATGGCCTCTTCTACAGTGAACCAACTGGGTCAACCCCTGGAGACTGCAAAAAACTTGTAGTACCTCTAGTGAACCGACTCCAGTTTCTGCACTTAGCCCACGAGATACCTTTGGCTGGTCACTTAAGCTTTAAGAAGACCAAGGAAAGGCTCTCTCTTTACTTCTACTGGCCTAAAATGGGTTAAGAAGTAGACAAATTCTGCAGAAGCTGCCGCACTTGCCAAACCTCTGGCAAGAGTGGAGTCAAGAATGTGGCAACCTTGGTGCCTCTCCCAGTGGTGGGAGTTCCTTTTGAGAGGGTCTGGATTGACATTGTTGGTCCTCTTAACCCTCCCACATCTTCAGGCAACGGGTTTATCCCGGTTGTAGTAGACCATGCCACTAGATTTCCTGAAGCCATACCTATGAGGACTGTTATGGCTCCGGCTGTGGCTAAGGCCCTACTTGGTATTTTTACCAGAGTAGGTTTTCCTAAGGAGGTGCTATCTGACAGGGGATCACATTTTATGTCCCACTATATGCAAGCCATGTGGAAAACCTGTGGAGTCACCTACAAGTTCCCAACTGCCTACCATCCCCAAACCAATGGGTTGGTAGAGAGGTTTCACAGAACTATGAAGAGCATGATAGGTGCTTTAGAAGAACCCCTTAGAAGAAAGTGGGACCTTCTACTGCCATGCCTTCTCTTTGCATATATAGAAGTCCCTCAGGAGGGAGTAGGATTCAGTCCCTTCGAACTTCTCTATGGCCATCCAGTCAGAGGTCCAATGGCCCTGATTAAGGAGGGGTTGGAGAGTGTTCCTTCCCCAAAGCCAGTCAGAGTGACTGACTATGTGATAGGTCTCCGGAGGAGAATGTCACACATGATGACAGAGGCAAGTGATAACTTGAGGGCTTCTCAAGTTCTGGTCAAACATTGGCATGACCAGAAGGCTAACATGGTTGAGTTCTCTCAAGACCAGCTTGTTCTTGTTATGGTCCCCACAAGGCAGAGTGCCTTGCAGGACAAATGGATAGGACCCTTCAAAGTTGTGGGTAAACTTGGAGAGGTGAACTATCTGGTGGATTTAGGCAATCCTAAGGAGGCTCCCAGAGTCTTTCACACCAACCGTTTAAAGGCTTATGTCTCTAGACCTGACATAGGAGCTTTGCTTCTAGCTTCAGCTCAAGAGGAGGAGGAGAGTGAACCTCTGCCTGACCTCCTCAGAGGCTTACCTTTAGATGAGTAAGTGGAAGGAGTGAATCTCTCTTCCAGTCTCACATCTAACCAGCAGGATGAGTGCAAGTTACTGTTGAATCAGTTTGCCTCCCTGTTCTCACTTTCACCAGGCTTGACCTCTTGGGGCCAGCATGATATATTCACTGGTGACTGTTTGCCTGTCAAAAGCAGGGGGTACAGAATGTCAGACAATGTAAGAACCCATATAAGGAATGAGGTCAACAAGATGCTTGATCTCGGGGTTATAGAGCCCTCTACCAGCCCATGGTCTAGCTCAGTTGTGCTTGTACCAAAGGCAGGATCCACAAAGTTGAGATTCTGCGTGGACTATTGTGGACAAACTTGGTGCAGCCAAGTACCTCAGCACATTTGACCTAACGTCAGGCTATTGGCAAATAGCCCTGGCAGACCATGCCAAGGAGAAAACTGCATTCTCCACCCCAGCTGGCCTCTACCAATTCAAGGTAATGCCTTTTGGACTAAAGAATGCTCCTGCTACATTTCAGAGGATGGTCAATCAAGTTCTGAATGGGATGGAGGACTTCTCATGGCATACTTGGATGACATTGCAGTGTTCAGCCCTGCATGGAAAGAACATATTGAACACCTAGGATATGTATTGCAGGCTCTGGAACAGGCCCATCTGACCATAAAGGCAAGTCAAATTGGTCAGAGTACAGTGGTCCACCTTGGACATGAGGTAGGAGGAGGTGAAATAAGGCCATTGCTTATCAAAGTACAAGCTGTACAAAACTGGGCCATCCCTACTACTCAACCCCAAGTAAGAGCCTTCTAAGGTCTCACTGGGTATTACAGGAAATTCATAGAGAACTAAGGGACCATAGCTTCTCCCTTGAATGTCATCTCCTCTCCCAAATATCCAAAAAAGGTCAAGTGGAATGAGGAGTGCAATCAAGTCTTTGCAGATCTGAAGAAAGCCCTTTGTCAAGCTCCAATCCTAAGAGCTCCTGACTATCACCAACCCTTCATTGTACAAACTGATGCTTCTAATGTAGGTATAGGTGCAGTCCTTAGTCAACTGGATGAGAAAGGTTGGGAACACCCCATTTGTTTCATCAGCAGGAAGTTAAAGAATCCTGAGACAAGGTGGGCAACAATAGAATGAGAATGTTTTGCTATTGTGCGGTCACTGAAGAGGTTTAGACCATACTTGTATGGATCTACCTTCACCATTCAGACTGACCACCAACCCTTGAGATGGCTGATGTAAATGAAAGGGGAAAACCAAAGTTACTCAGATGGTCAATTTGATTACAAGGATTTGATTTTTCCATTGAGCACAGAGCAGGGAGTCCTCACCAAAATGATGATGGTCTCTCTAGGATGTTTTTAACCGACTAGAGGTATGAGATCCATCCAGGAGTGGATTAAATCCTCCTGTCCCATAGTCTGGGGGGGGGGGAGGAGGCGAGTGTTAGGGAGAATTCTCATTTTATGGCTAATTTCCCTCACCTAGTGAGTCCCCCAGCAGCTTTGCTGGATTTCTGGAGTTTATTTTTTTCACTTGGTAAGAGTGTGAGCTTTTCCCCACTCTTACCCATGTTTTGCCTTGTGTCTTTTACCTGTTTTTGTGATTGTGGACTCTGGAGTACACCACTTCAGTAGTTCCCTTCTTTTGTGTGTTACACAGCACCTTCAGTGCAGTGACACAGGGTTGTCTTTTAGACTTCCCGCCGACTCCATTTCTGAGGCTGACTACAGTCCCCCAGAAAAGGGTAAAGTTGCCATTAACTTTACTTAGTCATTTAACCACAGATCCAGTACACCACATCTTACATGGAGTACTGGAAAGGGTTACTCTGTATCCCCTTTTATCTGTACCTCCTGAAGCATTGTTTCGCTCTTTTAACATTTAGACTTGGCTGGTGGCAGTGGTATCTACCCTAACTTTCCTACCGCGATTATACTATATAAACGTGGTATTGTTTTAGGCTATTATATTAGCCTCAAACTTAAACCCGCTTGACCAAATACTTTTTCTTTTGGCTCCGGTTGGGTTTAATCGCCATTTCTTTTTGTTAAAGTCCTCCTTGTGTTTTACTTTGCGTGGCAAACCAGGTTTGCCTCCTTTGTTCACTGTCTTTTGGCGGGCTTCTGCCAAGAAGCCCTCCTCTAGGTGCCTGGGTGTCTAGGTGGGCTGAATGTGAGGGAGGGGTGTAGTCACCCCCTGCACAGGGTATCCTAGGAAACTCAAGTCACACTTTGCCATGATTGGCTGAGGTAGTTGTCCGGGCTGGACCCCCCTGCTGCGTGATTGACAGCCAGGCTGCGTGAATGGGGGATTTTCACATAAAAAACAGGTCTCTTGGGCTAGAAGTCAGTCGCCACTGGAACTACAAGGAACCAAAGAGAAGCGGAGAAGAAGACGGCTGCTGCAACTACCCCGTCCCAGTGAAACCCTGCTGCAGTCCTGAGCTATCTACCCTTCGATGACCAGAGAAGATCCAGTCCGGAGTCTTCTTCCCTTGAGCCCGGTGGGGATAACCAGCTCCTCTTCCACAGCCAGAGGATCGCTGCACACTGCTGTAGTGTTCTGGATAGCCATCTGAAGAGCCTCATCTGTTTTTAAGGAGCGCACCTTTTATTCACCGTCGCTGCTGCCGGCCTCATCCCTGTGTGGTGCAGACCCCTCCAGACGTCCTCCTTCACACCGAAGTTCCAGGAACCGTGGGTCTGCAGGAAACTACCAGGAACAACTGCCGTGGCATCAGCCTCTTCATTGAATAAGGTACTGTGTTCTGCCTGAAGAAGTAGGGTGAACCCCTTTTCTTCGCCTCCAAGGCTTGCCCTTGTTTTCCCTCCTTCTTATAACGTTTGCTTCCTCTGTTGACAATATCTAAGTACTCCTGGCAACGTTGAATCTCGAACTATCCGACTGTGTGATCCTCGACAACAGGAACCCTGTTCCACTCGACACTGGCTCCGGCCTATTGACTCTTGAATTTCTCTCTGAGTGTTCTCTGATTCTGTCTGCCTTGACAAAAGTATTGCCTGTGACTTTTGCCCCCAACTCTCTCTGGTTAACTCAGGTGGTAAGTGTGTTTTTGCCCCGGTAACATTTCTTGCTGCGGATACGCGTTTCTTTAGTAAGACCGAACTGTCATTACTGTCAAAAAGTGATCGCAAGTGTATTCCTGGTAACGTCTTTTGTTTCACAACACCGGTCCGTTAAAACATAGGGTACTTACCTTGAGTTAGAGTGTACCAAAGTGAATTAGTTGGTTGTAGTGTATTTTACGTGCGATTTTGAATTAATGGAAGTGTTGTGTTCATAACGAATGGTTTAAAAATAAATGTACTTATATTTTTTACCTGAAACCTTGAGTCAGTTTTTGCTTGAGTCACAGTAATTGTGGTCTCTTTGTGTAATCTCTGCTGCTGCTCATATACTCTTGAGATAAGCCTGGCTGCTACGCTACTGCTACCACTTTAACATAGTAGTACAGGCTTGTACCAAAGGTAAAACTTGTATTGCCACCTGTAGTCTTAATTGTGTGTAGTGGTCCCTAAGGGCACTGCACAGGATTCTGCCTAACACTTTCATGTTCTCAATTAATTATTATTGGCGATTTCAATCTTAGATTCAATGATTCGCTAAATACCCATGTATTACACCTGCAAACAGCTATGGCCGACCTGCAATTTGTTCAGCTCATCGAAGGCCCTGTGCATGAAAAAGGCCATACGTTAGATCTAATCTTTGGAAATCCTGGAAAAATGACAGCCTTTGTTCCCCATCCTGTACTCTGGTCCGATCACTTCATTATCCCTTTCACTTATTCCATTGACGCTAAGGTTCCACCACAGCGCCCAGTTGCTAACAAGGAAGCATGCAGCACCTTTGGAATTGTAGAACTATATTAAAGACCAATTCCCAAGGTCAATGGCAGTGAAGGGAAAAGAAAGTAGTCCTTGCTGGTTCTGCAGGAGGCCTTTGAAAGTGCCGCAGAGGCCCTGGCCCCACTCATCTTAAAGAAAGGGAAGGGGAACTCATCCGCCCCATGGTATTCACCTCAGTTGCATTACTTGAAGATTGTATATAGACAAGCGGAACACAGCAGGCGCATCCGGTATTTAGATACAGATCAGTGCACAATGCAATGACAGCGCATCATCTACTACAATGCTAAAACATTGTACTTTTCAAATAGAGTATGATCCGTGCTAAATACTCCTAAAGAGATGTTTGCAGTAGCCAACGAATGATCCTCGCAAGCACAATACTCCCGCTTCCCAGAATCTATGCGATTCTCCATCAACTGTCTTCTTTCAGAAATGTGCTGATATTCATGACACAATTACAAAGACTCTCTCCCCGTTGAGCGAATTACATTCCCCTTGCAGATAATCTCCACCTAGTAGTTGGACAAACGACTTCTCGGTCTTTCAGCCTACGACAGTGACTGAGGTTTTGGATTTTATTTCCAAGCTTCGATCCACTTGACCTCTTGATCCCATTCCTCTTAGAGTTCTGAAAGATATTCAGTCTAAGCTAGCTCCAATGATCTCAATGGCAGTTAATGCGTCTCTAGGCACTTCATCCCTGAAGCATGCCCTTGTCACACCGCTCTGAAAGAAGCCATCCTTGGACCTGTCTGTCCCTGCCAACTTTTGCTCAGTATCTCTTCTCAAGTTTCTCATGAAGGTACTGGAAGCAATTGTCACCCTGCAGGTCCGAGACTATCTGGAAAAATAATTTGTATTAGATCACAATCAATCTGGCGTTAGGCCCTGCATGAGCACTGATTGAGTTCCGGTGGCAGTCGGTGATGACTTGACTGACAGGTTTCAAACAGCTGTTTTGATACCCTAGACCTATCGGCAGCGTTTGATATAATTGATCATGACCTCTTGTGTCAATGCCTTGAAGACAGTATTGTTTTCTGGCTTAGCCCTCAAGTAGCTAAAATCATTTCTGGCCAGCCGGTCTCGGACGCTCTCCCTGCCTCCTTATAAGGCAGAAGAAGTCTCTCAAGAATGGGGAATTCCTCAGGGCTCGGCCTTTTCCTCCATCTTATTTAACATATACATAAATCCTTCTATGCCCATCATCCAGTCCTTACCATGTTTTTTTCCCCATATGCAGATGATACACAATTGGGTTTTCGTATTGATCAGAACTGGCTCAAGTTATACGGGGACAAGACCGATATTTTGAGTATCGTCCCTCCGTCTACAAAAAAGTCTTTGGACCGCAGACTTTTGGCCATCGGACCTCAGTCCTCTACCCACACCGGTTAAATTGGTAAACAAATCAAACTTGGGGATAAAAGCCCTTGTCTCCGGCCAGATGCAGTGCTGGCCACATGAAAATGTTATGGGAAATTCTTCTTTTCTTACCCCATGAACTCCGGGCTCCTCTGCTTTCGGCATCCATTTCTGGTGTCATTGATTATTGTAACCCCACATTGCTGGTGCAGCCCAAACACCACATGAATTGTCTACAAGTTTTACAGAACTCTGCCTGCGAGGTTGGTAACTAGTGCACCCAACTCGGCTGGTGCTTCCCCGCTTCTTAGGACACTGGATTGGCTGCCAGTGGACTGTCGGATTACGTTTAAGACCCTTTGCCTTGCACATCGGGCATATTATGGCAAAGGTGCCACGTATCTTCAGGAAAAGCTTTGTGAATATATACCATCTCGAGTACTTCATTCTGCTGATCGCCTCCTTTTGACTGTACCGCGATTTCAAAAGAGCACGGAAGGCCGCGCCAAAACTCTGGAGTAGTCTTTCCGACGCCTCTCTGAGCTACTGAATACCATCTAGTGTTCAGGAAATCTCTTAAATCCTTTTTGTTTCCATCTTGTGCTTAGCTGCCCTGTTGTCTACGTTTGCTACCTTTGTTTCTCACTCTCTACTCACTTCCTGCTCTTGCTTTAGCGCCAGGATACCCCTTGGGTCGCAGCCGCGTACTACAAGTCCTACTACCAAATCAAGCTTGCCTGATCCACAGCCACTTTCATGAGGCGCACGCATGTTATGTGTTATGTTAATTGCACTTATCAAGCGCACGTACACCCGAGGGCATCATGGCACTGAGAGGGAGGACGAGGGAAGACGAGAAATCCAGGGCGTCATTTTTAAAAGAGCGGAGTTTTCAGGTTCCGCCGAAATGTGAGGTGGTCAGTAGTCTCTCTGAGGGGGAGGGGCAGGTTGTTCCATCTTTTTGCGGCCGCCACCGAAAAGGCACGGCCGCCTTTGCGGAATATAGGTTTCATCATGGGTGTGTGCAAGGCACTGTAGTCTGCGTGGCGGTGAGACCACAGGGAATAAGAATGTATACATGCTCACACACACACCCCCATCAGTGGGGCCACATTAAGCAACGTTTACGTGTAAAATGAATGGCCTGCAGACGCCATATTGTGAAAACCTTCCCTGAAGTGTATTGAAAACGGATGTGCCTGCCATGGGACAGTGACATCATCATTCCAACGGATATTCCCCTTGGAACGCAAATGGAATGCTGTTGTTGCAACACGTCGGCTTCGTGTCTGAGCCTTGGAGGCAGACAATGGTTCTTACATGAAGTCGGGTGATGTTTGTCCTACTCCTCACTGATGAGCCCCAACAAGGGCGAAACATGTTTGGGGATGCTTGTGGTCTCGTGTAGAAGGGATGTGGCCTAGCAGTTCGGGCTGGACTGCCCCTTTTGGGGTGGGGCCAAGCCTGATTTGCATATGGTCTTTCCCCTTCTGTAATAGCTTGGCAGGCAGAGAACGGTGGTCTGGAGGGTTGACCAGAGCATTGCCAGTGGTTAAGATTCATTCTAAACCTTCCAGCCATCACCTCTTTGTTTTTGGTTTGTCCTCCAATGACGTATTGGAAGTCCAACTGAAATATGGCGGGCTTTATTCAAATGCGTGCTAAACCACTGAAGGGAAGCCTGAGCTGATCCATCATGCAGGGCTGAACTCAGCCTTTCTCAGCCTGAAACCAACCAATGCAACAGTCTGCACTACAGCTTAGGTGCACCATTGTTTGTTATTTGAACGGGGACACTTTTTAATTTGGGCAACACCTATAAGCTGAAACTGTTGCACTAGAGTACAGATGCGGAGAAATGGCACATGCGGAGGCACACAAAGCTTCTAGGTGTTGTGTGCTCAATTACCCGCCCAATGACTGCCCAAGGCCATGCTAATCCCTATGGCCATTCCCACCCATTTCTGCCTCTGCCCACCCAACACACCACCTCATGGGAACTCTGAGCTTACTTTAATCAAGCCTTATCATCAACCTTTGCACTTAAAGTGCCTGCAACTCGTTTTATATGCACTCTGTGTCCTTCACTGAAGTCCTGTTAAAACAAGCATTGGCAAAGCCAACAGTTTTGGCATGTGTATATGTATTAGGCATTTTCCATGCACTACTGTTAGATGCCCAGGTACTCGCACCATTGTGCACCTGCTGCCATCAATGGGCAGTTAATACCACTAAGGCTGTGCCTGGCGTGTGCCTTTCCCATGGCTACACAAATGCCCAAACTGTTGACATTGCCAATGCTTGTTTAAACAAGTTTCCTGACTTTCTTAAACTGTACACACATCCACTGGTGCAACCACGTTAGATCCAATGACCAGCAATCCATCAATGCACAGTGCCTCCTGCAGAGAATAAGCGTATGCTCCCCTCATTAAAAATCATTGTGTCAAAAGACTATACAAACGAGAGAACTGCTGTGCTTTGGGATCCCACTTCGGCAACCCTTTTTCCAAAATCTGATTACCATTCCAAGCCAGGGAATACGCAAGTGAGGCTTCATTTTGCAATTCGAAGAGAGACGTACTGTTGGGCAGTCTCTTTGCTACGGAGCTGATGGGACTCTGGGGAACTGTTGCTGGCCATATTCTCGCTTGGAGAGAACACTGATGCCCCTAATTTGTCATCGACCAAGAAGGAAAACCAAGGGCTGCTGCCTACTCACAGCATTGCCCTGAAATTAAAAATACCAGAGAAAAGCTTTGCTTTATTACACCCCACTAAATGACTTGAAATCAGTCCTGGAAATGGAAAAAATGTACTGGGGGAACAAGAGGGTGATAGGGGTGTGGGTGAGACTGAGGGGCAGAGGTAAGTGTCGAATGACGTGCGTGCCCTGAATATAGGATGCTGGCTGCTTTGCATAAAAACAAAGTGCATTTTGGGAACATAAGAATGACCACCAATTTATGAAATATGTTTGTGCGTGGTTTTTAAACGTGCATTCCTTCTGAGCATTTAATGCACACTTGGTATGGTGCGTGTTTCCTCTGTCAGAATAGTCACCCTGACAGTAGAATATGTGCAAAGTCTGAGGCATATATACAGCTTTGCACAATTTCATTAAATTAAGTTCAGGCTCTTGCAATTTGAATTTCAGATACAGTCTGTGAAAATCAGAGAAAGAAGTTGTTAGGCAGAATCCTGTGCAGTTCCCTTAGGGAGCACTACAGAAGATTAAGACTACAGGTATATGCCAGAAAATCCACTTTGGTATCAGTCTGTACCACAAAGATTTAGTTGGTAGCTGTGGCTAAGCAGTCAGACCTATCTCAAGAGGGAGATAAGCATTATTCAAGGTTTACACAATAGGACTACAAATCTATGGAACAAGGAAACACTGACCAAAGCTTTGTATCAAAAAGAAATATATATATTTATTTTACACACTCTGATGTTCACACACAAATCACTATTATTAAAGCAAGTTAAAAGTCAAGAAAAGTATACACAACTCCCTATTTAAATTGTAGCCAAGTTTGAGCAAGATTGAAAACTGAGCAAAACAGCACAGTGTAAACCAAGCAGAAATGGCACACTAACAATTTCTCAGAAGGGAGGGAAAGGACAAGTTATACAGGTTTAGACTCTTTAAAACACCAGCAACACTTCCCAAGTAGATTGTGAACAAGTTAGGCAAGGCAGTACTTTAGCATGTGCAATACCGAGGTGAAAACCGAGCAAAATGGCACTTCACAATATTAAAAAGGGGAAGGAAAAAGGTGGCTATAAGAGTTAGGTGCACCAACACATTTCTAGGTGAGAAGCAATCTAGAGAAGGCAGTTGTAACAGATTTAGCCAGAGTCAATGGGCCTGTGCCGGAGTCAATGGTACAAGGCAATGTGCCCAGGATCAAACTGTTCTAGTAGCTGCAGTCAAGTCTTTATTTAACGATTTGAAAAGGTGGTTGCTGAAGGTAAAAGATAATGTTAGACGATAGCGGCGGCCAACCCAGTAGATAAATAAAGGATTTAAAACACCTTTAGCAATACCCAACGAAACGGGAGGCCTGGCGGAACAATGTACCTTGAAAGTGGAAGAGGCTCCTGCGGTGGCGGTAGTTCCTGGCAGTTCCTGCAGTTTGGGGGATCCAGCAGAGGAAGAGAGGCTCTCGTCGTGGAGGAAGGTTCTAGTTACAGCACTGCCCAGGGATGAAGCCAGCCGCAGTGCTGCCAAAACGAATAAAAGGTACGCTCCTTTAAATCGCGGTCATGGTGGACGGGTGCCTTGCTATCCGGTCTCCTAGTGCAGGGCACTGGCGATTCCACCAAGGCAGGTCCTGGAAGGCGATTGGTGAACTGGTTGGCCCCACCAGCTCAAGGGAAGAAGACTCTTGCAGAGGAAGATCTTCTCAAGTTGTTGGAGAAAAGTGGTGAGGATCTGCAGCAGGGCTTCACCGGTGGTTCAGTCGTTGCAGGGGTCTTCAGCGTCTCTCCTCTTCGGTTTCCTAGTTCCAGTGGTGACGTCTTGTCGTCCAGTCGTCAGGACCCTGCTTTTATGCAGCAAGACCCCCATTCATACAGCCTAGCTGTCACTCACACGGTGGGGTGGCTCCCCTGGCGGTAGAACCCCCCAGCCTATCAGGGCAGAGTGCTACTTGTCTACCCCAGACTCAGTGGTGCCGAGAGGAGGGCTTCTGTGCAGAAGCCTGCCAAAAGGACGAACACAGGATCCCCGACCTGGGTTAGGATTTCAGAGAAAGACACGAGAAAGAAATATTATTAAAGTTCTGGCAAAGAAATCCTACCAGAGTAAAGTTAATATTAAAATAAACTGGTGGTATGTTAGAGGCTGTCAGTAAAAGTGGTAGCCTCGAGCAATGGGAAAATCTCATAGGAAAATATTCGCAGTCAAATATTTACGGTAGTAACCACTGCCACCAGCCAGAAACTTTTGAGAGAGGGACTGTAAGGTACCCCTCGAAAATGAACGTTAGGGAAGAAATATTAACCCTTCCCAGTACCTCCATAGTAAGATGGGTTGTACTGGTTTAGTTCATAAGTATTGACTAGTAAAGTCAATGGGGACTTTACATGCCCAGGGAGACAGTAGTCAGTCCCAGGGAATGGAGGGTATGTTTGGGGGTCGCTAGGGCACGGAGGGTGCTGTGTACCACACATGTTAAAAAGATGATTCCTATGAGGGTGAGAAAAACCCCATAGACCATAAGCACACACGATAGCCTAAAATACACACTCGCAATCTGTCTAAGAGTGGGAAAAAAGGGTCTCACTCTTAGCAGGTGAAAAAAAATAAACCCTTTAAATCCAGCAAAGCTGCTGGGGGACTCTATAGGCAAGGGAAATTAGCCTTAGAATAGAATTCTCCCTAACAGAAGAGTCATATAAATCATTGGTACGACGTCCCATGAGTTCATTTTATTTTTAAAGTGGTACCCTTTGTTCAAATGGTCAGGAAAAGCTTCTTGGGCGCAATTTCTTCTCCTGAGGCAAATCTATAACCAGCTGGACCCGGAGGATAAAGCACTGCCCAAGGCAGCACCTCTGAAATGCACAGGAAGCGCCCCTGGCTCAGAAGCCAACACGTTTCTTTTGTTCTCAGCAGCAGACCTTCTGATGCATGATGGGTAATTTCCAACTAAAAGACCTGCACAGCAGCTCTCACCTTGCAAAGCGATGACGGTTCAAGCCAGCAGCACAACAAAGCACCCTCAGCAGCACAACAAAGCACGCCTTGAACATTGTTATTTCTGGCTAATCAAATGTTCTTAACATCATGCATGGAATCGTTCTGGAAGTTTATGATGAAGATTCTCCATATCTAACCGAGTTTCTTAGACAACTAATTTTATTGTGTGTCTTAAAGCTTTGAACGTACAGTGGGTGAATAGATTGTTCAGGCTTGCATTATTTTGCATTCTGGGACTTTTCGTTTTTCATTCAGGATGTGGAAAATTAAGCTACAATGATATTATTTTGGCTTACCATGTAGCTGTAAGGATTTACATGTTGTCATGTTGCTTTCCTATGCAATTATTTGCATTTTGCTCTACAAGACAGTATTATTGCAGACTTTAGCATACAAAGCATAGATAGTTGTGCCAAGTAAAGCTTGGAAGATATGTGGTCAAGTGTCTAAATTGAGAGTGTTTTAAACCCCCCTGATTCACTGTTTAGCCAAAATGTGTGATCCTGGGCAAATAATGTAATCTTACTCTGAACTGCAAAAATTGGAATGCTTCTACGTGATTAAGTTCCCACCCTTACAATGGGGCAGATTTTCAGGCCGATTCATGTAATTCCTCACAAAAGTGTCGCACGCGGCTGGCGCACAGCGTGCCCGTGCGAATGTCAGCGCCAGCCCGTGCGATAAAATCAATTTCCGCGCACAGTGTATTCATCGATTCTCGCCTCCAAAAGCAGACGTGGCGCAGAGTGGCGCAGCGACCCTGCAGCAGCGGCAGTTACGACCCCAAGAACGCCCTTGCGCAAGGAAAAGCCATCAAGATCGCAAAACCATCGCAAAGGGCTGCGCCAACCCTGTACCAGTTTACCGGACTGGCAAACAGCAAACGCAAAGCGGGGAACGTGTATTACGGGTTTCGGGAACACGCGTGCGCGAGAAGTCTCACACGCGATCTGGCTTGGGGGAAGCGTGTGCGTGAATTTCAGAGGTGCGCGAGAAGTTTCACACGTGAACGGGCTGGGTGCGTGTATTTCAGAGGTGCGCGAGAAGTTCCACACGCGATTGGCCTGGGCGCGTGTATTCCAGAGGTGCGCGAGAAGTTCCACACGCGATCGGGCCTGGGGGAGCGTGTGCGTGTATTTCAGGGGTGCGCGAGAAGTTCCACACGCGATTGGCCTGGGCACGTGTATTCCAGAGGTGCGCGAGAAGTACCACACGCGATCGGGCCTGGGGGAGCGTGTGCGTGTATTTCAGGGGTGCGCGAGAAGTTCCACACGCGATTGGCCCGGTCGCGTGTATTTCAGAGGTGCGCGAGAAGTACCACACGCGATTGGGCCTGGGGGAGCGTGTGAGTGTATTTCAGGGGTGCGCGAGAAGTTCCACACGCGATTGGCCTGGGCGCGTGTATTTCAGAGGTGCGCGAGAAGTTCCACATGTGATTGGCCTGGGCGAGTGTATTTCAGAGGTGCGCGAGAAGTTCCACACGCGATTGGCCTGGGCGCGTGTATTTCAGAGGTGCGCCAGAAGTTCCACACGCGATTGGCCTGGACGCGTGTTTTTCAGAGGTGCGCGAGAATTTCCACACGCGATTGGCCTGGGCGCGTGTATTTCAGAGGTGCGCGAGAAGTTCCACACGCGATTGACCTGGGCGCGTGTATTTCAGAGGTGAGCGAGAAGTTCCACACGCGATTGGCCTGGGCGCGTGTATTCCAGAGGTGCGCGAGCAGTTTCACACGCAATTGGCCTGTGCGCGTATATTTCAGGGGTGCGCGAGAAGTTCCACACGCGATCGGGCCTGGGGGAGCGTGTGCGTGTATTTCAGAGGTGCGCGAGAAGTTCCACACGCGATTTCAGCAGGGTACGTGTATTTCAGGGGTGCGCAAGAATTTTCACACACGATTTCAGCAGGGTACGTGTATTTCAGGGGTGCGCGAGAATTTTCACACGCGATTTCAGCAGGGTACGTGTATTTCAGGGGTGCGTGAGAATTTTCACACGCAATTTCAGCAGGATACGTGTATTTCAGGGGTGCCGGGGAGTCCTACTTGTGATTTGGCAGTGTGGGTCCTCCCAGGTGTCCCCTGTACACCCTCCACGGCCCCTGCAGGCAGCCCACACCACAGGGGACTACCCTGCATCCCTGGTCATGTCCCGCAGGCAGCCCACCCAACATGGGCATGCCCCCCAGCAAAGGCACATGTCTCCTTGCACTACTGATCACCAACTCATGTCCCCTTGCACCCCCACCCCCAGCATTGCGGGGCACCTGCCAGCAGGCCCCCACTCATGTCCCACTCATGTCCCCCTGCACCCCCACCCCCCAGCATTGCAGGGCACCTGCCAGCAGGCCCCCACTCATGTCCCACTCATGTCCCCCTGCACCCCCACCCCCCAGCATTGCGGGGCACCTGCCAGCAGGACCCCACTCATGTCCCCCTGCACCCCCACCCCCCAGCATTGCGAGGCACCTGCCAGCAGGCCCCCACTCATGTCCCACTCATGTCCCCCTGCACCCCATCCCCCAGCATTGCGGGGCACCTGCCAGCAGGCCCCCACTCATGTCCCACTCATGTCCCCCTGCACCTCCACCCCCCAGCATTGCGGGGCACCTGCCAGCATGCCCCCACACATGTCCCCCAGCCAACATGTCATCACAATCTAGATCCCTGGCCCTTATGGTCAGCCTCCAAATGCAAAACACCCACTCGAGTATTGCATCCACCCACTTAGAAATGGCAATGACATGATAGAACCCCAATAGCAAGTTTGGAAATGAACACATGGCCCTCACATACACCCAATGGGTGTCAGTGAATCTCAAAACCCATATCATGATATGCATGATACCAATGAGATGATACTACACATTGAAGTTTGATGAAAAAAATGTATTAAAAACAGCATAAATGGAATTAAAAATAAACAAATGACAATGGGAATCAAAAAACAAAAGCAGCATGTCCGTAAAATAATGAAAAACGACAAATCATAATCCAAAGGAAAGGTGTCCAAAGTCACAGTTCAAGAAAGTAAATCCAAGGTAAAAACAAAACCGAAAACCATTGCTCCATGGGTAAATCAAAAAAAAAAAAAAAAAAAAAAAAAAAATCCAACAGTCAACTATATACAGATAAACAAACCAGGGTCCATGATCCCAACTGAAGAAATGAAACCTACATAAAATACCACCTAATAAAATAAAACTATATACAAAAATGTGGCCCATTGTCCAAAAGGTCCAAAATAAATAAATAAAGCAAAGGAAACCTAACACTAACTACATAACTATTTACAAGGGCAGCGGGCTAGTCCGACGGCTCACTGGTTGTTGTCATGGGCCAGGGCATCATCGAACTCCTGTTCAATGGCTTGGAGGCGGGCATGTTCCCTGGCCCCAAGGTCCCGCAGGGATAATGCAGTGTCCAGCTCCAACTCCCTGCGAAGACCCTCGAGGCACTCAGCCCGCCTCAGCGCCCTCCGCATGGAGTTCTCCGCCCTGACCATTGTGAGCCGTTCCTCCTCTGCCCGCTGCTGCTCCGCACCTATCTGCTGGCCCAACCGCTCCCACACGGAAGCCACTCCCATTCCAGGGTTCTCCTGCCCTCTGGCCGATGCCTGCACCCCTGATGTTGATGGCCCCGAGCCATGATGCCTCCCATGTTGAGCCTGCCGCTGCCTCCGACGCAACTGCCTGTGCCAGCACGACGGCATCCAGGCTGATGGAAACCACTGACGCCGTCGTGCACGTGCCCTGCCCGATGATGCCATCACATCCTCCATCTGCTGGGGTCCAGTTGCTGGTGTGTCCACCCCTGCTGGACCTCCGACTCCCGACTGTGGCAGGGATGGGATCCCCACCGAGGTGGCTGCATTGGTCGGGGCAGGTCCACAGGGGGCCCTGGTGGCATCTGGGCCGGAAGACGGCATGGAGTACGACTGGCGCATAGCCTCCACAGAGGAGGAGAGGGTCGCCAGAGTGCCCGACACATGTACGAGACCCCCGACCATGACCGCTCCCAACTGGGCCACGTTGGCACGGTGCTCTTCGTGATGACGTGCGTGCTCCCCCCGGGAAGCACGCACCTCATCACGAATGACAGCCGTGCGCAACGCGACTCCAATCAGGACCTTCTCCATACGGCCAGGGGTCCCCTCGTCCGCAGGTGGAGGGGAGTCAGATGACATGGACATCCCCCCCCTACCTGCGGACGGGCCTGGGATGGGGCATCCCTGCTGGTGCATGGTGGTGCAGTCACAGTGTCAGGGACAGTGACATGCACAGGCACCTCCACGGCGACCTGTGCTGCCTCCTGCCCCTGGACTGCACCACTTGCACCAGCAGGGATGCCCCCACCAGGCCCCATGTGCGGCTCAGTAGCGGCCTCCTCCTCCTCTGTGGAAACCACCAACCTGGATGGCTCCACACCGTCTTGTGCCGTTGCAAGCCCCTGTGGGGGCTCACCCAACCCTTCCGCTACAGCCGTGGGGGCATCCCCGCCGCTTAGCTCCACAGCGCCGTCTCCGCCCTCTTCTTCACTTTGCGCTGTGTAGAAGGAGACATAGAACACAAGCATCAGGGTACTGTACAATGGTCCCCTAGATAGGAAGCAATAGCAGATGAGTGGCACTGTCAAAGATCAATTCCATCATGTCCCTCCACAACACATGGGTCAGTGCAGGCAAAACACATGCAGTAACAGGCATGGCGCATGCTATGGACATAAGCAAACATGTCCAAGGGACTCTTGAAGCATACAATGTTCTTTTTGGACTCACATGCATCATGGGTCATGCCTATCACATGCACACACTTCAACGTACTTTCATCCATCTGGACTCGTACACCCCAGACACAGTGGATGCAAGGATAACTAGGCTGCATCAGTGAATCTGAACATTGTCACAGACATGTGTCATGCATCCATGGCATCCACAAGTCACAGACACGCAGGTCAGAAACACAGACATGGACACCATACATGTACATGGCATCAGCACCCATCCCTCACCCACACCCATGTCCAGGAACAGAGACTGGCATGCTCTCATGTGTCCATTCCGCATAGGGCTCCCCATGTTACATTTAAACACATACACCAACCGTGTGCTTCACACATTACTGGTCTCACATGCATGACCATGATGTCCCTGCACACACACACGCGTACATGGCCTATGTCACACATACAGGCAAGTATCAGACAACCAGCACGCTGCAACATGCCCTGTCTCACACAGCAATGCTTGGCCACTTACCGCTCGACTCCAGACCGGTCTGCCTCTCAAGGATCTGGGCATGGAGCGCTGGGCGTACGCGTTCCAGGACCCTCAGCTGGATGGTACTCATGCTGCCACGGCCCCCCTCCACGAGGCGCCGGGCCTTTATGAGGGTCCTGGACCTGAAGTCCTCCCAGCGCTTCTTGACTTGCTTGATGTTGCGGGTTGCCACCCCCTCCGCGTTGATGGCAACCACAAAGTCGTCCCAAGTCCAGTCCCGTCCTTCCTTGTCGGCGCGTGGTGATCCGAAGAGGGCATCATAATGCCCCAGGACAAGCTCCACCAGGACACCAACTTCCTTCTGACTGAAGCTGGTGGCCCTCTGCCCCTCTGGCTGGGGGTCGCCAGTGGTCTTGGATGGTGTTTGCCCCGACATGGCGACCCCCAAGGCAGGCGTGGGTGGGCAACTGGGTCCTGGGGCTGGGCTGTGGAATGATGGTATCCCAGTCGGGAGTGTTCTGTTCCAGCAGGGGTGGACACAGCAACTGGACCCCTGCAGATGGCTGATGTGCAGGCACCAAATGGCAGGGCACGGTGGCAGCAGGCAGGCAGCAGCAGATGGCTTGTGGGAGGCTGCTCGGGGCTCTGGGGGGCAGTAATTCGGCCTTTTGGGCAGGAGCGTGGTCTTCCGTGTGCTTACGAGTGATTCCAGATTGATATGGAGTGATTTGGCACGTGAAAATTCTGCACGTCAGCGTGTGAATCGAGGAAAGGTCCTTAGCGCGTAAGCGCGTCAGCACGCATACGCGATTCCATTGGACCAAAGGCCCTTAGCGCGTATGCGTGTCTGTGACGTATCGCGCACGGGTGTTGCTTTTCGTGGGGTGCGGTGCGTGTGTTTTGCAGGCGTTGGGGTTCACATGCTATTACTTCACAGCGGGTGGGTGTTGGCTACGCGTTCTTCTACACCCGCGAGCCCCTGAAATACACTTCCCCCCGCTCCCCCAGGCCCGATCGCGTGTGAAAACACCCGCGAGCCCCTGAAAGACACGCGCCCAGGCCAATCGCGTGTGGAACTTCTCGCGCTCCTCTGAAATACACGCGCCCAGGCCAATCGCGTGTGGAACTTCTCGCGCACCTCTGAAATACACGCGCCCAGGCCAATCGCGTGTGGAACTTCTCGCGCACCCCTGAAATACACGCGCCCAGGCCAATCGCGTGTGGAACTTCTCACGCACCCCTGAAATACACGCGCCCAGGCCAATCGCGTGTGAGAAAATTCTCGCGCACCTCTGGAATACACGCACACGCTCCCCCAGGCCCGATCGCGTGTGGGCCTTCTCTGGCGCACATTTTTTTCCTGCGCAGGGACGCTACCGCCTGCTTTCGTGTGGCGGACATGTATGGGCCTGTGTGCGTCTTTGGCCGTGCGCTGTTTTTCCCTATTCGATTCCATGAATACGTGTTGTAGGCGAGCGTGTGGGCGTTCTGCGCACTTGCCTCCTGTACTTCCCCCGTGACGCCCACATTTTCACGAGTTGTTCCCCATTCTGCGTGTGACGCCCCGTGTTACGCCTACTTTTGTTATGTGCGCCGCACTATGTGCGAATTCGCTGTGGCCTTATCGCACGGCGTTCGATGACCTGTGCGCCAGCGTGCGCCGCGCACTTTTGCAGCGCACATCCCACATTTTGCGCATGCACGGACTTCCATGAATTGATGTGCGATGTTTTCTTTGCGATAATCGCACTTGCACTGCGATTTTCGCTATTTCACTGCGAATTGCACGTTTTCGCACGCGTGCGCCTTTTTTTCGGCGCACATTAATTCCATGAATCGGCCTGTTTATGAGTTTACAGACAATATGGTGTTATGGTGTACTCCGGTGCTCCTTTTTTAGTGGCTCCAAAGGATGTACCCTACAACTGCATTATTGTTGCACTAGCCCACCCTCAGCCCCATATCACTTGATTTGATTGGGAGATGTATAGTCTTACCAGCCAGTCTGTGCACCAGAGGTTCTAGTACAACGGACAAACTGTGGCAGAACTAAAATTAATTTTCTCCCCTGTTGCTGCCAGTCACTGAAGTTGCTTGGGCCATCCAGAGTACTGTCCCACAGGAGAATGACAAAGTCATTGCTATGTCCTGTTATGCTATAATATTGCATCTTTTGTTGCACACCATCTGCCATTTTCACACTTTCTCGGAGCATCAGGATATGCAAGAGATGGGGAAGGGGGCTAATGGAGTAGCAGGGGGGGGAGGGCATGATTGGTTTGTTTCATCATTGACGGGTACAGACCTGAAAAGATCGGGCTTTCTGTGCAGTGTAAGATTTAGATGTTTTGTGAGCTGTCTGGAGCAGTGGTCAGTGTGCACTCCATGATGCTAAGGTACCGGTTTGTGTGATTGCATGCAAGTCTGTTAAAGAGCTGCTTGAGGAATGGGAGGGGGAGTTGCATGTATGTGTATATGGGATGGGTTAGTTTGCTGTTTAGGAAATTTGAGCGCCTTTGGATGGTGTATGTTCCATTGTATAATCTGTGTTTTTCTGGTGGATGGATTGAGTGCCGCAAGGTATTGCCAGTTAGGGTTGGAAGTAGAGGATGGATTGAGTGCCGTGAGGTATTGTCAGTTCGGGTTTGAGGTAGAGGATGGATTGAATGCTGCAAGCAATTGCCGGTTATGGGTTGGAAGTAGAGGATGGATTGAGTGCCGTGAGGTATTGCCGGTTAAGGTTGGAGGTAGAGGACGGATTGAGTGCTGCAAGGTATTGTCTTCTAGGGTTGGTGGTAGAGGGTGGATTGAGTGCCGAAAGTTATTGTTACTTGGGGTTAGAGGTAGAGGATGGATTGAGTGCCGCGAGGTATTGTCAGTTAGGGTTGGAGGTAGAGGATGGAGTGCCGGGAGGTATTGTCAGTTAGGGTTGGAGGTAGAGGATGGAGTGCCGGGAGGTATTGCCAGTTAGGGTTGAGGTAGAGGATGGAGTGCCGGGAGGTATTGCCAGTTAGGGTTGGAGGTAGAATGATTTTTGAAGTGGTTATTGTTACTGTAGCTTTCTCCAATCAATGCTGAATTTGTTTGCATGGACACACCTGCAAGAGTGCACTTTAAGCAGCAGCAGCAGCACGCAGAAAACTGAAGCCTTTTGCTTCCGGTTGTTTTTGCTGGTGACTCACCCTGGAGCCAAAGACCAAAAGAGGGATGGACCAGAGGAGCAACTGGCAAGGGAGCCAAGCACTAGAAAAGAGTGACTCACCAGAGCAGCCAAAGAGCGCAGGGTTAATGGCCCAGAGCACTGAGTCCTGTATAAACAAGCATAGACAAAGTCGACAGAGTTAGGCATATGACTGGCACTCATGCCACATGCCAAGATAATCACACCAATTTCCAGCTGCTGCCACCTTTTGGCCAGGCCATCCCGTAATGGCAGTGCCTGGCAAATGCCTATTCCGTGCCTACCCAAAAGCCAAAACTATAGTCTTTGCCAATGTTTGTATTGAACTGCAGAGACTGCAGCCAAATGATTACTGGCAACTACCAAGTGCATTGAGTTTAAGGTAGGGGCTTGCCTGAAGGATTTAATGTCTGTTTTAATCAATTGCCAATATTTACACATGAAAGTATTTATTAAGAGAAAAGGATACAGGAACAACATAAAATGAACATTAATGTGTCACCTGTCATAGTTACATTAACTCCCTGTACCATTCATGTAGAAAAATGACACTCTACCTACGGACACTATGATATGATTGTTTATTTAGAGCCATGTCTCGTTCACATTTAATGACAATCACAGTGTGTTAAGCTATTTTTGTAAGTGTGTGTTTGGTTGAATAAGGTCTGTCAAATCCTGGGTATTGCCGACATAATCATAGAATTGTTGGTTTTAAACCCAAACAAAGCTAACGAGAAGTTATATTGTGTTGACTGGATTAATACCTTCTACAAATGTATGCAACATCAAGGAGGTGATACTAGCAGATTTCCACCCAAAAAATTGTGCATTCTTCCACCCTATTTGTTGAGAGTCCCGACACCAGCTTATAAACTGGCTATCATACGTCTACGGTTTATCTTATGGCACACAAAAGAGGTGCTGACAAAACGGCATCTAATGCTACCTATTGTTAACTTTTGTCGCTTTTGTACCATAAGAGGGGTGCCAGAGACATTAGAACATCTGATAACCCAGTGCCCGTGTTTGAGGAACCGTAGACACATTCATTTTGCAAAACATTGTAAACAGCTGGGGAATCTTGAGGAGGAAACGTTGGTCTACTATCATGAGTTGCTCTCAATTGTCGATCCAATTGGCTGAAGTGAATTTCTTAGCAAGTTTACAACTGGTGTCAGATCTCAATGTACAGCATCCCTGTGTGCGATGTTGCATAAATATGTAATGTTTAACCAAGCAGTAACCACTCTGTAGCTGGTGTGAGACGTCATTAATGACCGTTGCTAGAAATGTGTCCACATGGATATGATACTTGCATCCAGACCAGAGAAGCATGAGAATAATTATTTTTTTTTCTTCTATATTTTGTTGATTCAATAATGTGTATACATATACATGGGTTGTAATATGATTATGGTTGGAAAAATTAATTTGAATATGTTCTGTTTTTAGATTGAGTTTGTACATTTTTCTTATTGTAATGTGGTTGGAAAAAATGAATTTGAATATGTTCTGTTTTTTAGATTATGAATTTGTTTGTATACTTTTCTTTCTTATTGTAATGAAAGTGTAAGGTTGATTAATTTCAACTAAATCAATAAAAAAAATCGTTGTTTTAGTGTAAATGATGATCAACAGATTAGATGTGTGTCAAATGGTAACTTGTTTAATTTGTATTCACAGTTGGATCAAAGATTTAATATTTGTCAAATATAGTGCCATTTCATTCCAAGATATGTCTGGTCTACTCTAGTCTAGCCCCAAATCAACAAGCGCCACTGTAGTCGGAAAACCAAAGGCCAAGCTCAGACCTGTCATGCCCCTCCCCCATGCCCTTTCCCCACCCCTGCCGACTGCTATTGTCATCCCACTCCCTCCTTTTTGAAAGAATCCAGAGTACCACTAGTTCCCTTTTTCCACTTCCATCACTTCTGAAAATGTGAGCTGCGCAAGACACACCGTTTGGAAGACTCAGTCAGGGGCAGAGAGCTTTCTCAACTTGGGGGGGTTCGGGCCTCTTGTCTACATGGAGCTACGCTCTGGCAAGACAGTTCTTGTTCCGGCCAATTCCTCCCCTGCTCGAACACAACTCCTATCCAGGATAATTGACATACTCTGGAAAAATGAATTAACATCTTTGCTTTCTGAAATTGTGTTGTTAAGCTCCCAGCTCATTTGAATGAAATCTACTGTACCCCAGAAACCATCTGGACAGAACCCCAGCTTGGATAGAAACTCCTGTGTAGGCACCGCTCGTGGAAAGCCGTGTGGGTGTGTGCGCCAAAATTACAACCTTCTCTCAATGTTTGGGTATTAACAAGGGATGAAAGAATATCTTGGCTGGTGTATTATTTTTTTCTGTATCAAGCTTCTCCTTTAGAGAGGACATAGAAAACCAAATATGAACATTAATTCAGAAATAACTCTTGCTGGATAATACAAAGTCAATTGGCTATTTGAAGTGTATCGGTTACATACAGAATTGTATGTACTCCGATCTTCGTGTAACGGGGCTGATCTAGCATGCATGTCCCAAGGAAAATGTGAAAGTACAGTGTAAAGGAATGGAAATGTTAGTTAAAGGCAGCGTAGAATTGCCATTTTACCCATGTGACTTGTGATTCAAAAATCCTAGAAAATAAGTAATCAAACAGAAAACCTACAGTCTTATACACATTTCTGGTTTTCGGCAGTGCATGTATGATACAGTAATATACTGGCGACTTGCGCCACTCATGATTCAATGGCGGAGCAAACTTTTTCCACAATTTGGATTTTGCAATCGTCCTTATGTAGCGTGGTGGAGGGCTAACGGTATCCAGTCAATGGGCCTCATTACGACCCAGGCGGAGGACCATGATGCTGTTAGCACCATGGTCCATGCCGGTGTCCGCCATGGCGGAAAGGGGAATTACCACCCCATTCCGAGGTTGGTGGGGCGGTAATTCCCCATGCCGCCATGGCCCTTCCCCATTCCCATTTTTGCCCCATAGGGCTCAATGGGAATGGGGAAGGCGCTAATAACGGTACCGCAAATTGCGGTACCGTTATTAGCACCAAAGTCCCTTTGCGGGTCCCTACTTTAACGGCTGGAAAAACCAGGCGTTAAGGTCGGGTCCCGCAAAGGGACCTCGTAATCAGGTGTTAAGGGTTTAACGGCGCCGACACCTTTTACGGCGCCGTTAAACCCTTAACGCCAGGGTCGTAATGAGGCCCAATGTATCTAAAACATTACAGAGTGGACCATAATACCGAAAAACACAGCAAACATGAAGAAATGAAGCGTAGTGAGGTAAAGGGGTTCAAATGGGTCGGGTTGGGGTAGTGGTGTTTATTTTGATATTTGTATGGCGCACCGAACCCAGAAGAATAAGGCTCTTTTTGCATAAGATGGTTGGTTACAAGAGTTGCTTCCATGGTAGGTTACATACTTTAGTTACAGTGGTTACATCTTGCATTAGGTTATGATCTTACATAGTAGGTTACAAGGGTATATACGGTAAAAAAAGAAAAACGGGGGGCTGGGGGGCCGGGGGACCCCCCACCCCACCACAAGGAAATATACCTGAGGAAATATATCAACCTGTGCTAACTACCTGAACCACCCATGATGCACCAACAGAATAGAAAAAAAACAGTTCAATAAAAGACATTCAAGGACTCATAATGAGGCAACAGAACAGATGAACCAATCAAATAGTGTCACTTCAGGGAGTACATACAATTCTGCATGTTGTTTTCAAATACACATTTGTGTTGTTTGAAACACGATAGTCTGCGTCTTCATTACCATAGAAGTAGGATGCAAGTTGAAGGCTGTATTGCATGCAACTGAGCAATCCAAGAAATCCTGTAAATAAACAATTGTTTTTAGGAATTGCTGGTTATCAACTGAAAGGCCCCCTCCCGCGTCTACAAACAGAGCACTCGTTATGAGGCTCCTAGAAACAATGTTTCAATAATGGAATCATATGTCCTGTCCTGGGCAATCTAGGTTAGCTATTAATGTGCGTGTGTGTTCCCTCCCGTAGTTATATTCTACGCAAACGTTTCTGAGACAGCCCTGCAGTTGGGTGAATACTGCACCGCTCGCCCGCTCAGACACTCCCTCCTAGCGAGCTGTACAGGGGCGACTTATATAACTTGCACCAAAACGTTTATCGTTAGGAAAGTCGTAAATCGCTCCTACATCATTTAATGAATTGGTGTTAACTTACTCCTGGCTATGCGAGTAGTTTTTTTTCTCTCCATGTGTAAATTAAGCGTACTCCGGAAAAAGCTTCGTGAATCGAACCATAATCTAGTATTGAAAGACACACACGTGGGAATTTTTTAAGGTGCACATGGAGGGCTGTTATTAAAACACACACTTCGTAGTGTTGTATATTTGTCTGGTAATTACAAAGCAGGAAGCGAGCTCTGGAGGAGCAGAGTGTATTGACTGAGGTCAACAATAGGATGTTCATTAGAGACATACCTTGGGGCTCATTACAAGTTTGGCAGTGTGGGGAAAACATTGGTGGTAATCCTAGTTGGCTTTCATCCAAGAAATCGGTGGTTACAGAAATACCGGGTTTTAACTCCGCCACCACTACTTGTAATCTGATGGTAATTCCGCCAGACCAAGTGGCGGTAGTGGATTTACAATTTGGTGGAATATGGGTGGATTTACCATCCACGATGCCACCAGACTCGTCAAGAGGCCCACAGAGCAGGCATTTATTGGAAGTTTTAGAACACCGCAAGAAGGTGATGTGATTATTTAACAACATGTGGTGCTATTACCTCACTGGTCACACCAATCTATGAGTGTAATTAAGACGCCGTTGGAAATAAATGAAGACTGTTTAAAAAAAAGGGGTTTGGGGTTGGACAGAGGATAAATGAAAGTGGAGAGTGGCAC